>NC_137796.1:40892585-41492585 GCF_963383645.1 Muscardinus avellanarius
TAAACAAGACCCCCAAAGCTCAAAAAATTAAAACAAGAATTAATAAGTGGGATTATATCAAACTAAAAAGTTTCTTTGCATCAAAGGAAATTATCAAGAGTCTAAAGAGAAAGCCTACAGAATGGGAGAAGAGCATTTCCTCTGACAAAAGTCTAATCTAGAATATACAAAAAACTTAAAAGAAACTTTACATTACAAAAACAAATAACCCAATTAAAAATGGTCAACTGAACTGAATAGACATTTCACAAAAGAGGAGATATGAATGACCAATATATACATGAAAAAATGCTCAACATCATTAGCAATCAAGGAGATGAAAATCCAAACTACACTGAGATTCTATCTAACCCCAATCAGAACTGCAATCATAAAGAAGGTAAATAACGATATATATTAGTGAGGCTGTGGGGAAATAGACACTCTTCTACATTGTTGGTGAGATTGCAAACTAGTCCAGCCACTATGGAGATCAATGTGGAGGATCCTTAGAAAACTAGGAATGGATCCACCATATGATCTGAACATAACACTATTGGGTATCTTTCCAAAGGAGTTGAAATCAGAGAACTACAATAATATATGCATATCTATTTTCATAGAAGCACAATTCACAATAGACAAACTATGGAACCAACTTAGGTGTTCATCAACAGATGGATGGATTGCAAAATTATGGGAAATAAACACAATGGAATTCTACTAAGCAATAAAGAAAAATAAAATTTTATCATTTGCAAGAAAACAAAAGGACCTAGAGAACATTATGTTATGTTAGCCAATCACAGAGAGTTAAGAGGCATGTTTTATTTAGTATGTGCAGGATAATAAGTAATTGGGATACAAGAGATACTCTAAATGATGGAAAACCTCAGGGGAGCCAGGGAGGAGATATAAGGGTAGTGGTGGAGGAAGACTCAGGTTCATTAATAAAAATACTACCATAGACTATGTGCATGCATGTATTCCAACATCAATCTGGGTACTCTCTATTGAAAGGGAGGAAAATGGGGAGGGGGGCATCAAGAGTGTGTGCATAGATGTCATTGTCAACATGATTTTCATCATGATGTGAGACTATAATGCACCAATAAAAGCACAAAAAAGTAAAATAAAATAAAATTGGGCTGGAGTGTAGCTCAGCAGTAGAATGCCTCTGGATTCAATCCTAATAATAATAATAATAATAATAATAATAATATTTATAAATTTTATTTAAAAATCTATAACCAAGAAATTTAGGATATCTTAAAAAAGATTACAAAGAAAACCATATTTAGACACATCATAATCAAGCTATTAAAGACCAAAGAGAAAATCTTTAAGCCAAACAGAGGATTGAAAAATATACATTATATTCAAGGAAACAATAGCAGTTAACATCTCATCTGAAATAATGGAGATCAGAGTACAGATGAAACAATATTTTTTAAGTAATGAAAGTAAAAAAAAAAAGCATCAACATTCTGTTCTATATTTAGTAGAAATATCCTTTAAAAGTGATGGTCAATAAAAAGACATTTGCAGTCTAATGAAAGGGAAGAAAATTGTCACCAGTATACAATGCTGAAGAGAAATAATGCCAGATAGAAATTCAGATCTATGAGAAGAAATTAAGAGCACTAGAATGATAAACATGTGGATAAATGTAAAATATTTTCTAATTTATTGAAAAAAAAAACATCTGGGCAGATATTATCTGCGTGTCTCAAGGTATTCATCTGCCCATGCACAAAGTTTTCTAATGCCACTGCAAGTTTTGTAAACTTATGTGTGCCTAGTGTTGCTTGGATCCATGTTTTGAATTGCTGGGATACAAACTCCTTGGAATACCCTTTTGGATCTCTTGCTTCCTGAGGTAATAAAAGTAAAAGCTGCTTAAAGATCCCCTCAGTGCTGATAGTAGGATATAACAACTCCACTAGGACATCATGACATAAAGGGACCAAAAGATAAAACTCTAGGTAAAGAACCCACTGACAACAACCATCTGTAGCACATCATGTGCTCAGTGGTAATTCGATAGGCTGAGGGCCTGGAAATAAGCAAAATCATGGGGATTGAGCCAAGCTACTCTTCTTGATGATTTCTAGTATGAATTATACAGGGTTATTCTTTCAACATTCAGTACATATTGACTGAGCATCTCCTATGTGGCAGGAATTATGATAAGTATTCTTTGGGGGTGAAGACTTCATGAACCAGTCATAATCTTATCCTCAGAGGATCATATGACAGATATGCCCACAAATAAACTGAATATGAGTAATTAATGTTAACATAAGTAAAAAATAAAAATATAAAACTAGTAAGAGGTGAATACTTACTATGAACCAGGCATTGTGCTAAATTTTTTTATGCCTTAACTCATTTAACATCTAAAACCTTTTGAGAGAAATAACTGCTATCCCTATTTCAACCAGTGAGGAAACAAAGGCTCTTGAGGTCTCAGCAGACAGACAGATAGAGCTGAAATTTGAACTCATGTGTTTGACTCTCAGGTCCAATTTCTAGTCACTAAAATCAGGCCTTGAAGGAAGTGCAGATAGAGTATGATAATCTGAGGAGGTACATCGCTTCCTCCCAGAAGAGTCAGGTAAGCCTCCATGGGAAGGGCCCGTGTAAATGGGCCATGTAAATGGGTTTTGATGGTAGAATATGTATTGGTACAGACTGCATTCCATGAATAAGGAATAAGATTTCAGTAGTTCTGGGGTATCAAGAGTAGGAGTATAGAATTGTCATGTCAATAAATGCTCTGGTCACCGAGGGTATGCTGAGCTCAGTGCTGGATGGCAGATAATCTAAAGATAGAATCAGAAATGATCACCAAAGAGAGCCCAGCCTGGCAGTACACAACAGGGCAAGTAGGTACTTACTAAATCTATAATAGGTGAGGATATAAATCAAATTATTCTTTTGCCTTGAGCATAGCCACTTTTGTGAATAAAAACATGAAGGTAATTTCTGCCCTGATGTGAAAACAAGATTTGTGAAATTTGAATAAATTTCACAAATGAAAACCAGGGTCACCAGGGCCTTACTTCACCAAAAGAGATAAACAAGAAGGAAGAGAGAAATGCAGCAAAGCAAACAACAAAAACTTGACCACCATTCTTACCTTTCACAAACACTACTAATGCTAATTTCTAATTTTACTTCTTTAATGAAGACAAATCTAGTCACTCAGGGCAGAAAACAGAAGCCATCTAAGATTCCAACCATTTTCCACATCACATTAAGCATCAAGTATAATCGGTATTGGTAAATGTTTTAGCTCTCTTGTGACCAAAATACCTGTAAAGAACAACTGTAACCAAAATATCTGAGATCACCTTTGAGGAAGTAAGTTCATTTGGCCCATAGCTTCAGAGGTTTGGTTCATGGTCTATGGGTTCCACAGCAGAAACATCATGGTGGAGGGAGTGGCAGAGAAAAACTGTTCAGGGGAGAGAGACAGACAGACAGACACATGCCAGGGACAGATTTACAGATATAGTCCTCCAGGCTACCCTCCTGTGACCCACCTCGTAAAGCCATGCTCCTTCTGAATCTTGCTGCATTGAAGACCAGGCTTTTTGGGAGCTATACTTCAGATACAAACCACAACATTAAATTTAAAACAAAAATATTTCTTTTTTTTTTTTCCTATGTATTCACATACTTTTCTCTCTGCCTCTGTTTGGTCACCATCTCTTAATGCCACAGCATTTTGAGTGATTTTCTTGCTTCTGGTTCATTCCCCACTTGTTCCATCTAATCTTCTTCGGCCAAATCAGACTTTCACAAATATGAAGAGATTTACATCTTCTGTATAAAGCCCTTCAGTGGCTTTTCACTGCACACAAGTGATGACTGTGCATTACATAACCAATGAGGTTTTCTATGACCTCACTCTTACTGCTTCCTATACTGCTCTCCATCCACTATGCCAGGCACCCCAGATTATGTTCCCTGCTTTTTCATCCTGTCATACACTTCATAAAACACTGTACACCTGTTCCAAGAAAGCCTTTCCTCTAGTGTTGCTCTCTCTGTAAAGGTCACCATAGGCATTGCCAGCCCTAAAGATGTTTCACTATACCTTTTCCTTCCTCAGTCCTGGACTTTAAACCATCATAGCACAAATTGTGCTCTGGAACAGATACAACACAGCAGATGGGCTGATGTTTGCCAATAAACTAGTGCCTTTTGTTCTTTGCTCTTCTCACTTGTCTTTATTTTCATCTCTCCAACTGCACTCCTACCTGTGGCAGTCCCTACATCACCTTCTGATCATTCTCCCAGAGTTTCTACCCACTGACAGATTCCAAGAATTTTATTCCATTTCTCCAGCCAAGCATGAATTTGCCAAAAGCACTCATTCTCTCCCACTTGTTGGGGCTTGCTTTCATTCAGCCAGCACTGGTCAACTGATTGTAAAGGAAATATTAACAAGAACCACAAAAAAAGTTATTGGAATCAGCCAGGGGAGAAGACTTCCTTGAAAAGCAAGCCTGATGACAGCCAGAAATTTCTGCTTTCAGACCCGGCTGGAGAACCATGAGGAGAGTTTCTCACAAATTCTTGGAGGTCCCAAGTGAGGGGTGTGCCTCATCTTATGACTTCAAACCAATTCAATTTATATTCTTTCTGCATACCCAGGTATGGGATTCCAAGTTTCTATTCCCTCTGAATTCCCACCCTTAGGAGAATATGGCATGTATATGAAGTCATTTTTCCAAGGAAACTTCCGAATGTGACATTAATAATGAATAATGAAAACAGCATCTGTATTTAAACATTAAGAAAATATTAAGTGAAAATTAATAGTTTTCTTTACTCCTGAACATCTTAGAACTTTTAAAATGCCAGTGAGAAGGGTCTAAGAGAAGAGTCTAGTTTGCAGCATTCCCCCAATTTACTGACACAGAACCGTTCTGTGTGTGGGGTGTCTCTTTAGATGGCATTTCACCAAATACATTATAAGAAATATGGTCATAGATTATTATGATGCCAGATCAAGTTTGCCAATTATATAATAGACCCAGAAGGGCAAAACATGACTATAGGGTAATTTCAGAAACAGGTTTTGACAAAATGAGTACCCAAATGGGTTGTTAAATGAGTATCAACTAAGCCAAGACAAGAAGGAAAAGGCATTTCAAACATGTGTCACAGCATGCACAAAATCTTGGCAGTGTAAACTGCCATGAAGCTAGAGAACTACACATTGTCCTATGTTATTGGAGTATAACATGCTAAGGGTACATGTATAACATGCTAAGTAACATGCTAAGGGGTACAGATAGGGAGATGAAACTGAATAAGCATGCAGGAGGTAAACGAAAAATTATATATATATAATATATATGGGGTGTGTGTGTGTTTTTCTGAGGAGGAATCTAGGAATATTCTAAGATATATCGCCAGCCCTATTTTATTCTTCTATTTTGAAACAGGTTCTCACTAAGTTTCTGAGGCTGGTCTTGAGCCTGCAATCTTCCTGTCTCAGCCTCCCAAGTACTGAAATTACAACCATGTGTCATCACTACCCACTCAGAAAAGATTTTAAACTAGAAAATGGTTTTGAACTTAGTTATTGCCTTCATTGATTTCTTTAATAGATAATGACATTGATTCATCTATTTTTTATCCATTTATTCAAGCAATACTTAGTGACTGCCTGTGAGGTGTTCTATTCCAGAGAGGGGAGGAGTCTGGGGTAAATTCAGGAAAGACTGGAGTCTAGTCCATGGCTCAAATCCCTATGTGTCACAGACCTGCACAGTTCCTTTGCACATAACCATCATTGTGCCATCTTACTCTTTATGCCCTTGTGGAGAGGGAAGAGACTCTGCATCTTCAAACATCCTTAACCTGGAATGGAGAGATGAAGCCACCATAGTCTGTCACATCACTACAGCAAAATTAATGACATGATGAGGGGATCTGATGAAATAAATGAAAGGAGATTTGCCAGATATAGAAGAATCCTGGAAAGGCAGAGTGAAAACAAAACTTGAAGATAAATAGTACTGGCAGCAATAGCCTTTAATGACCTCATCCCAGCAATGTGGAGATGACAGGAATTCACAGCAAAAAAAGACTAGTGATTTATGGAGTACATGCCAGAAGGGTCCAAGGTGATGGCAAAGATGTGAATTATAAACCAAGGCAAATTATCTGTCAAGGTAGGATACTGTCTTTAAAAAACGAATGTTAGCAAAGTGATTGGTGGCAGATGAAATAACTCCTTCCATCTACCCAAGTAAGGGCCAACAGATTTCAACTAATAGCCAATCATAGCATTTCCATTAGTGTCTTAATAAGCCTGTGGTCAGACAAGCCAACAATGGCACAACCAAAAGACAGTGAGATAGGCTCCTATTGGGTCAGACAGACACATGAAGCCACAACACTGAGAATGCACCAGTTGTTTCTGCCTTTGCTGGAGGCTCCAATGCTTCTTCCTGCTTCTGTGTCTGTTCATGTGAAATGAGATCCTACCATAGATTCCCAAAGTATTGGTTTACCATCCCCATCCAGGAAAAAAAAAAACAAACAAACTAGCTCTCCCCTGGGTATTTCTGCTGTCACTATTTTTATTCAACATCCTCCATTTACATCCAGAGCTACTATGCCCTCCTGGATCATTGCAGTGTGGCTGCCCCCAATACCAGAGGTTTGTATTGCTAACTTTAGAAATCTATACCCTAGACCCTCATCTTGAGTGAGGCTCCCATCGAAAGCATGGAAATTCTTTGATACCTAAGAACATTTTACATTCAAGAACCACCTAATGGGGACAAAAAAAGTGATAGACCCAGTAAGGGGGAGGCAACTGGTGATTCTCAGAGTGTGTTCTTGCTGTCGGGCAAGCTCCTATGGGGTTTTTGTTTTGTTTTGTTTTGTTTTTTTCACATCATGATGTAAATCACCTAGATAGTGGCATACATGCACAAGCACTTGGTGGGCTTTCCTCTGGCTCCCTCCCTATCCACACCTTCTTTATACTGAGATCAAAATTGGTATTATTACATATGAACATAAAACCCACAATAAAATTCTACTCAACAATAAAGAATATGGAAATACCTGGATAACATTATGTTAAGTGAGATTAGTCACAGAAAGTGAAGAGTCATATGTTTTCTCTAATATGAGGAAGCTAGGGAGTAATTGGAATACCAAAGGGACTCCAGATAATGGAGGAGAAACTTCATTGGAGACAGGGAGGTGATCTAGGGGAAAGAAAGGAGGAAGAGTGAGTATTATTACTACCATGTTTATAATAAAATATAGCATGCCATGTCTCTAGGAGAGGACTCTAGTGGAGAGAGGAATGGGGTTCAATGGAGTGTTCAGATCCAGCAAATTCCCAGGAAAAGTGGATGTTGAAAGAACCAAAGAGCTCCTGCACCTTCTATTCATCTAGCTTGCCTCTATTCCTCTTATACCAAGATAGTACACTGTTAGAAGAAAAAATATTCAGAAAGTACAGCTCATTGAGCTTATTAGAAATCCATAACAATGTTTTGTACCCCCCAAGATTGATAGTCAAAACTAAACATTACAGTCCAAAGACTTATGAGGTTACCTAAACTAACTAGTTCTGCTCATGTTATATCTCAGACTAGAGTTAAATAGTTCAGTGAATTAGTAGAAAGATTCTTCCAAGCCATCACCCTTGACCTAGGATCCTGTAAAAATATGAAATAACAAAAGTTTGGTCCTAAACAGAACTCTTCCCATGACTAAAGATAGCATAGCAGTCACTTGGGAAGTATTTCTTTGGACTTGGGAACAATGACCTTCAATAGCACTTTGAGATCTCACCTATCAGTAACTGAAGGGGTTTCTGCATTTTTATCTCCTTGAACTCTGGAATAAGATACCTCACTTGACAATTATAATTTAGCCATAACACACCTGAGGCAACTTCATCTCCAAGCCTCAAGCTAGAGAGCTAGAGTCTACTAGTTCCTATTCTAGTGCTCTGTGGTAAAAAACGAAACAAAACAAAACAAACAAACAAAAAAAACCTCATATATTATCCTTCACCCTGTTCCATCCTGTTTAATATTTTTGTTTCAGTGACCAATTAATAATTGGCTATCACATACAGATTCCAAAGAATACATCTGGAGAAAAGTTACTGTTTCCCTTATCTAGAAAAACTTTACAACCATCTCTGACTAGGGAGTATGTCTTGCCCTTTCCATTGGTTCCCCATGCATCACACATTGGATTGTAGGTATGACAGGCATAGTGTACTATGCCCCCAAATTCCATATAGAATGGTTGGCCATGTGTTTATATCTACTTTGGGGAGTTTTTCTGACTCCTCTCCAGGACTTCTGGAATAGACCATAGATTCCAAACCTCTGTATACAGATCTCATCCTAAAACAATTGGTTTGTTAGTAAAGTCTTAATATTCAAGATGACTGCCCTCAGCTCATAGTTGGCTTTCAGCCTGGATTTTTGGGTTCCCTCACTGTAGGTTTTCTGCAACTGTAGCAATTATTCTAAAAAAAAAACACACAAAACAAAAAAGACACACACACACACACACACACACACACACACACACACAACCTCTGGTTGTTCATTCTTCATTCAAGCCCTGTAGTTATAAAAAAAAAAGAGGGGGGGGGGGTTGAGGATTGGCAACACAGATACACCAGCTCCTGATGGCCAAACTAAACACCTGTTATGATGGACCAGAAAAACACTGCCTCCCATGCCAGTACCCCAAGGATCCACAAAATGCTTCACAGCATTAACACATTTTCTTCCTGTTGTACCCTATATGGTAACTATAAATATTTGCTCACTAATGGTCATGCCACCCAACTAGAGCCTATGTGATGTGATAGTTTTGTGCAGGATCTGATAAAGGAGTAATAGCTGCCCCCTCTCTCCCTTAGGGATCCTGAACATGACTGGTAGTCCAGACCTTATATCATTTAGATAAATTCAGACTCTAGATTAATCATACAATACCAAGTTATGAGCCTTCGAACTCTGGGAAGTACAAGCATAAATATTTCAAATTGAATCAGGAGTCTCTGGGGAGGATTGCACATGACTATTATAAGATATATCTATTTGTCTCTCAAGGATGTAAGAGAAGTTTTCATTTTCCTTTTACTTTACTGTATGTGAAATTCTGCCCAGGTTGTAGTCTCCAGCAGACTGCCTGCATGCCTATAATCTTATGTGTATACTCAAAAATAAGCTGTATTTTCTCTCTTCTCTATGTTAGTATAGGGTGAAGTGGAACCTTTTTGTTGGCAAGATTTTCATTTCCTTGATATCCCTTTTGCTAGAAATAATTGCACAAAAAACCAACTCTTCTCCAGATTTAAAATGGGAAGAATGAGCTACAGCTATTTTTCACTTTGAGGGGATAAGCTCTTGCCTGTGAACAGGAATTGGGTCAAGAACCCAGGAAAAAGAAATAGGATGATGATGATTTCACCCAACACCTTGGGTCTAACAATGCCTGATTATCTATTTTGCCATTTTAAAATGTAAGTAAAAAGGATTCCCTTTTTTGCAAGAGAAAGTACCTTAGCTATTATAATGTCATTTATATGAATGTTTTGCAAAATCTTGAAACACAAAACTATACTGTAATAACTTTCAAAAAGCTGTGTCAGAAGGACTATCTAGACACATCTCTCCCCTCTTATTAGAATCATTTACATGATATTCTCACGGGGTAGTTATTTGGCCAATGGATACATAACCCAGTGTGTGGATCTTTTCACATCTAAGGCAGCCCATTCCATCACTACATATCTCTACCTGCCCATAACCCCTTCATGTCTCCCTCTTGCTTCTCTCCATTGAGCCAACTATTGGACCTAGGGAAGAAGTGTGTACCTCTTTTTCTCAAAAGGCCTCTAAATCAAAGTCAGGTCCCATGTCCTGCTAAATCAATATGCTCTTCTTTAAGTTATATTTCTAGTTATTTAAGCACCTGGTGCACAATCATTTCTTATTTAAAACCAAGTCAATAAATTAGTGGGTCCTTTAATGAAGACTAATGACAAATATCCAGCTTTATTTTATTACTTTATTATGGTGTTGGGCTAAGCATCCTACAAGTGCATCTCAT
Source organism: Muscardinus avellanarius (assembly GCF_963383645.1). Taxonomy (NCBI): domain Eukaryota; kingdom Metazoa; phylum Chordata; class Mammalia; order Rodentia; family Gliridae; genus Muscardinus; species Muscardinus avellanarius. The sequence goes on from NC_137796.1 coordinate 40,902,693, forward strand.
GTCCTGGGCTCTCAGTTGGCAATTACCTAAAATACCAGGTTTAAAGATGAAGTGAAATATTGTGAAAGAAGATTGTGCATTGTTTAGAAGGCTGAAAGACACTGGTCTCCACTACAATTGGAGGTAAACTAAAGATACCTCCAGGGACTGTTGAACACAGAATAGCTTGAGCCCAGCTGCTCTGGGCTTCTACCCAATGAGAGGAGGACAAAGAAATCAATTCTTTAACTGATGAAGAACACAAGCCTTAGAGTCAGGTATTCTTTATCTAAATTTTAGTACTGTCTCTTACAGTTTGAGCCTGAGGAAGATATTTTTAACCTATGTCCCTTTTCTTATCAAATGAAACCACCTACCTCATGTATGTGGATATATAAGTCCTCAAACCAGTAAAAAGCATACCATATTGAAGAAATACTAGTATCAATTACTATAATATCATTATTATGATTATTTCTAACTTTTTATAGCTTCTCATCCAGGGAGCACTCCTCTTAGGGGATGATTTTAAAGGCTTATCTGTGGAAGGAGAAAGTCCTGCTAATAATTTCAAATGGCATGCCTTACAATGCTCTTGAGTTTGTACCTTATTTTTTCCCTAAGAGTCATATGCCAATAAGGCTATAAGAACAAGTTATTAAAGTGAAGCCATTCACAAAGCAAAGGCAAATTTTTCTGATTTCCCATTGCCTCCGTTATTTCTTTGATTTTACTTAAAGATTCTCATACTAGGCCTCCTCAAAACAGTGTGCACCTGCGTAGGTGCCATTCTGCCTGGAGTAATGGAAACTATAGCTCCTAGGTACTACTGAGTACCTAGGAGCTGAGGCTTTGGAGAACTCTTTTACTTCCTTCCTAGTTTCCCACAATTCTTGGGCTAATTTTGGATGGTAGAGCAGGGTTAACAATGTAAACAACAGCTGGCCATGGTGCTGCATGGTTGTACTGCCAGTACTTAGGAAGCTGAGACAGGAATAATGCATATTTGAGGCCAGCCTCAGCAACTTGACTCTCAGCAACCTAGCAAGAGCCTATTTCAAAAACTGAAAGATAGTGTTGGAGGTATAACTCAGAGGTAGAATGTCCCTGGATTCAATCCCTAGACATACACACTTACACACACACTTACACACACACACACACACACACACACACACACACACACACGCGAATACTAACATCAAGCCTTCCTTAATGAGGAACCCATAATTAGGAGTAATGTCAGAAATGCAGAGCATCGTCTCGTCAAAAATCAGAGAGGCCTTACAAAAATTGTTTAATGGTGTAAACTCATGCCCCATGCAAAGTATTTGACTCCTCATCCAAGTGTAATGTTCATATGAAGTTGCTTCAAGTGGGAAGAGCAGTGACAGGAACATAGATTCCCAAGTACACTGCTAATTCACTGTGAGGTCCTGGACATATCACTACTTAGCTCCCAGGTCTGAAGCTCCCATCTGTCTAATGAGAATCTGGGATAGACCACTGCTCATTTTGTGGCTCTCCAATGATCAGGTTTCTGGTGCTCAGATTGCAATCATGAGCCAACAGTGAATTGGTACCTAGGCAGCATTGTCTGTATTAGAGAAGTCTATCAGCAGACAATAACTCCAATATCGGCTCACCATAGTTAACTTAGCTTTCCGTTAGTCTGTTTGGTTCTCAAGATGGAGTCAAGAGCACTCCATCTCAGCAACTTGAAAAGGTCTATGAGTGTACAAGTGGAAATTAATATCTCAGGAAAATATTACAAAGTGGATGCCTTTCCTTTGAAGTGATCAGAAACCAAGTACAGATACCTTCAGCAGGACTACTGATAATAACAGTAGCTCTGTTTTGAAAAGTGTAGCAAAACTGAGACTTAGATGGAAAAGCAGCTTTGAAACACCAGTTAATAGATGGTTAGATAATTAATAATTGATGTTGTTAGAATGGTCATTAAAATAATATAATTATGGCCGGGAATGGTAGCACACGCTTATAAACCCCACACTTGGGAGGCAGAAACAGGAGGATCACGCAGGTTTGAAGCCAGCCTCACTAGCTTAAAAGACCCTGTTTCCAAATAAAAATATAAAAATTAGGTCTGGGAGTGTAGCCCTGAGGTAGAAGTGTTTCCAGGAACCCCAGTACCGCCAAATAAAATTATTATTAATAATAATAATAATAATAAAATAATAATAATAATAAATAATATAACTGGGCATGGTGGCACACACTTGTAATCCCAGAATTTGGGAGGCTGAGACCAGAGTCGCGGTTTGCAGACAGCCTCAGCTACTTAGCGAGGCCCTCTGCAACTCAGTGCCACCCGGTTTCAAAATAAAGAACAAAAAATAGGGCAGGGGATGTAGCTCGGAGGTCAAATGCCCCTGGGTTTCATCCCCAGACCCGTAAAAAAATAAAAAAATAATATAATTATGGTAATCGTTTATAAAAATAAGAGTGAAGAACACACTTGTGACATGAACCATGAGTAACTGTGCTTAGATACAACCAATTAAGTCACAATCTCAGGAAGTAGATTAGGTGTCAAGTTTTTGTTTTGTTTTTTTTTTCCTGTTTTCGAATGATTCCTTAGTGTGTGTGTGTGTACTGGTGATTGAACCCATAGGTATTCTACTGCTGAGCTACACTCCCACTCTTTTTTAATTTATTTTAAACAAAGGCTTTCTGTAGGCCACATTCACAAATTTTGCCGCTCCGAGGGTTTAAGAGCCAAAGCTGGTCTCAAACTTGCAATCCTCCTATCTCAGCCTACCAAATACTGAGATTACAGGTGTGCACCACTGTGCCTAGCTGTTTTCTAAATGATTCTAATAAACAAAAAACTTTGAAAAATACTTGCCTAGACAAATCCCTACACTCTCAGACCTATTTTTAAACTTTTTTATTTGGAAACAGGGTCTCTTAAGTCAGCACAGCTGGCTTCGAACCTGCACAATCCTCCTGTCTCTGCCTCCCAAGCAGGGGGATTACAAGTGTGCGCTACTACGCCCGGCCATCATAATGTTTTTTAAAAGCTATTGTCATTATACACAGATGATATTTCCGTAACTAGATGAAGCAAATTTGCCTTTTCAACTTTCAACATAGTTTTGTTTTGTTTAGTGAGGGAAGTTTAATTCTAGATCTGCACTGAACAATGCAGTAGTCATTGTCACATATGTCTATTTAAATTAAAACTAATATTAAATAGAAGTTAAAATTTAGTTCTTCAGATGCACTGTTTGTTCACTTGTGGCTCTTGGCTGTAATATTAGCATAGAATGTACACTACTTTCATTAAGTTCTGTAGACAGCTCTGGTCTACATAAGGATACATAATTATGTGACAAAATACAAATGACTTTTCTACAATTACTCTTTATCTGGATTCCCTTTGTGTTTGGATGAATCAAAGCAATCTGCAATTAATTTTAACCTTCCTGGAAAATAAAAAACTCACTGAAACCATTAAGAACTACATATTTATAGCATTTGATAGGTAGTTAGTTCATGGTTAATATACAAGAGATTGACAAATGACAAATACTAGATGTCTAATATTAATAGGAAAAATCAACTTATGTTCAAAGTGAAATGAAAAGTCAAGAAAAATGTCTACCCAAATTGTCAGGGCAATATAACTTCAAGCCTTTTAAGTTACAAAGTGTTATAGTTATATATAGAATGCTTCCTAATGAGCTCATAAATTTATAGTCGATGTAATTCAGCCATGAGGGTTGAATATCATGGTTACCACCATGAAGGTGGGAACCTAGGCAAGGTAGGTGTGTTTGGAGAAGGTGGGTCCCTGAGGTATGGCCTTTCCAATTGTGCTTGTGTTTTGACTCCCTTTGCTTGTTTGCTCTCTCTAGCTTCTGGCCTCCATGGGTGAAAGCAAAGCCTTGTGATCTCCCTCCTCTGCTTCTCACAGCCATGCCCTGAAATCAGTGGTTCCTGGCCTTACATGGACTAAACCCAAAACTCCAGGGAACACCAAGAGCAAATATATCTTCCATCCTCTAAGTTACATGGTCAATTCTTTAGATTATAGCAGTCAGAATGCTAAAACACAAAGCAAAACAGGTAAAATAATATTAATACATGTAGAAAGAAAAAAATCTAAACACTCCCCCATATATTTGTAGCCTAAACAGTAAAGTGGTGCTTGCACAATTTTCCCTTTCTCCTGTGAACATATCAAAGCATTAGTAGATATATAAAGGACATTTCTGTTTGTTTTTTTTAAATCAAGAACCATGTTATACACTTTGCCATTTGTTCTTTTTCACTTTGTAGTATGTCTTAATAGATATCTCTATGTATGTATAAATGTGGATATAACTTTTCCAAATTTTTCTGCATATAGATACATATATATTATATGGTGACATATTTATATGTATATATGCTTATATATACATTCATACACAGAATTTTACAAAACAGGCTATTGTTCATGATGGATAGGGACAGATTGCAGGCTATTAGCTTTTCTTGCTTTTTCCTTGTTATCTTGTTTCTACACAACCCACTCCCTCCCCTAACCCTTCTATCTCACAACCACCTCAATCCCAGATAATCCAATTTAACAAAATAGGGTATTCTTCCACACTCATAAAATCATATGCAGAAACCTATATTCTTACTGGGTTTTGTGCGCGTGCATACGCACACACACCTGTGTGTGTGTGTGTATGCACACGTGCACACTGGAGACTGAATCTAGGGTTTCAAGTACATGCTTGGCAAGCACTCTACCAGTGAACTATATCTCCATCCCCTCAACTCATATATTTTTGTTTTGAGAAAGAATTCTAGAGAAATATATTTAAACTATTCCTATTCATGCCAGCAATACATTCCTGCACATTTTCAGTGAAAGATGTTATTACTCTTAATTTTTGTTGATCTGATAGATGTAAAATCTCATTGCCATTGTGCCAAGTGAAACCTCATTGCCACTGTCATTTCAACTATTCATTAGAACTATTCATTAGTCAGAAACTTTTTCTATTAAGTGTATTTACTTATGTATTTATTTGTCTTTATCTGTGATTTTTGTCCTTTTCTAAAATACCTCTCTATATATGAACTACTTCATTTGCATTAGTGTTTTTATAAATCTATTTGTCTAATATCTTTTGAAACACAAGATTAAAAAAAAACACAAACAACAAATGCTGGTGACGATGTGGAGAAGTGGTTAACTCTAATACACTGTTGGTGGGATTGCAAATTAGTGCAACCACTTTGGAAAACCGTATGGAGGATACTCAGAAGAATGGGAATGAACCTACCATATGATCCAGCAATAATACTTCTGAGTATCTACCCAAAAGAATGAAAACCAAATCACCAAACTAATGCATGTGTATCTATGTTCATAGCTGCACAATTCACAATTGTCAAACTATAGAAGCAAAGATGTCCACCAATAGATGACTGGATTTCAACACTATGGGATATGTACACAATGGAATTTTACTCAGCCATAGAAAACAAAATTACATAATTTACAGGGAAATGGATGAAACTGGAGAACATATGTGAGATCAGTCACAAAAAGTAAAAAATCAGATGTTCTCCCTAATTTTCAGAAGCTGGGAGAAAATAGGTTATGGGAGGAATTCTAGATGAAAGAGGTGAAACCATACATGAGCAAATAAGGCGATCCAACTGAGGGAGATGGGAGGGGGAAAGAGGGAAATCCCTAATGTACATAATGTACATTCATAAACATACCAGTCAATCACTAAGGCAAACATGAGGAGGGAGGGAGGAAGGAAAAATTAATTGGGTGATGTGTGCATGTATGCTTCTACCACCTTGTACTCCATTAAGATATATGACTACAATGAACAAATAAAAATTTTTAAAAATTAATTTAAAAATTAATAAAAAATACAAACAGACCTATTTTTACTGCTCTGGGTTTTAAGTATCCTATCATAATTAAGGTCTTCTCTACCCTTAAACTATACACACATATACACACTATATTTTTTTTCTCATATACCTGGATAGCTAATTCTTAAGTCAATTTTGTTTCACCAGCCACTTTTCCCATGTCACTACCATATTGTGATGATAATTTTGCAGGTGTTTATGTCTGAAGCAAATTTTTGTTGTCACACTATTCTTGGCTATTCCTTGATATCTATTTTTCTATGTAAACTTTGTGATCATTTTATCCTAAATGAAATAAAGCAATATAACTAAATCGGAAGTTCATTAATTATGTAGGCAAATTTAGAAAGCTTTTTGTCCCCCTGCATGTGGCACTGGGGATTGATTCCAGAAGCATTCTATCTCTGAGCTACATCCCCAGCACTACTTTTTATTTTGGAACAGGGTCTCAAGTTGTGGAGGGCCTCTCTATGTTGCTGAGGCTGGCCTAGAACCTGCAATCCTATCTCAGCCTCCCAAGTACTGGCATTATAGACATGTACCACCAAGACTGGCTGGAAGACTTTTTAATAAAACTAAGTAATCTCATTAAGGGAATTTCCATTTGTTTAGATTTTTATTTATACATTTTCCAAGTAAGTCCTTTCTACACCTTGTTAAATGTACACATATTTTGTTTTTTGTCATATCATTCAACAAATGTTTACTTAGCACCTACTATGTTCCAGGTGCTATTCTGTAGGAAAGATACTGACTTAAACCAAAATACAGTCTCTACTCAATAGTAGATTACATATTGTCTTAAGTCTATTTCCTGCTCTATAACAGAATACCACAAACTGGGTAAATTATAAATAAGTTTTTTTGACTCATGATTCTGGAGGCTGAAAAGCATCTTCAAAAGTAAAGTACTGGAACATGCCACATGGCATGGTTCTCTTATAAGAGGATGAAGGGCAGGTCAGATGAGAGAGAAGGTGGGGGCCAAACTTAGCCTTTATCAGGAGCCCACAAATAAACTACACCTGAATAGTAACATTAATACATTCATGAAGGCACTTCTTTAAAGATTCCACCTCTTACTAACATTGCAATGGCAATTAAATCCCAATATTAGTTTTGACGTGGACATTCATACCATAGCACCTATTGTTTTGTTTTCCCTGTTTTTATTCTTCAGACTTTGTCTTGAATCACAGAACATTATAGAATTCTTACTACTAGTATTAACAAGGATATATATAGATATTCTGAAAAACGTTACATTACCAACAAAATATAATTTCTTCTCCAGGGTTTTCTTATCCTATTTACTGCATTTTCTAGAACCCCAAAATAGTGTTAATACTAGTATGCTGATCTTTGAAGTTGTTGTAATGTTTTGAAATTTAGAATATTTGTCACTGGCTTTTGATAAATGGTCTTTTCATATATAACGATCTTTTTATTTAGATATTGTGAATAGCTTTTCCACATCTATTAGTATCTTTTTTCTTCTTTGTTGTTCAATAGTTTCAGTACCAAACCACCTGGCATTCCTGGATTAAGCTTTGGTAAAGGCTTATTATTGTTTTACTATATTTTTAGGTTTCTTTTACCAAAATCTTTAGACATTTTTATTCAGCAAATGAGGCTGGTGTATTTTTTTGTATACTACTTGATGTCAGGTTTTATATTACATTTACAGTGAATTCATAAAATCAATTATAGTTCTTCCATTATCATCTTCCCTCCCACTATCCCTATGATGTAGAATTTTACTAAATTTAAAATATGGCTCATGTGCCAGTAGCATATACATCACCTAGGAACTTTTTAGTAATGCACAAGCTCAGGTCCACAGAATTAGATATTTTTATTATATCCCACCAATAAGATCTCAGGTAAGTTGTATGCACAATAAGACTGGAGAAGCAGACTGAGAAATTTAAGGTTTAAACATCATTGGAATTATGTCTTATGAACATATGACACAGAATTCAACAGAAAAGCCATCTAATCATGGTAACTTTTCCATCTATGTTAACTGGCATATTTAAGGTTTCTATTTCTTGGCTGATTTTAACATCTTATATTTTGCTAAGAAGTCATCTGCATTCCAGTCTTTACAACTCTGTTGCTATAGCATTGACTTTTATTAGTAGTATTTTAATCTCTTTATTCCCTTCCATCAAGTGACTCTTGCCTTGATAACTCATTATCAAGCTTAAAAGTTTTATCTATTCTTAGCCCTTTCAAAGAACCAACTTTATTTGTACTTAACTTGTATTAATCCCTTAAAACTAAAGATGAATTCAGCTTTGTTCTCATTATCAAAACCATGTACACATGCATCTCAATTTCCAAGAACCAAAGCATTATGAGAATACAGGATTCAAAGCAATCTTTGATTCATGAATAAATGTGAATAGGGACCTACCATCACCTAAATTGCCTTTCTGTATACCTAATTACATTCTAAATACCATCTATTGCTCCACTGGTATCTCACTAAATAAAATTTCTTATGACACAAACTTGTGTACCCCACACTTTTTATTTATTGTGGTGGTACTGGTGAAGAAATCTAGGGGCATTCTACCTCTAAGCTCCACACGCCCAGCCCTATTTTATTTTTCATTTTGAAACAAGTTCTCACTAAATTGTGGAGGGTTGCTGAGCCTGGCCTCAAATCTGTGATCCTTCTGTCCTAGATTCCAAAGTATTGGGATTACAGGTATGTGCCACTATACCCAGCTCGATATACACTTCTATATATGTATGTGGTACTAGGAATTGGACCCAGGGAGGATCTACCTCTGAGATACACTCCCAAACCTATTTTTTTATTTTGAGACAGGACTTCAATAAGTTATCCAGGCTGGTCTCAAACTTAATTCTCTTGTCTCAGCTTCTCAAATACTGGTGTTACAGGCATGTGCCACCATGCCCAACTTTGTTTTACAGTTTATATGCTATCTGCCAGGTACAATGATGAATGCCTATAATCCCAGAGACTTGAGAGGCTAAAGGATCACAAATTCCAGGGCAGCCCAGACAACTTAGTGAGACCATCTCAAAATAAAAACAGGAGCTAGTGGTGTAGCTCAGTGGTAGAATGCCCTTGGGTTCTAGTTCTCTCACAAAAACAAAAAACAAAAACCCTATCGCATTTTAGATTTAAAGGTCTGAAAGAATATCCTTTACTGAAAGGAATGTGGTCCATAACCTGATTTTCATGTATTGAGGTCACTTGGGGCCTTTAGACAGTCCTGTCCCCCCAAAAGCCAAATGGAAGCCACAAAAGAGTGTGACTTATGGGGAAAGCTAAAAAAGCCCCTCTTATGAAGGGAGGCATGGACTGAAATTTTTGGCCATGTACAAATGTAGAAAATGCCAGACTTGAGATTTCACCCTAGAAAGGACAATTAAGTGAAAATTTAAAAATGTATGAAAACATGTTTGCCCTTTAGAAATTTATGAAAACCCTATTATACAAGTTCATTTTTTACCCTTGCAAATATCCTAATCAGGTAGATTTTAAGACGAATAACTGTGCTTTTATAATTAAATTGGCCTAAGTTTAGTATAAGCTATAAAAATATATAAAATATACTGAGTTTGGAGCCGGGCGTGGTGGCGCACGCTTGTAATCCCCGCACTTGGGAGGCAGAGACAGGAGGATCGTGCTGGTTCGAAGCCAGCCTTTCACAATATTAATCTCATGCTGTAAATCAGAGAATTCCAATCTATAATGATCTATTTTATAAGCTTTCACAGATCTGAAATATAGTATCTGAACTAGAAACAATCTTAACCTCATAGTTCTGGTATGAGGAGCCATTTGGTCTCTAATAAATAGTGCTGAACATTAAAAATAAAAAAATTAAAAATTAAAAAAATCCATAGTCCTTCCTACCTCAGAGGACTGATCAATTCACTTGGTTGATAATCTGTCTCTCTAATCAGAATGTTCCCCTCTTAAATCCCAGGATACAAAATGATTAAGAGATTAAAAGTATAATAAAATAATGTCCACTATACTTTAAAGTTTCCTGTGCCAGTATTGGAATGGCCTAGAAGATTTGGGAAAGCTCTGATTATTAATATATTTCAAAAGAAAATAATTGGTATATTTCAAAATAGTTGTGTCAAAATGGAGGCAGACATGGATAAAGAAAGGACTTGGTGATGTTAAGGAATTTTAACATCATCCCTTCACACAGTTAATGTATTAATTCCTAAAACAGGTGTCAGAGATTATTTTTCAGATGTGGGGAGAAAAGATGCAGGGGAAGAGACAGAATGAATGAATGAATGGAGAACCAATCCCCTACTCTTGGCAACTACATCAAGAGGTGTGTGTGTGTGTGTGTGTGTGTGTGTGTGTGTGTCAGAGAGAGAGAGAGAGTGTGTGTGTGTGTGTGTGTGTGTGTGTGTGTGTTATTAGAAACTGAACCCAGGAGCATTCCACTACTTCTACTCCCAGTCCTGTTTTATTTTTATTTTTAAATTTTGAAACAGGATCTAAGTTTCTGAGACTGGCCTTGAACCTACAATCCTCCTATCTCAGCTTTCCAAATACTGGGATTACAATCATGTGCCACCACGTCCAGCAAGAGGATAGATTTTAAGGGGATAAGCCTAGAGAAAACGTCCACTTGGAATCTTATTACAGTAGGCAAGAACTGACAAGGCCTCAATTTTGTGTTGGTACTACAGGACAGCAATCAGGCCTCCTATAGGCTCCGTACTCAATACTCTCTGGCTTAAAATAAATTGGACTGTAGCAACATAATCAGCTAACTGTAGACAAGACTTCTATATGCCTCAGTCTCTCCATTTACAGAACAGTAGCATTACCTGATAGGATTTCTTGAGGCTTTAGATATATGTATAGAGTACATATTTAAGTTGTGAGCTATTAGAATGCTATACATAACAGACAATAATAGGACTGTTCTATTAAAAAAATTTAAAATTAACAAGGTTTGGAAACTGATTTGGGCCCATGGAGAAATTAATGGGATTTAACAGTATCACAGAGAAGGGAAACACTTGTTTTTTGCTTGCCAGGTAAGCCACCAACAGTGAAGAAATAGATTTATGGGAAACAATGACTTCCTTTTCTTAAAAGTGTTAATGGGATGTCTAACACATAGATGTGTAGATACAGTAGAGTTGAATATGAACATGAAGCTCAGGGAAGTATATATGGGAAACATTAGCAAATAGGTAATGAGTATGTAAAGTAGCTAGCCAAGGATATTCTGAAAAATATGAACATTACATGTTAATATAAAAAATAAAATGAAATCAGAACAACAAAAATACAGAATATGAGACTCAATACTGGAAGAATGGAGAATGATACTGACATTCAGATAACTAGTATGTTTCCATTGTTAGGGGATATGAGTACACTAAAACTATACCTTGATCCCAAACCATAAATACCAAATAAAAACAAATCCCCTTTATATACTATACCAGACTTTTAACATTCTCTTAAAAGCATAATATAAAGGCCTGGGCCTCAAATTTGTCGCCAAAATTATATCCAGTTAAAAGCTAAGCATGGTGGTACATGCCTATAAACCCAGTACTGAGTGGATGATATAGGAATATCACCAGTTCACAGACAGCCTCAGCAATTTAGCTAGACTCTCAGCATCCCAGTGAGACCCTGTTTCAAAACAAAAATAGGGCTGGGGGTATAGTGTTATCTCAGAGGTAGAATGGTAAAATGACTCTGGGCTCAATCCCTAATACCACTAAACAACAAAAACAATGTTAATGCTCTAATAAAAGCCAACTGGTAAAACTTCTCTTTTAGGTCATTTTCCTCTAGTATCAACAATTTACTTTTGAAAAAATAGGTTAAAAATACTACAGACCTTCTCTATCCACTTAGTAAAGTAGTATCAGATAACTCGAATTGTCCTACTATTTGTGGAACAGAGCCACCCTGTAGTAAATGTTACTGAGATTTAACAGTATCACATCATGAAACTGAAATAATTATAGACCAATTCCAGCTCAAAGTGCCTAGGATATACCAACAAAACTGAAAACTTACCATTTTTTACTTCCATTACCATGTAGATGCTAAAGCAGTAGTATTTTGGTATTTCAAAATGAAAATGTTTTTCAAATCACTGCTTCAGGGTAGAAAGTGATATCAGTACTACTTTGTAAGGAAGAGGTGCTACTGATTTTGACAATGTAATTTTTTAGCACGTGGATATGTCTGACAACAGAACATTTCACATTTCTGCTCTGCCACCACCCTACCCCCAATATCAAGCCTATGATCTGGAAACTTAGAATATAAAATACTTGAGCTGGGCATGGTGACACACACCTGTAATCACAGTACTTGGGAGTCTGAGACAGGAGCATCACAGGTTCAAGGCCAGCCTCAGCAACTTAGTGAGACCCTGTTTCAAAATAAAAAATAAAAAAATAAGGTTGGGAGTATAGCTCACAGGTAGAATGCCCTGGGCTCTTACTAGTACCACACAAACACAAAAAAACATTTAAGTACCAATTGCCACATTTACTAACTTTACTTCCAGAATGATTACTAGAACTCTGGTCAGTCAGTCCCCTTTAAACAGAACTAATCACTTTAGTACTGTTTTAGAGGTGCATATGAGATCATAAAGTGGACTCAGTAGAACACATACAGTCAAGGCAAGATAAACTCATCAAATAGCTGTGATGCTCAACATAGGTTAATGCCCACTCCTATTCCAAGGGTACTATCAGATCTGGGTCTTCCACCTATGTTACTATAATTTATGCCGGGTCATATACCTAGGTGAGAGGCAGAAGGGAATAGGATATTAATTCTGATATGCTCTATGTCTACCACCTACCGCCTCACCGTCAAGTGACAGCAAATCCAACTAGAAACACACCTCAAAATGTAATCTCACACACACACACAAAAAAAAAAAACCCAGCAGGATTATTTTCACACGAAGACATTATACTAAGTGTCAAAAACTCTCTTTTTGTCTCATAAAAGGGTAAACACAAGAGCACTGGGAACATGAACACCCACAATGCCAGCTGAAAGATGTAAAAGCACTACTTTTTTGGAAAGCTTCTCTAATAATATCCCACCACTGCCTCTTAAAATTAAAGATTTTAATTACTAACCCCATCACACAGGACAAAAACCTTTTGGCTGTCATATAGGCAAGAAACCAGTTGACCTATAGAAAAGCCCTCAGAGCTACTAATTCCTTTTCCATAACTCTTTCCTTTAGATTATATGCAACAGTATCATATAGGTTACAAAGTAGAGGAAATAATAGCTCTTTTTTTGAGTCCTATGCAAAAAGATAAAATATGTTCCAGGTCATGGAGATGACCAGCAGTTTTTTACCTCACTCTCACAATGAGCTTTGTAGAATGTTTCCTGACATAAAGCACAAAACAAATAGACAAGAAATGAGAAAAATGCAGATTTCACAAATATCTTGTACACCAGTCTGTAGTTTTTAATTAGAATTAGATATCAAAGATATTGTACCTTTCAAATCTGTGACTATCCTTAACAATGTTTAACAGCGGCTTTATTAAGCAAATGCTTGAAAGTATTCAACACTAAGTTCAATTTACTTCACATTAATGTTAATAATACATTCTTAACAATTCTTTCAAATCAACCAATTTAGAAGTACAGAAGGCTTGGTCTCAACTCTTCTGAAATGACATGAAAACTGAAAAAGCCTGAGACTTGAGTCCAAATCTCTAACCCACAACCACTACATCATCACTGGTGAACTCGTACGAAGGAACTTCAAGGTTGAGAGGTGCAGGCCCCTTCCGGATCCTGCCAGATGCATCATAGTGTGACCCATGGCAAGGGCAGTAATAACCACCAAAATCTCCTGCATTTGCAATGGGTACACAACCAAGATGAGTACAAACACCTATCAGAATAACCCATTCAGGTTTCTTTACTCGTTCTAGATCATGTTGTGGGTCCCTCAACTGGGACATTTCCACTGTAGCTTCCTGATCAATTTCCTTCTTGGTTCGATGGCGCACAAATAGGGGCTTGCCTCTCCATTTGAAAGCCATGTTCTTGCCTTCTGGAATATCAGATAACTTGATTTCAATTTTGGACATGGCCAATACATCAGCAGAAGCACTCATGCTGGAAACAAACTGAGAGACAACATTCTTGGCAGCATATGCAACACCCACAGTAGTTGTTGCAGTTACCAAATAGGAGAAACCTTTTCTAGCCTCACTGCTCTCTTTTGAAGACTTTGTGCTATCTAAAACTTCAGTGCGACGATAGTCGGAGAAATCAGGCACTTTGACATCTGTGTGGGAATATCGAACAGAAGCAGGAACTGCAAGGCAAACAGAAGGTTAAAATACAATTAGATGAATATCCTGAAAGGGATTATATATGAGCAAAAAGACATAGATTCACAAGCAAAAACTCAAATTCTAAAAATGTGAAGGTCGAGCCTGGTCGCCCATGCTTGTAATCCCAGTATTTGGGAGGCAGAGACCAGAGGATCGCAGTTCACAGACAGCCTCAACTACTTAGGTGGCCTGTTGTGACTTAGTGTGTCTATTTCAAAAAATATAAAGACTAAAAACTAGGGCTAGAGGTGTGGCTCAGAGGTAAAATGCCTCTGGGTTCCATCCCCAGTACTGGAAAAAAAAAAAAAAAAAAAAAAAGAAAACATAAAGATAGTCGGGCATGGTGGCTCATGCTTGTAATCCCAGCATTCCAGAGGCAGAGACCAGAAGATGAGGACTGCCCTTCACGGACAGCCTCAGATACTCAGCAACTCAGTGTGTCCCTGTTTCAAAGATAAAAGACTAATTTGCATTCCCAACAAAAATGTTTTAGCGGTCCAACTTCTCCACATCCTCGCCAGCGTTTGTTGTTTTGTTTTGAATGATTGCCATTCTAGCACCAATAAAATAAAAAATAAAAAAACAAATAATAAAAGACTAAAAAATAGGGCTGGAAGTGTAGCTCAGAGGTAGAATGCCCCTGGGTTCCATCCCTAGTACCCCCTCAATAAATAAAGAAATAAATAAATGTGAAACATGGTGGTACTCACTGGTCTCAGAAGTAGTTACTGGCAGTGTTAGCATATAGAATATTAAAAGTGAAATAAAGTCAACTACTACCTATTACATTGATATGAAATCACAAGATATATTTATAAATTGAGCTCCTTTTGGATATGGCTAATTCAGGTTTTGTAACATATCAATGCATCAAGTTAAAAGTTAAATAGCACAATTTACAGCAAACTTTAGCTTCTAAAAATTCAAATATTAAGACATACTATACAATCATGCTAAAGAATTCTTGTGTGGTCTGGATTAGAACAGACTACAAAACTCATCTAATCTGCCTAGTATGTTAAGACAAAAGTCTATCCTTATATCCCTAACTATGTGCTTACTGAAACAACTGGTAAAGAATCATAGAATATTAATTACAAGACATTACACATTCTGTTATCTTATTACTATACGTGTGTGTGGTATTGGGGGTTTTACCCAGGGGCATTCTATCCCTGAGCTACACCCCCAACCCTATTACTGTTTATTTTGAAACAGGGTCTGAAGCTATCTGTGAACCCGAATCCTCCTATTAAAGCTTCCCAAGTACTGGGATTACAAGTGTGCACTACCAAACCCGATTGTTACTTACCTTTATTTACAGAAAATTTAAGGATTTCTATTTTGGACTATAGGATATAAACTGGCATTATTTTTCTTCAAGTGAAACCACTAATTAGAAAAGGTCATCCTTATCAGAACAGGCAACTCTTAAAATGAAATCTGCTAGCCGGGCATGGTGGTGCACACTTGTAATCCCAGCATTTGGTAGGCTGACACCGGAGGACCACAGTTCACAGCCAGCCTCAGCTTCTTAGTGAGGCCCTCTTCAACTTAGTGAGACACTGTTTCAAAATAAAGAACACAATATAGAGCAGGGGCTGTAGCTCAGAGGCCAAATGCCTCTGGTTTCCATCCCCAGACCCACAAAAAAAATTTTTTTAAATAAAATGAAATCTGCAAAAGAACTAATTATTTCAACTTAGCAAAGAAAAGAGGAAAATTTTATATTTCCCTACCCCGAAAGCCCTAGAGTTTCCATAAGCATAAAGAAATGGAAATGGTGGCTCAAACCCCTAAATCCCAGTACTTGGTAGACTGAGAAAGGAGGATCACAGATTCAATACCAGACTCAGCACTTGGCAAGACCCTCAGCAATTTAAGAGAGACCCTGTTTCAAAATAAAAACTAAAATAGTGCTGGCTATTTTAGAGGTAAAATGTTCCTGGGTTGAATCACCAATACTAGGACGAGTAAGGACTCTATTTTTATTTTTCACTACTGTGGTCCCTTCAAGTGTCAATCTTCTACCACAGGCCATAAAATAGACCAAATGTTTGCGTCAAACCAAATGTTAAATAAATAATTACTGCCAACATAGTACTTTGGGAGCAATTTGTTCAAGAGGAAAAAACCAGCTATGTCCTCTGTCCCTTGTAAATAGTCTTGACAAAAGTATGTTTCAGGAAGCAAATCTCCTTGCAAACTATACAATGGTTTTAGAAAAGTGACCACATGTTTTCCTTTCCACTTTCTTGTTTCCAAAGACCTAAAAAATAGATTGCATTATTAAAAAAAATTGAAATTCTGACCTTAGTCTGCTATGCTGTATCATCTAAACATATTGAGTAGTCAAATATTACAATACAGGATATTTCCATTGCTTTCCATGGGATTTTCAGTCAATAATTTTATGGAAGGTACAAACATTCATAAATAATGATGAAACCCATTAAAATCACTCTATATACTTTTTTGACACAATAATACTCTATATACTTTTTTTAACACAATCATTTTTGTAAGGGGAAAAGAATGCAGGTAGTGGCAACATGAGATTGGCATCTCTGGCTTTGTGGACTCAAAGTTACATTACATCATATACATATGACGTTTATCTTAGAGGCATTTTTATTTATTTGTATGAACATATGACTTCTTTCCACTGGAATCGCCTGTATTACAGACAAGAGAGCTTTCATACCTAAAAGATAAAGGAACTAAATTTATAATTTTACTTTAAAAATAGCATCAACTACTACTAACCCTTCACAGTATGCAAAATAATGTGTAAGAAGACTGAACAGAATGACTGTTATTCTCATTCAGAAGACTTGGTGGCTAGCAGGTTACTTTATTGTGTTACATAGCCAAGAATTATTTAGGAAGTTAAATAATCATGTTGCAAAAATCATTCAGTAATTTACATGAGCTATATTAAGCCTCACTTTTAGAAGCAAAGATGCTAAATTTAATTCCAACCTAAAGCAAGATCAAATACTTATTTCTTAAACAAGTTTGGTGTGTGTGTGTGCACGCATGCACGCACACAGTACTAGGTCCCCAAAATAGGCTTGAATGATTTGGGTATTTCACTTCTACCATACAGTTTCTCCAAAACCCACTGATGCTCAACAGATATTCATTCCCAAATATTTTGTATGACTATATACAAAATCTGAGTTTGTGGAACAGAAAAGGACACTCTATGCCCTTATGCTCAAGGTCAGAGGAATAAGCAATAAACACAATACAGAATGAAAACTTATATGCCTTAAAGACATAGAAGAATAAGGAGATATAAAATTTTTATTGACCTGATCCTAAATGGAGACTGAAAGGATGGATACAACATGGACAGAAGATTCAGTGACTTGGACAGAATGAAGATTCAATGAGAGAATTACTGAAAGCAGAGAAGCAGGGCATGGTAAACAGACCTGTAGTTCCAGCTACTCTAGAAGAGAGTCCTAAAGTTCAAGCCAGCTTAAGAACACAAAATAGATGCGGGCGTGGTGGCACACGCTTGTAATCCTCGCTTGGGAGGCGGAGACAGGAGGATCTAGCAGGTTCGAGGCCAGCCGCACTGGCTTAAGAGACCCTGTTTCCAAATAAAAAAGTATAAAAAATAGGTCTGGGAGTGTAGCCCAGAGGTAGAAGGGCTTCCAGGAACCCCAGTACCACCAAAAAAAAAAAAAAAAAAAAAACCCCACAAAATAGTGAGATCTCTTTTCAAAAATAAATAAAAGGAAATGCAGAGAATAGGGTAAATACTAAGTAAAGACACCCACAGAATAACCTGATTATCATGTAGGGGAAGGGTCACTAACTCAAATGTCAATGGGGACAACTAGTTAAGCTTGGTGAGGACTGATGACATGGAGCACAGACAACTACAGAAGTAACCAATGCACAGCACACTAGACTATCCATGTAGAATCTAGAGCCCAGTGTTGCTAACTTCCAGTATTTTAAGATATACCAGGTTTTTTCCCAGGCTTTAACACTAAGCAGTGGGATCTGTTTTGTGAAAAACACTCTCGTACTCTTGGAAAGAGTACACAGTTAACACAATCGGTCTTGTCAAATCGATAAACACCTACAGTGTACCCTTGTTACAAGTCATTTAACCACATGTAGTCTGATACATCATCTGTAAAAGAGAAACATTTCCAACCTCTGCTTCTTCTTCTTAGGGATTAAATTATATTGTGAAAACCCTTAGCCAGGTGCCTGAATACAATACTAGCACACTACGCTGTAAATGGCCTTGGGGTTCGTGTGGGTTTTTTTTTTTGGGGGGGGGGGCGTCGTTGAAGAGGAAACAATGAAGTCATATTGATAACTCCTATTTTCTGTTCATTTACTAAATCTCCAAACAGTACCAATGGCTTCACATGTAAATCTAACCACATCCCTACGAAATTGGTAGAATCATTAACCCACTTTACAGATAAGAAAAACGTTTAGAAACTTGCCCAAGGTCAAGTTACCCATAAGCAACAATATCTCAGACTTCGCTGGAAGCAGTCGAACGCCTGATTCTCAAGCATGCTATACAAGGTTTGGCCTGTGGAAAGCAGCTCATTCTGGCGCCAATTACTCCCCAAGAGGCCTGGAGTGACGGAACTGGAGCATCACTCGGGCCTCCAAGGTCGCCCGAGCCCGAAAACCCGATTCTCCCAATAGGTCTCCGCTGCACGATCCTGCATACCACCATCCTCCTCGGTTGCTCCGGGGGTCTAGCCTAGAAGGAGCGAGAAAGGGGAGACGACCCCTCCACCCGGCTCACCATTGAGGCCCACGGAGGCGGCCAAAGGCCGGCCCGCGGCCTGGCCACTCAGAGACTCCCGGCACAGGAAGGGTCGCTTCAGGTCCAGCACAGGCGGTTCCGGGGTGGCGAACACCGCGGCCTGTACCAGGGGCCGCAGTGCGCCCGCCACCCCGCGGGACGTGGCCGACAGGACCGGTGCGAACGGGCCCGAGCGGGCGGCGACAGACAACATGGCGATAACTACTCCAGCCGCCTAGCGGGTCACAGGGACGACCTTCCGCCCGCGACGCAGGCGCGATGACGCGCTCAAGGCGCAGGGCCCGTGACGTCACGCGCCGGCCAAGGGAGCCATGCAGGGCGGGGTGATCCTGGAGAGGCGCTGCGTGCGTCGGGGGAGGGGCTACGAGCCACGCTGAGGGCGGGGGGGAGGAGGGGGGGAGGCGGAAGAGGGGAAAGAGAGGGGGGAGGGGAAGGGGAGGAGGAGTAGAGGGGGGAGGGGAAAAGGAGAAGGAGGGAGGAAGGGGAGGAGGGGGAGGAGGCACACCTTGGCTCACAGTGGTCTGTCCTGGCACCTGGAGGCTGGCGTTCTCTAACCAGCCCTGGAGAAAGCAGGTAGCCAGAGAAACATCGGGTGGGCAGATTTGGATAAGAACATACTATTATAATAATTTAAATGGGGGTAATCTTCCATATATGTCATTATAGCAACCATATAGAGGTTACATGTGTATAACCACATATATGTGTATATATGTATAATTCGACACATATATGTATATATAATCCAATACATAGATAATAAATGTGCGACATTATTAAGGTTTGCTTACAGGTCCCTGGCCTTTTGTTGTTATATAACAATCATTATAGGAAACATATGTGTTATCTAAGGACAACAGAAGGCCAGAAACCTGTGTGCAAAGCTTGATAACGACATTATGTATTAAATTTTTAGTTTTCGTACATTCTTTCGCTTGTAATCAGGCTCCGATGAAGTAACAGCTATTGTTATCGTTTTACCAATGAGAAAATAGCCTTTGAGAGAGCTTTTGTTCAGGACTAGCAGTAAAACATTATTCTAGAGCCAGGTGTGGTGATATATGCCTGTAATTTCACACTTGGGAAGCTGAGACAGGAAGAGTGTAAATTCGATACCACCCTCAGAAACTTAGTGAGACCCTGTTTCCAAATACAAAAAAATATATAGGGTTGGGGTATAGCTCAGAGTTAGAATGCCCTTGAGTTCAATTCCTACTATTCTCCTCCCAAAAAAGTCTATCCTGAGTGTGTGTTCTTAACCAACACTTTCCCTAAATGAGATTTTAGAGGGTAAATGTATTAAGTCCCTACATCACTTTCATTCAGTCAGGCTGTGAGAAAGTTACTCCCTTTTTACTTCTCTTTCAATCCTGCTTACACAAATAAGAAAGCCTTAGCTCATGCTAATGTAAATGCTAATTTCTCTCTACACTTACTGATCTCATATTTAACATAATAAGCATTGAATTCCAAGTTTTCAACAGACAACTGAATCCAGAGAATATTTATGTATTAGTATTTATTTTTGCAAGTCTGGGGATGGAACCCAGGGGCATTCTACTTCCAAGCTACACCCCTGCCCTATTTTTTATTCTTTATTTTGAAACAGGGTCTCACTAAGTTGCAGAGGGCCTCACTAAGTAGCTGAGGCTGTCTGCCAACCGCAATCCTCAAGTCTCAGCCTCCTGAATGCTGGGATTACAAGCCTGCGCCACCATGCCTGGCTCAGAGTAGTATTTACTTTTCCTCCATACTGGTTTTCTAGCCTATGCTATAGTGAGCTAAAGTTTGGTTTTCATTCATTTAGATTAAAATTTACTTTATGTAATGCACAGATTTGACAAAATTATGAGAAAGAACCACTCAAGTTTCTCAAAGCTATGGAGTTCTGCATGGATTCTGTGACCTGAGCAAGTTTCCTAAGCTCTGGATGGATGTCTCAGTTTCCTCACCTATAAAGGCAGTAATAATAGCACATCGTTTGTGAAGGTACTAGGAGGAGAAAAAATATGTGCAAAGCACCTACAAGGAGGCTTCTCATAGATGAGGTTTTGCTGGTATTGCTTTATCTGGAACACCATTTCCTCTGGAACAAGGAATCATTCTTTTGATCCTTACTGACTCTTTAGGGAAGGGGGAAAGTACTGGGAATTGAACCCAAGGACATCCTACCTCTGAGCTACAGGAACTATTTTATTTTTTCATTTGAAGTAAGGTCTCACCAAGTTGTGGAGGGCCTCACTAAACTGATGAGGCTGGCTTTGAACCTACAATCCTCCTGTCTCAGCCTCTTAAATACTAGAATTACAGGTATGTGTCATCATGCCTGGATTACTGACTTATTTCTGTTTCTCTCTAGATCCACAGTACACTGGCCACTTTCTTTTGTGCCCGATGTGCTGGGGATTGAACCTAGAGGCATTTTGCCTCCAAGCTACACCCCCAGCCCTATTTTAATTGTTTTTGGAAACAGGGTCTCACGAAGTTGCTGAGAGCCTCACTAAATTGCTGGGACTAGCTTTGAATCTGTGATCCAATCCACCTTCTCCTTTGTCTCTCCTCAGGGTCCAGGCCTGGTCTATCCTTACAGCCTCAGGGTGAAATAGGCAACTTATTTCTATGGTCCAGGCCCCTTTAAGAAATCTGCACGAAGGCACCTGGAAACTTACTTACTTACTGACCTCAACAGGGGCAAGGAGCCCTAAAGGACCAAATGGTTAAACCACAGGGTCAGCAGAAAGAACATCGAACACAATAACATCCTGCCTGATGGTTAGGGGAGTATGGGGTCATTCTGCTCAATCAATCACAAAGACTGTACATGTTTTGCTACCCTGGTTTGAGGTCAGCTGCAGTTTAAATTTTTCTCTGCCAGATGTAAGGTAACCTAAATTTCACTTTTCTCGTTAGCCATTCAACAAGTTACAAGTCTTTGCTATGTTTCAGCCTCCTGAGAGGGGTATAAAAGTAGCTTCAGCCTTTGTTCGAGGCTGTCGTCCCTCACAGCTGTGTCTGTTGAGCCGAGAGATCAAACTCGAGTCTGTAATAAAGCTTCTTTCAAATTCACTGTTGGCTACTGGTGTTTCTCTCCTGGAGGTGACCTATAACAAGGGGTTATGTTGTACACTCAAGACTGGGAGCTGCCTCTTCAGTAGTTACCATGACTGGACTTGTCACACAGTTAGCATTCAGAGCAATTACCATGGACCTGGGCCATGCATCATTTAAGTGCTTTGCATGAAATTATTCAATTCATAATAGCACTCCATGCATAGTAAGAATAAGTGAGGAGTGGATGAATGAATAGACAGGGCCCTTACAACCTCCCAGTGGAGCAACCAGAGTAGGAATTATTTCCAGACTTTCTGCAGTCATTCCCATTTCTGCTACTCTCTAGCTGTGTCCAAAGGCAAATTACATAACCTCTTGTCTCTCTTCTCCAAAATGGAAAGAGTAATACAACTCTCAAAGAGTTATTTTAAGGATTAAACAGATGCACAAAAATTAAATGCACAGAGCCCTGCTGGCACGCAGTAATGCTGAATAAATGTATGTAATAATTTTCCATTTTTTAGATGAATGAAAGAAACTCAGGCCTACCCAGATACCCCTTCTTAAGCAAAAGAACTTGTTTTTTCTGGGGTTTAGTACAGTGTTTTAGCAGGGAGAAAGGTAGCTATATGGCTGAATAACTGTCTTCTCATGGAAGAGGAGGCTAGCACCCAACTTCTACTTGGTAGTGTTGGGTTTTAACTGAGTGGGCTATTAGCATTTAAGCTTCAACTTTCTCTTTCCATGAATATAGCATCTTGAAGGCTCTGGAAGCAGACAATCTAGTTTATAGACCAGCTCTGCTCCTTTGTGACTTTTGGGCATTGCTGAGCTTCAGATTCCTCATCTGCAAAATGGGGGGGGGGTGTGAGAGTTTCACAAAGATTAAAAGAAAAAGCCGGGCATGGTGGCGCACATTTGTAATCCCAGCATTTGGGAGGCTGAGACTGGAGAATCACAGTTCTCGGACAGCCTCAGCTACTTAGTGAGGCCCTCTGCAACTCAGCGAGACCCGGTTTCAAAATAAAGACTAAAATAGGGCAGGGGGTGTAACTTGGAGGTCAAATGCCCCTGGGTTCCACATCCAGACCCCCCCCCCAAAAAAAAAAAAGAAAGAAAGAAAAGAAATAATGCATGTGAAATACCTAGTGCAGTATTTGGTATACCACAACAACTTAATAAGTGTTTGTTGTTATTTTTATAAATCAAGAGAAAACATAGCCATGGGCCTGGATACATAAATGTGCAATAAGTCTCTTAGTAACCAGGAAGTCTGGAAACAAAGTGTATGTATGAATAAAGGCAGAAGGAAGCATGACACATTTTAACAAACAGGAGGTTTGTTTAAATCAGAGGCCAGATGTCATAGAATAGAGGCCCACTCTCTTCTCTCTCAGATCCACATGGAGGCCAGTTGGATTGGCATACATAGTACTATAAACCTCAGAATTATTGCTAGCATTACAAATTGTGAATATTCCCACATAGATGACATAATCGATTAATACCTCCATCACCACCAAAGATGTCCAGGCCCTAACCCCTGGAACCTGAGAATATGTTATGTGTTATATTACAGGTTCAAAACATTGCAGATATGATTAAAGATCTTGAGATAAGAAGATTATCCAGTGGGCCCTGTGTAATCTCAGGGTTCTTATAAAAGGAAAGTGAGAGGTTAGAGAAGAGAGAAATACTACCATTGCTGAATGTGAAGATAGAGGAAAGGCGCCTGGATTGAGGCACTGGCTGCTAGAAGTTGGAAACACAAAGAAACAGAATCTGTTCCAGAGCCTTGAGAAGAAATTCAACCCTGTTGACCCATTTTATAATTTTAAAAACTTTGGAAAGTGCTAGATGTGGTGGTGCACGCTTGTAATCCCTGTGCTTGGGAGGCAGAGACAGGAGGATCCCGCAGGTTCAAAGCCATCCTCGCTGGCTTAGGAGATGCTGTTTCCAAATAAAAATATAAAATAGGTCTGGGAGTGTAGCCCAGAGGTAGAAGGGTTTCCAGGAACCCCAGTACCACCAAAACAAACAAACAACAACAACAAAAAAAAACTCTGGGAAAGGTATAATTTTAATTACTGCTTTTATCATCAGGTTAAGTCATGTAGTTACAAAATAGTAATTGTACTAGTATTGGGAAGAGGTTTCAAAATGTATTAATGTACCAGTATTGTTGCGGATGAAATGTGTTTGGTGTGTGAGGGGAGAAGTAATTCCCCCACCACAACCACACAAACAGACAAACAGAAAAACCGTGGATTCTTGTCCTAAGATAAGAATAAATATTCATCGCATGGACAGTTGCTGAAGATTTAAAGAAGTTTATTAAAAAGATAGAAATACAGAGATAGTTACGGCCCTGTGCCGGAGCAGGGCAAAGGGGGGCAATTCGAATGAAAATGCCAAAGAACTCCAGTTTACTAAGTGTTTTATCCCCGTCCACGGCAGGTCCTTTGATCTGGAGATAATGCTTTTGCTCTCTCCAGCCGGATTTGGGGCAGGAGGGGGGAGCAGTCCTGTCTCCAAACACAGGCCTCTACCTTTTGTTTTATCCCTCCAAGATGTGTGAAATTGTTTCTCTAGGATCTGGGATTTCCTGCCATCTCTGGCTCCAGCCTTCTTTTAGATATGTAAATTACAAGTCCCTCCTTCCTGTTAGCCCCGGCTTTCTTAGTATAAAAGATATATTTTTACAATTGGACATCTTTCCCAATACTAATACATTAATACATTTTAAAACCTCTTCCCAATACTAGTACAAGTATTGGAAGTTTTCCAATTTTGAAAATATATCATTTGTAGTAAAGAAAGCCAGGATTTATAGGAAGAAGGGTCTTTTTACATTTCTAAGGAAAAGTAAAAAAAGCCAGGAGCCAGGTAAAAGGGCTTCTTTACATTTCTAAAGAGAGACAAACTGCCTCAAGGATGGGAGGAAATCCCAGATCCAGGAGTAGCAACTTAACACATCTTGGGAGTATAACAAAAGGTGTGGAGGTCTATGCCCCGAGACGGGGCTGCCCCTACTGCCTTGGAGGAGCGGATCCGGCTGGGAAGTAGACAACAAAAAACTCAGCTAGAGATAGGGCAGCATATCTACATATCAAAGAACCTGCATCAGACTTGGTCAGGATGAAAACACCCAGCATGCAGGGGTCTTTTGGTAAATTCACTTGAATTGCCCCCCTTTGCCATTTCTGGATGGCATGGGGCTTTAGCTGTCTTCTGTATTTCTATCTTTTTAATAAACTTCTTTAAATCTTCAGCAAGTGTCTGAGCTATGTATACTTATCCTTAGCTCAGGACAAAAACCTGTGCTATTTATCTTTGTGGGGGGGATTGGGGGAATTATTTCTTCCCACACACACCACAACATATTTCACCGTAACAGAAATTACTAAAAGGGCATTATTTTTTTTTAAAAGCACTTATTCTTACATAAATAATATCTAGTACTTAATTGAAACACTACTGTTCAAAAGGCCCTGGCCTAAAATCCCCCCAGACAAATGCCTGACCCAGATTGTTTCAGCCTGTTCTTCCTGAAGCACAATGCAGAAGGTAAAGCCTCTAAAAGTTAGCAAATGGCATATGGCCAGGCTGAGCCCAGCCATGAGCAGCTCTCTGAGGCAGCCAGACAGGGAACCCAATGGTTTTTTTTCTGGCATGCTATCTGAACTATGGGTTAGTCAGTAAAACAAATCTTTATGGTTATTTAAAATTTTTTGGCAGTACCAGGGATGGAACCCAGGGGCACTCTACCTCCAAGCTACACACCCACAGCCCTACTTTTTAAATTTAATGTAATTTAATTCAAATTTTTACACTTTTTTTTTTTTTTTTGGTGGTACTGGGGTTCCTGGAAGCCCTTCAAGCGTGCACCACCACACCCGGCTTTAATTTTTTTTTTTTATTGTAAATGGTATGCATTTAAACTGTGCTTGGTACCCACCCCTGTCTTCCCTTTCTCCCCCTCCCAACAATGAGTCTCCAGGTTAACCTTTCATACTTTTACTCATATTCGGATAGAGCTTCTCCATTAATCAACCTCAGCTTTCTTCCTCTCTTAGCCTTCCATTCTAGCTTTGCTGAGATTTCCTCTCCATTATGTGGAGTCCCTCTGGAATCCCCAGTGCTCCCTAGTTTGGGCATATTAGAAAAAACATGTCCTTTCTCTTTCTGTGTTTGCCTAATCTCACTTAACATAATGTTCTCCCAATATTTCCATCTTCTTGCAAATGACATGAGTTTTTTCTTCTTTATAGCTGAATAGAATTTCATTGTGCGTATTTCCCATAATTTTACAATCCACTCATCTGTTGATGGGGACCTGGGTTGGTTCCATATTTTGGCTATTATGAATTGTGCTGCTATGAACATGGGTATGAAGATGTTACTGTAGTTTTCTGGTTTCAACCCCTTTGGAAAAACACCCAGGAGTGGTAGAGCTGGATCATATGGTGTATCTATTCCCAATTTTCTAAGGAATCTCCACACCGATCTCCATGGTGGCTGAACTAGTTAGCACTCCTACGAACAGTGTAAAAGAGTTCTTCTTTCCCCACATCCTCCTTGATGGGAAGAAACTTTTTAGTTTGATGCCATCCCACTTGTTAATTCTTGCTTTAATTTCCTAGGCTTTTGGAGGTCTTGTTAAGGAAGTTACTACCTGTGCCTATATGTTGGAGTGTTGAGCCTGTGTCCTCCTCTAATAACTTCACAGTCTCTGGTCTAATTTCTAAGACTTTGATTCATCTCGAGTTGATTCCTGTGCACAGTGAGAGGTAAGGATTTAGCTCTATCTTTCTACAAATGGATAGCCAGTTCTCCCAGCACCATTTGTTGAAAACACAGTCCTATTTTTTATTCTTTATTTTATAACAGGGTCTCACTAAGTTGCAGAGGTCCTCACTAAGTAGTTGAGGCTGATCTCAAACCCACAATTTTTCTGTCTCAGCCTCCCAAGTACTGGCATTACAAGCATGTGTTACTATGCCTGGCTAAAACCCCGTACTTTTAAATTTTTTTTTGTTTTTTTAAACAGGGTCTTGTTAGGTTTCTTAGAGTCTCATTAAGTTGTTAATGTTGGTCTTGAACTTGTGATCCTTCTGTTTCAGTCTCTCAAGTACTGAGATTACAGGCATTCACCACCATGCCTGGCTCATAATGTATCTTTAAAAGGTAGGAACAATTAACATGAAGAGGAAGTTATAATATTCTTTGGACTATGTATCATAATTCTAGTTAACAAAATCTGATACTCTTAACAACAATAACCAAAATAGCCTCCATCATTTTCAGGTATTAAGACAGATATCCTTTGTTTTTGTTGGACAGGAATACATATATGACTGATAAGCTATAAATAATACTGTTTTATATTACAAAAATGCTAGCTTTTGCTGGGCCTGGTGATATACGCTTGTAATCCCCGCACTTAGGAGGCGGAGACAGGAGGATCGAACAGGTTCGAAGCCAGCAAGGCTTCAAAATAAAAAAGTATAAAAATAGGTCTGGGAGTGTAGCCTGGAAGTAGAAGGGTTTCCAGAAACCCCAGTACCACAAAAAAAAAAATACTATCCTTTTTTGTTTATTATGTTTACATGCATCCCCTATTTGACTCAAGGTTAAATGATTAAAGGCAATTTTATTACAGCAGCAGGTACTTGTTTTATTCTAATAGAATAAAATGCAAAAGAGAGACAGCCTTTATTTTTGTTTACAACTTACAAAACTTAGTTATTTTGCTGATGTAAAATACCAATAACTCACATGTCACCCACTGAAAATGCCACAAACATGCTTTTACATGTGTCAAAGTTACAGCACATACCAGGCCCGTTCAGAGCAAGTGAGCAGTGACTGCCTTAACTTTTTTTTCTGGCAACAGCTGACTGTTGAGAAAGCCCTGGAGCAGGCGGTACAGCCAGGCAGAAGGAACTTTCTATTTAAAGGCAAAATACCTAAGTGGCTCTTAGTGTAGATGATTTCTACCTTCACACTCATCAGCTCGTACATGATCCCCTAACTTTAATTTCTTTCTTTCTTCCTTCCTTTCTTTTTTTCTTTTTTTCTTTCTTTCTTTCTTTCTTTCTTTCTTTCTTTCTTTCTTTCTTTCTTTCTTTCTTTCTTCCTTCCTTTCTTTTTTTTTTTTTTTTTTGGTGGTACTGGGGTTCCTGAAAACCCTTCTACCTCCGGGTGTCTCCTCCTCCCAAGCGCAGGGATTACAAGCGTGCGCCACCACACCCGGCAATTTCTTTCTTCTTCTCCCCATTTTTTTTTTTTATTGGTGCACTGTATTCATACATCATAGTAGGATACATACTTTTGTAGACATACATGCACACTTTTCCCAGTCAGCCCCCACCCAATCCCCACCCCATTCTCTCCCTATCCCTCCCTCCCATGCTTGGCTTAGTAGTTGACATCTAGTATTATGGCAATTTATCTAAAATTAAAAATGATAATCTCACATAACAGTTTCATTTGTCTGATACCAAGCTTTTGATGACTTAAAGATAACATTTCAATATTTCTTTTTGCTTTCTTTCTTACCAGAGAATATTTTTTTTATATTTTTTAGGTGAAACTATCATATATTTATGTATTTATTTTTCAGAAAAAAAATCTATCCTAATATGGAATATGGACTCTAGGTACCCAAAATGATCTTGAAAAAGAACAAAGCTAGAAGATATATATTTTCTGATTTCAAACCATATAAAGCTACAATAATTGAAACAGTGTAGTACTATTCTAAAGGCAGATATATAAACCGTTGGAGTTAAATAAAAGCCTAGAGCTAAATTCTTCCCTATATTGTCAAGTTATTTTTGACAAGGTTTCCACGAACATTTGGTGGTGGAAATAATAATCTTTTAACTAAATATTGTTAAAAATAATAATTACATGAAAATGAATAAAATTGGACCCTTACCTAATCCCATATACAAATATTAACTCAAAATAGATAATAGACCTAAATATAAATCTTAAGACTATAAACTTTTAGGAGAAAATCTGGGTCATTAAACCTCACAACATTGAAATTGGCAGTGATTTCTTGGTTATGATTTCAATGGCACAGGCAACATAGGAGTATACAAACTCCCTAAAAAAAAAAAAATATTGTATATCCAAAGACAATGTAAACAGAGTTAACAGTTGCTAATAGAATGGGATAAAATATTTCCAAATGCTATATCTGAAGGTATATTAATATTCCAACTAGAAATCCTAAAAATTAACAACAATAAAGGCAAACAATACCCTTTAGAGATAGGTAACAGACTAACATAAATAATGAATCTCCACAGATAACCAATCTTAGTTGTCTGTTGGATGGAAAATCTTGTTTCTCTAGTTCTGGTGTGTGTTACCTATTTCTTCTTTGTAGTTAATCTCTTTGAGTATTTTCTTTAGTGCTGGTTTTGAAGACATAAATTCCTTCAGTTTCTGTTTGTCATGGAAGCTTCTTATTTCTCCATCTAATTTGATAGAAAGTTTTGCTAGGTAGGAAATTTTTGGCTGGAAGTTGTTTTCTTTCAGAATTGGGAATATGTTACTCCAAGCCCTTCTGGCTCTCATAACTTGGTTTGGGAAGTCTGGAGTGATTCTAATGGGTTTGCCTCTGAATGTCACTTGGCCCTTTGCTTTTGTTGCCTTTAAGATTCTCTGCTTGGCTTCCACATTGGTCATTTTGACAATTATGTGGCGTGGGGATCCTCTTCTCCGATCCTGTCTAAAGGGAGTTCTATAAGTTTCCTGGACCTTTGTATCAACCTCTTGCTCTATGTTTGGAAATTTTTCTGCTATTACTTCCTTGAAGAGATTGTTGATCCCTTTGGTTTCACTTTCTTTTCCCTTCTCTATTCCAATTATTCTTAGGTTAGCTCTCTTAAAATGGGCCCATATTTCTTCAATATCAGATTCCTGCTGTCGGATATATTTTTTCCTAGATTAGAAACTATGAGTTCATTTTTGGATTGCTCATCTTCTAAGAGCGAGATTCTGTTCTCCATGTGTTCTAATCGGTTGTTTGTGCTTTGAATTGAGGCCTTTACTTCATTAATTGCATCCTTTATCTCTTTTTGGCTCTCTCTGAGTTCTTTTCGAAGCACCTCTATTATTTCTACAGTTATTTTCCTGATTTGATCTTCTAGAAATCTCTGATTTTCTTTTTTATCGGGTTCTGATGTTGTGGGGTTGTGGGCATTCATTACTCCAGTATTATTCCTCTTTCCCATGATTTCGGATGTTTGTGCCTTCTCTGGGTTCTTCTCTTGGGTCACTATGACTTCCCTTAAGGTGTTCTGGATCTCGAGTCAGTAGTATCTCAGACCCCACTACTCCTTTACTGGGTTGTATCACAGAGTCTCCGACCCAGAGAGTCGATAGAGGCTGCTTTAGACCATGGGGGGTGCCAGGTTGGGCGTTCTCCTATGGTGTGATATCTCTGCCACCGCCCCTCCTCCACTGGGTCAAGTCCCAGGGAGTACAGTACTGGGATTTCTCCTCTGTGGGCCGCAATTTGACTCACTGTTCTTGAGTACGCAGATGTAGCTGTACTGGCCTCGCTGAATTCACTGCTGCTGCCGCCGGTGGCAATATGGCGCCGCTGCTATGCCCTCGGCTGTGGGGCTGGCATTTTTCTTCTTGATTTTGATTTCTACTCTGAATCCCTGCAGCGTGTGCTGAGCTCAGCCACTGGGAGCTTTAGATGCTCTCTGCGTGGAGAAATCCCGCCTAGCTGTTCCGCAGTGGCTCACCTCGGCTTGCTGTAGCTGTCCCATGAATTCGCCGGTGCCACCGGCAGTATGGCGCTGCTGCCATGTCTGCCGCGTCCTCGGGTGCGAGGCCGGTTTATCTCCTCTGTGGCTCTGTTCTCAGTCCGCTTTCTCTCTGGAGCCTGGTGGTTTTTTGTTTCACTGGTGATGGTGTTTTCTGGCTATGAAAGGCACTGATTTTGTGGTAATGGAGATTTATTGTTAGCGGGGCTCTTAAGCCCCACTTTTCTCGGTCTCCATCTTCCCCTTTTCCTTGTTATTGTCTTCATCGTCTTCAATTTCTTTCTTCTTAAGGGGCTGATTTGGATTGATTTGAGAACAGTGTCCACTATATAATGAGTCATGAGAAAGATCTCTGTGGGTACATGTAAACTTGAGATAGGTCTGCAGAAGTGACAGGTGAGGAGGGTGGTGAGGAAGTCGGCAGATCATCCAGGTGAAGATCATACCAGATTCATTGTACACTTTGCAGACTTTCTCAATGGCATTGACATAGGACATTCTCAGGCCCAAGCCCAGGTTATACTTCATGGCTGTGCACTTAAATTGTCTGGCTGAATACTCCATCATGTTGGCCTAGCCAGAGTACAGGATATCTTTCTCCAGTGCAACCAATACTGTCCTGAAATTCTGCTGTGGGTACAAGAGGGATTGTTCCCCTATGATTTCCAAAATTTCTTTCTAAACTCTTTTGAACAGACATGAGCAAGTGGTAGTTAGAATCCTTTTCATATTTGAAGGTCAATCAGCCATATCTGGCATGATTTAGATTCTTCAGCCACTCAAAGTAAGATACTGTCACGCCTCTGGCATTCAGGTAGAGATCTGGAATGACCATGATGTTCTTCTCTAGGAAAATCTTACTCTCTGGAGTAGCTAGTCCATTGGCACCTTTAGCAATGATCTTTGATTAGACTCAGGGTCATTGGATTTCTTCAACTGCTTCTTGCTAGCAGCAGGGATCAGTATGTCACAGTCAGCCTCCAAGATGCTCCTTCATACACCTTTGTGTTTGGGAGGCCCAGAATCAATCCATGTTTCAATTTGCAATTTTCCAGTTTCTTTGGGTCAGTAACATCTGGATTCCATATACTCCTATCAGATTTACCAACACCAATACATGTAGCACCAAAATGATGTGAATATGTCATAGAATGCAGACCAACATTACCAAATCCCTGAACATGTCTTATCCCCAAACCCTGGTGTCATTCCTCAAATGCTCATGTAAGAAACTTCATTGATGAAGTTTTCAATCCCATTGAAAACATCACAACCAATAGCAGAGACGCATCCATAGATGCCTCCTTAACTGATGGGTTTACCAGTAACCCAAGCATGCACATTAATACCATAATACTTGATGGTGCATAGGTATCAGCAATCCAGGACATCTCCCTCTCACCTGTGCTCATGGCCGGGACAGAAACATCAGTGCCAAGTCCAATAAAACCCTTCTTTGCTAGGTCCATGGTGAACTTTCTTGTGATTTTTTTTCCAATTCATTATCCATGTAGTTCTTGGGATTGATCTTAACACCTGCTTTAGCAACCAAAAAATGGCACATCAACCACTATAGACTTGTATGTCATCAGAGAAGCCAATGCTTTTACTTTATTGCCAGAGCCAGCTGGCAAAATTACAGGTTCTAAAGAGAAGCATGAGGTTGAAGAATTTTTAATTCTAATGTGGGGAAGCCGCCAGCCTACTATCCTACTGGCCAACCCCTGTTCCTGGGTCAATATTTCCTATGGGTCGATGACTATGCCTGGGTCAGTATTCTCTATTGCGCTGACGCTCCTGGCCGACGCCTACTTCTGGGTCAATCTCATCTTTATTGCGCTGATGCAGAGTTTGTTTTTCCAGAGGTATTTATACAGTCACAGGTCAATCAATATCCTCATGCTACCACCACCAGAATACAATAAAGACCAATACAAAACACATACATTACAGATAGGTTAATCAGTACCCTCGTGTCGTCACCACCTGATTGTCTCGCAAACCTTTTTGAACTTTCCATAACCCCAAATCTTGTTGACTCTGGGCAAAGGACAGTCAGCTGAGTCAGAAACATTTATCTAGGGGAAAGTCTTAATGGCTCCCCACACTTTATCTACACTCACATCAGTGCTGTAACAGATGCATCCTTTGCAGGGCCTGCAGTGCTGGCTGTGCTGGGCCTGGTAGCCCTTGATAACTTCCCAGGAGCCTTTGTTGGCAGGATAGGGAAAGAGAGAACATATGGTTGCAGGGCTTGATGATCTGGAGGATACCATGTACCAGGTTCTGCTTCTGTTCCTAGCTTTCTCGGGTCCTCAGGTCCTCCACCAACTTGTCCTCCATGATGCTGATGCCACAGTCAAAGAAGCTCTTCACCATCTTGAATAAGTTGGGGTTGTCCTCACTGCCAACTGCCGGGCCCAGCCCAGCAGTGTGGCGGAGTTGGTGTCGAGCCCAGGGCACTGGCCAGGCATAGGACAAGAGAGAGGCAGAAGGAGGCTGGTGGCCACAGGAGACCTGCCTAGGAGGCCTGGGACAGGGAGCCTCCGTGCCCTGGCACTTTTAAGCTGTAGCTTCCTGTCCTCCCCTCAGTGGCCATGGGAGGAGTAGAGGAAGACTAGCTCAGAGGTCTACCTGCAACTTAGGGTGTCCGGCTTCTGACATGGCCTTGCCCAGCCTCCTAGGCCCCACTAACTCTTTTATAGCAGCAACAGAAAATTTACACACACACACACACACACACACACACACACACACACATCAAAAACTGGAAGATCTGACCACATTAGGCTTGTGTCCTCCCATAGAGAAATATCGTGGGTGCCATTAACTCAGGTAAATTCTTACTTGCTGGTCTGGGTCCTGTCTCATCATGCCCACTTCATTTAGTTACATTATTTGTCTCTTTGTGAGGCTTCTGAGTGGGGGACCTGAGGTTTACACAGTCCTAAGAGAAAACTTGAGTCATTTGCTGAAAGTGCTAGGATACCAACAAGCAGAGAAATCTACTAGATCCAATAGTATGAGTTTTCTGAAATGTAAATCCCATGAAACCCACCTCAGGGGACATATCTCCTTCTCTGCTTGCATCTCACCTGTGCCTATACAGAAAGGCAACTGCCTCCCTTCTGCTGTTTCCTGTTTCCACACCATCACCCTGGGAAATGCCTGGCTCCCCAGCTCCAGTTCCAATCATTTTGGCAGTTTCAGCCTCTCTCCTCAGCCCATGACCCTCACTTAAGTAGCTGAGACATGAAATAGACAGCCACTTGAGAACTGCACAGACTGTCCCCAATTTAAGACAATTTAAAATGCATTTCTGTTTCATAAAATCTGCTTCCATAATTCTGCACCCCTACTTCTTTTAAAGATGGTAACCCTAGGGAGCAGAAGAAATTAGCCAGGGAGGAGAAGTTCAGACATGCTAATATTTTAATTGCTTCTTCCTTTAACACATTAGTCACATTCATTAAGTATGATTAATTTGCAGGCTTTGTTGAAAATCATATCAGTTTCCCTACCAGGTGCACATCCATCTCTTGCTGAATAAACTGCTGAAGTGGCACCAAAACTCCCCTATTTTATACTCCCAGATTGTATTACGTGCCCCTGAAAACTTTGTCAAGTTAATTGAACTCATTTGTATAGAAATATTTGCTTTGAACCTGGGCTCCTGAGTCAGGCTACTTCTGTTTGATCTGAACTCCTCCATTTGCTGCCTGAGTTTCTTGGGCATGCTACTGAAGCCCTCTAAGCTTCAGTTTTCTCACTTGAGGATTTCATTCACCCATTCACTCATTCACTTAAAGGATTTTTATACAATGACTACATTATGCAATGTAATGTATCCACTGCTAGAGATTTAGGGAGCTCCACAATGACTCTGTGAAGACACAAAATAAAATGTGAATGAGCATGTTGCCATGTGGAGGCATTTGGAACATGATGCTCTTTGTCCTCTAAACAGCTATTATTTCTGTATTCCCCACTCCCTACAGAGTGAAAATACCTTAAGAGAGATGGGTATAAGATAATCTGTTTGATAGCAAATTGGACATTATCAGGAGGGAAGGAGTGTCAATGTAATAGTGTCTTCCCCCTCACAACTCCCCTTCTACTAATCTGGGTTTTTATAGCTTTTTAACTTTGATCCTCTTATTGCCAAGCATAAAGTTCTGGATCTACTCAGTTTAGACTCAAAACCTCTGTGAAAGCTTTGCCAGTCGCTCAGGGAAAGCTGAGATTCAGACTCTGTTGCCCAAATTCCATCTTTACAGTAGATCCCAATCTCCCTGGGGAGGACTAGGCTCCTTGAGTCACCAAGTATTTCTTCTAGTGTTGAGACTGGGTACTTTATAAAGTAAAGGAGTTTATTTAGCTCACACTTTTGAAGGCTAAAAGCATAAATTCAGGCACCAACATCTAGAAAAGGCATCCTGCCATGTCATAAGATAGCAGTTGTTTTATATGGAAGGAGCATGTGTGAAAGAGGCATGTGCACAGGAAGCATTCAGGGGCAATGAGAAGATTACCTATAACAACCTGCTCTCATGAATACTAATCTAGTCCCAAGAAAGGAGATGGCACTGTACAGGGAGCTTAATTCTAAGTCTGGCAGCTAACAGATGGCCTGTTTCAAAGCTGACATTTTTCCTCCTCCTCTCTTCCCTCCCCCTCTTCCTCTCCCCTTGAAAACAAATAGCATGCTCTCAACAGTTTACTGACCAAAGGGATGAAGACCTACACTTGGCACCTGTGGGTCTGAGAAAGAACCAACTCAAGAATGACTTAGAAATGAAGTGTGCATCTACGTGACCCTGAAAGGCTAACTCTTAGAAGAGTTGATTCCTTTGTTTGAGGAGAATCCAGGGCTTGTTCCTGAACACCTAAGTTCACTGGTTTCTCTGATATGCTATCAAATCAATAAATTTCATTTTATTTTTTTCCCTCTCAAAAGCTTGTCCCAATTATTTGATTGGACAAATTAGGGCAGCTACCAGAATTAGGTTTCAGCACTACAGCAAGAAAAGCATTAATTTCTCTTAAAGACTTAATCGCCTTACAGGCCCAATCATTTCAAACTGTTATATTATAGAATTAAGCTTTAACATGGGTTTTGGTGGGAAAGCTATAGCCGTTCATGAGGAAGGAGGCTTAGGCCCACCAGACACTTGTGCAGGATCTGCACAAACAGAATTATAAGTCATTATTTCCCATTCACAATAATGCCCAGAAAACATTAAGAAAAGTTAAACCACCAGTTCTCCAGCACTGTTACTGAGATAAAAATTCACAGGTTAAGTAAGAAACTTTACTGGTATTTATTTCATAATTGATAGACACAGTGAAGCAGATTGTATGTGCTCAGTATTTAATTTGTATACAACTCTTGGAGCACTTATCTCTGGGTCCCAACCTTCCTTCCCCTCCCCCTACCAGTACAAGCCTTTGAGATTAGAATTGGTAATTTTATATATGTATATAGCATTATTATGACCATTACATCATCATCATCATCATTATTATTATTATTATTATTATTATTATTATTATATTTTTGGTGGTACTAGAGGTGGAACCCAGAGGCTTTCTACCTCTGAGCTATACTCCCAGACCTATTTTATATTTTATTTGGAAACAGGGTCTCACTAAGTTGCTGAGAGCCTCACTAAGTAGCTGAGGCTGGCTTTGAACCTGTGTGATCTTCCTGTCTCAGCGTCCCAAGAGCAGGGATTACAAGTGTGCACCACCACGTCCAGCAGCCATTATATTCTTTATGTCTCTGTCTCCCCATCTCCCTTCTCTAAACCCCTTCCATCACTCACTCCACTGGAGTCTCTGCTCTTTTATCTGATGTTACCTTTGTTTCTCAGTTTCAATTTAGTTTCCACACATAAGAGAAAACATACAACTATTCATTTTTTGAGACTGACTTAGCATAATATGCTCAAGTTCCATTTTTCTACAAATATCATAAGCTTGCTCTTTATGTCCAAGTAAAATTCCATTGTGTGTATATGCCACAGTTTTGTGATACACTTATCTGTTAATGGACACCTAGGTTGGTTCCATAATTTGGCTATTGTGAATTGTGCAGCTATAACCATCAATACGCAAGTATCACTATAATATTCTGACTTCAGTTCCTTTGAATAGATGCCCAGGAATGGGATTACTTGGTCATATGGTGGTTCCATTCCCAATCTTCAGAGAAAACTCCACCCTGATCTCCATAGTGGCTGTACTAGTTTGCAGTCTCACCAGAAGTGCTTAAGAGTTACTATTTTCCCACATCCTTATCAGCATTTATTTGTTGTTTGTGTTTTTGATGACTGCCACACTGGTTAGAAGTAATCTCAGTATGGTTTTGATTTACATTTCCCTGATTACTAGTGATGTTGAACATTTTTTAATTTATTTATTAGATATTTGTATTTCTTCTGTTGAGAAGTATCTATTCAGTTATATTGTTCATTTTTAGTGCTAAGTTTTTAAGAACTTTGCATATTTTAGATATTAGTCCTTTATCAGAAGGGTAGAAGAAGATTGTGATGTGTTTGATACTTAATTTGTATTTCAAGGTAATAAGAAGTCAGTATCCATTTGTACATCCAGAGGCCTTTTCATCCCTGAATTCTGGAAGCACATTTTAAATATTCCTGAAATAAGTTGGAAAACCTTCCTGAAAAAGATTAAAGTTAAAACATAATTTTGAGAAATAACATGAGTTCATCTACTCACCTACTTTCTAAGTACACACACCTATTTTTCTTAAAATTCTCTTCTGCAAGAGGAGGACCCTTGTGTTATGGAATACAGAACCACACAAAGGAATGTCAAATCTCAAGGATCTTAGAACAGCCCCCAGCTGAATTAAAACTGAGACGAGATGATGGTAATTAAACCAGAAATATGTTTTTTTTTTTTTTTTTTGTTTTTTGGTAGTACTAGGGTTCCTGGAAGCCCTTCTACCATCGGGCTACACTCCCAGACCTATTTTATACTTTTTATTTGGAAACAGGGTCTCTTAAAGCCAGCGAGGCTGGCTTCGAACCTGCACAATACTCCTGTCTCTGCCTCCCAAGCGTGGGGATTATAAGCATGTGCCACCACGCCCGGCAAAACCAGAAATCTTAAAAAAAGATGTGATGATTAATAAATTATTTAATTACCAGATATGGTAAGTATACCTAAATTCAATACAATTGCCTAAAGCTCTGAATTAGAAATTGTGCAATAGCCGGGCGTGGTGGCGCACGCTTGTAATCCCCGCGCTTGGGAGGCAGAGACAGGAGGATCGCGCAGGTTCGAAGCCAGCCGTGCGCGCTGGCTTAGGAGACCCTGTTTCCAAATAAAAATGTAAAAATAGGTCTGGGAGTGGAGCCCAGAGGTAGAAGGGCTTCCAGGAACCCCAGTACCACCAAAAAAAAAAAAAAAAGAAATTGTGCAATAAAATATAACTGAAAGGTATTTTAAATTGGTAGTTTTAATTATAGGGAATGATTAATTGATCATTTAGAGTATTGATCTACAATTTATTTAATTCTGCACAATTAAATTTGTCAAATTTGAGTCTGAATAACTGATGATATGTCCTTTAATGCTCTACACACAAAGCCTAATCCGTTCCCTGGTTCTTTGTGGGTGCTCACCTGCAGGACCCTCCAGCCTCCCCTTCATTCATCTCTGGATTTAAGTTCAGTACAAGCTCAAAGTACTCCAGGAAACCTGACTGATTCAGGAAGCCTAGGGAAAATGTTCAGCCACTCCCTGTCATTTTATTTCTCCTTGCTACATTTTCTCATGGCAAAAAGGGCTTTGTCTACTATGGGCAGGGAAGACAGAATGAGTGCTTGCCAATACACACTGGCAGTGCTCAATGCATATTGATTACTATTTTTCCATCACTATTATAATCACAGTCTCAATCCTCCAAGCTCCTGCAGAATGTATAGTTGTAATCATCATTTAAGTACCAGTATCCCACTTTACATTCTCTATGTTGTCTTCACTACATTGATTCCTTAGGGTAGTAATAGTCTTGTATCCTTTTGTTTCTGGCAAAAGTATATAAGAATGACTGAATTCATTCTATTCAATCTGTAATGGTACTTTATTTACACAGATGGAGCCCAGGAAATATTTGCTGGTTGAAAGGAAGTCAACAAATGTTTATTCAGACTTTTGGGTTCCAGAGAAAGGCTAGTATAGCCAGTAACTAATTGCAGGCAGAACTTGACACCTAGGAGGAGGATGGAGCCCCAAGGTTCCCTAGTGTGGGGTAGGAGAGGGAAGAGACAGTGCAAGACAGATCCTCAGGGAACATGAAAGCAGAAGGCAGAAATAGGGACTGATCCAGGTGACTAGCACCTAGGCACCAGGATATATATTTGTGTAAGGAGCTATATGTTCCATCTCAGAGAGGTGTTCTCCTGGATTGACCTCAGAACTCTTGGTAGATCTCTTCTGGGGAACTGCATATGAATATCAAAAGGTTCCAAAGGTCAAGCCTTACCTTCCATCTCAGCTAAGATTCAGATGGGGTTGTCTACTTAAACCTTTTTTCCTATAGCATTGCCTCATGATGAGGCCAAATATCCCTGTTAGACAACATCCTCTTTCCAGCACTTTTGTGGAATGGAAACCCTGATCACAGAGAGTATGGTCTGACTTGCTAGTGACACAGGAAGGCAGAGGCCACTGGAGACCTGGGCTTCAGGCAAGGTAGAAGGAGGGAATCTGGAAATAGCATATTTGGCTTTAGAGTTCTGTTCACTTGGGGGCTGAGGGCTGCTCTCTTGCTGTTCTAAGAAGTCTGCCTATAGACCCTCATTGAGTCCCATGTTTGAAGCTCTTCAATTTGCATTCACAACCCAAAGGCTTTGACCCAGCCACCCCAGTTGTGGTTATAGAAATGTGTTCAGAATAAAACATCAGACAAATGCAAGATGTTCATTACAGTAATGTTTGTAATAGTGAAAAATTGCCTCAGACTTACTGTCTACCATGCAGGATTGGTTAGATTGGACTATATTCATAAAGTGGCATTGTCATCATTTAAAGTTATAACACAGATTGGTGCTTAATGACATGGTAAATGATACTCAATACATTAAGTGAAGAAAGCAGCTTATAAACTAGTATGTATATGATCAAGTTTTTGTTAAATTAATTTGTGTGTGCATGTCTATAAATGCTTCTTTGCAAACAAAAACATCTAGCAAGATGCACATCCATTGTTAACAATGATTATCTTTGAATAGTGGAATTATTAACATATTTTTTTTAGGTGGTACTGGGGCTTTCTACCTCTGGGTACCCAGGGGCTTTCTACCTCTGGGCTATATTCCCAGACCTATTTTATATTTTATTTGGAAACAGGGTCTCACTAAGTTACTGAAAGCCTCGCTAAATAACTGAGCTGGCTTTGAACCTGTGTGATCCTCCTGTCTCAGCCTCCTAAGGGCGGGGATTACAAGCGTGAGCCACCACGCCAGGCTGAATTATTACATATATTTTTACTTTAACCTTTGTGTTTTTCTATCTTATATGGCAATTTTTACATTGTGTTATTATTTTGCAATGAAAATATAAAATAAATTTATGTCTATTTGTAAGAAGAAAATTTCATCTGCTTCTACTCTACTTTGACAGCATAAGAAAGACAACATAGGAAGGAATATGCCTATGGATAAGGGCTTGGAGTTCAAAGAGGAATGTGACTTGGGATTCTAGTCACACCCTTATGACTTTTACTCTTCCCCACTTACTCAGGGTGTGACAAAATTCCTGGGCATATCCTGCCCTTCTAGCATGCCAAATTCACTCTAACTTCAGGGCCTTTGTACCAGCTGTTCCTTTGCCTGGTGTACTGGACTCTCTAAGCTCTTGCACAACTGGGTTCCTTTTGTCATGTAGTTCTCAAGCTAAAGTTTGCCTTCCCTTGGAGCTTCCTATTAATATTCAGTTTAAAGTATTCTTCTCACCCTTCACACCATTGTCCTCTCAGTAACACTGCTCTTTTTGTTTGTTGATTTTTCACGTCTTAGTCAATAATGCTTATTTCTTTTCCTACATACTTATAATCCATTTTGTTTACTCCTGTGAGTAGTTCTTAATGTTTGCTACAGCTAGATTAGCACCTTCAAAGAACCTAAATGAGAATTTCTGCCCAATTTTATGAAATATTTTTAAATGCTATATTTGGATATAAGGAACTCCAACAGAATTCTTGTTTTTTCCATGTCTTCTCAGCTCACTACTGTGTCTCCACAATAGCACATAGTTGTCACATGTATGTTTTCAGTGAATAAGTAATTAACAAATGAATTAATAAATGAATAACTTTCTCCTGCACCTTGAGGGAAGGAAAGGGGAGGCAGAAGAGGGATGGCTGCTTCAGAAAGGAAAGGTCTCAGGCCACTGGGCAAGTAAAAGCAATAGCAAGTGAGTGATAGTAAGAAGAAACCCCAAAACCCAAGTAGGTGGTGGGCTCGGGATCACCCCAAGGTAGTTGCTCAGAAAAGCCAGGTTAGAGTGCAGTGTCTGTGGCAATGACCTACCCAATCTAGGCACTGAAAGTCAAATGGGTGTTGGAAGGGGAGTGGTGCAACCTGTTAACTTCTTAGGTAGAGCTATTTTTAAACTTGGGGTAGGTAATTGAAAACCCATTTTTGGTTAACATCATAAAATTAACTTAGAACACAGTGGAAATTTATGTTTTATGGCCTAGTTATCAGTTGTGGAAAATAATAGTTTCAAATGGAAATGTCAACATAACAGTCATATTTATGACAGCATGAATAACCAACTATAGCCATTATTATTTTGTCTTCTATGAATGTTTGCTGTTTGTCTTGCTCAATATGTTTGACTTTTAACTTGAGCTAGAGATAATTTGCATGAGCATAAATGACACAACATCAATTCAAGGGCATTAAGAATTAATTAGCTAACATCCACACCATATCAAATTGGGAAAATGCAACCATAATTTTCATTTCTTTCTTTTTTTGCTCATTCTTGCTAAATTTTTCTTTTTTAGTTATTAAGTGCTAAACATCGTATTTCTTAAAAAGGTCAATTATCCAGGACATACTTTTGGTACCTTATCTAAAGACCACATATTCTACTTTTTTGGCATCTTGGATTTATGTATTTACAAACAGTACAAAATTAGATTTCCATCTCTTTTGCACCATTACAACCCCCCTTTTTCTCCCTTATTCTTTTGTATTTCATCTGCACTGTGTCTTATCTGATGGCAGGCCTCAGTTTCTAACTCTGGCAAAGCAACATCCATGTCTTGGGACACCCAAATCTGATTGTCTTAAATGTGTGAGTGTGGAATGACCAGGTGAGTGAGGCAGGCTCAATCCAGCCTGGACCCTGAAACAGATGGAGTGAAGCTCATGAAAGGAAGTCCACAGGCCAAATCTGACCCAAGAAATGTTGAAAAATGGAATTGTCACTCAGTATTTTAAAATGTGGAAGTCTCTCACACATATATGCATACAACCAGTTTTCTGGTTTATCTTGAGAAACCAGAAAGCCAGGCAGTATTGGTCACATTGTCAGATAGTAATAAGGAGATTTGTGGAGGCTCCTTTTTAGATAGGCCTCAATTTTACAACTTCTTCATGGTTTCTCTCAGTTTCTTTTATCCTGAGATTGAGTGCCAGTTGCCATTTATTACCTGATCTTGGGCCCATCTGAAACATGCCAGTTAAAGTGTAAGTGGCTGCACTTATACCTCCATTGGATCAGGCAGTGCATCTGAGAACAGAGTCCAGGGAAGGAAGACTGCCAGCACTTACTTCAATCACCCACATATAATGCACAAAGCAGTGAGGAAGAAGAGCATTTCTGAGTGTTGCAGGGGGCTCATCCTCAGAGCTTGGCCCCTAGAGACAAAGAAACACTGTGGTCAGAGTTGAAAAAACAAGCTACTTTATTCACTAGTGAAGACCTAGTAAGAAACAGCTTTGGATCTGGGCCCCAAGCACTGAAATTTACATGTATTTTTATACATTTGGTCATGTAATTATGGAGGGGAGGAGGGGGTAAGTGTGATATTTATTTCACTTAGCATAAGCAAGAGACAGAAACAGAATGGCGGTTAGTGATATATCATTTAGTCCTGTGTCCTATCTGCAGGCAGCCTAAGGAGACTATGTTTTTTTTTTTATATTAGGGAGATCTGGTGCTGGGTTGTACCTCTCAAGTGGTCTAGGGAGGCTCAGCCTGTTTTATGTCTTATCTCCAGAGCTGTGTGTTTGTTATTATCCAAAGGTGTTGCGGCAGTGAAGAAGCCTTATTTTTTATTTTAATTTTTAAGCTTCTAGTCAAAAGTACATCCAAAGACCCAACTGGGCTCCTACCTTATGATTATGGTAGGTACCATGGAAAATAAATAGGGAAATGAGGTAGACAGTGCATGCTATTTGGAACAATGGCTATTCTCACCAGATGGTCAGTAAGGACTTCTTGATGGTGGTACATGAGTGAAGACCAGAATGGAGTGGCACAGGAAAAGTAGGGGCATATGTTCAAGGAAAATTCAAAGGGGAGGGGAGGATAACTCTTCTTGACTTTGCAAGAAGAGTAGGGTGAAAGGTTTTAGTGAGTAACCATAAGATGAGAGTAAGTAAGTAAGCAAAAATGTGATCATGCAGGGTGCTATCTTGGCCTAAATTCCTCCAAGAGAAGAGCCTATACAGATGCTTCCATGAGAATATGACCCCAGGGAGCTGGAGTACAGGAGAAAGGAATAAAACAAGAAAGGAAGAAAAATCAATAAAAGGATGCATTATTGAGTGTGTCACTATTGCAGGGAGTATACTCAATCCTGGTGGGAGCTTCTGAAAAGATTTTTTTTCTAATGTACCTCAGAACCATCAATGTGGAGGATAAAAAAAGAACTCAGTTACTCATTGGCTTTACAATAGGTCAAATACTATAGGTCAATTACAGCTTCTTGAAACTTCCAGGATTAATTTGCATAATTGCAAATTATGAGTCTGTGAATCTAAGCCTACAGTGATGACTCTAATTGGCAGAGATGCTCCAGTGGGTGAGTATTGCAATTCTGATTTCCAGTACCTGATTCATGCTCCTCATTGAAGGGTCAAGCAGACCTCAAACTTCTTCTCCAGGGCTCAGTATTCTGCCCTGATCTATCATGTACTTGTTTCTTGCCCTTTCTCCTCATTCCTGACTGCTAATGCATAAGAATCCTGTCCCAACTATGCTTTATTCCAAGCACTCTGAGTTTCAGTTCTGCACATGATCTTTCTTGGGCAGTTATTGATGGTCATTAAAATATAAATGCATCACCCATATTAGGGTAAGTATTATTCCACGAACCTTTATTTATTTATAATTATTTATTTATTTATTTATTTTGCGTATTGGGGATGGAACCCAGGGGCATTCGACCTTCGAGCTACACCCGGGTCTCACTGAGTTGCAGAGGGCCTCACTAAGTAGCTGAGACTGTCGGCGAACCGCAATCCTTCAGTCTCAGCCTCCCGAATGCTGGGATTACAAGCATGCGCCACCATGCGCAGCTTGTTTTATTTTTATGTATGTACACACATATACACTGGGCCTCAATATAAAATGTAGTTTTATATAAATAAGTTGGAAAAGTATGTCTAAGTGGCTTCAGTGTTAGTCTGTGAGCTCGTTTACCTAAATAACTAGCTGCCTACCTAAGGGAAAGCAAACTAAGTGAAGCTGATATTATTTGATTCCTTAAAAGTCAAGCAGAACTGGGTGTGGTGGCACATGCTTGTAATCCCAGTACTTGGGAGGCTGAAGTAGAAGGACCGCAGTTCTCAGTCAGCCTGAAAATAGGTGTAGCTCAGAGATAGAATGCCTCTGGTTCTACCCCAGTACTACACACACACACACACACACACACACACACACACACACACACACACAGAGTCAAGCAGAGCAATCAGGAAGCTCTGATCTAAACACCCCCAGCAGCAAGGCTATAACTGCCAGAGTAACAAAGACCACACAATTAGATTTCCTCAATA
The DNA here is from genome assembly GCF_963383645.1 of Muscardinus avellanarius. Classification (NCBI taxonomy): domain Eukaryota; kingdom Metazoa; phylum Chordata; class Mammalia; order Rodentia; family Gliridae; genus Muscardinus; species Muscardinus avellanarius. The sequence continues at coordinate 40,947,668 of NC_137796.1, forward strand.
TCTCTCCACAGAGTCTGCCCAGTGTGATAGGAAGGGAGCCACCATATATGAAGCACTGCCTGGATACTACACTGATCTTCTCTACCTCTTGCTGAGTTGTGCTCTAAGGTGCTGGGTCCACATCTCTATTGCTCAACATGGATGCCTCAGGACCCAGCATATAGTACATAGTTCATCAATATGAGCTAAGTGTTTCTGTTCCTCACAACAACTATATAAGACAGATATTATGCTCTTTATGTTGGAAGTGAAAAACTAAGTTGCTGAGTTCAGCGAAGGGTCAGAGTTGAGATTCAAGCCCAGGTGAGTCTGATACCAGGGTAGCTTGGGCCTACTCTGCAATAACATAACTCTTACAACATTGAGAGTTAGAGGAGTCACATACCCTTTCCTGGGGCTTCCAGAAATGTACTGTTTACAAGAAATAAATAACAGTTATAGACAAATGAAGGGTGAAGGATACTATGCATACAGCTTTGGTTTGTTTGGGAAAAGTTTAGGTCAACGGCTTTCTTCTATTGTCAGTCCCATGAGAACAGACAGATGGTATCTTGTTTCTCACCAGATACCTAGCTTCTAAGATAGTACATCAAACCTAGCAGCTCAGTAAGAATTGTGTGGATAAACAGATGGATCAGAGGGAAGTATGACTGCACAGACTCCAGGGCAATCCTTCTAGAACAGATTCCTTCCTCCTTCCATTCTTGTCCCCAGTCCTCAGGCACAAAATGTTCAGGATACCCAATTATGTACTCTGAATGGCCCAATCAGGTAGCTCTAAGAATTTCATATAAATTATGGGTATGGCTGACCCCTCCACTTTCTTTTTTCTTTATTTATTGGTATATTATAATCATACATCATTAGGAGGTACAGAATGATAGAGGTATACATGCACATATTACTCATTTAGACCTTTGTTTTCCACCCCATTTCCTTCCCCCTCCTTCTCACGTTTAGCTTAGTGATTATCTTTGATATGTTTGTGAATGTACATCATGTGCATTAAAGTGCTTCCCTCCCCATCTTCCTCAGTTAGGTTCCCTTCTTTACTCATCTAAAGCTTTTCCTTATTTGTCTGGAGTCTGTCCTAGGACCTATTTTCTCCCTAGCTTCTGCATATTAGGGAAAGCATCTGACTTTTCACTTCTTGTGACTGACTAATCTCACTTAGCATAATATTCTTCAGTTCCATCCATTTCCCTGAAAATTACATAATTTTGTTCTTTGTGACTGAGTAAAATTTCATTGTGTACATTTCCCATAGTTTTGTAATCCATTCATCTGTTGATGGATATCTTGGCTTGTTCCATAGTTTGGCAATTGTGCATTGTGCAGCTATAAACATAGATATGCATGCATTAGTCTGGTAGTTTGGTTTCCATTCTTTTGAATAGATACCCAAAGTAGTATTGCTGGGTCATATGGTAGGTTCATTTTGATTCTTCTGAGGATTCTCCATACAGTTTTCCAAAATGCTTGCACTAATTTGAAATTCCACCAGCAAGTATTTCTCCATACCCTCACCAGCATTTGTTGTTATTTGTATTTTTAATGAATGTCATTCTAATTGGGGTTAGGTGAAATCTCAGGGTAGTTTTGATTTGCATCTCTTGATTGCTAATGATTTTGAACATTTTTCATACATTTATTGGCCATTTGTATTTCTTCTTTTGTGAAGTGTCTATTTAGTTCACTTGTCCATTTTTTTGATTGGGTTTTTTTTTGTGGTGAGTTTCTTGAGATCTCTGTATATTCTGGACAATAGTCCTTTATCGGAAGAGTAGATGGCAAAAATCTTATCCCATTCTGTTGGCTCTCTGTTGAGGTACTTGACAGTTTTCTGCAAAGAAGCTCTTCAGTTTAATACAATCCAATGTATTGATTCTCTTTTTAATTTCTGGTGCCTTTGGGGTCTTGTTGAGAATGGTTTTACTTGTGCCTATGTGTTGAAGTGTTGGACCTATATTCTCTTCAAGGATCTGCAAGGTCTCTGGTCTACTTTCCAGGTTTTTGATCCATCTTGAATTGACTCTTGTGCAATATTCAATTGTGCAAGGGTGAGAAAGTGGGGTTTATTTCTATTTTTCTGCATATGATTAACCAGTTTCACCATTGCTATTTGTTAAAGAGGTTCTCTTTTTTTCTAATGTTGTTTTTGACCTCTTTGTAAAAAATCAAATGGCTGTAAGCATGCAGATTTGTTTCTGAGGCTTCTATTCTGCTCCATTGGTCTATTTGTTTGTTTTTGTGCCAGTATTATGCTGTTTTTATTTCTGTGGCTTTGTAGCATAGTTTGAAGTCAGGCATTGCGATACTTCCTGTATGGTCAGTCCATCCTACATTCTTGAACCAACAGTAAACACATTTGCACACACAGTCTGAAGTGAATTTGGCAAACCTATTCTGAAACCTAGTATAGGCAGAGAACATGAGGGTTAAATGTGCAAGCCCTTGTGTTCACATCCCTTCTGACAGTGACATTGAGCTTCTGCTTCTCTTCTGTAAAATGAAGATAACACCTGCACAGGTCAGATGATCTCCCAAAGGAGTGTCACTGCTGGACCTTGATGGTCTAACCAGGAACAAGGACTCATCATGTCACAGACAGATCAGTTCAAATAATCTCAGCAGCAGGGCTTCTTCAGCCTAAATTGAGCACCGCACCACCAGAATAGGTAGGGAACATCCTTTTTTGGAGTTTAGTGTCCTAGAACATTGTGATGTGGGTGGCATGTCACATGAGATAATGACCTAGGACCATATACAGTCCTTAGGAAGATGTGAGGGTCACCCCAGCTGTGTGGCCCAAGGGCAAAGGGCCACATACTTACAATATGAATACTCACCCCAGGCAATATTGACTTTCAAGCCAGAGAGTAAATCAGAATGATTCCAGAAAAGCAAGTGTGGGTTGATCATTATATCCTCCCCAAAGATGAAAGAATATTTTACATTACAATCACTTAGTCCAACAAATAAAGGGAAGACAATGGCACTTGCATAGCACAGTATTTACCAGGCTCTGATCTAAGAGCTACACATTCATTAAATCATTTAATCTTTGTACTTTCTTTAAATAGGTATTATAAGTACCCTCAGGAAACAAGGCACAGAGAGGACAAATGCCTTTCCCAAGGTCACAGTCAGTGGCTAGGCTTGGAGGTAAACTCAGATAGTCTAGTTAAAAAATTATCTCTGCTGTATCCTCAAAGCTAAAGCCTTTCAAACCCAAACAAAATAGTCATAACACACTGTGTCTCTTTGGTCTGCTCCTGCAGTAGGTTAGGAGTACTTTCAGGATAGTGGCTATGATTCCTTCTATCTCTCATACCTAGAGTTTGGCTAGATTCTGCCATTGGAACAAAAACTCAGGAAGTATTGGCTGAGTAAAGAAAGGGATGAATAACTCTCCAGACTTTTGGTGGTGATGCCAGTGTTTGTTCTAAGCTAAGACAAACCATGACGTATTTGGATGCATATAACTTCACATACAACTGAGTGGATTCCAGACAGAACAGCCTCACATAGTCTTGTAAAGAAGAATATAATCCAATAATAGGTCAATTCTTTCTGAGAACATCAACGGCTGTTTCCTCAAAATTGACTACCAGGGCCAGGATGATCCTCTTCATCTGATTAAAAACAGGACTTCCAGTATACCAAGGACCAAAATCTTCCAACCCCAGCAGATTTTTTTTCAAATTCTGAGCTTCAGATATCTTTATTTCAAGCCTTTGTTAACTTAAGAAAATCTTAGCATATCCCTTTCCCAATGATGCTCTCATAGTATGTTGTGCTGATATAACAAAATACTTGAGAACTGGGTAATTTTAAAAAACAGAAAATTTCTTCTTACCATCTGGAGGTTGGGAGTCAAGATTAAGGTGACACTAGGCTCGGTTGTCTAGTGAGTGCTGCTCGTTTTTTTCTAAGATGATGTCTTGTAAGCATACTTGGAAGGAACCCTATGTTCTCACATGGCAGAAGATGAAATGACAAAGAAGGAACAAATTTCCTTTGGGAAGACCTTTTATAAGAGCATCTAATCTCATTCAGGAGGGCAAATCCCTCATTTCTCAATCAGCACTCAAAAGCCACACCTCCCAAAACTGTTGCTATAAGGATTACCTTTCAACATGAATTTTGGAGTGAATGAAAACATTGAAACAACATAAAATGACAATATTCTCTTACTTAAACCTTGCTGGTTTAGAAATTTTTAAAACTCTTGTACAGTCTATTCATGGGACCCAATACTTAGAGTTCAGAGGGATGTTTATATAGCAGGTATAGCAAAAATAAGGCCAATCTTCCAGGGAGGCAAAGAGGTTTATTGTTCTCAGAACTTGGTGGACATCAGAGTGATTTGGGGAGATTTAAAAAGAAATCCAGAGCCATGCATGCTGGTGCATGCCTATAATTCAAGTACTTGGGAGGCTGAGACAGAAGGATTTCAGATTTGACATCAGCCTCAGCAGTTTAGGGAGACTCTCAGCAACTTAGTGAGACCTGGTTTCAAAATAAAAAAGGGGGGGGGAGCTGAGATAGCTTAGAGGTAGAATGCTGTTATGTTCAAGCTCTACTTTCAAAAGAAAAAAAAAAGAAATCTGGGAACTAGTTTGAGTATCAATGGAGAACTAAAGGGGTCATACAATAGTATGTAAGTTTTGCCACATACAATAGTAATGCAAACATAATAAAATAATTTAATAAAACAATTATTTAAAATATGTGAAAACATTCAAAGAAGGCAGAACTTGAGAAGTAGATGCCCTCCACAAGCTGTGCTTAATGGTGAAATATTATGAATTTGTGGGTTTATTTTATTTTATTTTATTTTTTAGATATTATCTTTTTTTTATTGGTGCAATGTATTCATACATCATAATGGTATAAAGAAGATATTTTTGTAGACATACATGCACACATCGCCCAGTTAGCCCCTACCCGATCCCCACCCCGTTCCCTCCCCATCCCTCCTTTCCATGCTTGGCTTAGTGGTTGACATCTAGTTTTATGGCAATTTATCCAATATTAACGATGATAATCTCACAAAACAGTTTCATTTGTCTGATACCAAGCTTTTGATGACTAAAAGATAACAGTTCAATATTTCCTTTTGCTTTCTTTCTTACCAGAGAATATTTTTTTCTTTTCTTTTTTTTTTTTTAGGTGAAGCTATCATACATTTATTTATTTATTTTTCAGAGAAAATCTATCCTGATATGGAATATGGACTCTAGATACCCAAAACAATCTCAAAGAAGAACAAAGCTAGAAGATGTATATTTTCTGATTTCAAACCATATAAAGCTACAATAATTGAAACAGTGTAGTACTGTTCCAGAGGCAGATATATAAACCATTGGAGATAAATAAAAGCCTAGAGATAAATTCTTTCATATATTGTCAAGTTATTTTTGACAAGGTTTCCACGAACATTTGGTGGTGGAAATAATAATCTTTTAACTAAATATTGTTGAAAAATAATAATTACATGAAAAATAATAAAATTGGACCCTTACCTAACATATTTACAAATATTAACTCAAAATAGATAAAAGACCTAAATATAAAATCTTAAGATTATAAACTTTTAGAAGAAAATCTGGGTCATAAAACCTCACAACATTGAAATTGGCAGTGATTTCTTGGATATGATTTCAATGGCACAGGCAACAAAAGGGTAAATAAACTCCCTAAAAAATAAAAAAAAATATTGTATATACAAAGACAATGTAAACAGAGTTAAAAGTTACTGATAGAATGGGATAAAATATTTCCAAATGCTATATCTGAAGGTATATTAATATTTCAACTAGAAATCCTAAAAATTAGCAACAATAAAAGCTAACAATACAATTTAGAGATAGGTAAAAGACTAACATAAATAATGGATCTCCACAGATAACTAATCTTAGTTGTCTGTTGGATGGAAAATCTTGTTTCTCTGGTTCTGGTGTGTGTTACCTATTTCTTCTTTGTAGTTAATCTCTTTGAGTATTTTCTCTAGCGCTGGTTTTGAAGACATAAATTCCTTCAGTTTCTGTTTGTCATGGAAGCTTCTTATTTCCCCATCTAATTTGATAGAAAGTTATGCTGGGTAGGAAATTTTTGGCTGGAAGTTTTTTCTTTCAGAGTTTGGAATATGTTACTCCAAGCCCTTCTGTCTCTTCATGACTTGGTTTGGGAAATCTGGAGTGATTCTAATTGGTTTGCCTCTGAATGTCACTTGGCCCTTTGTTTTTGTTGCCTTTAAGATTCTCTGCTTGGCTTCCACAGTGGTCATTTTGACAATTATGTGGCATGGGGATCCTCTTCTCTGATCCTCTCTAACAGGAGTTCTATAAGTTTCCTGGACCTGTGTATCGACCTCTTGCTCTATGTTTGGAAATTTTTCTGGTATTATTTCCTTGAAAAGATTGTTAATCCCTTTGGTTTCACCTTCTTTTCTCTCCTCTATTCCAATTAATCTTAGGTTAGCTCTCTTAAAATGGGCCCATATTTCTTCAATGTCAGATTCCTGCTGTTGGATATTTTTTTCTAAATTAGAAACTATGTGTTCATTTTTTGAATAATCATCTTCTAGGAGTGAGATTCTATTTTCCATGTGGTCTAGTCGGTTGTTTGTACTTTGAATTGAGGCCTTTACTTCATTAATTGCATCCTTTATCTCTCTTTGGCTCTCTCTGAATTCTTTTCGAAACACCTCTATTATTTCTACAGTTATTTTCCTGATTTGATCTTCTAGAAATCTCTGATTTTCTGTTTTATCGGGTTCTGATGTTGTGGGGTTGTGGGCATCCATTGCTCCATTGTTATTCCTCTTTCCCATGATTTCGGAAGTTTGTGCCTTCTCTGGGTTCTTCCCTGGGTCATTACGACTTCACTTAAGGTGCTGTGGATCTCGAGTCTATGGTATCTCAGTTCCCACTACTCCTTTACCGGGTTGTATCGCAGAGTCTCTGACCCTGGGAGTCAATCGAGGCTGCTTTAGACCATGGGGGGTGCCAGGTTGGGCGTTCTCCTATGGTGTGATATCTCTGCCATCGCCACTTCCCCACTGGATCAAGTCCCTGGGAGTGCAGTACTGGGATTCCTCCTCTGGGGCCCGCAATGACTCAATGTTGTTGAGTATGCAGATGGAGCTGTCATGGACTCGGTGAATTCACTGCTGCTGCCGCCGGTAGCAATATGGCGCCGCTGCCGCGCCTTCGGCCATGAGGGTGGCGTATTTCTTTTCTGTTTTTGAACTGCACTCTGGATCCCTGCAGGATGCACTGAGCCCACCCCCTGGGAGCTTTAGATGCTCGCTGCACTGAGAGATCTGCCAAATCCCGCCCAGCTGTTCCACAGCGGCTCACTTCAGCTCGCTGTCCGCTGCTCCTCTCTGGAGCTTGGTGGGCTGTTGGGTGTGTTGGTCTGGTGCCGTGTGGTGAACTCGCCTCTGCCGCCAGCAGTAAGGCGCTGCTGCTGCGTTATCGGGCGTGAGGCCGGCGTATCTCCTCTCTGGTTTCTGAACCCCGTTATGAGTTCCTTTCCTCTCTGGAGCCTGGTGCTGCAAGACAAAATGGCGCCTGCCGCTTCATGCTGCGGCTCTGGCTGCAGCACTGCGGTCTGGTTTCTGGTGTCTCATTTTTCCAGCTCTCTTTTTCTCTGTCCTTTAAAATTACATTTTTTGTTTCTCTGCTGATAGTGTTTTCTGGCTATGAAAGGCACTGATTTTGTAGTAATAGGATTGGTTGTTAGCGGGGCTCGTAAGCCCTGTTTTGCTCCGTCGCCGTCTTCCCGGAAGTCCGAATTTGTGGGTTTATGATCAAAGGTTATTCTCCAACTATCTTGCTATGGCTGAAGAAAATGGTAGTGGAAAATTAAAACTTTATCAGATTTTCCAGTTGTGGTGGCACACACTTGTAATCCCAGTACTTGGGAGACTGAGACAGGAGGATCACAAGTTTGCAGCTAGCCTCAGTAACTTATTAAGGCCCTCTGCAACTTAGCAAGACCCAGTTTCAAAAATAAAAAAAATCAAATCAAATAGGGCTGTAAATGTAGCTTGGAGGTAGAATGCCTCTGAGTTCAATCCCCAGCACCACACTCACACATGCTCGTGTGTGAGTGCACACACACACACACACACACACACACACACACACACACCTTATCAGGTAGATAAAGGAAGAGAGAAGAAATCAGAGAAGCATATTTATAGAATAAAGAGCTTCCTAAGGAAAAATATAATTTTGATGGGTTTTGCTTGTTTTTTTTTTTTATTTTGGGGTACTGGATATTGGACCCAAGGACATTTCTATAAACCCAGCCCTTTTTTATTTTTCAATTTGAAATAGAGTCTTGCTAAATTGCTTAACCTGCTAATTGCTCAAACCTGCAATCCTTCTGTCTCAGCCTCCTAAGTACTGGGATTACAGATGTGCACCACATCCCCAAACGATGTCTTATAATCAAGTGTAAACCCTAATCTTGGGTAGCTCAGGCAGGAAACAGAAGAAAGATGAAGCATTGTGGGTTTAAAGCAAGGGGACTCAAAGGCTATGGCTGGCAAGATCTTGGAAATTGTAGAATGAGGAAATCCCTAGACACAGTGGAACCACAGACAAGATTATCCTCATTTCTGTTAAAAATAATTGGTTACAAAGGTACAAGGGAGCCCTCCAGGGTACCAGACTAAATGCCAGCACACAGGAGCAAATGAATAGAGCTCATTCTGTATATAGGTGCTATATACTACAGGGGAGTCAAAATTTACAACCTGAGTACAGGAAAATTAATGACAAGCATAACACACACACACACACACACACACACACACACACACACAAGAGGACTTTAAAACAAATTGTAATGCTGCATGAGTAGGTTTAAGGTGTCTGTAAGTAGAAGGCAAGAAAGTAAGAACAAGAACAAAAAAATGAGGCAAATGGAAAGTAAATGGGAAAATGGCAGACCTTAATACAACTGTATCAATAATTATACTAAATATAAAAAGAATATGCATCCCAAACAAAAGACAGAGATTAACATTGGATAAAAAGCCAGAACCAAGTATATACTGTTTTTAAAAGATACTATTTATTTATTTATTTATTTATTTATTTATTTATTTATTTTACGGGTCTGGGGATGGAACCCAGAGGCATTTGACCTCCGAGCTACACTCCCTGCCCAATGTTTTTTTTTCTTCTTAATTTTGAAACATGGTCTCACTGAGTTTCAGAGGGCCTCACTAAGCAGCTGAGGCTGTCTGCGAACCACGATCCTCCAGTCTCAGCCTCCCAAATGCTGGGATTACAAGCGTGTGCCACCACGCCCGGCTAAAAAGACACACTTTAAATTCAAATGCAAAAATAGATTGAAAGTAAAAAGATGAAAAATATGTAAAAATTCCAAATGTAAGCACAATAAATCTGAAGTTGCTATAATGATTTTAGTCATAATAGACTAATTGGCTACCTTCAACCTTCAGTTTCATATCCAGCAGAAACAGAACTACCTCCCAAGAGACATAGCATTTTCAGGATCACTGGCGCTTATTGACTTAAGTCTAGGTTACATGATTGCTGTTGCTTCTAGGGCTGAAATCAATCACTCCACCCACTTTGGTGTTTTCTCAAAGGAACACTGAGTTTGAGAAGAGGAAATGAAAGCTGGGCAAGTAATGATAGTATATGTGCAATTTCTAAACTAACTGGATTTGTAAAAGAAGGAGCCCAGCTTGGAGTGTAAGCCTATAACCCCAGTACTTGGGAGGTTGAGACAGGAAGATTGCAGGTTCAAAGTCAGCCTCAGAAACTCAGTAAGACCCTATTTCAAAATAAAAAATAATAAGGGTTGGGGGTGTAGCTTGGAGATAGAACACCAATAGGGTCATTCCCTAGTGCCAAAAATAAATAGATAAATAAATAGGATGGAGCAGGGGTTAGGGAGCAGGGTGAAAGGTTTTGATGATCAGACAAAACCCTGGCTGGGTAGTACTTATCCCCAAACCCAACTTCTTGTCCTTCCAGGCAGTGAGCACTTCCAGGTGGAGGGATTATTAGTAAATATGTATAAACACACAGTACTTTCCTTTTTCATAATGAATATGATTTTTTAATAAAGGCACAAATACTTATGACAGGAACATTGTTTGGGGTTGGATTTTTTCCTATGGGGGGCATATAGTAGAAGGATGCTTATCTTTAAGGTGTTGCTGCCATTGTAAATTATCTGGCAAGTCATTTTTTAGCCTTCAAATAGGTATAACCCCTCATTTAGTCACTTCATAAGTTGTGAGCCAATACCTCACCAATACCTCATTTTGGTGTTTTCTCAATGGGGAGCATTTGAGTTAGTACATGTAAATAAGTTTCCTATTTTGTAATGTTTTACAAACAGAAGAAAATATTATTTGTATTTCAACCTGAAAGCCACAGTAAGGTAGCTTTGCTTTGTCCCTTTTACTCAGGATGAGTGCCTTTCCACCCTTCCAAGTCATTGCCTTGCTCACCAAAGGGAGAAGACTTTACCTATTAGGTCTCCAGGATTTAAATACCAAAAAAAAAAAGAAATAACAACCATAGCATGGAACCAAACTGAAGGACAGAGGCAATTAAAAATAAATCAGACATCTTGGAAAAAATCATTTGCAGAAACAGTTGTGTCCACAGCATGAAATATAGAGGAAATACATTAAGGCAAAAATTAACTTAATAACACTCCCTTCATTCTTTTAAAGGAGAGAAAACCATAAAATACTTCATTAGAAAAACTACTAGCAGAATTTTTTTTATAAAATAGAGAAATGAAAGAAATAAAAGAGAGGAGAGAAAGAAAATGGCTCAGTCTGATGGTGTATCTTTTAAGAACAAAGCAAGACAGCTCATATATAGGCATAAGAAGTTAAGGGTGCTTGCCAGGCGGTGGCGCATGCTTATAATCCTCGCACTTGTGAGGCAGAGACAGGAGGATCGTGCAGGTTTGAAGCCAGCCGCACTGGCTTAATAGACCCTGTTTCTAAATAAAAATATATTAAAAAATAGGTCTGGGAGTATAGCCCGGAAGTATAAGGGTTTCCAGAAACTCTAGTACCACCAGAGGAAGAAGAAGAAGGAGGAGGAGGAGGAGGAAAAGGAGAAGGAGAAAGAGGAGAAGGAGAAGGAGAAGATGATGATGATGAGATGATGATGAGGGTGCTTAGGACCTTCTCAACTTCCCTGTTCATTTACAGCCCAGTAGATCTATTATCCTAGAATATCATGAAGCCAATCAGATAACAATCTGTCTATCCAGAGAATCTACACACATAAACTCAACTATGATTCAAGACGCAAAAATTGTCTAAGAAGTACACTAGGTGGTCAGACATGCCTCTGAAGTCAGTGATTATCTCATCTCTTATCTATGATCCTAGAACCTTGCATGAGGCCCTGAGAGATTAGCTGGTACCCCTAAATACCTGCTAAGTTTAGTTGGTGGGTCCTAACCCAGAATCCTTTTTTGATCCACTTCCTAAAAATATCCAACTTTTTCTTCAAATATGCACCATAGATCATGGCTCTATTCCCAATTCCAGATTGACATCTTGGGTGGCTAAAATAAATCCAAGCATCCCATTGCCAGTTCTGCTCATTAGTTCTGAGGTGGCTTGTGAACTAGTCCTGTCCAGTCAATATAATCTCAGGAATCTTCTGTGGTGTTAAAACAAAAGCACCCACTAATGCAACTGTGTCATGTGCAGGAAGGTAACCTAGAATTTTGGAAGTATTTTGGATGCAAGAAGGAGAGTTATCCCAGGGCCACTCCCCAGTGTCTGCCAGCATGAGAACCCAAGGGTCCTGGTGCCCACTTAGCTTCTTCCTCGGATTGTAATTGTTGAGAAGCAGTTTTTAGAATTAAAGAGTTCTTCCTCATTACAGAAAAAATTTCATGTGTATAAAAGTAGAAATATTAAAAAGCTGTAATTTTACCATCCAGATACAACCACTAACATTTTACCAATTTTTCTGTCATTATTTTCTGTACTTAAAGAATATATTTATAGCTTAACCCTCTGTTTACATAATCTTATTCTTGATTTGCTTTTCTTATCTCAGAAGGTTTCCCCCATGTTATTGTTTATTGTTCAGAAATATCACTTTTATCACTAGAATAATTTTTCTAACATTTGGGCATACTTTCAGTTTATAATTTTCAACGTGTGTGTGTGTGTGTGTGTGTGTGTGTGTGTGTGTGTGTGTGTACTGGAGATTGAATCCCGGGGCATTCTACCTCTGAACTACATTCCCAGTTCTCTCTCTTTTCTTTTAAATAGGATCCTACTAAATTGCAGAGGTCCTCACTAAGTTTCTGCGGCCAGCTGCGAACCTGCAATCCTCCTGTCTGAGCCTCCCAAGTACTGCGATTACAGGCATGCGTCACCATGCCTGGCATTAACATATATTTTTAAAACACTCTATGGAAATTTTTCTTGCATGAAACTTCTCTGTGTATATGATTACCTTAGAATAGATTTCCAGAAGAAAAATCTTAGAGTCAAAGGGCAGAAATTAGGTTGCCAAATTTAGCATCTAAAAATGTAGCATGTTCATTTAAATATTAACTTTAAATTATTTGTTGTTATCTGAAATTCAAATTTAAATGGAAGTTCTGAATTTTATTTGGCAACTCCAGTAGGAATATTTTAAAGCCATACATAGTTCTACTGCCCTCAGGTTAGAAAAGAAGGGGGGTGAGAAAATAATACCCAACTTTTTTTTTTCCTTTTTATAGTCTTAAAAGACTTTTTTTTCCTTTTTTTATTAATTTATTTTTTAAATTGGTGCATTGTAGTCATATATCAATCACATTGGAGTACAAGACTTGAGAGGATATACAAGCACACATCATCCAATTAGCCCTCCTCCAGCCCCCATCCCATTCCCTCCCCCTCCCTCCATCCCATGCTTCTTTGGTGATTTACTTTGATACATTTGTTTATGTACCTCCTGCGTTTTAAAGAGGCTCTGTCCTCCAGTATTACATACCCTCTGATTGGTCACATTAGTTCCTTCACTATAGGGCCCTTTCTATAGCTCAACCTCTTCCTGTTGCCCTTTTCCTCCTAGTTATTGCTGATTAAGAGAAGTGTCTGATATTTTCTGCGATATTTCTCTGTGCATGCTGCGTTGCAAGTACCGATCCCACTCTTGATGGTCCCAGTAGTGGCCTGGCTACTCAGTGGAATGATCCAGACCTCGCTGGCTCAAGCAGCAGCCTTGCCTCATGGGAGGCCCCAGTTCTGGTCTTGCTGGCCCCTGCACCGGTCTAACCCCTAAGCTGGCTTTGGTCCCGGCCTTGGAGGCCGCAGGAGTGAACTTGCCTCACGCCAGGCTCCGATGCTGGCCATTGGCCCCTGCACCGGCCTAACCCCTTGGCAGGATTCCAATCCCAGCCTCGAAGGCCCCAGCACTGGCCTAGCCTCACGGCAGGCTCCAATGCCAGCCTCGTTGGCCCCAGCACCGGCCTAACCCCTCGGCAGGTTCTGTTCCCGGGTTAGGAGGCCCCAGCACTGGCCAGGTCTCATGGCAGGCTCCGATGCCGGCCTCACTGGCCCCAGCACCGGCCTAACCCCTCGGCAGGCTCTTATACCGGCCTCGGAGGCCCCAGTACTGGCCTTGCCTCAAGGCAGGCTCCAATCCCGGCCTCGGAGGCCTCAGCACCGGCCTTGCTTCACGGCAGGCTCCAATGCCGGCCTTGCTGGCCCCAGCATTGGCCTCACCCCTCAGCAGGCTCCAATCCCGGCCTCGGAGGCCCCAGTACCGGCCTTGCCTCATGGCAGGCTCCGGTGCCGGCCTCGCTGGCCCCAGCACTGGCCTAACCCCTCGGCCGGCTCCAATACTGGCCTCAGAGGTCCCAGCACCGGCCATGCCTCACAGCAGGCTCCGATGCCAGCCTCGCTGGCCCCAGCACCGGCCTAACCCCTCGGCAGTTTCCGGACCCGACCTCGGAGGTCCCAGCACAAGCCTTGCCTCATGACAGGCTCCAATGCCGGCCTCGCTGGCCCCAGCATCGGTCTAACCCCTCGGCAGGTTCCAATCCCGGCCACGGAGGCCTCAGTAGTGGCCTTGCCTCACAGCAAGCTCCGATGTCGGCCACTGGCCCCGGCGCCCACCTAACCCCTCAGCAGGTTCTGATCACTGTCTCTGTGGTTATTATTTCAAAGGTTCCAGGTGTAATGTATCAGATCTCTGCCTCCCCCGAGTATTGGCCACTGGCATTGCCACTGCCTCCACCGTTTCAAATCCTTCCCAGGCTCTTTTTCCACTCTGAATGTTGTCCAGTGTTCCTAAGCATGCGTGATGGTAGCATTCGACATTTGGTGTAATTTCTCCAAAAAAATAAAGTTGATAAGATCCAGTTTCTGCTTCTCCTGAATACAAGTCTCCACCACCATCGCGGAGAACTCTTTCAACACCGCATTTCTCCTTGGTCTCCGCTAAACTCTCTCCTTACAGGTGATGTCTGAGATTCTTAACAATATAGAGAAATAGCAGTCCTCTTTCACGGCGAATTTTTCCATAAGTTCCAGTGCATTTAGATAAGTTTTGTCTGCATCTCCAGTGTCTTGGCATCCATAACGGCTTTCTTACCTCCTCTCCGATATTTTTCTTTATCTTTTTCTGTTCTGGGCCCGGTTTCTCCAGGGGTCTGGCGTGCTACTCACAGTTCAGCCGGGGCCCAGAGTCCCGCGACCCGGGCCCCAGCTGGCATGCCCCGCATGCAACCCCCACCCAGAACCCAGCGTCTTACTGGGCCAGGTTTCTCCAGGGGTCTGGCATGCTAAGCGCAGTTCTGCCTGGGGCCCAGAGTCCCGCAACCTGGGCCCCATCTGGCATGCCCCACGCTCGACCCCTGCCCAGAACCCAGCATCTTACTGGGCCTGGTTTCTCCAGGGGTCTGGCGTGCTACTCGCAGTTCGGCCTGGGGCCCAGAGTCCCGCGACCCGGGCCCCATCTGGCGTGCCCTGCGCGTGACCCCTGCCCAGAACCCAGCGTCTTACTGGGCCCGGTTTCTCCAGGAGTCTGGCATGCTATGCGCAGTTCGGCCTGGGGCCCAGAGTCCCGCGACCCGGGCCCCATCTGGCGTACCCCGCGCGCGACCCCCACCCAGAACCCAGCGTCTTACTGGGCCCGGTTTCTCCAGGGGTCTGGCGTGCTACACGCAGTTCGGCCCGGGACCCAGGGTCCTGCGACCCGGGCCCCGGTTGGTGTGCGCCACACGCGACCCCCAACCAGAACCCAGCGTCTTACTGGGCCCGGTTTCTCCAGGGGTCTCCCCAACTTTTTATTTTATACCATGCCCTGAAGAATTGTTTTAAACTCTAAATTGCAGATAAGGAAGATAAGGTTGATGAATTTAAATAAAATGTTCAAGAATTGATGTAAGTAGGATTCAGCAGTACTAGACTTTAATCAAATCAGTCTAGTGGCTGCAGTGCCTCCAAAAAGCTGAAGAATGATGGTAGAGGAAGTACAAGATAATCTCCTGAGAGCATCAGACTTCTATAAGATGATGCTTGGTCATTCCTAATTCTGCCCCTTCAGCGTGGTGAGCCTTGGAGAAGTGGACAGAGCAGAGCAGCCAACCAGCTGCCAGGAGGACCCAATGAGATGATGTGGGCAAACACTTAGCAGAGTGCCTGGCATGCAATAAGTACTCAGTAAATGTGACTTAATGTCAGGTTACTATAACAGACTCAGAGACTAAGGTTCAGGAGTGGAGAGGGTGACTTTTGAGCCAGTGTGTGAATTCCCTGCTTGTCATTCTTCTTGGTATTCTGAATTTTCTCCTATGTACTGTCCTCCAGTGCTGGATAGATTCTCCACCAGTGGTAGAATGTTCCTTGATGCCTGGATTTTGTGCTTATCGCTTTTAGGTAGGCAAATGTCTGTGGTCATAGCCAGGTATGATGGTACACACCTATCAGCAACTCTAGAGGCTAAAGAAGGATAATCATGAATTCAAAGCTAGCATGGGCAATCTAGTAAACCCTCATGAAAAAAAAAGTGCCAGTAGCCCCTCTGGATCTACCTACAACCTATTCTAGAATAGGAAGGTATCCTTCCATATCTGCTAAATTACTTTGGATATAAAGATAAAAAATGTCATACGAACTGACTAAATCCAAAAGTGGACTTTATCACTGATAAGGGCATTTGATAGAAATAAAACCCAAATTCTTTGCAGAGGCCTAAAAGTCTTGTTAGTGATGTCACCTCTTTCTCCCCAAGGGACTTTATTTCAGACACTTTCCTGCTCTGTTCAGAGATGATGGTTGTCCCCCATTCTACCTTAGAAGGGTTGTGTCTTCAGGCATAACTGGATTCAGAGGCTGGGAAAATGTCATCAAAACTTGGATTATTTTTCTCTAGATTTCTCTCTTGTGCAGTCTCAATTTTCAGAGAAACTGCCATCTAGAGGTTGAATGTTCTCACTTCCATGTAAGTTCATTCAGAGTGAGTTTCACCTTCCAGGGCTCCCTGGAAAAGTTTTATCATATCTCATTGGCTCATGTAGAATGGATACCATGCTCATTTTTAACCAATCACTGTGTCTAGAAAAATGTGAAGAAATTTGGCAAGGCTACTTCTTTCGACTTCCTGGGAGTGATATTGATGCCCCTCCTCAGGCATCACCTAAGAGGAGAAAGGGATTGGTTGTTCAGCAATAGTTTTAGCCAGAAGAAAGTTTCACTGAATAATCTAAGATTCTGAAGAACAAGGTAATTTGACTTCAAGCAGTGATCACACATTGGAGGCTCCCCTGGAAATCAAGTCCTCAGGGTGAGGAGCCCTCTCTCTTGTTGGAAGCTGTTTTGTATGTGTGTGGGTGGGGTAAGGGTCATCCACATAAGCAGGCCAGGATCAGAGCAAAGCAGTTAACTCTTAAAAAATGGAATCCATTGAGGAGAGGGGGCCACACAGCCTGACGTTTTGCTTCTATGTCCACCTCAAACCTGCTCATTCCTCTCCACTTCCTTTGCCCTCAGCTCAGTCCCAGCCCCATCATTCTCAGCTGTTCCTGGATCTTTACTGGGCTCCCAGTGGCACTCTTGCCCTGCTAGGCCTTGCTTAAAATTTACCAATGGCTTTCTATTTGATAGAAATGAAACACAAATTCTTTGCAGAGGCCTAAAAGTCTTGTTAGTGATGTCACCTCTTTCTCCCTAAGGGACTTTATTTCAGACACTTTCCTGCTCTGTTCAGAGATGGTGGTTGTCCCCCATTCTACCTTAGAAGGGTTGTGCCCCAGCCCACACTCTACCCTGACATCTAGAACCAGGCTACCAGATGATGAATGAACAAAGGAATGAGGTTTGAAAATAATATAAACAATCTGAGCTTCAGCTTATTAGTAGTTAAAGGCAACTATTTGTGAATCCCTATAGACTTTGCTTAAAAATTTAACTAGGGTACAGAATGGAAGAAGGAAAGGGGGAAAGTTGGCATTATTTTACAGTTTATTTAATTCATTCCTCCTGCTGGTACTAATTTAATTCATCTCCATGGCTAACAGAAGGACCAAATTGAAATATTAACCTCAAAGGCAGCTCTGGAACAGATAATGGAGCTGTGGCTGCAAGAGCAGAGTGGTAAGATAAAAGAGAAAGAAGCTGCTGCTTTGTGGGAAAATTAAAGGAAGTGTTGGGGGGTAATAGAAACCTTTTTTATAATGGTTCATTTTCTTTCTCTTTAGCTCAGAGTGATAAAAGCAAATAAATTTGTGTTTAGAATTACAGACATAGTACAAGGCCATTATATAAAGATACTATCTTCCTGGTGAAACTTTGTCAGAAGTTCTAATGTTGAAAGCATGCAAAGTGGATTAAAATATCACAGGCAAGCAGCAGAGATTGTAAAAATGACAGAATATTATTAAACCTGCATATTTATGCCTTAATTTTCATCTCCACATGAGATCCCAGCGTGGTGCCTCCAGCATGGTACAGTTTCTGCAAAGCCAGTGGCCTTGTGGCCAGCTGACTGGTGGGAAAAGAATCTGTTTTGGCAGAGCCCAAGATGCCTTTCAGCTCCTAGGTCAGTCTCTTGCTTGAGCAGAGTCCAATCCAAGAATCTAAGCATAAAGACAATCCTTCTGCCCAGAAGATATTTAGCTGGCACTCCTTCTCTTGAAGGAGTCATGAACAGTGGCTGCAAGTCCCCAGAGCGAAGGGCCTGGGTGTTTGGTAGGCTGCTTCTATCTGCAGGTTGGTGAGAAAGGGGAGTCTTCTCTTCCTCTTGGTCTCCTGTTTCTTTGGTGAGCACTAGAGGCTACTATGTATGGTCATGTCCTCCACACCAGAAGGTATACTTGGGTTTTATATGTCTTTCACTGCTAATCTTCACAACTGGTCCCTGAGGAAGGGCTATCATCCTTTTAGTTTCACAGTTGAGGAAACAGGCTCAGAGACCAAGTGACTTGTCCAGGTCCTGCACCTGACATATTACAGTACCAGGTGGAGGTCCAGCTCTGCCAGATTCCAAAACAAAACAAAGGGTTCCTCTGTGGGACCTTTGCCTACGCAGCCCAGGGGAAGAAGAGTGACGTTGATGCTGATGTGGGCACACCAACAGAGGACACTTCAAGATCAGTTGTTCTGGGGGACAGGCTGAGCCAGAGCAGGTTCCAGGGGTGTAAGGGAGCTCAGACACATCTTGCATGTGCATTCAGCAGTCCAGAAAGTTGTGCAAGTTGTGACACCCCCCTCTAAAATTGATAGACTCCTTCTAAAATTAACAACTTCCTGATAACTTTTTCTGCAGTTCCTCTTGCTGAGAGTAAAGGCTGAAGCCCTGCCCCTATCCCCCGCCCCCACCTCACCTAAGGCCTCCAGGAAGCTGAGACCAGGCAAAGACTGTGGGCCCTCTAGATGTCTAAATCTGCATATGTAGATTTCTTTTATTCATTCCCTTGTCCTTGAGTTCACTTAAGTTAGATATTTGAAACAAGAAAGTTTCCTGTCTTTCTTCAAAGCTGGCTTTGAATAAAACCAATTTTCCTGTCAATTTGACTCAGACTTTGGGGAGCAGGTGAACCCAGGAGCATTAGAACCCAGCCTTGTGCCCCATATAGAGGTAGTGCCATCCAGTGAGAGTGGAAAACACCATTGTTTCTGGGATAGAAATGGGGGGGAGGGCAGGGCAGGGAAGGAGACCTACTTTTAACTGTCAACTCTTTTTTGCAGTTTGAATGTATGATTATGTGTGCATTGACTAAAAAACAGACTTTAAGAGATAGCTTAGCACCAGGTGTGGTGGTGCACATTTGTAATCCCAATGCTTGGGAGGCTGACAGGAGGATCACACAGGTTCCAAGCCAGCCTGAGCTACTTAGTGAGGCTCTCAGCAACTTACTGAGACCCTGTTTCCAAATAAAATATAAAATAGGTCTGGGAGTATAGCCCAGAGGTATAAAACCTATATATAGCCCTGGGTTCCATCCCCAGTGCTGTTGCAGCGGATAGGTTGGGGGGGAAAGGTGCATGGTATGTGTGTGGAAAAGTAACCCCCCCACCACCACCCAGACAGACAAACAGAAAAACCGTGGATTCTTGTCCTAAGCTAAGAATAAGTATTCATCGCTTGGACAGCTGCTGAAGATTTAAAGAAGTTTATTAAAGAGATAGAAATATATAGTTACCCCCTCCCCCAGAGCTGTGCACTTAAACCGAGTTATCCTAGCATTTAGGACATGCATGGAATCTCATCTTAAGACAGAGAAGTGTACAGTGCTCAGAAGGTCATCCTTCTGTCCCTGCACCCTGTGGAAGTGGGGGCCTAGAGGGTGGCCTCATTTCCCACGCTTTGCTGCCCACCGGGAGGGTATTAAATGGGAAGAGGCTTTGCCACCCTTTCCCGTTGCCCATATTCCCCTGTCCGATCGAGCTGCATGGCCCGTTCTCTGTCCGGATGAAACTTCCTGTCCTAAAGCCATTGGTCCAGCTGTGGACGTCCAGCTGTCCCATTCATGGAGAAGCACGGGGCAGTACCTTCCACCAAAAAGCCAGAATGGATATGGAGATTTAGCCCCCTTACTCCTGTTCCATTTCCCGCGCTTTCACAGTGCCCCCTTTTCCTGATGGGGTGTCTACTGCCATTTTTCACCAAAAAATGGTCTTATTAATGTGTTTCTCTGTATTCACTTCACTCATGCAAGGCCTAAAATCCCCACACCGGCCAGTGGCTGGGCGTTGCCTTTCTTTGAGCTGCCTCCTCAGAGGGCTTTTCCATGCAAATTGAGTTTTCCCTGCCTGTTGAATGTCAAACAATTCCTGCTGAGTGCGGCCACCACCTAGCAGACTTGCCTGACTGAAACTTTTTCTTTTTGACCTCTTGAAAAAGCTTAACCCTCCATGCTCTGAAATTTAGAACTATTACAAGTGGCTCCAGTTGCCAATGGCAATGCTACCTAGATGCTGTCTCTAAAAACAAAATGTGCTAGCTTATCTTCCTAGAATCTGTTTCAAACTACAAAAAAACTACCATCCCCTAGCTTGAGACTCCTGTTTGGAGAGCTTTCTCAAGGTGGGCCATGGGCATTTTAGATTTAACTTTGTATAGGGATTTTAACAGTGTCCCATCCATGATGTGGGCCTAATAGATGGGCACTCATTGGGCCTGACAAGACAATAGCGGTTTCCGAGAAGCCTCAATAAGGACCAAGCACTGGCCCTGCACCCCCTACGTAGGCATAGGCAGCAAAGATCTTACCCCCGCAGGGTACGGATCTCAGATAGTGTACTGGCTGCCACTAAGCCTTGTAGTAGGCTGGGAGGAGGTTCTCAGTCCTCTATTGTCCCCTACACTATTTAATGGGAAATTCTCCCTTCCCCTGGAGATTCTGCCATAGCTAGGCCATGGCAGGGGGGTCTCCATGGTCCAAGAGAGCTCATTGGCGCCAGCAATCCAGTCATCCTCTGAAATCTGGTCCCATTTTAGGGAAGGTTACTGACCTTCAAGATGCAGTGGCTTTAGAACCACCGTCGGCTGGAGTCACCTGCAGCTGTAGATAGCCCCGCATGGGCGCCAAATATGTTGCAGGGGATAGGTTGGGGGGGAAAGGTGCATGGTGTGTGTGTGGAAAAGTAACCACCCCCACCACCACCCAGACAGACAAACAGAAAAACCGTGGATTCTTGTCCTAAGATAAGAATAAGTATTCATCGCTTGGACAGCTGCTGAAGATTTAAAGAAGTTTATTAAAAAGATAGAAATATAGAGATAGTTACAGCCCTGTGCCGGAGCAGGACACAGGGGGGCAATTCAAATGAAAATGCCAAAGAACTCCAGTTTACTGAGTTTTTATCCTGTCTAAGTCCAGCAGGTCCCTCTGATTTTGGAGATCATGTTACCCCTTATCTCCAATCCGGCTCTGCTTCTGTTATCTCTCCAGCCGAATTTATGGCCTAAAGGGGGAGACATCTCTGTCTCCAAACACAGGCCCAGATTTATGGCCTGAGGGGGAGGCATCTCTGTCTCCAGACACAGGCTTTTACCTTTCGTCTTCTCCCCCAAAATGTGTTAAATTGTTCTTAGGAATGCAAGGACATGTTAGCTAACCCTGGCTTTCTTAGTAAAGAAGACATATTTCAAGATTGGACATCTTTCCCAGTATTGACACATTAATACATTTTAAACCCTCTTCCCAATACCAGTACAGTGCCAAAATAAAAAGAGAGAGAGAGAAAGATAGTTTAGCCACTTGAGTGTGTTGATAGATTCTGGTAATCCTAGTACTTGGAAAGCTGAGACAAGAGGACTGAAGGTTCAAGGCCAGCCTCAGCAATTTAGCAAAGCCCTGTTTTTTTCAAAAAAATAAATGAAAAGGTCTGGACCAAAACAAACAAACAAACAAAAAAAAGCTTAGCTGAAGCTTGGCCAGAAGTGGGGGTAGGGTGCATGTGTGGGGATCTCACCTTCTCACCCAGCCCACTCCACAGCACAAACTTTTTTGAGTCTTTCAGGTGGAATCTCCTGGAGCTTCTTCCTCTTCCCACGTGAGTACCTGCTTCTCTTTCTCTTCTAGCACAAGTCTTACTCCCCACAGCCCCTACTCTAGTTCTGCCTCCCCCAGGAAGCCTTCCCTGGCCACTCAAGGCCTTTTGTCCTCCCTCTTGAGAAGGTCTTCAGCAAAGAGGGCTTTCCCAGCCGAAATTACCTTATCTAGTCAGTTCCTCAGGGTAGGCCTTGCTCCGTGAGGCTTTCTTTCCCTCCTCAGTAACATATGGATTTTCAGAAGAAATGTCTGTGGCCTCTAACACGATACCTGTTACTCACAGAGCACAACACAATGAGTTCAGTATGATGCTAAGAGAGGGTCTGGGGAGGGGAGCCATTCAAGGCAGGTGGTGGGGGGAGGAAGGGAGAGCATCCTGAGGACTTGTTCTCATTTATTTTGAGTGCACTAAGTAGAGACAGAGCAAGGAAATCCAAAATATTGGACACAAACCTTATACATTATAGAGAAAAACAAATGTTTGAATGAAAATGAATAATGAGAATAAAAACATGAATCACAGCAAACACTAGAAGCTTATAATTTCAAGTTCCTTTTCATATTTCTCTAGGAATTTGCCAGAAATCCTCACACAGACACATTTTCTGATAGAATCCAGGCTCCCCTCCCCACATAGAACATCACTCAAGCCCCAGAGGGCCTGACGCTTCATTAGCTTTGCAATCAGTCATCTCCTGCAGGAGACCCACAATGCCCAAATGCCTTCATGTAGAATGAAAATGACAAATAAGCAAAACTCAGCCACTAGTCCCTGAATACAGCCACTACAAACCAGCCCAGTGCCTGGTGGAGCAGGTGAAGCAAGTACAACAGCTAAAGGCAAGACCCATCCTTGAGAAGCTGGCTTAGGGTCCAGAGCACCCAGGTCAGCCCCTGCCTCACAAGGAGTGATGGTCAGCCACAAGTAAGGGGATGGCTGGACTAAAGAAAGAGAAAAGCCATAGGGAGGAACCCACTGGCAAGCTTCAGGGTAGAGGAAAATGTTACAGTTTGAGAATATGTTATGGTTTTGGGAAAACTGTCCCTGAGGACCCCTGTTAGGGTTCTGGACACAATTTCCCTCAAAAGACAAAAACCCCCAAAACAGAAAAACCATGGGTTCTTGTCCTGAGCTAAGGATAAATATACATTAGCCTGGAATCTTGATGAAGATTTAAAGAAGTTTATTTAAAAAATAGAAATACAGAAGACAGTTACAGCCCCATGCCATTCAAAAATGGCACGGGGTGGGGGGCAAACGAATTCACCAAAGATACAACATGTGGACCAGACTTTTTTATACACATGACCTCCATCTTTTTCACGTGATTCTGACATAGTAAATGTCCCTATAAGGTACCTCCCCTTACCCTGTAAGATACCTCCCCTCGCCAAGTTGTCTTTCACAAAGGCCAATCCCCTCCTCCCATCCTAGCTAGATTGTTATGTAGATCTGTCTTTAGAAAGAGGAAGACCTAGCTCCCCTCTCCTATGGACTTGCTAATTACTTTTAGCTAAGTCAATCTAAGTTTCAATAGCTGTTTGCTTTCTCACTGAAACCAAGACCAAGTCTTTCACAGATTTGCCCCTCACCCAATTTTTGAAATATCTTATTAATTAGAGCTTTCTCAAATCTTCCTAGGCCATTCCCAATACTGGTACAGAAAGATCAGACCCAGAATCTCTGCTTGCACATGGTATCAAACATTTGAAGAAGAAGGATTGTCAATTCTATACTTTTACAATCACTCTTCTAGAAAATAGGAAGGACCATAGTCTAACCTAGCTTTATGAAATCAGTAATATCTGATATAAAGATGTTGCAGTTTAAAAGGTTATGCTTTGGGGGAACTGTACCTGGGGACCTTTGTTAGGCTCCTGGGAACAATTCCCATAAAAAAACCTATGGGTTCTTGTCCCAACTCAGGAGAGATGTACACTGGTCAGGACTCTTGCTAAAGATTTAAAGAAGTTTATTAAAAAGATAGAAATATAGAAGACATTTATAGCCCCATGCCATTCGGGAGTGGCATGAGGGGGTGGTTCGAATGAATTCACCGAAATATAAAACCTGGAATAGTTTTTATAGATATAATGCCCTCCATCTTGTTCTACATCATTCTGACATAGGTAAAGTTCATCCTCTTAATTTTTCCTGCCAAACTTCTGGTCTACACTCAGGTTTCTCCTTTCAGGAAGGTTGATCCCCTCCTCCCATACTAACTAGATGCCAATTATTATGTAAACCTGTCTTTAGAATGAGGAAGTCCTAGCTCCCCTTCTCTTTCCACTTGCTAATTACTTTTAGCTAGGATGTTTTACATTATAATAGCTGCTTGCTTCCTGGAGGAAACCAAGTCCTTCCACGTGTCCTTTCACCCAATTTTTGAAATATATTTATTAATAATCAGAGCTTTCTCAAATCTTTCTAGGCCATTCCCAATAATGGTACAAAAGCTAAAGATAGTCCAAGGAATGATCAATATTACTTATGAAATAATCACTTTATACATAAGGGCTAAAATTAACATATGAACTGTTAGTGAGAATAAGGAACAACTGAAACTTTTACACACTCCTAGTGAGAGTACAAAATAGTGTAGTCACTTTAGAAAATTGTGCCAGTATTCAAAAATGACTTTGGTATTAATGTGTTGGAAAATGAATTTGGTATTAATGTATCAGAAATTAGTCTTAAAATGTAAAAAGCAGTCAGGGCCTGGTTGTTATAATGCAGAGTTATCTCACTAAAAGTAATTATCAAGTATAGAGTTGGGACCTAGGGCATATATATATATATATATATATATATATATATATATATATATATATATATATATTGGTGGGGGGGTCTGGAGGTGGAACCCAGGGGCATTCAAACTCCTAGCTACACCTCCTGCCCTATTTTTTATTCTTTATTTTGAAAGCGGGTCACAACTGAGTTGCAGAGGGCCTCACTAAGTAGCTGAGGCTGTCTGTGAACCGTGATCCTCCAGTCTCAGCCTCCCAAATGCTGGGATTACAAGCATGTACCATCACGCCCGGCTAGGGCCTTCATATTTTAAAGACAAGTTTACATAATAAATAACTTCTAGTAGCTAAGTCAAAATTCTCCAAGAGTGCAGGAGGAGGGTACAGGCCTCTGTCAAGGAGGGGCAGATACCACTGACCTCTGACTTTGTTAATCATTCCAGTCCTAACAAAGACCTAGGCCTACACCTGCATGAAGGCAGGAAGAAGGCTTTTGGTCAAGAAATCCCCATAATTATAATCCCCATAATCAATTAATGGGCAGGTTCACACCTAGGTCAGAATATTATTGGTTGAGCAAGATGAAGGAAAATATATCTTTATTAAAACTGTTCTATATCCAAAAACTTCAGTAACTTATTTTCAAGTTACTCCACTACATCCCTCTGATGTAGAGCTTTAATTTTCCCCTATCTTTCTGCCTTTTTAATAATAGAATTGTTTAAGCTTACAGCAAAAGAGTTCTGGCTATGCTTTTCTACAAATAGTTAAGAACAAGAACCTGTGGCTACATCTCATGCCAGTATAGGTTTCCTATACAGTTCCTATACAGAGATACAGTTTTGCTGTGCCACTGTAACAGAAATGGCTTGACAGTTTCTTAAACATATCATATAAACCAATAATCCCACTCTTGTGCCGAGACCACCTGCTGCCTCGGCATCTATGTGTTGAGACCCCACTCCACATAGCCAATCGGCAACAAGCCCCGAGAAGGGGGTGTCGTCTCTGGCCAAAGTACCCCCCACTTTTAGATACCCTTCATGACTATTATTTTCTTGGTAATGATTCCTTTTAACTCTCTACACGAATTGCTCCGGTGATGTGAGATCAGGACTATGAAAGAAATTGAGTCCGTGGAAATAAATTCTCTAGTAACTTGTCTAAACGCCCTTGGCTTTGCTCAATAGTAACGAAAAACTGGCCAGAACTCAGATGCTGTGATAAGCATTCCAGCTGCACAATCACAAATGGTCTCCGATCCTCATTCCTATCACTAACTTAGGTTAAGCCATTAACTCCGGTAACCGGTAGCTCAGTTTAAGGTAACTCTGTTTATCCTTGAGATCCTGCCTAGAGACAGAGAAGATAAAACTTTGTGTGTGACTTCAAAGCAATTTAGTTGATGAACAACTTAGTCACCCAAATACAATAGAGCCGAAGGAAAAAGATTGTTGACTTTTACGCCCAGTATGAGCATTCCCCGAGACAGAGAGATTGGCCGCATGGTTAGAAATGAATATAACAAAATAAAGGACAGATGTTCTAAATATATATGTATGAAGGAAAGGAAATACCGTAAGAGTAAGAAAAGCATTTTTGCATGAAGAAGAGCTTATCATAAGAATGTCCCAACTGGGAAAGAAAGGAATTAGAAAGTTAGAAGCAGGTTGCAGAGGGTTTGTGACAAGGAAATGGATTATTAAAGATGAATAGGCTTTTAATAGGCTTGTTGTCTAAAGAAGAGTGTTCAGCAGTTAAGGAAATACATCTGACAACTAAATCCAAGAACTTCATGGTGTTGTTTGTGGTGTTTTATTTGCCAAGCTGTGTTGTGAGTTTTTGTAAGCTTTCAGACTTCAGAAGGCAAGGTGGATGAGATCTTAGAGACTCCCATCGCATCTCCCTGGACTGCCATATCTCCCCATGCTTGTCATATGGATATAGATGGAAACTTCAAAAAAGAAAGCAAAAGAAGATTCCATGAGAAGGCGTATTCTCCAAGCCCTGGGCCTTGGGCGTGCCTGTATTTCCTCTGGAAGTTACCCTTTGGACCTGCTCTGCTGCAATATCGGAAGAAAGATCTGGAGTTAATCTCCTAAATGCTGGACTAGTCATTTACTTTGTTTGCATGTAATTCACTATTGTTTTGCTGTGATTACGCCCCTTTTCTTTTTTCTCCTATTATTAATCTCACTGGTGAAGAGTATAAATTTTTCTGGGTTCCTGCAATAAATTGTCATTGGCTCAAGAAGCCTTTGTCCATATCAGATTCTTTCTAGAGAGCGCCGTCACTAGGAACTCTTAGTTCCTAGAAGGGAAAGAATCGCTGCAGAGAAGAGGCTGCAGTACTTCACTCTAATCCTTCCCCATCTTTGCTGAGGTTCTCGATCGCGAGTGGACTCGCGCCCCAATTAGACTGAGCTGGTTTGCGACACTCTTGAATATTTTTCCAATAGAAATAAAAACATTTGTATATTTGTCCACACAAATACTTGCCTTGCATGTGAATGTTTCTAATGTCTTTATTTATGTGAGTCCAAACAGGAAGTAATACAAATATCCACCGATATATTGTTAGAAATAAATTTTCATGGAATATTCAAAAGCACCTCAGCAAGGAAAATTTTAAGTTTTGCAAAAAGGAATTGACCCCATCAGGGGCAGATAATTCAGTATGTGTTGATTCACACATGTCATGTGGTGCCAGATTGTACATGCTATTTTTCTCCATTGGTCTAAAATCCTCTCACAAAGTAACTGTTCAAGGCATATCAGGCCAGCCTCTTGAACACTTCTTTGCTCAAGACTTAGCCAGCTACTTAGTGAGGCCCTTTGCAACTCAGTGACACCCTGTTTCAAAATAATGAATAAAAAAAAAATAGGGCTGTGGGTGTAGCTCAGAGGTAGAATACCCCTAGGTTCTATCCCCAGTACTGCAAAAAAAAAAAGGAAAAAAAGTTTATAAAATTATTACAAAATGTGAAGTTAAAGACGGAATTAAAGCAGAAATAAACTAGTATATAGGAATAAGAGAGAGATGTAATGAAGATACATGAGTATGAGAAGTTTTGGTAAGGAAGGATAAAAAGAAAGTAAAATATTTTAGAGATTAAAAATGTAATTTGTATGATAAGGTAAAGTTTATCCTATGATTTTCTCAAATGAAAAAGGAAAGGCTAGAGTAAAATTAGAACGTTAAAAGCAAGTCGCAGAAAGTTTGGGTACATCACAGAATTTTTGTGGAGGATGAAGCTTATGAAAAGAATACTGTATGTGTGATAAAGATGGTTAAGTGTACAAATTATTTTTAAAGGTTTTATATTTGGCCCTTGTTTACTAAATCATATGCTTAAGCTTGTCTCCAACAGGATTAAAGGCATCAAGCTCCAGATGGTGCTCCAGATAAGACCTCAGATTAACCTGTACCAGAGTTCCTTGAATGATCTTGGGAACTTGGGGCATTCTTCCATATATAATGTTGCTTGCATACACCCCTAAGGTTAGGGCCCTATTTCATTACAGAAGAAATTAATTAGATCATATTGACACCCTATTCCTATAGTCTACGGATGTATTCAATTTAATAAAAGAAAGGGAAATGAACTGGTCATGGGCAGATGATTCACATACTGCCATGTCCTGCTACATCAGGCAGGGGGTTGGAATAGCAATAAAGATAAGATAAATGGGGACAGAGAGGTAAAGGGTTACAGACACTGGGACTTAAAGTAGAATTGAAAAACACTAACTTCCGGGAAGATGGTGAATGAGAAAAGCAGCTTTTACAAGTCCTGCTAACACTCAATCTCTATTTCCACAAAATCAGTGCTTTTCATAGCCAGAAAACACTATCAGCAGAGAAATAAAAACTGTAAATACACAGGACAAAGAAAAAGAAGAGTAGAAGAACAACCAGAGACCAGAGTTTTCCAACTGAATTCTATAAAACCTTCATAGAAGAGTTAACACTCAAATTAATTCCTCAAATTATTTCCTGAAATAGAAAAAAAAAAAACGGGACTCTCCCAAATATATTCTATGAAGCCAACATTACACTCATACCAAAACTGAATAAAGACAGTTCAAGGAAGGAAAACTACAGGCCTATATCTTTGATGAACTTGGATACAAAAATACTAAACAAAATACTAGCAACACACATTCAAAACCACATCAAGAAAATCATATACCATGACCAGGTAGGATTCATCCCAGGGATGCAAGGCTGTTTCAACATACAAAAATCAATCCATGTAATTCATCATATAATAAGAACCAAAGTCAAAATCACATGATCATTTCAATAGATGCTGAAAAAGCATTTGATAAAATCCAACATCCATTTATGATAAAGGCACTGCAGAGAAATGGAATAGAAAGACTGTATCTCAACATCATAAAGGCAATCTACCATAAGCCCACAGCCAACATTATATTAAATGGGGAACAACTTCAAGAATTCCCTCTAAAACAGGAACAAGTCAAAGATGTCCATTATCACCACTTCTCTTCCATATAGCACTTGAGACTTTAGCCAGAGCAATAAAGTAAGAAAAGGAAATCAAAGAAGTACCAATAGGGAAAGAAGAACTCAAACTTTCACTATTTGCAGATGACATGATACTATATTTAGAAAACCCAACAAACTCAACCAAAAGGCTTATAGAACTGATCAACAAATTCAGCAAAGTGTCTGGATACAAAATCAATCTCAACAAATCAGAAGCTTTCCTATACACCAACCATAAATATACTGAAAAAGAAATTCAGAAAACACTTCCACTCAGGATCTCCCATGAAAAAATAAAATACTTAGGAATAAACTTAACCAAGGAGGTAAAATATCTCTACAAAGAAAATTATAGAACATTGAAAAAAGAAATCGAAGAAGATCTTAGAAGATGGAAAGATCTTGTATGTTCATGGATTGGCAGAATAATTACCATTCAAATGGCCATCCTTCCCAAAGTGATCTACAGATTCAATGCAATTCCCATTAAACTACCAAGATCATTCCTCACACATAGAAAAATCAGTCCCTAAATTTATCTGAAATAACAAAAAGTCCAGAATAGCCAAGGGGGCCAAAAACATACCTTGGAAGAAAGATAGCCTGTTCAACAAATGGTGTTGGCAAAACTTTTAACCATATGCAGAAAATTGGAAATTAATCCCACTTTCTCACCCTGCACAAGAGTCCTTTCAAGATGGATCAAAGACGTAGAAATTAAATCAGAGACCTTGAATCTCCTTAAAGCGGCATAGGTCCAACACTACAACACATAGGCACAGATAAACACTTTCTCAACAAGACCCCAAAGGCACAACAAATTAAAAGGAGAATCAATTTGTGGGATTGCAGGAAATTGAAGAGCTTCTGTTCAGCAAAGGAAACTGTCAAGAACCTCAATCGAGAGCCAAACAGAATGGGAGAAGATTTTTGCCACCTACCCCTCTGATAGAGGACTAATATCTAGAATATACAGAGAACTCAAGAAACTCAACAATAAAAAGACAAATCACACAATCAAAAAATGTGCAAGAGAACTAAATAGACACTTCATGAAAGAAGAAATTCAAATGGCCAATAAATGCATAAAAAATGCTCAACATCACTGTCAATCAGAGAAATGCAAATCAAAACTACCCTGAGATTTCACCTAACTCCAACTAGAATGGCAATCATTCAAAACACAAACAACAACAGATGCTGGCGAGGATGTGGAGAAGTGGGAACTCTAAGACATTGTTGGTGGGATTGCAAATTAGTGCAACCACTTTGGAAAACAGTATGGAGAATCCTCAGAAGAATGGGAACAAACCTACCATTTGATCCAGCAATACCACTGTTGGGTATCTACCCCAAAGAAAGTAAACCAAACTAATTTATGTGTATGTATGTTCATAGCTGCACAATTCACCATAACCAAACTATGGAACCAGCCAAGATGTCCATCAACAGATGAATGGATTACAAAACTGTGGGATATGTACATAATGGAATTTTACTCAGCCATTAAAATAAAATCCTCAATTACATCATTTTCCTGGAAATGAATGGAACGGGAGGACATTATGCTAAGTGAGATTAGTCAATCTCAAAAAAATAAGAAATCAGATGCTTTCCTAAATAAGTGAAAGCAAAGGTGAAATGGGTCATAGGAGGAACTCTAGATGAAAAAGGAAATCCTATAGAGGAGCAAAAAAGACAACCTAAATAAGGGGATGAAAGGGAAGAAGAAGGAAATTCTCTAAAACACAAAATGTACTTAAACATATCAAAGTTAACCACTAAGCCAAGCATGGGAAGAAGGAATGGGGAGGGAATGGAGTGGGAATTGGGTAGGGGCTAAATGGGTGATGTGTACATGTATGTACACACATGGTTTTTTACCCCAATATGATGTATGAATATAATGCACCAATAAAAAATTTAAAAAAGAGAAAAACACCATGTATCCCCTCACCCAGTTATTGATAAAGACATACACTGGCCAACTCTAGCTGCCAGCTCTCATGAGAGAAGAAAATAGGACTTAGATATAAACCCTGAAGATCCAGTGGGTGGCAATGTAGAGTTTAGAGCACTCCACTACATTTCTCTTTAAAGTGTGGTACTTTTTTTTTCACTTTGTGATAAACCTCTTATCTTTGCAACTGAGATTTTCAGTTCTTTATAGCTATACTAGGATCAGATAATGACAGTGACACCAAAGACACAACAGGATCCTGCCACCATTCAAGTTAGGTAGGCAAAAACAATATGGCAGAAAATTGTTGAGTATTTTATTTTCCATGTGGGGCTTCTGCACTGTGCTTCTTCCTATTGATGAGAACATAGCCTCACAATATTTGTATCATTGGCTGAATGGGATGTTTGGGAAGGGGTTGGCACTCACAATTTCTAGGAAAGCTATCTTTGCAAAAAGTACAATTGAGGCTGGGCGTAGTGACACACACTTGTAATCCCCGCATTCAGGAGGCAGAGATCAGAAGACTGCAGTTCTTCGACAGCCTCAGCTATATAGCGAGGCCCTTTGCAACCTAGTGAGACCCTGTTTCAAAAATGAAGACTAAAACATAGGCCTAAGGATGTAGCTCAGTGGTACAATGCCCCTGTGTTCCATCCTTAGTACCAAAAAAAAAAAAAAAAAAAGTACAAGTGCACAGAAGACTACACAATGGTAGTTTTACAAAATGAAGCCTAAGTCAAACTATTCCTTTGATAGAAAATATCTAATTATATTCTTACAGTATGCATTTGTAAACAAATTGTGACATATCCACATGAGGAAATGTAATTCAGCAATAAAAAAAGAAACATTGGCAATAATGTGGAACAGTCTTAAAACATGCTGAATGAAAAAAAGGCAGGCATCAAGAGTACAGAGTAATCCATTCAACCTGAAATTCTAGAACAAATTCAATAGTAATGCAAAAATATCAGTAGTTTCTTGAGGCCAGCAGTAGAGGATAAGACTGTCTGAAAGACATGTTGGAAATTTGTGATGATGATACTAGATTTCAACTAGGGGAAAGTCGCCACAAGGGGGCATGCATTTGCCAATACTTATTATAATGTACAATAAAGTTAATTTTAGATTTGAAAAAATGCAATTAATAAATTAAAATACTTTCAAGTCCTACTTCCAATACTTTGATTCAATATCTAATATTGTGATGGAGTCCAGGCATTGATATTTTTTATAATGCTTCCCAGGTACTTTAAGGGACAGATTTGGCAAAAGCACAGGCTTTCTTTTTACAAAGGTTACTCAGATCATGTCACTCCCTCACTCAGAGCTGTATTAGTGTGTTCCCTTTTCACCCCTCCAGACTGTCTCAGAGCACTCCATACCTCTCTCACTGCCACTCTGACTTTGCCCTGGTTCCCACTCCCATCAGTCTAGTTGGTTCAAGCTGCATGTTCTTCCCATGCCTAAGATGTGTTTTCCTCCATGCACAAGGTGAGATAGTATCTGACATTTAGGGCCCCTTCTTCACCAAGGTCTTCCCTGACCTCTCCATCTTCAGTTACCTTCTACCCCTAGGTCTCTCTCTCCAGTTTGTTTTATTTTTTTCCCAAAGAACTTATTACTTTGTGAAATAATCTTCACCACTTTATTACTTATTCATTGTCCCACTTCCTAATTTAAAAGCTCCCAGAGAGCAAGAGTGTGTCTTGTTCACTGGACAATGGTATCTGGGATATAGTAAGTGCTCAATAAAATTTGACTGGAAAATATAACTTCACAGAGTTACTGCAAGATAGTGAAAGGAAATGATCCACCTCTGGCTCACTGAAGAAAATTACAGAAAGGTTGAATAAATTCTAAAATAGTACAACAGGCAGTGAGGAAACCAAATGCTCCTTTTGCTTTATCTTCCCATCCTCCACCCCTTCCACCCCTGTATTTTCATAAGTCTTTACAAGGAGAAAATTTTTCATGAACTCTTTTGGGTATACCTGCCCAGCCAATGAGCTGCCATCCTCCTACTTTGGCAAATGTCATGCAGGTTAGCAGGGAGGAATCCAAGGCAATCCTTCTATATTCATGACCCTGCCCCTCTGACCACAGCTAATTGGATGAGTGGCAGATGGTTAACCCAACCTTGAACAAATCATATCCTCATAGGTAGCTAGACTGCTAAGGTAGAAAGCTAGCCAGCTCTGTCTAGCAAAGGAAGAGGAGGCTGAGAAAGCCTGGCTGTGCTGCCCCAAAAGGAGGCAATTACAACAAATGCTAAGAACAAAGATAGACATAGAACCACAGTTCCAGGGCCATATTAGGCTCTACCACATTTTCATCCCAGATTTCCCTTTCTTAAAAACCATCTATTCTGTTTTGCTTTATTGGTGTGTTTGTTGGTTGGTTTGTTTGTTTTTATTGGCTTGGGGTAATCTGCATGTTATATTATTCTGAAGGATCATAACTAATCAAATCTGTATTACTGTAATAATTAGATTTGTAAGAATTTAATTTACAAACATACCACAAACACTCTGCAACTTCCCTTAACCCAGAAACTTAGATTGACTTAGCTAAAAGTAATTAGCAAGTCAACAGGAGAGAGGAACTAGGCCTTTCTCTGTCTAAAGACAGATCTACATGATTAGATAAGCTAGCTAAGATGGGAGGCGGGGTCGACCTTCCTGAAAGGAGACACCTTGCCATACTTTGCTGGGGGAGGTACCTTACAGGGTAAGGGGAGGTACCTTACAGGGACATTTA
This sequence comes from Muscardinus avellanarius, assembly GCF_963383645.1. NCBI lineage: Eukaryota > Metazoa > Chordata > Mammalia > Rodentia > Gliridae > Muscardinus > Muscardinus avellanarius. The sequence continues at coordinate 40,981,690 of NC_137796.1, forward strand.
CTAAGTCAATTATGTAAACAAGATGGAGGCCATGGGTATAAAAAGTCAGGTCCATGTGCTGTATCTTGGGGTGGTGAATTGGCTTGAACCCCCCCCCCCATGCCATTTGCATGTGCCTGTAACTATCTTCTGTATTTCTATCTTTTTAATAAACTTCTTTAAATCTTCCCAAAAAGAAAGAATTTAATTTACATACAAATGTTTTCAATATATTTACATATATTGAAATACATATATTGTTGCCGACTAATCTCAGTTGGGTCGTTATTGTCAGCTCCCGGTCAAATCCTCAGAAAGATGGGGCAAAAGGCAGGTGATGTCCTGCAGAAACTTATCTGCAGCGATTCTTTCCCCTCTATGAATTCCCTAAGTTTTTAGGTACGACATTTGGGAAAGAATCTGAGGCGGACAAAGGCTTCTTGAGCCAATGACACTTTATTACAAAAACTCCAAGAAATTTATACCCTTCACCAGTAAAGTTAATAATAAGAGAAAAGGGAGGTGGGTGTAATCATTGTGAGATAATAATGAATGACATGTAAACAAAGGTAATAAAACTAGTCCTTCAGCTGGCTGTTGGCCTTCGAGAGATTGACTCCTGACTCCGGATTCTTTTCCAAGGTCTTTGCAGATAAGCAGTCCCAGGGGGCCACTTCCCAAAATAAACAAGCATGGCCAAGGCTTGGGGGTTTCTCGGGGAATCTTCTTTGGCTTTCTTGGAACTTTCCATCTTTTGGGCTCAGTTCATATAGCAAGTGTGGGGAGATGTGGTGATTCAGGTGGATGTGATGGAGTTTCTTCAGGTGTTGGCATCTTATCTTCTAAATCTGAAAGCTTAAGCAAACTCACAACACAGTTTGGCAGACAAAATACCACAAACAACACCACAAAGTTCTTGGTTTTAATTGTCAGATGTATTTCCTTAACTGCGGAACACTCTTCTTTAGACAATAAGCCTATTAAAAGTCTAACCATCTTTAATAATCCATTTCTCTGTCACAAACCCTCTGCAACCTGCTTCTAACTTTCTAATTCCTTTCTTTCCCAGTTGGGACTTTCTTATGATAAGCTCTTCTTCATGCAAAAATGCTTTTCTTACTCTTACACGGTATTTCCTTTCCTTCATACATATATATTTAGAACGTCTGTCCTTTATTTTGTCATATTCATTAACCATGCGGTCAGCCTCTCTGTCTTCAGGAATATTTACACTGGGCGTAAAAGTCACCAATCTTTTTCCTTGAGTCTATTGTATTTGGGCAACTAAGTTGTTTATCAACTAAATTGCTTTAAGGTCACACACAAGGTTTTTATCTTCTCTGTCTCTAGGCAGGATCTCAAGGGTAAACAGAGTTACCTTAAACTGAGCTACCTTACCGGAGTTAATAGCTTAACCTAAATTAGTGATTGAAATGAGGGTCGGAGGCCATTTGTGATTGCTGCAGCTGGAGTGCTTATCACAGCATCTGAATTCTGGCCAGTTTTTATTGTTATTGAGCAGAGCCAAGGACGTTTAGGCAAATTATTAGAGAGTTTATTTCCACGGACTCAGTTTCTATTTATAGTCCTGTTCTCACATCACCGGAGCAATTCGTGTAGAGAGTTAAAAGAATAATAGTGAAGGGTATCTAAAAGTGGGGGGTACTTTGGCCAGAGACGATACCTCCTTCTCGGGGCTTTTTGCCGATTTTTACTATGTGGAGTGGGGTCTCAACACATAGATGCCGAGGCAGCAGGATGTCTTGGCAATATATAGAAATACATACACACATATATATTTACATGTGTGTATGTATTTACATATATGTACATATTTACATATTTATACATATTTACAACCAGAATATAAAGATTGTAGTTCCTACCTAGTCATTCTGGACATCCAGCTTCTCTTCTTTTCTCCTTCTTTTAGCCCAAATCTCATTCTACCACTACCCCTTTGCCAGATTCCCTAGTTCAGGAGGCCCTTGGGAACTTCAAATTCCTAACCAAAACCAGAGTTAGCAGTGGATTTGCTGATGGAGATATGGGTGATTGTGTCCCTGGTCAACTCAGCGATGTAGCTGGCCCTGAAGGCTCCAGTGTCCCCTGTCTGCTCAGCACTAATTTAAGCTGTGACACAATTTTCTAAACTGTCAACCCCTCAGGCCACAACAGAGCCTCTCTTGGGGACAAGAAGGGTTGGTATTCTATTTTCCTCCTCCGCTTCTTAAGAGCTGAGTTCCCAAGTTCAAAGACATCTATCATCATGAGTGATGGATTGTATTTCAGAGTAGGATGGCAGCAGGAGGGAATTGGATTCAGAAACAACCATATGGCTTTTGCAACTGTGTGCCCTTTGCCCCACTCAGCAGCAAGCTAGCTGTCACACAATCCAAGTGGCTAGAGGAGCAGAACTGGCCCTCGTTTTCAGCCCACACAGGCCTCCTCTCTGGTAGAGAATAGATGGCACCCAGAAAACTAATGCGACCCTTCTGGGCTGCTCATGGACGGAGTTAAGAACTGAGCATGGAAACATTTTTGAGAATTACTGTCTTCTGAGTACTGAGAAGATGGATCAACACAGATAAAATTTCTCCCCATCAGGAATACTCCTTCCTTCCTTCCTTCCTTTCTTTCTTCCTTCCTTCCAAAACTCTTGAGGTTTGTTTTTTATGCATAATTGGCTTAGGTATGGGCAGCTTGCTTGCCATTTTAAAATAAGTAGCTCCTAGCCTCTGAAATCTCAACAAATCATGGGTTACCCTACTAACCAACTGCTAGCCACACAATGTAGACAAGTCTTATTGGTTTTAAACATCCCTCTCTAAGGTTCTGTTCCCTTACCCACAACCTGGGGTAATAATAATACTCATAAAACTGCTGTGATTCAAACAATATCTCTAAGATGACTGAAAATAGTAATTGATTACTAATATTAATTTTTTAGAATTTTTTGTTATTACTATTTTTATTGTCTCCATGCATTCTTTATTCAGGCATAATTCTCTGACTTTTTTTAACTAACTGGTCAAGTGATATAATATCTTTATAGCATAAGTATAGTAGCCATGCTTTTAATACAACAGCTCAAACTAAGGACTGTTCCTATTTGCATGTGATCCACCCTGACCTTCATGAACTAGCACTCTAGGTAGTTCCAGATTCTCACAAACGAAGCATGCCAGCATCATCTATATAACTAGATGCTAGGATCTTTGGTTGTATTTTCCATTTTGTGAGTTGATTGGGAGGCAGCCAGTATAAACACCAGTTTTCAGCATACCTGGGGAGAGACCGTGTCTCCTTACTGCTCGACACAGAGCTAAAGAGGAAGCCAATCAATAAGTAGCAAGGCATGACAGTACTTGCAACTGACAAGCAATGTCATTTTCTATCACGATTTCAAAAACACTTTAGGGGGGGCAAGCTCTAGAAATTGTGAAATTATACATTTAATAGAAGAAAGATGGAGAAGTAAAGAACTTGGGGAATGCGTGTACTACTCATGCATTTGAGATAAAGCTAAAAGAAGAGAGAACATACAAAAATACTCTGAGAGACTCTGTACCCTCAAGAAACTCATCTAAGAAGTCTAAAAATATATTTATTGAAACAAAAATACCCTAGCTTTGTGTGGATATGGTTGTGTTTATACATGTGTATGTGTAGTCTAACAGAGGCAGGGATAAAGAATGAGACAATAGCAAATGATGCAATCCACACTGAATACTTCATCACATTATGGATGTCCATTGGATGTGGCACACTGTACTAAGTACTTCTACGTACATTACTTTGTTTAATTACAACATATTAATGCATATGTAAAACACTTAATGAGGCCTGGTAGTAAGAAGGTGGTAAATATGAAGCTGTCACTGTTCTGAGGTTGTTATGGCTGTTTCAATCATCATGCCCAGTTTCCAGATAAGGAATTTGAGGATCAGAGATATGAAATGAATTTCCCTTGTTTTTAATTGCAAAAAGTCTCAAATCCAGTGTGTGTGTGTGTGTGTGTGTGTGTGTGTGTGTGTGTGTACTCTAATTTAAGGATAAAAAAGTATGGGGGTATTCATTTCTCTAGTTCCCAGGTACTGGATACCATGGTACTGTCATTCAGTCACTAATTAAGTCCTATTTCTTTGCTCAAGATTATAGATAAAGACACAGGAGGACAGAAACCTCAAAAAACTTTTTCAAGGTCACAGAGTAAAAAAGTGTTGAGAAGTTGAATCTCAAGATGGGTGGGAATGATTTAAAGGCCCTACTCTCATGAATAGTTTATGGCCTGGGACAAGTTGTTCAACTGTATAGTAGTAATAATAGGATTCCCCTATAATAACGCAGATTTCCCCTCTATCTCTGACCTTCATTCTAATCATTAACTTACAGTAAAAGCATTGAGTCAGCTGAAACCATTAGACCTAAAAGGGAGGCAACCGTGTCTCTGTTTACCCCCTCTCCTTGTGATCCTGCCTAGATACAGAGAAGATAAACTTTGTGTGTGACATCAAAGCAGCCTAGTTGATGAGCAGCTAATACTGCCCAATACAATAGAGCTGAAGGCTAGGGAGATTCTTGACCTTTACACCCAGTATGTGCGCTGCCCTAAGAAATGGATATGTCAGAACAAAGGACAGATATAATAAATGTGTAAGTGTGAAAGAAAGGAAATATGGTCAGAATAAGAAAGTATTTTTGTTTGCTCCTCTATAGGATTTCCTCTTTCAAGATTTCCTCCTATGACCCATTTCTCCCTAACTTTTACATATTAGGGAAAGCATCTGATTTCTTATTTTTTGTGACTGACTAATCTCACTTAGCATAATGTCCTCCAGTTACATCCATTTCCCTGAAAATGATGTAATTGAGGTTTTATTTTTTTGATGGCTGAGTAAAATTCCATTGTGTACATATCCCACAGTTTTGTAATCCATTCATCTGTTGATGGACATCTTGTCTGGTTCCATAGTTTGGCTATGGTGAATTGTGCAGCTATGAACATAGATACACATGCATTAGTTTGGTAGTTTGGTTTCTTTTCTTTTGGGGAGGAGAAAGGAGGGAGGAAGAGAAAAATCTCTAAAACACATAAAGTATTTAAACATATCAAAGTCAATCACTAAGCCAAGCAAGGGAGGGAGGGACGGGGAGGAAGAGAAACAAGATTTTCCATCCAAAAGACAACTAAGATTAGTTATCTGTGGAGATTCATTATTTTTGTTAGTCTTTTACCTATCTAAATTGTATTGTTTGCTTTTATTGTTGTTAATTTTTAGGATTTCTAGTTGGAATATTAATATACCTTCAGATATAGCATTTGGAAATATTTTATCCCATTCTATCAGTAACTTTTAACTCTGTTTACATTGTCTTTGGATATACAATATATATTTTTTTTAGGGAGTTTGTTTACCCTTCTGTTGTCTGTGCCATTGAAATCATATCCAAAAAATCACTGCCAATTTCAATGTTGTGAGGTTTATGATCCAGATTTTCTTCTAAAAGTTTATAGTCTTAAGATTTATATTTAGGTCTTTTATCTATTTTGAGTTAATATTTGTATATGGGATTAGGTAAGGGTCCAATTTTATTCTTTTTTATGTAATTTTAATTTTTCAACAATATTTAGTTAAAAGATTATTATCTCCTCCGCCAAATGTTCATGGAAACCTTGTCAAGTATAACTTGACAATATATGGAAGTATTTAGCTCTAGGCTTTTATTTAGCTCCAATGGTTTATATATCTGCCTTTAGAACAGTACTACACTGTTTCAATTATTATAGCTTTATATGGTTTGAAATCAGAAAATATACATCTTCTAGCTCTGTTCTTTTTTGAGATCGTTTTGGGTATCTAGAGTCCATATTCCATATTAGGATAGATTTTTTTTCTGAAAAATAAATATATAAATATATGATAGTTTCACCTAAAAAAAAAAGAAAAAATATTCTCTGGTAAGAAAGAAAGCAAAAAGAAATATTGTAATGTTATCTTTAAGTTATCAAAAGCTTGGTATCAGACAAATGAAACTGTTATGTGAGATAATCATTTTTAATTTTGGATAAATTGCTATAATACTAAAAAAAAAAAAAGAAAGCATTTTTGTATGAAGAAGAGCTTATCCTAAGATTGCCCCAAATGGGAAAGAGAGAATCAGGGTAATCAGAATAGAAAAGGAATTTGCAGAGGGTCAGTGATAGGAATGTGGATTATTAAAAGAGGAATAGGCTTCTAATAAGCCAATCATTTGAGGAAAAGTGCTCAGCAGCTAGAGAAGTACATCTGACAACTAAATCTAAAAACTTCATGTTATTTTTTGGTGTTTACCTGCTAAACTGTGTTGTGAGCTTGCTTAAGCTTTCAGACTTTAGAAGGTAATGCAGATGAAACCTGGGAGACCTCCATCGCATCCCCCTGGATCGCCATATCTCCCCATGCCTGCCATATGGACTAAGCCCTAGGAATGGAAAGTTCCGAAAAGTTAAAGAAGATTCCATGAGAGGCCGTATTCTCCAAGCCCTGGGCATGACTGTGTCTTCTGGAATTTTCCCTTTGGGGCCACCTGTCTGCAAGGGCTGGGGGCTCAAGGACAGGGGGCTGGATTTGGTCACAGGATCCAGAGCTAATCGGAGCTAATCTTGAATGCCTGGACTAGTTCTTTTTTTTTTTTTTTTTTTTTTTACATGTCCTTCACTATTGATTTGTGGTGATTACACTCCTTTTTTTTTTTTTTTTTTTTTTTTTTTACTACTAATCTCACTGGTAAAGGATATAAATTTTCTGGGTTCTTGTAATAAAGTGTCAGTTGCACAAGAGGCTTTTGTCCATGTCAGATTCTTTCACCTTTAGCGGCATGAATAGGAACTTAAAGGAATTTATTTCATAAAAGGGAAAGAATCGCTGCAGATAAGTGGCTGCAGAACTACCACCTAAACCTTTGTCCACCTTTCTGAGATAATTCGGTCCTGAACGGACTCAGCGGCCATCCCAATTGAGCCAGTCTGTCACACTTCTCCATGCATGTGAAACTGTACCTCCAGGTACTTTCCAGAATTAGATGGATATTCTCATGCTCATGTCCAGTCAGTTGGGTTTTGATTAGTTCTTGGGAACTCTTTTGTCCCTAACTTCAAGGTTGCAGTAGCCACCAAATGCTGGCTTTCTCTTCCCTTTGACACTGCCTAGAGCCTAGCCAATGCTTAACTTCACTACTTTCTGCTTGTTAGAGATAAGAACAGCAATCACAAAATAGTTGGAACCAAACTCCTGCAGGGTGAATCAAGGGCCAGTTATCACCTTGAATGTTAACCCAAGGTCTGCTAACTAAGAAGTCAGTTTGAGTAAACATCTTTTGAAAATCCCTGGTTGTGAAAGTTAGAGCCAGGCACTGTTTTAAATGCTGAAAGTAGAGTTCAGGTCCCTGGTTCACTTTCAGCCTGGAACAACTAACCAGTTCTCATGGGCACTTATTATTCTCACTTTGCAGATGAAAAACAGAGGTATATAATTCACCCATGACACTACTTCCAATCAGTGACTGTGTCCAGGCCAACCCCACTCCAAATTTTCCATTCTTTCCATGGTGACACCTAATTATCTAGATGTCCCACAATCTAATTTACCATCTTCCCTTTCATGCCTTTTATTTCAATAAATACACTATTTGTATTCCTCTAGAAGTTTCTCTTTGGAGGAAGAATCTTTTGCTGGAGTGTACTGCATGCTTGACACTGCTTTTCTTTTGCCAGAGAGGTGATGCAATCCTCTAGCTCACTAATATGCAGCATAAAGTCAGCCCCCCTCCTAGTTTACCATGAAGGATTTTCTCAGGGAATGCAGCAATTGCACATCTAGACTTTTGAGAAAGAGAATTTTGCCTTTGTGCCTGTGCCTGTATTCATTAATCATGCTTTAAACACTGGCTGTGTCTACATGCATCATTATAACAATCCTATTCTGTTATCCAAAATAAGCTTATTTAAACTAGTGATCTGCTGGATTTTTTTTTGTGCTAGATTTTTGTTTTAAAATAGAATCAGTCCTAAGAATGGAGAACTCAATGAGGTAAAAATCTTGAAATAAAAATATTTTTCATTCAGTCAACATATTATGTGACAGGGCTAGGCTAGCATTATGGGGTGTGGATGGAATAGAACAGACACCAAAGACCCTGGTCTAATATAGGGAAGAAGATAAAGATAAACTGACCATAAAACAAAGAAACACATTACAGCTGGGTGTGGTGGCACATGTTTGTAATCCCTGTGCTTGGGAGGCTGAGACAGGAGGATTGCACAGGTTTGAAGCCAGCCTCAGCTACTTAGTGAGGCTCTCAGCAACTCTGTGAGACCCTGTTTCCAAAAATATATAAAATAGGTCTGGGAGTATAGCACAGAGGTAGAAAGCCCCTGGGTTCCACCCCCAGTACCACCGGAAAAAAAAAAAGAAACACATTACACATGCAAAAGAGTATTCCTTGTTCCCAGGTTAACCCCTAGACCATAGGAAAAATAAATATTCATCTAAAATTAAATATGCACCGGGCATGGTGGCACATGCTTGTAATCCCTGTGCTTGGGAGGTGGAGACAGGAGGATCATGCTGGTTTGAAGGCAGCCTCACTGGCTTAAGGGACCCTGTTTCCAAATAAAAATATAAAATAGGTCTGGGAGTGAAGCCCAGAAGTAGAAGGGTTTCCAGAAACCCCAGTACCACACAAAAAAAGGAAAATAATAAAATTAAATATGCATAAAAGAGAGGTCTATTCAATTAGCAAACCTACAAACCCTTGGCAGTAAGGGCAAAATTCATGCCAATTCTGGCCATCAATTGCTGAGTTCTGAGTGATTAGAACAACAAAACAAGGCACTCTTAGGATTTGAAAGGGGACTGAGATTAGTATCCTTAGGGAAATGCAACAGTGGGTGAGTAGATTTTAATTGCCACTTCTCCCAAATTCAGAAATTGTGATGATATGGATCAGGTTAGGTTAGCATTTGACTTTTCACTATCTATAAAGAAAAGCTTTTTAATAGTCCTTGTGTGTCTAAAGGGTATGATAGATTTAAACTAGTTAAAAATGGATTGTTTTCAAGTACTAATTAAATGATAAAGCTATAGATATTTCAAATCACTCCAAAGTCATTAAAATAGTCCTCTGCTGTCAGCCCTGAGGCCCAGCTCTGTCCATTTTCAGCGGGCATAGGTCATGCAGCCAGGCCACCTGGGCTCTGCTCCTCAGACTGTGAGATTTTGGTCATGTTGCCTAATATCCAGAGGCTCAAAGTTATCTTCTAAATGATGAGGCTAGCTCCTTTCAGCTACTGAGACTGAGGTCACATATGTAATGTCACAGAACATTTTTATTTATAAAATGTAATCATCTTTATTTAATAGGCAATAACACACGCCTGGGATGGATGTGATTTGTCTGCCATCTGGTTAAGTGCAGTGGAGACATATGATGGGTACCAATGCACATTAGCCAACAAGGGAGTTCTTCTGTCAATGGTCTCACTTTTTGGAGGAGACAGAGAACCCCAAGAAGGGAAAAAAAGTTCTGGGTACCTGTCAGGGAGAATACATCGCATCTTGTAGGTTATGTGTCTGAATATGTTCATACTTGTAGAAGATGCTTGGAGTATGGGACTTTGAGGAATGGAAAATCCCTCTTCTCTCTAGTTTTCCCCTCCTTACCCCCATGGCTGGGCAGGAGGACAGTCTTCCTCTCTCCTGAGCATTCATCTCCTTTCCTCTTGGAGCCTGGAGGGAGATGCTGGAGCAGAAGATGTTCCAGCTCTTGAGGAACTTAGGATCCTGGTGTGTGTGTGTGTGTGTGTGTGTGTGTGTGTGTGTGTGTGTTTGTATGTTACTGGGGATAAAACCCAGGGGCATTCTACCTCCAAGCTATACCCCAAGCCCTACTTTTTATTCTTTTTTTTGAAGCAGGGTCTCACTGAGTTTCAAAGGGCCTCACTAAGTAGCTGAAGCTGTCCATGAACCACGATCCTCTTGTCACAGCCTCCCAAATTCTGGGATTACAAGTGTGCACTACCATGCCCAACTTGCCTCCTGAATTTAGTATCTCACTTTGGGCTCTGTGTAAAGGATTGGTTCCTCTCATCTTCGTTCTTTCTTCTTGACACACTTTGTGATTTTCAGACCATCTCACTGTACAGGTTCTTGTAACACTTCAACACATAACTGCTTATGCTGCAGAGTGGTTCATGAGTGACTTAACACCTTTATCCAGACTCTACACTCCCCAGGGAAGGACCTTTTGGGGTGTTGCCTCTCTGAGCTTTTAACAGATCCAGTTCAAAGAAGAATTCATAGTCAGTGTGCAAAATGTCAAACACACATGGGATTCTTTATTTTAACATCCCCGAATTCAATCTTCATTCTAAAAAATGAGCCATCCTATTCAGAGAGAGTCATCCTGAGGTTAAATCTTGTACCTCCATGCCCCACTTCATTTTCCTGATCTCCCAGCCCAGTGTGAATAGTAAACATTTCACTGGGTGCACCATTACAGGTTAGGAGCTCAAGGCATCCACTGAAATCACCTTGGCAGGTAATCTGTTACTATGGGGCCCCTGGCCCTGCATCCCATCTGACTTGACATGTGGTCTACACCTGGCAGCAGAACTCCCAGGACTCACCCTCCTCACAGTGCTGTCTGTAAACTCCATCCCAGTGAGCAAGTTCCAAGGAAAGAACCAAGTGTCCTGTTTTAGTGTGAGCATTTCCAGTGCTGGATTCAAGTAAGCATCCTGTCCACTTTGGGGTTTCTTTCCCAGGATGTGAGGGCCACAGCACAGAGCCCGCAATTCTGGAATCCAGTGCTGGCCCTGACCTATATTCTTCTCTGCAGTGAGGTCACAGGGGCTGCAGGGCCAGATCACATGACAAACATTCTTCTTAGGTAGAGAGATGCAGGGTCAGACAACCACAATCAAAAGCTATTAGACAAATAATAATCCAAAACCTTTGACTGCCGGCGGCAGCGGCGAACTCAGCGGACGGCTACAGCAAGCCAGGTGAGCCAATGCGGAACAGCCAGGCGGGATCTTTCGGCGCAGACAGCATTTAAAGCTCCCAGTGGCTGAGCTCAGCACACGCTGCAGGGATTCAGAGTAGAAATCAAAACCAGAGAAGAAAAAATACGCCAGCCTCATGGCCGAGGGCGTGGCAGAGGCGCCATATTGCCACCGGCGGCGGCGGCAGCAGCAGTGAACTCACCGAGTCCAGTACAGCTACATCTACGTACTCAAGAACAGTGAGTCAAATTGCAGGCCACAGAGGAGAAATCCCAGTATTGTGCCTCCTGGGACTTGACCCAGTGAGGGAGTGGTGGTGGCAGAGATATCACACCATAGGAGAGCGTGCAACCTGGCACCCCCCCGTAGTTTAAAGCAGCCTCTATCGACTCCCTGGGTCGGAGACTCTGTGATACAACCCAGTAAAGGAGTAGTAGGGTCTGAGATAATACAGACTCGAGATCCAGAGCACCTTAAGTGAAGCCATAGTGACCCAAGGGAAGAACCCAGAGAAGGCACAAACCTCCGAAATCATGGGAAAGAGGAATAACACTGAAGTAATGAATGTGCACAACCCCACAACATCAGAACCTGATAAAACAGAAAATCAGAGATTTCTAGAAGATCAAATCAGGAAAATAACTGTAGAAATAATAGAGGTGCTTCGAAAAGAACTCAGAGAGAGCCAAAAAGAGATAAAGGATGCAATTAATGAAGTAAAGGCCTCAATTCAAAGCACAAACAACCGATTAGACCACATGGAGAACAGAATCTCGCTCTTAGAAGATGAGCAATCCAAAAATGAATGCATAGTTTCTAATCTAGAAAAAGATATCCAACAGCAGGAATCTGACATTGAAGAAATATGGGCCCATCTTAAGAGAGCTAACCTAAGAATAATTGGAATAGAGGAGGGAAAAGAAAGTGATACCAAAGGGATCAACAATCTCTTCAAGGAAGTAATAGCAGAAAATTTTCCAAACATAGAGCAAGAGGTTGATACACAGATCCAGGAAACTTATAGAACTCCCTTTAGACAGGATCGGAGAAGAGGATCCCCACGCCATATAATTGTCAAAATGACCAATGTGGAAGCCAAGCAGAGAATCTTAAAGGCAACAAAAACAAAGGGCCAACTGACATTCAGAGGCAAACCAATTAGAATCACTCCAGACTTCCCAAACCAAGTCATGAGAGCCAGAAGGGCTTGGAGTAACATATTCCAAACTCTGAAAGAAAACAACTTCCAGCCAAAAATTTCCTATCCAGCAAAACTTTCTATCAAATTAGATGGAGAAATAAGAAGCTTCCATGACAAACAGAAGCTGAAGGAATTTATGTCTTCAAAACCAGCGCTAGAGAAAATACTCAAAGAGATTAACTACAAAGAAGAAATAGGTAACACTCACCAGAACCAGAGAAACAAGAGTTTCCATCCAACAGACAACTAAGATTGGTTATCTGTGGAGATTCATTATTTATGTTAGTCTTTTACCTATCTCTAAATTGTATTGTTTGCCTTTATTGTTGTTAATTTTTAGGATTTCTAGTTGGAATATTAATATACCTTCAGATATAGCATTTGGAAATATTTTATCCAATTCTATTAGTAACTTTTAACTCTGTTTACATTGTCTTTGGATATACAATATTTTCTTTTATTTTTTAGGGAGTTTGTATATTCTTCTGTTGCCTGTGCCATTGAAATCATATCCAAGAAATCACTGCCAATTTCAATGTTGTGAGGTTTTATGACCCAGATTTTCTCCTAAAAGTTTATAGTCTTAAGATTTATATTTAGGTCTTTTATCTATTTTGAGTTAATACTTGTATATGGGATTAGGTAAGGGTCCAATTTTATTCTTTTCCATGTAATTATTATTTTTCAACAATATTTAGTTAAAAGAGTATTATTTCCACCACCAAATCTTCGTGGAAACCTTGTCAAAAATAACTTGACAATATAGGGAAGAATTTAGCTCTAGGCTTGTATTTAACTCCAATGGTCTATATATCTGCCTTTAGAACAGTACCACACTGTTTCAATTATTGTAGCTTTATATGGTTTGAAATCAGAAAATATACATCTTCTAGCTTTGTTTTTGCTTCGAGATTGTTTTGGGTATCTAGAGTCCATATTCCATATCAGGATAGATTTTTTTCTGAAATATAAATATATGATAGTTTCACCTAAAAAAAAGAAAAAAATATTCTCTGGTAAGAAAGAAAGCAAAAAGAAATATTGAAATGTTATCTTTAAGTCATCAAAAGCTTGGTATCAGACAAATGAAACTGTTATGTGAGATTATCATTTTTAATTTTGGATAAATTGCTATAATACTAGATGTCAACCACTAAGCCAAGCATGGGAGGGAGGGATGGGGAGTGAATGGGGTGGGGATCGGGTGGGGGCTGACTGGGCGATGTGTGCATGTATGTCTACAAAAGTTTGTATCCCACTATGATGTATGAATACAGTGCACCAATAAAATAAAATTAAAAAAAAATAAAAATAAAAATAAAAATAAAACCGGAAAAAAAAAAAAAAGGATTGGAGTGTAGCTCAGAGGTAGAACATCGCTGGGTTCAATCTCCAGTACCACACATGCAAAATAAGAAAAACACCTTACATATGAGGTACAGTAAAACTTTTTCAAGCTGGGTGTGATGGCGCACGCTTGTAATCCCAGTACTTGGGAGGCTGAGACAGGAGGATCTCACAGTTTCGAAGCCAGCCTTGGCTATTTAGTGAGGCTCTCAGCAATTTAGTGAGACCCTATTTCCAAATAAAATATAAGGATAGGTCTGGGAGTGTAGCCCGGGGGTAGAAAACCCCTGGGTTCCATCCCCAGTATCATAGAAAAAGAAAGAAAGAAAGAAAAGAAAGAAAGAAAGAAAGAAAGAAAGAAAGAAGGAAAGAAAGAAAGAAAGAAAGAGAAAGAAAGAAAGAGGGAGGGGGGAGGGAGGGAGGAAGGAGGGAGGGAGGGAGGAAGAAAGAAATGGAGGAAGGAAGGAAGGAAATAAAGAAAAGCCAGGAGTGGTGGCGCTTGATTGTAATCCCAGCATTCTGGAGGCTGAGACTGGAGGATCGTGGTTTGCAGACAACCTCAGCTACTTAGCAAGACCCTTCCCAACTCAGTGAGACCCTGTTTCAAAAATAAAAAAAGACAGCCGGGCGTGGTGGCGCACGCTTGTAATTCCCGCGCTTGGGAGGCAGAGACAGGAGGATCGCGCAGGTTCGAAGCCAGCCGCGCGCGCTGGCTTAGAAGACCCTGTTTCCAAATAAAAATGTAAAAATAGGTCTGGGAGTGTAGCCCAGAGGTAGAAGGGCTTCCAGGAACCCCAGTACCACCAAAATAAATAAATAAAATAAAAAAAAAAGACTAAAATGTAGGGCTGGAGATATAGCCTGGAGGTACAATGCCCCTGGGTTCCATCCCCAGTACCAAAAAAATAAAAAAGAGAAAAAAAAAAAAAAAAAAAAAAAAAAAACAAAACCTTTTCTGGTGAGAAGAGCTATAAATAACACCTGGAGTGGAAAATACACATCCAAATGTGGCTAGAATGATGAGAGAAAATTGGCTGAAGCTGAACTGTTGTGATCCAGACAAAAGAAACTGTGTGTGCAAAGGCTCTGAGGAAGGAATTAGGTTGTTACAGTCTAAGGCAGAGAGAAATCCAGTGGCCAGAGCCCAGTGTACAAGGAGGAAAGCATGGCCCAGGCTGAGTGTGTAGATCTTGTGAGCTACAGAAGGAATTTCAGACTGAGGGACACTATCTGATTCAGGATGTACAAAGGTCTCTTGGCTACTGTGGGAAGTCAAGGGCACAGATAGCATAGAGATTGGTCAGTGGTTGTGAGAGTAGCAGCTATGGAAGCAAGGAGGTAATTCAAGAGACTACTGTAGCCATCTTGGGGAAAGTGGTAGAGATTGGGCCTGCAGGTAACAGTTGTGGGGACAAAGAGTAATGGACACCTACAGAAAGTGTGGCCTGTGGGACCACTGTTGGGGGCCACGGAGAAAGGGTAAGAGAGGAACTGGGGGTACTCATGTGCCTAATCGAAGCAGGTGGATAAGTGGGGAAGCCCTTTCTAACCATGATCTGCTGCAAGGAGGTGATTTGTACCCCATCATCATCTGGTCCCCTCTGATAGAAATCAGAGACACTCCCTACCACACCCCAGTGTGAAGCTTCCAGGCATAGTGAGAAATGGTGAGCATTTGAGAACCCTGGCAGACAGCTTTTCTCTATGTTTTCAGAAGACAGTGATTGCCCCTTTTCCTTCTTCCTTTGCCAGGAGGGAAGCCTCTCAGTGAAGACCCAAATTCACATGACAGTCACATGTTCTGATTTCTATGCATTGCTAGAATACCAAATAGCCTTTGTGAACATGAATTGATGGTCTTGTCAGCAGTGACAACATTTACAGAATATACTGTTACATTATTAAGGGAAGTGGAGAGTGGTATGTGGAAGCATTCTTCGAGCCAGGGGCACACCACAGGGCTGGAGGCTGGGTGGAAGCTGGCTCTCCCTCCTCAGTTCCTGACCCACTTGTGCCCAGCTCAGACAGCCTGAACTATTCCATGCTCTGTATGGAATGGGAAGGAGAGACATAATGGCCACGCTGACATTGCAGCCACTTTCCTAAAGCATGGGAGAGGAAACAAAAGGTCTCTTGAGCCCTGGACCTGACCTCCAGGAAGCAGTTAGCAGTCTCCCTACCCTCCAGGGCATTTCCCCTCAAGAGGAGGCAGGGCTGGCCTTGCTCTGAAGACCCTAGACTGGATTCAACACATGGGATAGCTTGGAAGCCGTTTTGTAAAGTGTTGAGCTCCCCACCACTGGGAACTGTATGCCACAAGGAAGCCTCTGTGCTTCATGTGGATTTACTGACTTTCTCCAGTGGTATGTCCTTGTGCCTGGCCTGGGCTGAGTACAAGCAGGGATACAGAGGTGACAAGAGCCTCTGCTTACATTCTGGGAGAGAAAGAAGTTAACAAGGCAAGGAGAGCACCATGGAAAATAAAGGAGACTGTGAAGGAGGCCATGAGGGAGGTACAAGAATGTTCTGGGCAGGAAGCTGAGCCCCAGTGCTGAAGAGCAGCCCTGGGAAGACTCACAGCAAAGGCCTTCCATGCAGAAGGATGGGCTACTTCACAGGTCCTGAGATGAGTCTTACACAAAGCATTTCAAAAAGTCCCACAGTTGATGCTTCTGGGATAACATCTAGGGTTTAGGAGCAGCAGGTGGGCTGGAAATGAGAGAATGGACAGCTCTTTCTGGGGACATTTCCTAGAGCTGGGGTGTGGCTGGAACAAAATCCTGACTATGCTTTTGAAGGCCAAGGATGATCTGACCCCAACATTCTCATTTCTGATAGAGAGTGAGCATGCTCCTCTACAAATACAGAGTTGCAGGGGAGCCCTATGAGCTGGATAAAAGCTCCCCAGGTGAAATTTCTGTCTATGTCCAGCTGGGCTGCGAGTAGAGAAGGGACAGCAAAACAGTGAGCACAGACCTTGGGAAGAACTGGTCAAGGACCCTCAGTGGCAGATATGTGGCTCGTCCCCTTCCTCCAGCACCTCCCTGCTTGACTGTAGAGTGGGGCTCTTTCTCCTCCTTACTTTTTCTCTTTGGCCATCACTGCCAGTTCACTGGGTATTTGCTGACCCCTGATTTTAGATCCTCTGTCAATTCTTAAAACAGTTACCAAAGTGAAAAAGGTAAACCCTCCACCGTCCTCCATGGGTGCTGAAGAGAGGTCTGCAGCAGGGCATGCACCCAGAACTTCTTGCAGGGTCCTGCTGTGTTCCTCACACTTGTGGAGGAGCAGAGTTTTAAAGCCAAACATTTAAAAACCATTCCAGGGCTTCAAGACCCTTCATGTGGGCACTTTAGCAGAAAGTACCAGAGAAAAATCACAACAAAGTAGAGTGGATTAAAATACTTTAAAATGATTGATAGAATTTAACCCTTTTGTGAACAGGAAGACTATTAATTCAGCAGGTGAAACTAAAAATGTTTGGGATCATGGAAATCAGATCAGATCATCACAAGATCATGTTCACAAGCAAGCACAAGAACAGAGGCCACAATGCTGGAGCCAGCCAGCAAAAGTACAGGTTCTGAAGAGAGGCGTGAGGATGAAGAATTTTTAATTCTAACATGGGGGAGATGCCAGCCTACTATCTCTACTGGCCGACCACTGTTCTTGGGTCAATATTTCCTACTGGTCGATGACTATGCGTGGGTCAGTATTCTCTATTGTGCCAATGCTCCTGGCCGACACCTACTTCTGGGTCAATCTCATCTTTTTTTGCACCAATGATGGGTTTTTTTTTTCCAGAGGTATTTATACACAGCTACAGGTCAATCAACATTCTCGTACTACCATCACCAGAATACAATAAAGACCAATACAAAACAAATATTATGGATAGATTAATCAGTACCCTCATGCCATCACCATCTGATCTTCTCCCCAAACCTTTTTGACTCTGGGTGAAGGACAGTCAGCTGAGTCAGAGACACTAATCTAGGGGAAAGCCTTAATGGCTCCCTACAATTCCCCCTTTTGTACTATATTCAAAGAAGACTGTGCCTGTCTTAGGTTGTTTCCTTCAGGTATTAAGGATTACCTCCTTGTCCCAAGGAAATCTTACCTGTCATTGGCTACCAGCCTCTTAAATGGGTATACTTTTCAAACGTAAATTGTGCACTTCTGCTAAATAAAAATGTTTTCACTTGCCAGGTGTGGTGGTGCACGCTTGTAATCCCCGCACTTGGGAGGCTGAGACAGGGGTATTGCACAGGTTCAAAGCCAGCCTCAGAGCTGGGTGTGGTGGCGTACGCTTGTAATCCCTGTGCTTGAGAGGCAGACAGGAAGATCGTGCAGGTTCAAAGCCAGCTCTGCTGGCTTAAGAGACACTCTTTCTAAATAAAAATATAAAAATAGGTGTGGCAGTGTAGCCTGGAGGTAGAAAGGCTTCCAGGAACCCCAGTACCACACACACACACAAAAAAAAGGCAGCTTCAGCTACTTAGTGAGGCTCTCAGCAACTTAGTGAGACCCCGTTTCCAAATAAAATATAAATAGGTCTGGGAGTATAGCCTGGAGGTAGAAAGCCCCTGGGTTCCATTTCCAGTACCAAAAAAAAAAATGTTTTGACTTTGTCCTAAAGCCACACTTTGTCCTGATTCTCTAACAAACAAGGTATTGGAAATATTAGTAAGATAGGCATTTCAGTAAGACATTTTCTAAAATTAATACAATGATCTTCACATGTCAAATCTGCTTAATAGAATAAACAAGTTATCAGTGGGCTAACATTTTTATCTCCTTTCCCTGGGTAACCAGGGCCCCACAAGACCAAACCTTCAATAGCATATTTACTATCAGTCTTTGTCCAAAATAATCAAAAGTACCAATTCTTTGTCCAAAATAATACTATCAGTCTTTGTACTTTCAATTCTGTCCAAAATATCAGTCTCTGTCCAAAATATCAGTCTCTGTACTTGTCTGCAATACCACGGGTGTCAACTATTTGTAATACTATGGGTGTCAACTGCAGACATCCCATCTTCCTGACATTTTTTTTTACCAGTTCTTTATCCAGCATAACCAAAAGTTTCCACAATGGGTGCAAAATTCAAAGCAAGAAGTCCCAGCAATTGTGAGTTGTCACTGAAGAAAGTGATCTCCTGCTGCTCTTAAACAGCTGGATGAAGTATGGGATGATCTGGAATGTAAGCCCAAGTTTTAGTCATCAGCATTAATCAAAGAGTCTTCTATCTTTGCTTGATCCATATGTCACACAAGATGCTCAAGTATCCACCGTGCATTATCTCCATCCTGTGAAAAAACATAAACATGCCCTCTTCCCCATATTAGTACAGAGTCAGGACATTTCCAAATTCCTGTGCAAGGATCTTTCCATTTTACTAAAGCAAAATTGTTTTTAGAGGATGGATACCTATATTTATCTGCTGCAGTGCGACCAGTTTTGTCAGCATTCAAAAAATAAAAAATAAAAAGAGCATGATTTAAAGAGTTCTGTGGTGAATGGGGATATAACTACCCCTTTTTATTTATTTTCAAAGCATTAAAAAATTAATAACACCCTCTTGACCCAGCTTTGTCGGCATTTAAGAAATCTAATAACACTTCTTAACCATCAGGGTCCTCGGTATCTGGGAAAACTCTGAATCCCCTAGTATCTTCTCCATTTTTTGCAGCCTGATTTATCACTGCTTAAAGCGGTGATATTAAAGAAAACAACTCATCTCTATGGTACTGAGTAGCAATTTCTTCCTTAGGAAGCTTAACACAAAGCATATCTTTTAACATATATACAAAAAATAAAAAACTAATTTAAAAAAATTTTTTATTGGTGCACTGTATTCATACATCATATTGGGATTAAAAAAAAAAAACTTTTGTAGACATACATGCACACATCACCCAGTTAGCCCCTACCCGATCCCCACATGCTTGGCTTAGTGGTTGACATCTAGTATAATAGCAATTTATCCAAAATTAACAATGATAATCTCACATAACAGTTTCATTTGTCTGATACCAAGCTTTTGATGACTTAAAGATAACATTTCAATATTTCTTTTTGCTTTCTTTCTTACCAGAGAATATTTTTTCTTTTCTTTTTTTAGGTGAAACTATCATACATTTTTTAATTTATTTTTCAAAAAAAATCCATCCTAATATGGAATATGGACTCTAGATACCCAAAACGATCTCAAAAAAGAACAGAGCTAGAAGATGTATATTTTCTGATTTCAAACTTTATAAAGCTACAATAATTGAAACAGTATAGTACTGTTATAAAGGCAGATATATAAACCATTGGAGTTAAATATAAGCCTAGAGATAAATTCTTCCCTATATTGTCAAGTTATTTTTGACAAGGTTTCCACAAACATTTGGTGGAGGAAATACTAATCTTTTAACTAAATATTGTTGAAAAATAATAATTACATGAAAAAGAATAAAATTGGACCCTTACCTAACACCATATACAAATATTAACTCAAAATAGATAAAAGACCTAAATATAAATCTTAAGACTATAAACTTTTGGAAGAAAATCTGGGTCATAAAACCTCACAACATTGAAATTGGCAGTGATTTCTTGGATATGATTTCAATGGCACAGGCAACAAAAGGGTAAACAAACTCCCTAAAATAAAAAAAATGTATATCCAAAGACAATGTAAACAGAGTTAAAAGTTACTGATAGAATGGGATAAAATATTTCCAAATGCTATATCTGAAGGTATATTAATATTCCAAATAGAAATCCTAAAAATTAGCAACAATAAAAGCTAACAATATAATTTAGAAATAGGTAAAAGACTAACATAAATACTGAATCTCCAAAGATAACCAATCGTAGTTGTCTGTTGGATGGAAAATATTGTTTCTCTGGTTCTGGTGTGTGTTACCTATTTCTTCTTTGTACTTAATCTCTTTGAGTATTTTCCCTAGCGCTGGTTTTGAAGACATAAATTCCTTCAGTTTCTGTTTGTCATGGAAGCTTCTTATTTCCCCATCTAATTTGATAGAAAGTTTTGCTGGGTAGGAAATTTTTGGCTGGAAGTTGTTTTCTTTCAGAGTTTGGAGTATGTTACTCCAAGCCCTTCTGGCTCTCATGACTTGGTTTGGGAAGTCTGGAGTGATTCTAATTGGTTTGCCTCTGAATGTCACTTGGCCCTTTGTTTTTGTTGCCTTTAAGATTCTCTGCTTGGCTTCCACCTTGGTCATTTTGACAATTATGTGGTGTGGGGATCCTCTTCTCCGATCCTGTCTAAAGGGAGTTCTATAAATTTCCTGGACCTGTGTATCGACCTCTTGCTCTATGTTTGGAAAATTTTCTTAGGTTAGCTCTCTTAAAATGGGCCCATATTTCTTCAATGTCAGATTCCTGCTGTTGGGTTTTTTTTTTCTAAATAAGAAACTATGCGTTCATTTTTGGAGTGATCATCTTCTAGGAGAGAGATTCTATTCTCCATGTGGTCTAATCAGTTGTTTATACTTTGAATTGAGGCCTTTACTCTCTTTTTGGCTCTCTCTGAATTCTTTTTGAAAGACCTCTATTATTTCTACAGTTATATTCCTGATTTGGTCTTCTAGAAATCTCTGAATTTCTGTTTTATCAGGTACTCTTGTTGTGGGGTTCTGCACATTCATTGCTCCATTTTTATTCCTCTTTCCCATGATTTTGGAAGTTTGTGGCTTCTCTGGGTTCTTCCCTTGGGTCACTATGACTTCACTTAAGGTGCTCTGGGTCTCGAGTCTATGGTATCTCAGTCACCACTACTTTTTTACTGGGTTGTATCACAAAGTCTCAGACCCAGGGAGTCAATCGAGGCTGCTTTAGACCATTGGGGGGTGCCAGGTTGGGCGTTCTGCTGGGAGTTGTGACTATGGTGTGATATCTCTGCCACCGCCACTCCCCCACTGGGTCAAGTGCCTGGGAGTACAGTACTGGGATTTCTCCTCTAGGGGCGGCAATTTGACTCACTGTTGTTGAGTGCGTTAATGGAGCTGTAGTGGACTCGGTGAATTCGCTGCTGCTGCCACCTGTGGCAATATGGCACCACTGCCACACCCTTAGCTGTGAGGCTGGTGTATTTCTTCTCTGTTTTTGAGCTCTGCTCTGAGTCTCTGCAGGGTGTGCTGAGCCCAGCCCCTGGGAGCTTTAGACACTCCCTGTGCAGAGAAATCTGCCAAATTCTGCCCGGCTGATCTGCAGCCACTCACCTTGGCTCGCTGTCTGCCTCTCCTCTCTGGAGCCTAATGGGCTGTTGAGTGCATTGGTCTGGTGCCATCCGGTGAGCTTGCTACTGCTGTCGGCTCTGAGCTCCGTTCTCTGTCCCCCTCCTCTCAGGAGCCTGGTGCTGCAAGGGAAGATGGCGCCCATGTGTCTCCATGCCACAGCCCCAGCACTGTGGTCTGGTTTCTTTCTGGTGTCTCATTTTTCCAGCCCTCTTTTTCTCTGTCCCTTGTATTTACATTCTTTGTTTCTCTGCTGATGGTGTTTGCTGGCTATGAAAGGCACTGATTTTGTGGTAATAGAGATTGGTTGTTAGCAGGGCTCGTAAGCCCTGCTTTCCTCTGTCGCCATCTTCCCAGAAGTTTCCAAAAACTAATTTTTTGACCCATTGGATTTTTACAACTCTTACGTTGGGAACTATTATTCTGACCTATCATCTATTACTATTTACATGGTAGGTGCCTTTATTTTCTATTTTCTATCTTAGTTTCTTTCTTCATTTTCTTAGTTTCTTTTGCGCAAAGCTTTACTTTAGTGACCGATTATATATTACAATTCCCATGTTTCACCGCTACCAAAAATCTTTGAGCGCGCTCCTTTTTTATTCAGCGGTGTCCTTCACAGAATCCTCAGTTTCAGAATTTCCCCATACAAAACAACTCTCGCCGGAGCCAGCCAGCAAGAGTACGGGTTCTGAAGAGAGGCATGAGTGTGGGGAGCCATTAAGGTTTTCCCCTTATCTTTACTAAAAACATACTTCTGACTGACCTTGCCCAGAGTCCACAAGGTTTGGGGCCTTGAAAGCTTCAAGGTTACTAATGCTAATGATGATATTGTTCTGTCTGAGCTAAGACTAGGTTTGTGTTGCATCAGGGTATTGTTTGACCTGCCCGGCCATTGGAATTTTCCCTCCAGGGTAACCTAAAGCAAAAAACTATAAATACCACTAGAAAAGAAGCCCCAGTGTCGGCCAGTAGAGATATCGACCCGGGAGTTAACTGGCGATCCTTCCATGCTTAGGAATAAATCATATTTGGAATTTAATTCTTAAGAGTTATATTATTTCATCCTCACTCCTCTCTTCAGATCCTGTACTTTTGCCGGCTGGCTCCGGCACATGAGGATGAAGAATTTTTAATTCTAACATAGGGGAGCAGCCAGCCTACTATCTCTACTGGCCAACCCCTGTTCTTGGGTCAATATTTCCTACTGGTCGATGACTATGCGTGGGTCAGTATTCTCTATTGTGCCAATGCTCCTAGCCAACACCTACTTCTGGGTCAGTCTCATCTTTTTTGCACCAATGATGGGTTTTTTTTTTTCCAGAGGTATTTATACACAGCTACAGGTCAATCAACATTCTCGTACTACCAGAATACAATAAAGACCAATACAAAACACATATTATGGATAGATTAATCAGTACCCTCATGCCATCACCATCTGATCTTCTCCCCAAACCTTGTTGACTCTGGGTGAAGGACAGTCAGCTGAGTCAGAGACACTAATCTAGGGGAAAGCCTTAATGACTCCCCACACCACAACACATGCCTTGGAGCTTCATCAGTTTTAAAGTATAGGTTCAATTTTACTTAGTAGAAATCCCTTGTTCTTACTGAGCACCAGAAACTCTTCTTCCAGAAACAAGATACAATATTAAAATTTCTAAGCCATATGAGTTTCTCAGGTTCCAGATGACTCTGGCTCTAGTCTATATCCTGTCTGTGTCTAAATCTGGCAAATGTGTGAACACTGGCCTACCCATGCCCCTGGGTGCTTTCCTACAGGAAAACATCAGAGCAGAAACCAGATATTAAACCAGACAGCTAAGACTAGGCTGATGAGGAAAACAGTGGATACACCACTTCCTGAAGCCCCAGGGGTTCTCTGAAAGCAGAGTATTAATTTATCTATTGCCATAAAACAAATTGCCACTAACTTAACAACACATATTACCTCACATTTTCTATGGGTTGGGAATTCAGGCTTCAGGTTTACCTGGTTACTTTTCAGGTCTCACAAGGTGCTAGCAGCAGCATTCTGTATAAAATTTGAAGTCTTCTAAGTTCATCCAATCTATGGTCAGAATTTAGCTGCCTGAGTATGTAGGGCAAAGGGCCCTGTTTTCTTGCTAGTTGTTAGCACTTTTAGTTCCCAGGTGTCCTCTGTTTCTGACACCTGGTCTCCTTGTCACAATGATGATTACCTTCTGCCAGCACAGCACAAACATGTCCCATGCTTTCATTCTCTTTAAATTCTCTGTCTCTGACTTTTAGACCCAGATTAAAGAACCTATGAGATTAGGTCAGGCCCAGTAGAATAATCTCCTTTTGTTAAATCAAGTAAATTATAACCATAATCTAATCCCTTAATCACACAACATCAGAGTCATGGGAATGATAGCCCATCATGTTCATATATTCTCAGTTTCTGCCACACTCAAGGGGAGGGAATCATACATGTTGTATATATGAGGGGCAAGGATCTTGGGGGCCACCCTAGAATTACACTTCCATAGGCACCCACTTCAGGCTTTCCTACATGGCAACATCAGAGCATAAACCAGATGCTAAACCAAGTTGGGGTGACAGCTTGGCTGCTGAGCCAGCAAAAGGAGGTAGAACTGTCACTGGCCAGAGCCCTGTTTATCTTTGGGGATCAGTGTTCCCTGACTTCTTGGCAACCTCACACCAGCCAGGAGTCACTGACAAGTTTCCAGAAACACAAAGACATACTTCCTCTAGTCATCTTGTCAGTTACAGAAATCAAGAGAAAAGGCACTTTGCCCACTTGAGTGTGGTATTTGACTTCTCAGTGAACTAGTTTTTCTTTGAGGATATGAAAGTTACAGTTCCCTCAAGGTAGATCATTAAGCCTCCCTGCCCTCTGCCAACAACACCTTTCATTACTAGACCTTTTATTCTTTGGGCCTCTGTCTCTCCATAAGCAAAATGAAAATTGTATTACAGAGTCTCTAAGAACACATGTACTGGCAAAACTGTACCATCCCATGAAGAGTTTCCAAACTTTCTTTGGCTCCTGTTTGACTCAATAACTTGTTTGCACACTTAGGTTCTCCCAAGAAATAGAGAAAATTGTATGTTTTAATAACCATAATAAAGCCAGGCATGGTGGCGCATGCTTGTAATCCCAGCATTCTGGAGGCTGAGACTGGAGAATAGCAGTTCGCAGACAGCCTTAGCTACTACTTAGTGAGGCCCTCTGCAACTCAGTGAGACCCTGTTTCAAAATAAAGAATAAAAAATTGGGCAGGGGTAGTAGCTCAGAGGTCAAATGCCTCTGGGTTCTATCCCTAAACCTGTAAAAAATAAATAAATAACCATAATATACAGGGATTTATCAGGAAGAACTGGTCCATGCAATTTTGGAGGCTGAGAGTCCAGATCCAGGTGAGCTAGTCTATTGGTTCAAATGTTAATCTTATCCAAAAATACTCTCACAGACACGCCCAGAATTAATGTTTAACAAAATATCTGGATATCCCATGGTCCAGTCCGGTTAAACAATCATATTTTATGCACATTTGTGTACACAAAAGCCCACCCTTTATAGATCAGAAATTACAAAAAAAGTCATATACATGCAGCTCACCCTTGATAAGAGGATAATTCTTAATGAGAAAGATCAACACTGTCACACCCCTTTTTAACACTCTCCCTGAAAATCTTTCTCTATACCCTTGAATTACATAATTCTCCAGATTTCTGATCTGAAAGATCTCCAGATTTCTGATCTCCCTAAATGAGGCAGCCGGACATGATCTCAGACCATAATGTATTGTAGCTTTTAACTGTTCTGCCAGAGTTTCTGATTCAGCACATTTTAATAAATTTTATTTGCTAAAATCAGGGAGATGTCATTTGTAATAATCCCATCTGACCTCTCAAAGTCAGGCTGATAAAAATATTAAAGTCAGTTTCTTGCAGCTAGCAGAGAGCAACATCCAGCTTGACAATCAAACAAATGGTTAGGAGTTATCTGCAGGATGCTAATGAACGAGACATATATATGTTTTTTGTTTGTTTGTTTGTTTGTTTGTTGCGGTACTGAGGATTGAACCCAGGGGAATTCTACTTCTAAGCTACACCCATAGCCCTCTTTTTTATTCTTTGGTTTGAAACAGGGTCTCACTAAGTTGCAGAGGCCTCACTAAGTAGCTGAGGCTCCTCCTTAGGCGATCCTTCTGCTCAGCCTCCCCAAGTACTGGAATTACAAGCTTGTACCACCAAGCCCAGCTCTGATGAACCACATTGATGAACAGCTTTCTCAGTGAAAGCTGCCCTCTGGGCAGAGCTGCCATGGGCTAGAGACACACCAGAGGCTCAGCTGTCTTCCTGGCAAGGTCTTCTTGTCCAGCCACAGGGCCGTGGTATATGAGATGTGTCTGCAAGGATGATTCACCCTCATCAGTAACATCCTGCAATTGGGGTTCTAGGGTCACCCAACACTCCTCTCAACTTTTATTTTTCTTGCTAAAGTGTTCTACCCTCACCATTATTCTGTCAGGTATTTCCAGCTGTGACATCAGAACATGAAGACATTTAAATATTTTCATGGGTCACAGCCTTTTGACCCCTGGCCTTATCCAGCTTGGAGTGTTTATTTGATCCTTTGTTTTCTCATATCTTCTTAAAATAAAACTAAGAGGTAGGGCTTGTGAGGCTCACAATATAAGCTGTTCAGCATCGTGTTCTAACTCATATCCCTCTATGAATATTTATGCTTCTTGTCTGGCTACTGCAGGCTCTATGTTTCTTGCTCCCTTTAAAACTGGAGTCATAGTACAGCCAAGCAACTGTCAATATTTTTACATCACAGATGCATCCCCAGAGCTGTGCTGGGGAGGCTGCACAGTGGCCTCTAGACTCCTACTCCAGGATTCATTGCAATTAGTCCTTTCCCAACTACATCTCTTTGCCATTAGTCTTAAGAGGTGACTTTAGCCTGGCACCTTCCATAATGATTGAGGAAAATATAAGCCAGACCCATGCAAGGGAGCAGCAAATTCAAGTAGTCAACTCTTTATTCCCCAAAGGCAGGGAACCTTTTCACCTTGCTCCAAAAGGAAATGGTGTCGGCAAACAAAAGAATCATTTGAGAAAATTAGCAGTGGCTCCAATGTCATGCTGGCTACAGTGTTGTGATGGCCTAGTGGTTGTATACTATGTGATAACAGCAGCCTCCATGCAAAGAAGAATCACTCCTGTAGATATCTCCTGCAGCTATAATCTAAAATATTGACCATAACTTAGAAGAAAAAATTTATTTTCTTATGGTTTGGGGTTCAATCCATGTGCAAGCAATGGATGGCAGATGTTAGAGGATGGTGACTGGAAGCAGAGAAAAAGAGCACATGGGCTGTGCTCCTCACATCATGGAGGCTGGGAGCAAGAGAGAGAGCAGGGGAGGAGGAACAATATATATAACCTCCAGGGCCACACCACCAGGGGCCACCTCCTCCAGCCACACCCTACTGGCCTGCCCGGCACCACCCAGGAAAATCCATTACAATGGTTTTATCCACTTCTGGGATTATAATCCTCAAGATTCAATTATATAAAACCTGAATATTAATAAATGGACTTTTTAGGTGACTTTTTCTATTTAATTATAGTCAAGCTTTTTCCTTGGGCCACCTTGCAACCAACCTTCACAGTTGCTATAGTCACCTAGTTGGTCTTCTCACACCCTTTCTCTCTTTCAACCTATTCTCCACATGATAGCCATTGTTTTTTTTTTTTTCTTTGTGTGTGTGTGTGGTACTGGGGATGGAACCCAGGGGCATTCTACCTCTGAGCTAAACCCCCAGCCTAATTTTTTTATTCTTTATTTTGAAACAAGGTCTCACTGAGTTTCAAAGGGCCTCACTAAGTAACTGAGGCTGTCTGCAAACCTGGATCCTCCTGTCTCAGCCTCCCAAATGCTGGGATTACAAGCGTGTTCCACCATGCCTGGCTCAGTGATATTTTAAAATGAACATCTGATCATGATAAAACCATAGGAGGTGCATTACTTCTCACACCATACAGCTTACAGATCCTCTACTGTCAACTCCCACCTAACTCTTCAGCCACTCTCCAATTCCTCCTCTTCTGTGTCACACTTCAGCCACTTACCCCAACACTTTGAGTTCTAACCACATACCAGATATTCTTCTACATATTTCATTGCTTCATTTAGTTCCCACACCTTAACTCCTTCAATCATCCTCATTATGATGATGAAGTCACTGAGGCACAGTGAAGTTCAGTTAATAAACTGGCAAGGGCTGCCCATCCAAATCTGTCCTACCCATCTTTCCCACCTCAGGAAATGGCACCATTAGTTACCTAGTCCATCAAGGCAGAAACCAAGGAGTTATCTTTGATCCTCTTCTTTCCATCATCTTCCAGCATGCATTCCAGCAGCAAAGCCTGTAGATACTATCTTCAAAATGTTTCTGATTCTCCCTTCCCACTGCTGTCACACAGGTCCAAGCCACTGCCACCTTTGGCTGAAGGGACTCTGATGGCTTCCTTACTGGTTTGTCTGTACAATTGTGCCCTCCATGCATTTCCTCTTCCTTCCTTCATTTTTCCTTCCTCCCTTCTTTCCTCTTTACTTCTATCTCTTCTTATTTCTTCTCTCTTAAAACATAGGTTTATTATTATTTAGGTATGGTGAGGGCAGCAGATCAGGAGATAACTGTTATTTCAAAGATAGTTTATCATTCATAGTACCCAAGAGTAAAGGCCACATGATGCCATGCAAGGCCACACAGAGAAGCAGTAGCAGCAGCCAGAAACAAATGGAGCAATAGGGAAAAGAAGACAAGAGCCTTTATTATGGTTTCGGTAGGAAGAAATATTCAGTTCAGAGTAATCAGGCATATGATTGACTAGGTTGAAGAATTTCAGCAGACTCTGGGTGGAAGGGCTGTCTCTGGTTGACTGGCATTTGGTCCTTGAAAAATTAGGGAAGAGACTGGAATGATTAATGACTAGGTGAGAAGGAGCTCTAATAAGATAGACCAATAAAGGAGATGGTTGGAGTGTGGGCTCTAGATTGGTGTGATGTGTGTTATACTTTGGCAAATAATTTATCTACATTTTGCCAATGTCCAGAAACTTTATGTGAGACTAAATTTGAAGATGATAGGCTGATTAAATTAGCAGAGGAAATCTCAAAACAGAAAAGTATCCAAACTGCATTATGAATATTGATATCCATATTCAATAAACTGTGCACCAAATTTTAGAAGTGAAAAGTAAAGCAAAGAGACTTTAAAGATGTGCAGTTTCACCAGAAAGGCATGGGTAAAGCTATAGCCCAGACAAACAATGTTATGGAAGGAAGTTTGATGGCTGAAGTGGAAGCAGTGGTCATGATGGAGGCAGCAAATGGAGTTAGGACCAGGGCAGCCCACAGGGTCCTGGGGCCAGTGGCAGCCTGGATAGAGCAGGCTAGCACCTATGTCTCTAGATTTCACAGGAAGCATGTGGCAGGGTTGAAATACCTGCATGCAGGCCCAAATGGGGCACTTTTTGAAGCTATGAGGATGAAGTCAAGGTTGAAAGAAACCTCTGAGATTCAGAAACACCAGATATGTGAAACAACAGTGAGTAAAGGCTACTAGCTGTGAGCCATGAAGCCAGGCTGGAAGAGTCAGTAAACCAACCATTGCAATCAGCCAGGCTTTGGAGGCAGGGCTGCTAAGGCCCCTTGGAGATTACTCCTCAGCTCAATGTGCTCTGGGTGCCAGAAGTGGGACTGCAAGATCAATGCTTGCCCTGTCAGATTTTGTTACTACTTTGGTCCCATCCCTTCTTTCAATACCTCTATTCCTCCTTTTGGAAATGCAAATGCTTAGTCTTTGCCTTTGTATATTGTATGAATGTAACTTGCTCTTTATTTTGATGTTCATTGTCTTTTACAGGGGCTCACAAGAGTTCACCTTGAATCTCAGAGGAGACTGGACTTTGGGACTTTTAGCAATGCTGAAACTGTTAAGACTGTAAACTCTTAAAGAGGAATAAATGCATTTTTTATTTTGAGCTGGGCATAAGCTATTTTTTGGCCAGGGGACAGAATGTTATAGTTAAAATGTCCCCTAAAGAGCTCATGTTTGGAGGTGATATAATTTAGTCATGAGAGTTGTAATCCCAGAAGTGGATAAATCCATTGAAATGGATTTACCTGTGTAGTAGCTGGTAGGCTGTAGGGTGTGGTTGGAGGATGGTCCCTGAGGTGTGGCTTAGGAGATTATATATATGATTCCTTCTCCCCTGCTCTCTTTTGCTCTGGCCTCCATGACATGGGCACAATCCATGTGCTCTCTCTTTCTTCTCTTCCTGTCACCACGCCCTGAGATCTTTGGTTCCCAGCCTCACATGGACTGAACGTGAAACCATAAGAAAATCATTCTTTCTCTAAGTTACATCATCAATCTTTTAGTTTATAGTTTCAAAAATGCTGGTGGATATACCTACCATTTATGAGGCTCTGCTCTCAATCCCCAGTTACACTTACACACACACACACACAAACACACACACACAGAGGTCTTTTTTTGTGGTACTGGGGTTCCTGGAAGCCCTTCTACCTATGGGCTACACTCCCAGACCTATATTTACATTTTTTTAAAATTTGGAAACAGGGTCTCCTAAGCCAGTGCATGCGGCTGGCTTCGAACCTGCGTGATCCTCCTGTCTCTGCCTCCCAAGCGCGGGGATTACAAGCGTGCGCCACCACGCCTGGCCACACAGGTTTTTACACATATATTTTGCACAATTTGGAAACAGATTCAAATCATATTCACAGTGAGGTTTGCTTGTGAAACAACATGTAGTTAGCAGGTGAGCATATTTACATGATACTTAGGAGATTCCACATAAAAACCCAGACTACCACCTTCTCTCCAGGACAACTATGATACTTCAAGAACCCCCATCTCTGGCATTGTTACTCACCAAGTCTCAATAACCATCTGAGTTTGCTGATGCCTTGGGATCTGTTTTATTCATAACCCCTTTTATTTGAACTATTTCCAAGTTTTGGAAATAGTTTCTATAAAATGGTAGCATAAGATCTTCCAGTTTCTCTCTTCTTTAGGAAGAAGCTAACCAACTTCTTAAGTGCCCCTCACTCCAGAATGGCTTGTGTTACTCCCTGGCCTGTGTTCTATGGTTGCTGAGGGCTCGAAATTTTTCCTTCAGGTTGGGAGAAGCTATTTCTCTGCTAATCTGTGGTAACTTCACTAAACAATTAATTATTTAATTATTTGACTAAGTACCATGTTCATCTGGCTGAAAACTCAAAAATTATAAGATAGTCATAAAAGTTGTAAGATTATTAAAAGTTATTCAAGCCAGGTGTGGTGGCACACGCTTGTAATCCCCACTCTTGGGAGGCAGAGACAGGAGGATCGTGCAGGTTCGAAGCCAGCGCGCTGGCTTAAGAGACCCTGTTTCCAAATAAAAATATAAAATAGGACTGGGAGTGTAGCCTGGGGGTAGAAGGGTTTCCAGGAACCCCAGTACCACCAAAAAAAAAAGTTATTCAGAGAATCTTCTTCCTCCCATCCTTTCTGCCATCCATTTGTCATACTCCTTCAGAATAAATATGCAGTTACTAGTTTTTTTCTGTATCCTTCTAGAAATTTTATATTTTTGCATATAAAAAACAATGTATACTTTTTTCTTCCATCTTTCATTCAAATGGTAGGATGTTTCATCTCTAGTCACACTTAATTAAAATATATAAGTTGAAGAATTTCCATATGGCTACATGTAGGGTTACTTCATTCTTTTCAATCCAGTTATAAAAGATTCCACTTCATGGCTATTCACAATGTATTCAAGTTGATCCAAACTGATGAACTTTTTGTTTGTTTCCAGATGTTTGCTATTATAAACATTGCTACAACAAATAACTTTGAACATACTGACCAATCTAGTTATCTCATCAACTAGAAATCCTTCTGAAGAATCTAAACCAGCACAAATTTCCTGCCCTTATGCAATAAATAAGTTTCATCTTCTCTACTGATCATGCTTCTCCCCATTGACAGAAACAGCAACACAGAATACACAAATGCTGGACTGCTGAACAATGTGGAGACCTTTGGCCTTTCATGCTCTTCAATGGTTTTTGTAGATTGAAGAAAGAAAAAATGACTTAATTCCCATCTCTCCCTATGGCAATATTATAAAATGTTGGCCTGGAAGACTATGGCAAGTTAGGTGAGTTTTTTTATGTTAGGTCTCCTTTGAATTGTTAGCAATACTGATATAATACAATATTTTCATAATTAGCAAGCCTTTCAAATTTATTACATCTACGTATTCTTGTTCTTTTTAATTACTGAGCAGTCTAGTTGGAGGTAGCATAATGATTCAAATGATGGTTAAATATGTCAGATGATGACAAAATACACCAACATGCCCTAGTGGAAAGAAGTAAAATCTAGAAATGACATAAGATTTTTTTTATCCTATTAAATGCACAAAACTTTCTCAATGTATTATTCATGTTTTAACCATGGCACAAACAAAACATGATTTATTGAGTATTTTAATACAGCCTGCTAATGCTATGCAATAAAATGTATTTTAATATTTAATATAATCTGTAAATTTTGAACTTTTGTAAAGAAAAGGTCTCATAATTTTAAACTAAATTATATATAGTAGATGACAAATGAGTCTCTCTGATAATCCCTACAGGCAGGTTAAGTCTTTTCAGAAAAACTAGAATTTGGAAGCTTGCTTTGGCTTTGGTGTTGAGACTGTCATAGAGTAATGGATCATGTGGCTATTGTTTTGAGAAGTGAGCTGATTAGAAAAGCTCATCTGTTTATACATATCAGGCATTTATGATGTCAAGGTCATGGACCTGGTCCCTGGATATATCCAGTGACTACCATAGTGAATAGCTAACTTTTTAAATGTTTTTTTATGTGTTCTCTGGTCTTTTGGAAATAGTAGATCCATTTCCTACTAGGCAATTAAATGTCTCCTGCTGGATAGAGTTTGTAGGACTACGGGTGTCCTGATCTTCTCTATGAGTTAGCATATCACCCAACCCAGGCAATGAATGGCTTCTTATATGTCTGGTTTGGTTTTACAATGTTGCAATCCTAAAAGCAATCCTAAATTTTTTGAAGCTTAATGTAACAGTTTATTTCTCATGCCACATGTCCATCTCAAGTTAAAAGGGGGCTTAGCTAATTGTAGTCCCTCAGTCTAGGTTGATGTAGGTTACATTTCAATAAGTGCTCTAGTGATGGCAATGGCAACAAAAGAAAACTCTGCAGGGTCTCGTCTCAGGATAAGTGTCCCAGGTTGTCAAGGGTTATTTCTGCTTTTAATTTATTGGCCAGAAAAACACAATCAACCTCAACAAACAAACAAAAAATCAAGTTCACTGTTAATGCAATTGACCAAAGGGACAAAAGAGGACAATTCAGTCAATAACACTAACATATGACTGTCACACTTCCTCTCTGCATTTTGAGTTAAAGCAGAAGAGGTATTTCAAAAGAATCTCCCTCTGTGGAACCCATTTATCCCATAGAGGTGCCTGCACCACTCTCTAGAGTATCCCCTGCCCTTGAAGCTCTCTGGTGTTGCCCTTCTCCCAAATGCTCTTGCTCTTTCATGTCTTTCCAGTGAGTCCCATTTATACCCAAGTAGCCAGAGTCAGATTCTGTTTATCAAAACCAAAGAGCCCCAAGATACTCAACTTTGTTAACATGGCCCAGAATAGTTCTCCGTCTCCCAATCTCTACACCCCAAACCTGGTGTCTTAGTTCTATGAATGAAACATCATGGCAATAAATAGCAAAGGGGAGCACCAGGATGGTGGGGTTCACATACAGCCATTATAAGATGATCAAACCACCCATGGCCTACCTCCCATAATTGCTAAGGGAATATCTTTCAGACAGAGAAAGGTTTAGGTCCCTGCACAGACCCTACTTGGAGACTGAAGAATAGTTGAGACAAAAGAGACCTCAGAGGTGATTTTGCCTGATTTTTGCCCAGAAAGTGAAGAAGGAAAGATATGGTTATTTAGTAGCATAATCTCTAACTCACAGAGGAAAGTAGAGAACCAAAGAAGTCACACATTTGAGCTGGACTGCCAGTGCCCAGACAGAGGACCCCTTTAGCCTCATACTAGCTTGAGTGGGTCCTACTTTGTCCCTTGCTTTCCACAGAGAAGGGTTCCTTTTTGTTAGAAACCAATGAGACTAATTAAGAAAATTACAACTATAATCCATCATCTTTAAAAATATGAGATCAGCAGTTTAATCTGTGTTTAAGTCAGTGTTTACAATTTAGCTCCAAGGGGCAAGAAGAATCTTCTCCTCCAGAGACTGACATCTCTATGTCAACACAAAGCTGTTTTCAGTTGCAGGATGGGAAACATTCACATGAATGGGCACAATTCTGTACACATTAATCAACAAAAAGAATGTACTTGTCCTGAGTATGAACAAATAATGAAAAATAAAGGGTTTCCCTTGTATTATCTTAGGCAGGAGCAGTAAGGCTTTTCCACTGCAAAATTAATCAGTGTTTTAGCACTTGTGGCTGCTTTTGAAAATGAAAATCCCATTTAATCCCTTTTCCTCAGGAGGATATACTTCATGTAGACCCATAACATACTTTGGACTCCCCACAAACTGAAAAATTTTATAAAATTTTATTTTTATTATTTGAATTAAAGAACCACCTGGTTATTTCTTTTTACTTTGAGAAATAAAAAAATAAAATGTTAAAGATGAGGATATTTGTATCACTTAATTTTATTTATTTATTTATTTTTATGTTTTTTTTTTTTTGGTGGTACTGGGGTTCCTGGAAGCCCTTCTACCTCTGGGCTGCACTCCCAGACCTATTTTATAGTGTTTTATTTGGAAACAGGGTCTTTTAAGCTAGCAAGGCTGGCTCTGAACCAGCGTGATCCTCCTGTCTCCGCCTCCCAAGCGCGGGGATTACAAGCGTGTGCCACCACGCCTGGCTGTACCATTTAATTTTAGAAAAAGTATTTCAAGCCGGGGTGGTGGCACACGCTTGTAATCCCCATGCTTGGGAGGCAGAGACAGAAGAATCGTGCAGGTTTGAAGCCAACCGCGCTGGCGTAAGAGACCCTGTTTCAAAAATATAAAATAGATCTGGGAGTGTAGCCCGGAGGTAGAAAGGCTTCCAGGAACCCCAGTACCATCAAAAAAAAGTATTTCAAATATCTTTTGGGGTAAACGGACTTCCAAATAATGAAGCAAAATGGTCTGAAGTGTTTTTGTCAACTCTTCTTGTTACTGTAACCAAAATATCTCACAAGCACAACTTAGAGGAAGAAAGACTTATTTGAGGCTCATGGCTTCAGAGATCAGCCAGCTTTTAGCAAGAGGGATAGCAGGGCTTCAGGGCATGGAAGGGAGGCCTGCTCATCTCATGGCAGAAGGAGGAGCAGAGAGGAATGGGGTGCAGGAGAGATACTAGACCATTACTGGCCAAACCCTCAGTGATCCATCTCCTCCAGCCATTCTCTAACACATGAGCTTCCCTGGGTGACATTTTTAATACAGATTGTAACACTAGGGATATTAGGAATGTAAAATTTTTAAGTTAAAAAAAGTGTTACTCCAAAGGCACCATCAAGAAAATGAAAAGACAGTGAATAGAACATACAAATAATTATTTATAGTGGTAATCATAATAGACAAAAGGTGAGAAGAATACCAATGCTCACTGACTGATGAATGGGTAAACAATATGGATATGTTTGGATATACAATGTATGGATATACATTGGACCCAGTCATAAAAAGGAATAAGGTATGTGCCGGAGCCTGCCGGCAAAAGTATGGATTCCGAAGAGAGGAGTGAGGATGAAAATAATTCAATTCAATGAATTTTATTCAAAGAATACTTAATTCTATCATGGAAGGATTGCCAGTACACTCCTGGGTCAATATCTCTACTGACCAATCTTGGGTTTATCACTCTCATCCTATTTATACAGCTCCAGGTCAATCAACCCTCATGCCATCACCACTTGTGTGCGTAATGGTCAAACCAATCAATTCCACCTGAGCTTTTCTCAGACCTTGAACTTTCCATGACCCCAAACCTTATTGGCTCTGGGAAAAGGACAGTCAGAAGTATTCTTAAAGGGAAAAACCTTAATGGCTCCCCACAGTTCCCGCTTTTTTATTATATTCAAAAGAAGACTGTGCCTGTCTTAGGTTGTTTCCTTCAGATATCAAGGATTACCCATCTTTGGACAATACAGAGCTATAAGCTGTATATCCTGTCTTAGGTTTCCTTGTCCCAAGGAAATCTTACCCATCATTGACTACCAGCCTCTTAAATGGGGGTACTTTTTATATGTAGATCATGTACTTCTGCTGAATAAAAATGTTGTCACTTTGTCCAAGGTCACACTTTGTCCCAAGTCTCTAATAAACAAGGTATTGGGAATATCATGAAAAATAGGCATTTCAGTAAGACATTTCTTCCAATTAACACTAGGATTTCCACATGTTAAATCAGTTTAACAGGGTAAACAAGTTATTAGTGGGCCTACATTTTTATCTTCTTTCCCTGTGTAACCAGGGTCCCACAAGACCACACCTTTAGTAACACAATTACTCTCAGTCTTTTTACTTGTCTGCAATACCATGGGCATCAATTGCAGACATCCCATCTTCTTGACATTTTTAGAAAAATATGAGTGTACCAAATCTTTGTCCAAAATAATTAAAAGTTTCTGTAATGGGTATAGAGTTCAAAGCAAAAAGTCCCAGCAATCGTGAGTTGTCACTGAAGACAGTGATCTCCCATTGTTCCCAAGCAGCTGGATGAAGTATGGGATGACCTGGAACATAAGCACATGTTTCAGTCATTAGCATTAATCCGATATTCTTCCATTTTTGCTTGATCCATATGTCGCACCAGCCGCTCAGGTATCCACCGTGCATTATCTTCATCTTGTGAGAAAACACAAAAATGCCCTCTTCCCCATATTAGTACAGGGTTGGGACCTTTCCAAATTCCTGTGCAAGGATCTTTCCATTCCACTAAAGCAAAATTGTTTTTGGAGGATGGATGCCAATATCTGTCTGCTGCTGTGCGACTAGTTTTGTCAGCATTCAAGAAATTAAGAATAAAAAGAGCATGATTTAAAGAGTTCTGTGGTTAATGGGGATATAACTCCCCCTTTTTATTTATTTTCAAAAGTGTTGTTTTTATGCAAGAATTTCCGTTACAGTCAGGAACAAGACAAGGATGCCCACTATCACCACTCCTTTTCAATATAGTCCTTGAGACTCTTGCTGCAGCAATCAGACAAGAGAAGGAAATCAAAGGAATTCACATAGGAAGAGAGGAATTAAAATTATCCTTATTCACAGATGACATGATCCTTTATCTGGAAGACCCAAAGAACTCAACCAAAAGACTTCTGGACCTGATTGACAAATTCAGCAAAGTCACAGGTTACAAAATCAACCTAAGGAAATCAGTGGCTTTTCTTTATGCCAACAACGAATCCACAATGAAAGAAATAAAAACAGCAATTCCATTCACTATAACCTCAAAACCAATAAAATACCTAGGAATAAACCTAACCAAAGATGTAAAAGACCTCTACAACAAAAACTATAAAACATTAAAGAAAGAAATTGAAGAAGACCTTGGAAGATGGAAAGATCTCCCGTGCTCATGGATAGGCAGAATAAATATCATCAAAATGGCCATTCTGCCAAAACTGATCTATAGGTTCAATGCAATTCCCATTAAAATACCAGTGGCATTCTTCAGAGACCTAGAAAAATCAATCATGAACTTCATATGGAGAAAGAAAAGACCTAGAATAGCCAAAGCAATTCTCAATAACAAGAAACACGCAGGAGGCATTACAATCCCAGACTTCAAACTATACTATAGAGCAATAGTAGTAAAAACAGCATGGTACTGGCACAAAAACAGATATACTGACCAGTGGATTAGAATAGAAGATACAGAAACAAACCCACACAACTTTAGTCAATTAATCTTTGACAAAGGGGCCAAACACATACGCTGGAGAAAAGACAGCCTTTTCAACAAGTGGTGCTGGGAGAACTGGCTAACCATTTGTAAAAAGATGAATCTAAACCCCTATATCTCACCAAACACAGGAATCAACTCAAGATGGATCAAAGACTTAGAAATTAGACCTGAGACTGTGAAGTTAATAGAGGAGAGCATAGGTTCAACACTACAACATATTGGCACAGGCAGTAACTTTCTCAACAAAACCCCCAAAGCTCAGGAAATTAAAGCAAGAATAAACAAGTGGGATAACATCAAACTAAAAAGTTTCTTCTCATCAAAGGATACTATCAATAACCTAAAGAGGAAGCCCACAGAATGGGAAAGGATCTTTACCAGCCACCATTCTGATAGGGGGCTAATATCCAGAGTATACAAAGAGCTCAAAAAACTCTACACTGGCAAAACAAACAACCCAATCAGAAATGGGCAAATGAACTAAATAGACACTTCACAAAAGAAGAGATACAAAGGGCTAATAGATACATGAAAAGATGTTCTTCATCGCTGGCCATCGGGGAGATGCAAATCAAAACTACACTGAGATTCCATCTAACCCCAGTCAGAGTAGCAAGCATAAAGAAATCAAACAACAACAAATGCTGGCGAGGATGTGGGGAAAGAGGAACTCTTTTACACTGTTGGTGGGAATGCAAACTAGTTCAACCACTATGGAGATCTGTGTGGAGATTCCTAAGAAAGGTGGGAATAGATCCACCATATGATCCAGCTATACCACTCCTGGGTATCTTTCCAAAGGAGTTGAATTCAGAGAAATATAGCAACATATGCATACCTATGTTCATAGCAGCACAATATGTAATAGCCAAAATATGGAACCAACCCAGATCACCATCAACAGATGAATGGATAGCAAAACTGTGGGAAATACACACAATGGAATTCTATTCAGCCATTAAGAAGAACAAAATTATGTCATTTGCAAGGAGATGGAAAACCCTGGAGAACATTATGTTAAGTGAGATCAGCCAAGCACAAAAGAAGAAGATACATATGTTTCCTCTAATATGCCCAAACTAGGAAACACAAAGAATACCAGTGGGACTCCAGTTATTGAAGGGGAAATACTAGCTAAGTTTGGATGGTAAGATAGGAGAGGAGGAAGGTCGGTCTTGATTAACGAGGGTCTACACCTGAACATGTGTAAAATTATGAATAAGTCATGGTTAACCTGGACAGCCATTGGTGGGAGGGGGGAAAGGAAAATGGGGGCGGGGGGAGGGCATCAAATATAGTGTAAATGTATACTATTTACGTTCAATAAAAATTGTTTAAATTTAAAAAAAGTGTTGTTTTTAAAGAATTGTGGGCATGTTCTACAAGACCCTGTCCTTGAGGATTATAGGGTATACCTGTAATATGCTGAATATTGTATATTGCAAAATCGTTTAAAAACCATACTCATATATCCTGAAAAATTATCAGTTTTAATGTAGGTAAGAAGGCCTGAGAAAGCAAAACATTTCAAACAATGGGAAATCACATGCTTAGCAGCCTCCCCAGTTTGGGCTGTAGCCATAATAAATCCTAAAAAAAGTATCAATAGACACATGAACATAGTTTTGTTTACCAGAGGCAGAAATGTGCATAACATCCATTTGCCATAAATTATTGGGAACCAATCCCCATGGATTTACACCTAAATGAGGAACAGGTAAATACTCTGTACATATAGGACATTGTTTAATAATTTGTCGTGCTGCTTCTCGAGTAATTTGAAACTGTTTATGCAGACCAGCACTATTTTGATGATGTAAAGAATGTGATTGCTGAGCTTGTTCTAACTGAGAGGGGCAGACTAACTTTGTAGCATCATCAGCAATTTGATTACCTTCTGCCAAAAGACCAGGTAGGACAGAATGTGCTCTTATGTGCCCAATAAAACAAGGATGTTGGTGTGATAAGATCTGAGTTTGAATTTGAAAAAATAAATTACCTATCAATTTATTATGCATATCAATATATGGTACAGTTTCTAATGCTTGAAGGGCATTAGCTATATATAAACTACCAGTATATAAATTAAAAGGCATATCAGATAGATCTTGAAAAACAGCTGCTACTGCATGCAATTCTACAACTTGAGCAGATGTAAAAGATGTTTGAATTATAGTACTATGTTTATTAATTACATAAGATTCCTTACCATTTGATGAGCCATCAGTAAATACCAAGACTGCTTGAGATATGGGAGTAGCATGAATTATCTTAGGAAATATAAGAGCATGTTTATTAACAAACTGTAATAATTTATCATGAGGTAAATGATTGTCAATTTCTCCAATAAAAGATGCAAAAGCAATAGCCCATGAATCAGCATTTTGAAAAAGCCATTGTACTTGCTGTTTAGTAAAAGGAACACTAATAAGTGAAGGCTCTTTACCAAAATATTTTATAGATTCTGATCTGACAGAACATACCAAACAGGTAACTAATTCCCAGTATGGCATTAAGACTCTGCTTGGAGTAGTGGGTAAATGTATCCACATTAATGGTCCATCCTGCCACAAGACAGCAGCAGGTGTATGTGCCAATGTTAATATATAAGCAGCCCATTCTTTAGCATAGTCAATGCACTGTTTTCTTTGACATTCAATAGCCAATTCAACCTTTTTAAGAGCAACACGTCCTTCCTCTGTTGAGTTGAGAAAGTTGGGTCTGAGTCACCTTTTAAGATATCAAATAACCGTTTTAATTCTCCAGTAGTAATATTTAAGGATGGTCTAAGCCAATTAATATCTCCTAAAAGTTTTTGAAAATCATTTAAGGTTTTAAATTATCTTTACATAATTGATTTTTTGTGGCTTAATAGTCTTGGGATAAAGAATGTTTGTTTCCCAAGTAAGTATACGGTGGTTCTCTTTGTACTATATCTGGAGCTATAATAAAAACATTACTTTGTAATGTAGTTTGTAAGCTAGCATAAGCTGACAACAAAATTCCTTCATCTGTATGTGCTAATAAAATATCATCCATATAATGTATCATATATACAGATTTATAGGATCTTCTGACAGTAGCCATAGCCTTCGCAACAAATTTTTGACATAGAATTGGACTATTGGCCATTCCCTGAGGTAGCACTTTCCACTGATATCTTTGCATAGGAGCTCTATAATTTGTAGATGGAACACTAAAGGCAAATCTCTTACAATCTTGTAGTGCTAAAGGTATAGTATAAAAGCAGTCTTTTAAATCTAAAATTATTTTATAAGTGTCTTTGGGGATAACTGATGGATTGGTATTGTTCTGCAAATTTAGACTTCCATAATAAAAAAATCACCCCCTGATAAACAGGCTTGGGCTGTTTCCAATCAGAAGGACATAAAGCCTCCATAGAGAGAGATTCTAACATGGCTTAAATAAAAGGTGTCATTGGCCCATATTGAGCACAAGCCATTTTTAATTCTTTTAATTGTTTGAAAGGAAAGGGTCTGTGTCCTCTAGTAACACCTCCTTGACCATCAGGGTCTTCAGTAACCAGGAAAACTCTAAATCCTCTAGTATCTTCTCTGTTTTCTACAGCCCAATTTATAGCCGCTTGAAGCGGTGATATTAAAGATGAAGGTCAGTGTTTTTTAATGCTTTGTTTAGCAAATGCTACAGTGGGAGAATTTTGAAGGTTCATATTGCTGATAATAGGAGAATATTGTTGAGGTCCTTCTTTTTCACAATTTGAAGGAGCTATCTGATCTAATCATTTAGTTAAAGTCTCTACGGCTACTTGTAATTGCTTTATACAAAGATTGAGCTCTGAAGTTTCTGGAATATCTGGATAAGCCCCTAACTCATTTCTATGGAACCGAGCAGCAGTTTCCTCAAGCTGCTCCTCTTCTTCAGTATCCTTATCTTCCTTAGGAAGTGAAGGCAAAGCACCTTTGTGTTCTATCTTAGTTTTCCTAACACCAAGCATATCTCTTAACATCTGTACAAAAAACAAAAGACTAATTTTTTGACCCATTGTATACTACAACTTCCACGTTACTCACCACCACCATGAGTCTTTGAGCGCACTCCTTTTTTATTCAGCAGTGTCCTTCACTGGATCCTCAGTTTCAGAATCTCCCCATATGGGCCACCACCTGCTGGAGCCTGCTGGCAAAAGTACAGGTTCCGAAGATAGGAGTGAGGATGAAAAGAATTCAATTCAATGAATTTTATTCAAAGAATACTTAATTCTATCATGGAAGGTTCGCCAGTACACTCCTGGGTCGATATCTCTACTGACCAATCCTGGGTTTATCACTCTCATCTTATTTATACAGCTCCAGGTCAATCAACCCTCGTGACATCACCACCTGCACATAATGGTCAAACCAATCAACCCTCATGCTGTCACCACCTATGTGCATAACAGTCAAACCAATCAATTCCACCTGAGCTTCTCTCAGACCTTGAACTTTCCATGACCCCAAACCTTATTGGCTCTGGGAAAAGGACAGTCAGAAGTATTCTTAAAGGGGAAAACCTTAATGGCTTCCCATAGGTACATCATTTTACATCACAGATGCACCTTGAAAACATATTAAAGGAAAACACAAAGGTCATATATTATATGATTCAATTCACATGAACTACCCAGAACAAGCACACAGGGAGAGAAAGTAGGAATAATTGCCAGGGCTAAAAGAAAAAGATGTGAATGATTGTTAATAGATAATATGGTTTCTTGGTGGGGGGTGATCAAATGCTCTAGAATTAGTGGTAATAGTGGCACAACCTTATGATTATACTAAAAACCACTGAAGTATACTCATT
This sequence comes from Muscardinus avellanarius, assembly GCF_963383645.1. Taxonomy (NCBI): domain Eukaryota; kingdom Metazoa; phylum Chordata; class Mammalia; order Rodentia; family Gliridae; genus Muscardinus; species Muscardinus avellanarius. Next base: position 41,024,391 of record NC_137796.1, read on the forward strand.
AGAAGAATAAATTTTACTCGAGCATAGTAACACACATTGCAATCCCAGCATTCAGGAGGCTGAGACAGGAGGCTTGCAGTGTTTGGACAGCCCCAGCTCCTTAGTGAGGCCTCCACAACTCTGTGAGACTCTGTTTCAAAAGAAAGAATAAAAAATTGGGCTGGGGGTGTAACTTGGAGGTAGAATGCCCCTAGGTTCCATCTCCAGTACCACACACACACACACACGCACACACACACACACACACACACACACACACACACACACCAGAATAAATTTTGTAGCATGTGAGTTAAATCTCAATAAACCTTCTATATAAAGCATACTTATGCTATATATAATATACTTATAAAGACAAAGAAAAAAGAAGAGAAAGAGAAGGGAGAGAGACAGAGGGAAGGAGGAATCAAAGTCAAGACAGGAAAAATGCTCTGTCAATGTAGATTTCAAAAGAAAGTATAAGTCCAGCATATCCCAATAGATCTTGAACTTTTGACCCTGATGTGCCCTGCCTACACACAAAAAAAATTAGCTTCTGATGTAGATGGACAGTCTGGAGATGGCCAGTGGACCTTGACATGGTTATGCAATTGGTCAACAAATTGGACAGGATCACTTCACCACAGAGCTCCTCAGGAGAGGCTGGATGGCCACTAGGACCATGCAGCCAACTCTCCAGCCCTTTTCCAGCTTTCTGCTGGGGATGTTGTATCTTCTCTTTTTCCTTTTACTTATTCAAATTGCATCCCCTCTAGGAACTAATATTTTGCTTATCTGACTTATACTCACTTTATTTATATATTTATTTATTTTTTTTGCAAATTTATTTTTTTTATTAGTGCACTGTATTCATACATCATAGTGGGATACAAACTTTTGTAGACATACATGCACACATTGCCCAGTCAGCCCCCACCCCGCCCCATTCTCTCCCCATCCCTCCCTCCCATGCTTGGCTTAATGGTTGACATCTAGTATTATAGCAATTTATCCAAAATTAAAAATGATAATCTCACATAACAGTTTCATTTGTCTGATACCAAGCTTTTGATGACTTAAAGATAACATTTCAATATTTCTTTTTACTTTCTTTCTTACCAGAGAATATATTTTTTTAGGTGAAACTATCATATATTTATATATTTATTTTTCAGAAAAAAATCTATCCTAATATGGAATATGGACTCTAGATACCCAAAACGATCTTGAAAAAGAACAAAGCTAGAAGATATATATTTTCTGATTTCAAACCATATAAAGCTACAATAATTGAAACAGTGTAGTACTATTCTAAAGGCAGATATATAAACCATTGGAGTTAAATAAAAGCCTAGAGCTAAATTCTTCCCTATATTGTCAAGTTATTTTTGACAAGGTTTCCATGAACATTTGGTGGAGGAAATAATAATCTTTTAACTAAATATTGTTGAAAAATAATACTTACATGGAAAAGAATAAAGTTGGACCCTTACCTAATCCCATATACAAATATTAACTCAAAATAGATAAAAGCCTTAATATAAATCTTAAGACTATAAACTTTTAGGAGAAAATCTGGGTCATAAAACCTCACAACATTGAAATTGGCAGTGATTTCTTGGATATGATTTCAATGGCACAGGCAACAGAAGAGTATACAAACTCCCTAAAAAATAAAAAGATATTGTATATCCAAAGACAATGTAAACAGAGTTAACAGTTACTAATATAATGGGATAAAATATTTCCAAATGCTATATCTGAAGGTATATTAATATTCCAACTAGAAATCTTAAAAATTAACAACAATAAAGGCAAACAATACCATTTAGAGATAGGTAAAAGACTAACATAAGTAATGAATCTCCACAGATAACCAATCTTAATTGTCTGTTGGATGGAAACTCTTGTTTCTCTGGTTCTGGTGTGTGTTACCTATTTCTTCTTTGTAGTTAATCTCTTTGAGTATTTTCTCTAGTGCTGGTTTTGAAGACATAAATTCCTTCAGTTTCTGTTTGTCATGGAAGCTTCTTATTTCTCCATCTAATTTGATAGAAAGTTTTGCTGGGTAGGAAATTTTTGGCTGGAAGTGGTTTTCTTTCAGAGTTTGGAATATGTTACTTCAAGCCCTTCTGGCTCTCATGACTTGGTTTGGGAAGTCTGGAGTGATTCTAATTGGTTTGCCTCTGAATGTCACTTGGCCCTTTGCTTTTGTTGCCTTTAAGATTCTCTGCTTGGCTTCCACATTGGTCATTTTGACAATTATGTGGCGTGGGGATCCTCTTCTTTGATCCTGTCTAAAGGGAGTTCTATAAGTTTCCTGGACCTGTGTATCAACCTCTTGCTCTATGTTTGGAAAATTTTCTGCTATTACTTCCTTGAAGAGATTGTTGATCCCTTTGGTTTCACTTTCTTTTCCCTCCTCTATTCCAATTATTCTTAGGTTAGCTCTCTTAAAATGGGCCCATACTTCTTCAATGTCAGATTCCTGCTTTCAGATTTTTTTTTTCTAAAGTAGAAACTATACGTTTATTTTTGGAGTGATCATCTTCTAAGAGCGAGATTCTGTTCTCCATGTGGTCTAATTGGTTGTTTGTGCTTTGAATTGAGGCCTTTACTTCATTAATTGCATCCTTTATCTCTTTTTGGCTCTCTCTTAGTTCTTTTTGAAGCACCTCTATTATTTCTACAGTTATTTTCCTGATTTGATCTTCTAGAAATCTCTGATTTTCTGTTTTATCGGGTTCTGATGTTGTGGGGTTGTGGGCGTTCATTGCTCTAGTATTATTCCTCTTTCCCATGATTTCGGAAGTTTGTGCCTTCTCTGGGTTCTTCCCTTGGGTCACTATGACTTCACTTAAGGTGTTCTGGATCTCGAGTCTGTAGTATCTCAGACCCCACTACTCCTTTACTGGGTTTTATCACAGAGTCTCCGACCCAGAGAGTCGATAGAGGCTGCTTTAGATTGTGGGGGGTGCCAGGTTGCACGATCTCCTATGGTGTGATATCTCGGCCACCGCCCCTCCCCCACTGGGTCAAGTCCCAGGGATTTCTCCTCTGTGGCCTGCAATTTGACTCACTGTTCTTTAGTACACAGATGTAGCTGTACTGGATTTGGTGAATTCTCTGCTGCTGCCGCCGGTGGCAATATGGCGCCGCTGCTACACCCTCAGCCGTGAGGCTGGCGTATTTCTTCTTGGTTTTGATTTCCACTCTGAATCCCTGCAGTGTGTGCTGAGCTCAGCCACTGGGAGCTTTAGATTTTACCTGCGGCGAGAAATCCTGCCTGGCTCTTCCGCAGGAGCTCACCTCGGCTTGCTGTAGCTGTCTGGTTAAGTCGCAGCTGCTGCCGGCAGTATGGTGCTGCTGCCGCGGCCTCGGGCGTGAGGCCGGTTTATCTCCTCTTTGGCTTTGAGCTCTGTTCTCAGACCGCTTTCTCTCTGGAGCCTGGTGATTTTTTTGTTTCTCTGGTGATGGTGTTTTCTGGCTATGAAAAGCGCTGATTTTGTGGTAATGGAGATTGGTTGTTAGCGAGGCTCTTAAGCCCCGCTTTTCTCGGTCGCCATCTTCCCGGCTTATACTCACTTTAAATTACAGCATTTTCCAAGGTACACAGGCAAATAAAAATACAAATAACAATCTTAATTTCAGACAAACTATATTTTACATAAGTATACCCCAAATATTATGTAGGGTATATTTATACTAATTCTTTTAATCTGAAGTTGACATTTTACTAAGTATCTTAATTTTAACTAGCTCTACTTAGGGGCTTACAAATTATGTAGACCCTGGGTCTTTTGATAGATCTGAAGTAGAGGCTCAGGAAAAAAAAATATATAATATATATATTATATATATATATAATATATATATATATATATATATATATATATATATATATATATTATATATATATAGTACTAGGGTTCCTGGAAGCCCTTCTACCTCTGGGATACACTCCTATGGGCTACACTCCCAGACCTATTTTTTAACTTTTTTATGTGGAAACAGGGTCTCTTAAGCCAGCGAGGCTGGCTCCAAACCAGCGTGATCCTCCTGTCTCTGCCTCCCAAGCTCGGGGATTACAAGCGTGCGCCACCACGTCTGGCAGGAAACTATATTTGTAAAAAAAAAAAAAAAAAAAAAAAAAAAGCCCCATGGATAGGACTGATTGATCTAAGAGTAATAAAATAGAAGAGGAGTGCATATGTGTATGTGTGTACACAGGCACACACACACATGAAGACAAAACTATGTATTTTGTGGGTTGGGTAGTTGGGGAGGGGGTTTCCCAGAAATTCAGAGTCCTGATCCATATCTTCTCACTACTTTAGAATTACTGGAACCTCAGCTTCCTTTTTCAATAATTTATTCACAGAGACTCATCTTTCAGGAGTCTGTTTGACAGTGCTTAACTGCTACCCACATTGTACATGCTCAAAACAAAAAGACAAGTCACCATCTACCATTCTGTAGCTTAGAAATGTGCAAATTACACGACATCTGGATCCACCCAAGGGAAGAAAAAAAGCCAGTCTACATATCTAGCATGCTGAAGCAGAAACCATGTGCTTGGAATCATTAAAATCATATTTCACTTTGCCACAGTGCAGCTCAGGATCCCTGCTATGGGCCAGAGAAGATGAGCAGAAGAGATCCACTTGCATAGTGCTGAGTGAAGGGGCCACACACTTCTGGGTTAGTACATATCCAGGTTTAATACCTAATTACCATCCTAATTACCAACACTCATTACCAGCACTCAGCAATTCCAGACAAGGTGATGGGATTTAAGAATACAACAAAGAGTAGTCACCATTTGGGTTCAAGTGCTGATCTCCTTGGAACATTATCACTCATCAAGATTTAGAAGGCAGCATTCTCACATTCTACTGAAGCCTCTTGTGAGAATTAGAAAGCATTAAACATCCAGAAATAAATTAAACTTGCCTTATTAGAGTAAGAAGGGCTTACTCTGCTCAGGTTTTATTAGTTTTATTTTATGTCTGCCTTTTCTTTAGCTACCCATCTCTAGCACTCAGGCCTGAAACTCACCTGTGACTGGCACACTCCAAGTTATAGTGATGAATCTCAGAAGTGACAGGCTCATTTAGAGCACCAGATGGGCTGTCCAACACCCCAGGCCTTTCCTGGGAGCCCTGGGGTGGACTCTATAACCACTGGTCCCACCAAAGATCTAGTAAAAAGACTTTTATGAATCATGCTCATGGCTGTTATAGGAAATCCAGGTGAAACTGTTTCCCCTGTCTGCCTGCCTGGTTATTTGCTTCCCAGAAAGAAGACCAGAAAGGGATAGAAAGGGACAAAGGAAAAGGAGAGGAGAGGGAGCAGGGGAAAAAGGAAGAAAAAGATCACAGGGTAAGGGAGGGAATACTGAGGACCAGCTGTAAGACAATAGATGACTGGTCATTTAAGCCATTAGCAACTTACTGTGAATTCCAGATTGACTTTTTGGAAGCTACAGCCATTTTTTTGTTAGAAATTTATTTGCATAACAAATGTTCTATGGGACAGAGCATTGTTGTAGGGGATACAGATACACCCCTGAAAGCAATAGTTTGCATTATAATAAGGTGAAGCAAACAATAAACAAGTAAATAAACAAATGTGAATTTCAGATTGTATTGTGCTGGAAGTAAATAGCATGGGAATATCATAGATTTAGGAGGAATATCATAGATTTAGGAGGGAAAGGAGACTTTGGACATGGAACAGTGGGTAGGGAAGTTGCTTTAAATAGTTGGGCAAGAGAGCTGAGGAGGCAGCTGTGCAATGGCCTGAGAGAAGCATGTGCAAAGCTTCATGAGAACCCAATGTTTTGTTGGATAGGGCAATGAGACAGAGGTTAATGTGGCTGAAGGGTAATGTGCCCCAATTGTGAGTTACAGCTTTGAAAGTGCTGATGTGAATTTGGATTATATTTATTTGGGGAAATATAAAAAATTCTGCTGTTAGCAGCCATATAGTCAACCTTTCTTGATAGGAAAACATTGGCCCTGACATGATTTGTTCATTGAGGGCTCCAATCTTGGATTTGCTTCTCGATGGTCATCATAAAGAAGAGGAGAGGCAATGTATGGGTTTAACATGTGTCTTTCCTATGAGTTTCAACATCTGGAAACATCTGCTTCCTTATGGACGAGGGAAGGTTGATCTGAGGTGTGTGCTACAAAACATATAATCCACATCTTTTGTTGTCTAAGTGATGATATACAAAGAAACATGAGGGAGGGTTAACTGACTGCCCAGAGAGGACCTTAGAGATGAGAAAAAAGGGTCCACTCCTGATGGGGTCACCATGATTGGACCAAATTCTGGTCCTCAGGGACCCTCACACATGGTGGAATCCTTCAGCACTAGATAGCAAATGCTTAACTCTCCCAGGATCAAATGTGGAGGCTGGCAAGACAACCTTATCTACCCTAGGAATGGTTAGGAAACCATGTGGGAATTGGAAGGCTTTCATATGGCCCAGGGGAAGGCCTTGTTCCCTAGGAGGTTCATATCTTGGGCAGATATGTGGTACTTAGAGAAAAGGACAAATCCTCATCATATCACCCAACCTCATTTTTTAAATTAGCCACTATCAGCACCATTTACTTTAAGAAAACATGTTCTGTTAGAGAAAACACTGATTGTGGACTCAGAGACCTGGAGCTGCCTTTGAGCTTCACCATATACTAGCTACATGAACTCAGATAAGCCACTCACCCTCTTTGAGTCTCATTTTTCTCAACTATAAATTAGATCTAACAATTACCACCTTAAAGAACTGGAAATTAGGTTTAGGTTTAATATATGCATGGTGTCAAAATCAGTGCTTTATTCTATAAAGAATATTTGCTAAGAAAATGCAATTCAGCGGGCCGCTCGACCCTCCCCAGGCCCGGCCGCCCCCTCCCGCTCCGCCCGCTCAGGTCATGATGGCGGCATCTGAGTAGCTGGTGTTGGGGCCAATGCCCCCAGTCCTCCAGAATCCTCTATTTTATGTGCTTCCACATCAGAAGAAGGTCACCCAGATGGTCTAAGCTCCAAAGATCCTGCACCGAAGCAGAAGAACTCGCCTCCGTTGAGTGCAAGTAGCCAGACAATAACCAAGGAGAATAACAGAAATGTCCACTTGGAGCATCCTGAACAGAATCCTGGCTCGTCAGCAGGTGACACTGCAGCAGCACACCAGGAGCTTTTACGAGGAAATTCGATACCTGCAGCCCTGTGTCTTTCTGGCAGTGGGTCTCAGTCTGATTTGAAGGACTTGACCAGCACAGCAGGAGAGGAGGGGGACCCAATCCTCCAAGAGAGCCTCCATTCAGTCGCTCGGTCTCTTAAGCCAGGATGCCACACAAAGCAGCTGGCCTCTGGGAATTGCTCAGAAGAGAAATCCCCACAAGCCTCCATCCTAAAAGAAGGTAGCAGGGACACAGGCTTGGACTTCCGACCCGTAGTGCCTCCAGCAAATGGGGTTGAAGGAGTCAGAGCGGATCAGGATGATGATCAGGATAGCTCTTCCCTGAAGCTTTCTCAGAACATTGCTGTACAGACTGACTTTAAGACAGCAGATTCAGAGGTAAACACAGATCAAGATATTGAAAAGAATTTGGACAAAATGATGACAGAGAGAACACTATTGAAGGAACGTTACCAGGAAGTCCTGGACAAGCAAAGGCAGGTAGAGAATCAGCTTCAAGTGCAATTAAAGCAGCTTCAGCAGAGGAGAGAAGAAGAAATGAAGAATCACCAGGAGATATTAAAGGCTATTCAGGATGTAACAATAAAGCAAGAAGAAACAAAGAAGAAGATAGAGAAAGAAAAGAAGGAGTTTTTGCAGAAGGAACAGGATCTGAAAGCTGAAATTGAGAAGCTTTGTGAGAAGGGCAGAAGAGAGGTGTGGGAAATGGAACTGGATAGACTCAAGAATCAGGATGGTGAGATAAATCGGAGCATTATGGAAGAGACAGAGCGGGCCTGGAAGGCAGAGATCTTATCACTAGAGAGCTGGAAAGAGTTGCTGGTATTGAAACTGGAAGAAGCAGAAAAGGAAGCAGAACTGCACCTTACTTACCTCATGTCAACTCCCCCAACACTAGAGACAGTTCGTTCCAAACAGGAGTGGGAGACTAGACTAAATGGAGTTCGGATGATGAAAAAGAACGTTCGGGACCAGTTTAATAGTCACATCCAGCTAGTGAGGAATGGAACTAAGCTGAGCAGCCTTCCTCAAATCCCTACTCCCACTTTGCCTCCACCTCCCTCAGAGACAGACTTCATGCTTCAAGTGTTTCAACCCAGTCCCTCCCTGGCTCCTCGGATGCCCTTCTCCATTGGGCAGGTCACAATGCCCATGGTTATGCCCAGTGCAGATCCCCGGTCCTTGTCCTTCCCGATCCTGACCCCTGCTCTTACCCAGTCCAACCAGCCTTCCCCTCCTCTTCCTGGCTCCCATGGGAGAAATAGCCCTGGTTTGGGTACCCTTGTCAGTCCCCATGGTCCCCATGTGCCCACTGCCACCTCCATCCCGCCTCCCCTGGGCTTGGGCGGTGTTAAGGCTTCTACTGAAACTCCCCGGCCCCAACCAGTAGACAAACTGGAGAAGATCCTGGAGAAGCTGCTGGCTCGGTTCCCACAGTGCAATAAGGCCCAGATGACCAACATTCTTCAGCAAATTAAGACAGCACGCACCACCATGGCAGGCCTGACCATGGAGGAACTAATCCAACTGGTAGCTGCGCGACTGGCTGAGCATGAGCGGGTGGCAGCAGGTACTCAGCCACTTGGTCGAATCCGGGCCCTGTACCCTGCTCCACTTGCTCAAGTCAGTACCCCAATGTTCTTGCCTTCAGCCCAAGTTTCATATCCTGGAAGGTCTTCACATGCTCCAGCCACATGTAAGCTGTGTTTGATGTGCCAGAAACTTTTCCAGCCCAATGAGCTATATCCAATGGTGTGTACCCATGTGTTACACAAGGAGTGTATCAAATTCTGGGCCCAGACCAACACAAATGACACTTGTCCCTTTTGTCCAACTCTTAAGTGATGGACCTGACTTGAGAGGAAGAAGTGGAAAAACTGATGTGAACAGGAAGCACGGGTTCAAAATTTCTAAAACTCTATATTTATACAGTTACATATACTCATGCCATGTACATTTTTATTATATAGGTAATGTATGTATAGAAAGTCTGTATTGAAATGTTCATAAATGAAAGTATGTATATTATGCAGAAAAAACAAACAAAAAAAGAAAAGAAAATTCAATTCCTCGCTTCATTTTGGTGGCCAGATTTAGAGTCCTGAGATCTCCCATCAATGGTTGCCCTAAGGTGCTGGGGATAAAGTCATGGGAAAATAGAGATGTTTCCAAGATGTGAGTTCCAGCCAGGAATATTATTACCATGAGAATCTCTGGAGATAGGGCAAAGAGGAGTTTCACTGTTTTAAAGAAATCCAGATGTACAGATACAGAGCCATTTTCCTGGTAGAATTTATGCAACCAGCAGACATACCCCTGGCTAAGACACAGGCAACACATTCTAGGGGAAATTAAGTGTCAAATTCAATGTTAAAGAATTCTTCAGGTACCCATTGACAGAGTTTTATGGTCATTCTGGCTCTGGGTCTTAGCTTCTTTGTCAAAACATTAACTTTCTCCCATAGTACTAAACAGGGTAAGAACTGCTCAATACCTCTGTTGGAAAATATTAGATACTTCAGGCCCTGGTTCTATTTGAGTTTGGGGAAGTAATGTGACACTGAAATCACTGGCTCCTTGTCACACCAAGAAAACTTTATGGCTTTTCAGGCTTCAGGCAAATGATTTTTCCCCAGATGAATTAAGCTTCCATAGTTGAGATGTCTAACATCACACTGCAGATGAGAGGGAAGATATATGGGCAGGTTCGTCATATTTGCCACTTGTCCCCACAGAAAAAGGAAAAGAAAAAGCAGGAAATTGTTAACAACACTCTGCAAAATGGCCCCCAACCAATGGGCAGCGGGTGCATCCTAGCTCAGCACTTTGTCATTCTGAAGAGAGGAAGGGAGCTAAATACATGACCACTGAATTCCTCTACTAGATTGACCCCATCCCCAAGCAATCTTTGAGATAGAGACTGAGTGCAGGTGGTTGATTTGGAAGGTGACCCCAGGGGACAAAAGTAAAAAAGCAAGAGCATGCTAACAAAAGGGAGTACTATTAAGCTAGGAACAGCTGTGGGAAATGAAAACTCAACCCTGATGGGAACTTTTGAAGAGCAGGGTTAAGGTAGGATAGAAGAAATATAAGAAATATGTAGAAAGAAGATGTAAAAGTCTGGCATAGTGGCATAAACTTATAATACCAGTACTTGGGAGGCTGAGACAGGAGGATCCAGATTCACAGCGAGCCTCAGCTACTTAATGAGGCCCTCTACAACTTAGTGAAACCCTGTTTTAAGATATAGAATTAAAAAATTGGGCTGGGGTGTAGCTCAGAGGTAGAATGCCCCTGGGTTGAATCTCCAGCACCACAGAAAGAGAGAGAGAGAGAGAGAAAGGAAGAGAGAGAGAGAGAGAGAGGTGAAGCAAGAGTAATCTTAGGCACTGTTAGCTATCCTTAAAAGGTTTAAACAAAAGAGATATCTACTGAGAAGATAGCTAAGGCCCTACCAGAACCCTGAAGATGACCAAAGCACTCTGATTTGTCTTGTGATTACTGGACTTATGTCATCCTCATACACCTCTTACCTACTGTTTACAAAAATCTCCTGTAAAAGAAGGGCTCTGCAACCCTAAATGCATCCCTCACTCTGGAGATGGCCCACATTCTCCCATAAATGTGTATTTCTTGACTTCCTAAATAAATTTCTATGTCTCTGTCTTTTGCTAAAATTTGTTTTCCTCATGTAAGCCAAAGACCCTCCCAGTCCTAAGCTGTCTTCCCCACTCTCTCCCACTAGGAACTTCTCAGGACACTTCACAGAATCAACCCTTCTCCCTTCTCACACTGTCCAAAGGTAGAGAGACATTCCTGAGTGCGTCTGTGCATAGCTAATCAGACTCTTGTAAGTCAGAGAACACCACGTCAGAGAAGCAGACACTCCATGATGCCAAACCAGGGTAAGATCCTGATGATATTTCTGCCACTGTGTACCACCATGCTGATGGCAGGTAGGCCTGGGGATGTGGCACAGGGCATGACAACCATTTTTGGTATTTCCTGTGCCCCAAGGTGGCAGAGGACATAAGAAAAACATTGTATAAGTTCATCAACTTTTTGGAAAATTTGGAATAGACAAGTGACTCTTGGGACTCCTGATTATAAACTCAAGTAAGAAATGAGTAATAAGATGTTTCTTAAAACAAAAATTGACTGCAATGGCTACAGCACTCTCAGGAAGAGATCAGTTCTTCTTCTTTTTTTTTTTTTTTTTGGTGGTACTGGGATTCCTGGAAGCCCTTATACCTCTGGGCTACACTCCCAGACCTATTTTTATTTGGAAACAGGGTCTCCTAAGCCAGCGCACATGGCTGGCTTCGAACCTGCGTGATCCTCCTGTCTCTGCCTCCCAAGCACGGGGATTACAAGTGTGCACCACCACGCCCGGCAGAGATCAGTTCCTCTTAAAGGTAGGTGACCCTTTTGTTTAAAAAATATTCCAGAGTACATTTTCCCATTTCTTTTTTTTAAAAAATTGGTACATTGTAGTCATACGTCTTAATGGGGTAAAAGATGGTAGCGGCATACATGCACACATCACTCATTTAGCCTTCCCCAATTCCCACCCAATTTTCTCTCCCTCCCTCCTCATGTTTGGCTTAGTGACTGACTTTGATATGTTTGTTAATGCACATCATGTACATTAGAGAATTTCCCACTTTCACACTCCCATCCCCTCAGGTAGATCACCTTATTTGCTCATGTTTGATTTCTCCTTCTTCACCTAGAGTTCCTCCTATGACCCATTTTCTTCCTAGCTTCTGCATATTAGGGAGAGCATCCTATTTTTTACTTGTGACTGACTAATCTCACTTAGCATACCGTTCTCTATTTTCATCCATTTCCCTGTAATTACATAACTGTGCTTTTCTTGATGGCTGAGTAAAATTTCATTGTATACATATCCCATAGTTTTGTAATCCATTCATCTGTTGATGGATATCTTGGCTGGTTCCATAGTTTGGCAATGGTGAATTGTACAGCTATGAACATAGATATGCATGCATTAGTTTGGTGGTTTGGTTTCTATTCTTTTGGGTAGATACTCAGAAGTGGTATTGCTAGATCATATGGTAGGTTTATTACTATACTTCTGAGAATTCTCTATACTGTTTTCCAAAGTGGTTACACTAATTTGCAATCCCACTATGCATTTGTTGTGTTTTTAATGATTGCCATTCTGATTGGAGTTAGGTGAAATCTGAGGGTAGTTTTGATTTGCATCTCTCTGATTGCTAATGATGTTGAAAATTCAGAGTTTCTTTTTGTGTGTATAAAAATATGGACCTAGACACAATGGGAAGGAGAAAGAGAAAGACAAGCTTTTTGTCACTGGAATTTTTGTCTTGAAAGGAATTTTCTTTTTTTGTGTGTGTGTGGTACTGGGGATGGAACCCAGGGGCCTTCTACCTCCAGGCTACACTCCCAGACCTATTTTATATTTTATTTGGAAACAGGGTCTCTTAAGACAGCTGAGGCTGGCTTTGAACCTGCACGATCCTCCTGTCTCAGCCTCCCAAGCACGGGGATTACAAGTGTGTGCCACCACACCCAGAAGGAATTTTCTTTTCTGAAAGGGCCCTAGGATAAGCAGAAAAGAAGGGAATGAGCTTGGTAGATAAAGGATGGTTGTAGTCAAGTGCAGGGCTAACTCAGACCTCAGAAGAGAGATGGTCAGACAGACAGTCCCTATGGAGGAGATAAGTAGGGAACTTTAGGGCCATGATAGATAATGAAATAGTCACTTCAAGTTGAGATCATTCTATAATATGCTGATATTAACTATCAGTTCCTAAAATGTCAGTTTGAAACAATTGAGCGCTTGTTAGTAGTGCTCTGGGGAACAAAGAAAATTTAGGGTGTTCTAATACAGAGAGAAGGCAATGGTCATTGGCAACGTTAGAATGAGCAGCAAGAACCTAGAAGGTACAAGCATTCCAGAATTGTAGGTTTCTCGGAGAATTCTTTGAAAAATTGAGGAGATGCAAAATGGCATACAGTTTTTGAGATAATGACTCCAAATCTGTTTGTTGAAAATTAAAGAAAGCCATGAACCTAAAAGCTGAATAAAATGGACTTCTTGGGTCATGATTCAAGTCATTTGGCACCACAATTACCACTACAAACACCCATCCAGGTCAGACCAATGCAGAACATAAGGGACCAGTTTTGCCAGTGTCCTGGGGTATCAGCAATCAACCTGGTAAAGAAGTGCCCATGGAGGCTAGGATAGAGTACCAGCAAACCCTGATCAAATTGATCATGCAAGTACCTCATGAAGAGGGACATTAGAACCCTAAATTGAATGACTAGAATAAGTATTGGCAGGCAGAGTGGGACAGAAGCAACTGTGGACAAAGGAAAAGGAATGAAATCTGAAATGAAAATCCCCTTATTGGGTTTTCTTCAGGCCAGCAATGATACATATATGTAACCTTCTGAATCAGTTAGGGGACTGAGAAGAGACTGAGGCACACCCAATGAGCCAGAGGGTTAAAGCATCCAAGGCCAGAAAATGTACAAATCTCTACTGCCTGAGTCTGAAGGGACTCAGTTCAATGAACGTGCCCCTGGAAAAGATGCAACCAGATGGAGTGTGGGCTTTCACAGAAGAACAAGGAGGAGTAGGAGGAGCCTGCTGGTTCTCTCTCCTCTGGCCCACCCATGCCTACCATTGACCAAACTCAATTAGAAGCAGAGGTCACAGAAGCCTAGTCAATGCACTCCCACTGGACCATGGTGGAAACGTGAACAAGAGGGCTTCACAGAGGAAATCCAGCACACTTGCTAACAAATCATACACTGATCCTCTCTGACTGGTCCAGTGGAGCTTTTAACATGCACAGAAGATCCTTTTTGCCTTTAGTGAGGTATCTGCAGAATTGCAGATTCAGGGAAGATTGTACTGTCCCACACATTGATAATTGTGTCTGGATCCTGCAGGAGGCTCTAATACTCAGGACACTGCCAAGATTACCTCCTCCTCCTCAGCATCTGCATGAAGAAGATCTCCCACGCAGTTAACTGGCTGGGCCTAAAGTAGGCGGAGCCCCGAAGAGAAAGTGTTGTCTCTGGCCAAAGTACTCCCCCACTCTTAGATATTCTTTCATAACTATTATTCTTTTGGTAATGATTCTTTTAACTTTCCACACGAATTGCTCCGGTGATGTAAGATCAGGATTATGAGAGAAACTGAATCCATGGAAAATAAATTCTCTAGTAATTTGTCTAAGCCTCTAAACACCCTCGGCTTTGTTCAAAGATGTAAATCTAGTCAGAATTCAGATACTGTGGAAGCAGTCCTGCTACCGCAATTACAAATGCAGAATTCCTCCCTATCTTTGACCTTCATTCTAACCATTACAATAGAGCCAAGGGCTAGAAGGAATCTTGACCTTTGCACCTAGTGATAGCGCTGCCTGGAGACAGGGCAACACCACCTGGTTAAAATAGCTATGTCAGAACAAAGGACAGATATAATAGATGTGTAAGTGTGAAAAGAAAGGAAATATGGTAAGAATAAGAAAGCATTTTTGTATGAAGAGAAGCTTATCCTAAGATTGTCCCAAATGGGAAAGAAATGAATTAGAAAGATTAAAAGCAGGTTGCAGAAGGATTGTGGTGTGAAAATGGATTATTAAAAGAGGAATAGGCTTCTATTAAGCCTATCATTTGAGGAAAAGTGCTCAGCTGCTAGCGAAATACATCTGACAACTAAATCTAAAAACTTCATGTTATTTCTTGGTGTTTACCTGCTAAACTATGTTATGAGCTTGCTTAAGCTTTCATTCAGCAATTGGTATTGCAGACAAAATTCAGCAGACATTCATTGAAATCCTCTAAATCATCATAAATGTACACAGATTTCCCTACGCCAACTACATGTATGAAAGCTGGAATCCCGGACTTCGTCCCTCATTCAGCTCAAAGGAGGTTGCTAGATAGAGAAGGACATTGGACTAAGCCCTAGGAATAAAAGGTTCCGAAAGGGTTAAAGAAAACTCTTAAAAACTGGATTCTTCAAGTGATTTTGGGTGTGACTTTTGTTCTTCTGGAATTTGCCCACTAAAAGCCTCTGCAGCTGCAAGGCCAAAGGGGCTGACTCAAGCACAAGACCCACCTGTAGGGTCATGGGACTGATTTCAATCACAAGGACCTGTGATGTCACAGGCCTTACTTTTGTCTTGTTCAGGGTTGGAAATTTGCATGTGTATCTCACTATTGTATTTTGGGTGTTTGTACTTTTCTACTAGGGAATCACGGGGAAATAGGGGAATATAAAAAATCTTGTGTCTAGAATAAAGTGTTCGATTGCACAAGAAGCATTGATCCATGTTAGATTCTTTCCGGAGAGTAATCTCCATATTTAGCGCCGTTAATAGGAACTTAAAGGAATTTATTTCATAAAAGGGAAAGAATCGCTGCAGATAAGTGGCTGCAGAACTACCACCTTAACCTTTGTCCACCTTTCTGAGATAAAATTGATCTCGAGCATATTTAGTGCTGGATTTATTATTCCCGACTGAGTCAGGCTGCCACAGGACACCTTGAAAAAGAGTCCTAGCTTGTGCCCTTAGACAGAAAACTGGGACTATGAAGAGAAAATGCATGTCTTCCATGCCCAGATCCCAGAAAGCCTTAGCATTTTAGAAACCTAAAGCAAAATTTTAGATCCACTGCACATTATATTGGAAGGCAGCTGAGAGTACACTCAAGGAGCTGATCTTGTCAGCAAGCTGGGAAGCAGCATGGCATCTAGAGCAAATGCAAGCCTTGCCTTAGGTCAGGTTCTCTCTGAAAGTGACCCTGAGGTGATTTGTGCACAAGTGATACATCAAGAAAGTAGAAAACAGTGGGGAAATAAGGACAGAGAAGAAGGAAATGCCAAGCAATGAGCCACTTTAGGTGTAGTCCCAGGCTCAGGCTATTCTCATGGGGCTCTCTAGAGCATAAATCTCACCTCAGTGCCACCTTGAGGTGAAACAGCTAGACTTCCATGCCCTGTAGCAGTCATTTTTTGGCTATGGGCCCAGGATGGAGGGTATTGAAACCTCTAGGTGCTTGAGCTATCTTTTTGCTTACAGCTGGAATACCTCCAAGAACCCACAGGAAACTTTCAGAAGGCTGTAGGTGCTGCCATTTGAAGCAATGCACCCAGCTGCTGGAAGGTAGATGCACAGAACTGAGAAGAGCAACCCAAGGGAACAGGATGATTCTAACAATGCCTGTTAGACAGCCTGTCACTCTGGGTGGCTTGCAAGCTAGGTTTGCTCTGCTTATCTGTATAGCAGTTAGGAAGGTGCAAGACTTTCACAGCAATTATTAGAATAGGATTTAGATAAAGACTTAACCCAAGACCTCAGTTTTCTCCTCCACCAAACAAGGACCTACAATCTCTGCCTTATATAACTCATGGGATGTTTGCAGGCATCAAATATAAAAATATCTTGAAGGGCCAAAAACATTTGTATGTGACCTGCCAGGCTGCACCATCAGAAGGTCATGCTAATGTCTTCCTTCTCTGGCTGCCGGAGAATCTCCTGCATTGCTTGTCCTGAAGTCACCCCATCCTACCCCACCCCCACCCTGATGTGAGGTACCAGAAGTATGTTATAACATAATCTTACTCTAGAAGTGATTCAAAAATTCACATAAGAATCATTCAAATATTTGCTAAGTTAAAAAGAATGACTTGGCAGGGTATTTCTGAACTATAAAATCACTTCTTCAATTTCGAATGACTAATGTAAGAGGTAGAATATAATAGGCAAATAGGGCCAGAGGGCCATGGTGGAAAAATCTAATTTGCTGAGAGAGCAACAGGTGCTAAGTAAATTCCAAATTCCCTGATGAAATCAAACCTCTAGAGTGTCAATGCTAACAAGATACCCAAATTCCTAAATCAACAGTACCCAACCTTCTGAGTGCTAACAAGATTAAAAACCTCCTGAGAATGACCACATGCTTACAAGATTTAAGTTGTTCCTGACCATAAACTATCTAAATCCCAGGAAAAACATCTAAATTCCACTATCTAAATCCCAGGAAACAACCTCTGGGACCCCAACTGAAGGAAATTCAAAGAAGTATATAAACCCCTAGATAAGTCACACTAAACAGTTACCTACTCAGAAACCCCTCTCTCTGGGAGCTTCTTTCTCTCTCTTTCAGGTCATGCTGAGATGACTCTGAGGCAGTGATCACAAGACACCCACTGGACCTCAAGGCTGGCCAAGACCCATAAGGGTAACCTGCAACTCTCTTTTGTAGATTTTGGGGAAAAGCCATCTAAAGGGATGGCATGTGGCTTGGGCTACTCCCAAGTGGCATCCAGAGGACAGCTGCCCAACATCCAGAGTCTCCATTGCCAGAAAGGGTGATCTGCCTCTTTCACCCTCCTGTTCTCTTTACAATAAACTCCTGGCTTGTCTTTCTGTTGTCTGTGAGTGTCATTCTTCATACTTTAAAGACACAAACTCCAGTAAAGAAAAACATCTGTTTCATGATGATATCCCTCATAAAAGTCAAAATATGTTGAGAATTCTGTGTTTAGTTTGCTTCTGTGCTCTGTGTTAAACAATGAATTGTTTAGAAAGTTTCTAGTTTAACAATGATAGTAGGATGAGACTTTTCCCACTGGATCCCCAACTGTTGTAGCTTCACAATGATTTATTGCTGTGCACTGGTTTTCTTCTACCTGAGACCAGGCTCCAATAGGGCTAGTGGGCTGATGACCTCAACAAACACTGCCTCCAAAACAACTAGTACACAAAGGCAACTCTGACCAAACCTGAACACCCAAAGTGTACATAACTAAGGAGACTTCCTCACTCAGTGGTATAAAACAGAGGCATGCTGATTGCCAATAGCCCACTGATGACTAGGATAAGAAAGGCAAGCAGCCACTATTTTACTGATGGGATCTACTACATCCTGGACTGATAAAACCTGGAGTGGATGGTACCAAGAAAGTTCTGCCCAGATACATCCATTCTGTGTGATGGCAGAGATAAAAAGCGGATATATGCATTTCTATTTAGTGCTTCAGATTGAAAACCTGACTGTATTAAACTACAGATTTACTATAGCCAGTCTTTGGATCTTGCCTACCACTTAAAATAAATTGTTACCCAAATGTTCAGAGAAAACCATAGATTAAGTATATTGACTATGTTTCTTCTTTAAGTAACAGTTAAAGGCAGTAACAATGACGAAACAGCCAAGTAGCTATTTTCCCACCCATTATTAATAACAGCTCCTCAGCCAACTGATAGATGACTATCTCCATGATAAAAAAAAATCAGCAGCACTCTTTCTGTGAAAGAATCTGTAACTTGGAGAGCTTTCAAGATATTTGACTTGAGAGATGCCTGACTGTTGATGGATAAGGCGGGCCTGGAAAAAAACAGAGAGGTATCAACGTAGGACTATACAGAGAAGAAGAATGCAATTCTCTTGTTTGTCCCTTCTCTTTCTCATGCCTGGTAGAGTCAGAGAAGGGCAAGCAAAGAAAAAAAAACATGGAGGTCATTCTATCTGCCTTGCATTTCCTACTCCATCTAGTCACTAAATCCATGGAGATGAAGTAGAGAGACATAGACATGTAGAAGGAGGAGGAGGCTCTGTGAATCTGTCCATTTCAGGGAAGGATTCTCTGCTGCACGCAGTCACTCAGGATCCAGGGTGATGAAGGCTCCACTGTCTTGTAGTTACTTCATCTGGAATGAACAGCCTCCTCATCAGAAGGAGAAGTAAAAAGTTAGGTTTATCACTGGCTCAGCCCAGATGTGATACAAAATTGAATCTCCCATTCAATCCCAATGTGGAATACTCTCCACCTCTGATACCAACCAAACTTCTCATTCTAAAAGTCAATGGTAATTCTCATTTACTAAATCTCTGAGCAACACCAGTGTCAAACAGATGCCCCCCTTTCTAAATCTATACACCTCTCAGCTTCTGTGATACTACATTCTGTGGCTCCTCCTTCCCTCTCACTATGCTTTGGGAATTTCTCCTCACCAACCCACCTCTATATTGGTGGTCACACAGAGCAAGGAATAAGGGACTCCCATACCTGGGTCAATGCTACTTTGCTGTCCAAATTAGAAATCTTGAAGTGACATGTGCTCTTTTGCCAAGTATAAACTATATATACTGTCAATTCAACCTCAAAAATACATTAAAATCTATCTTGACTCACAAACCTTGTGCTATTTCCACTGAAGCTTTTAGGACTAGCACCCTGGCCTCCCTGGTTCTGCACTGGTGCTTTGTCAAACTAATCTCCCAGAAGCACTCAGGTTCTGTTTAAAATGCACACTGGGTCAGGCACATGTCTGTAATCTCAGTACTTAAAAGGCTGAGACAGGTTCGCAACCAGCCTCAGCAACTTAGCCAGGCCCTCTACAACTTAGTGAGAATTTTTAAAAAACTAAACATCAAACAAGACATAAAATAGGGCTAACGATATATCTCAGAGATAGAATGCCCCAGACCTAACCTCAGTAACACACACACACACACACACACACACACACACACACACACACACACAGTGCATATTAAACCCTACAACACCCTGTGCTGGCTTAAATCCCTGTGCTGGCTTCTCACTTCTCAAGCCCAAGCTCCTCACCGTGGCTTGCCTGAACCACATAGCCTATGCCTGGGCTCTGCTTTTGGTGGCCTACAGTGCCAGCCACACAGAGCCCTGGACCCTTCTCTGTACTCACCAGCCCCTTTCCCTCATGAGGACTTGTCACATGCATTGCTCTATCTGTGAACATGGCTGGTTTCTTCCCATTATTAGGATCTCAACTAAAATGTTACCTCCTTCATGAACTGGATGCACAAAAACATTAAGGCAAATTGTGGTATCTCCTTCCAAAGTCTACAGAGCATGCAGCCCCAATCATGCTCACCATCCCACCAAGAGAGGCTTTTGTCATATAGCACCCCCGAAGCCACCCTCCAGCACGGGAGGGTAATGCAGTGGGTGGAAGCTCCAGCCAGCCTTTCTAACAACCAAAGAAGGCTTTTATTGCCCTCCTGTGACTCATCTGCCAGGTGACAATATCCCTCTGCCCTGATTTCTCCAGGGACTCATCTGCCCTGTGTTTTTTGTTGTTTTTGTTTTTGTTTTGGTACTAGAGATGAAACCCAGCAGTATTGTAGCTCTGAAATACACACCCAGCCCTATTTTTTAGTCTTTTTATATTTGAAACAGGGTTTCACTGAGTTTCAAAGGGCCTTGCTAAGTAGCTAAGGCTGTCCACAAACCACAATCCTCCAGTCTCAGCCTCACGAATGCTGGGATTACAAGCATGTACCATCATGCTTGGCTCTCACCTACCCTGTGTTTGATCCCGAACACTTCCCTCTTGTTCTGAGAATTGTCTCTATCTTGGGACCACAGGATCACTGGCTGAAATAACCTGGATCTGGAAACTGAGGTCAAACCTTTCACTCAGCATTCTCTTCATGGTGGCTAGAGGAGAAATGAGTTGAGGTAAGCACCCTGTTTGTTAATGTAGCTCTGGGGACAGGGTATCTTGGGGTTCATCCCTCAGGAGTGTTCGAGCTATCATCTCCATGTCCTTGGAAGTAGCACCTAGTTTCCCTTTGGGAACTTACTTCCCTGCCCTCAGGCCCTATGATTTTCCACCCCCTCCCCATACTCCACTCCTGAGGCAGACTCATGTATGAGACTGGCCAGTAGGACTAGTCATCTCTCGGTCATGAACAATTGGAAGACAGGCAAATGTGCTAGATGTGCAAACTAGGGATTGCTGTTGGGTAATAAGTTAATCAGCATCACTGGCAGATGGCCATTCCAGATGAGAATGATAGTGTTCACCACATGGAGGAATCCATCTGCATGGGAAACAAACAGGGAGGAAAGAAGAGCTAAGAGAGAAAGGGCCAAGTCGGACACCATTTTTTAATCCATAAAGCTAGCCATGCCTAGCAGAATTTTGGTGACATGTACCAACATATCCCCTTATATGACTGGAGTTTGGCTCCTACCACTCCAACAGTCCATCCCCCAGGCAGGGAAAAACCAACCTCATGCTGAAGCAGACTAGGTGCCATGAGCTGGGCAGACCAAGAGAACCTTAGCATGAGGCACTGGGCCTTGCACTGAGAAAGATGTTCAGAGTGAGGCCAGGAAAAGGCAGGCAGGAGCCACTTGCTGGTCCCTGGATAGAGCCACAGATATGTGTCCATGGCTTTGTGGGATTCTCTGCAAAGGCTGAGATGCAGACAGCCACCCAGTCTCTTGTTTTTAAGCTACAGAAACAAGCTGGAGTAGTATGCCTCCCTCTGGCTAAGCACAAGTAGAGTGACACAGGTAGAACCATCTCCTTGCACTGGCACAACCTCCCCTGTCCTCCCAGATCCACACCTTCATCCTTTTCTCCACCCCTGCTCTGCTCACACTGGACCCATAAACTCAAGTGCCACCATTCTCTTTCTACCCATTACACAAGATCTACTGATTGTCCAGGCCTGACCAGGATGCCCTCTCCTCCAGGAAGCCTTCCATGACTAGTAAAACATGGCCAGACATAAGGGAGCCCTTCTTTGCAGTGCTGGGGGCTGAACACAGGGCCCCTTGCTTGCTAGACAAGTGTTCTACCACTGAGCTACACTCCCAGTCCATAAGGGAGCCCTTATGATTAGAGTTATTTGGACATTGTGATTATCACCCAAAAGCACACAGTACTTAGATTAGATGTTGTCCTAAGCTGCACAGGCTGACTGCCTTCTCCCCAGAGCAAGCAACTTCAGGTAGCCAGATAGCACCAGAGAGAGTGTTTACTGTTTATAGGAGGAACAGTTCTGTTAATTCAGGAAAATGTCTTTGAGAAGTCAAGAATCATTCCCAGGACAAAGACCTATAAAATATCATCTGCTGGAGGCAGGTGGAGTTGAAAATCCAGGGTAAAGAACTTATTCTCGAGAGGCAGAAAGGCCTGTGTTTGAATTCAGGCTCTGCTGCTGGCTATTTATGTAATGAGCTGGGAAATTTCTTGACATCTCTGAGGATAATAGTGACTTTATCAATGGCCTAAATGAGATAGTAGAATAGAAAATGACAGCTACTAGCTGGGTGTGGTGGTGCACGCGTGTAATCCCTGTGCTAGGAAGGCAGAGACAGGACGATTGTGCAGGTTTGAAGCCAGCCTCGCTGGATTAAGAGACCCTGTTTCCAAATAAAATATAAAATAGGTCTGGGAGTGTATCCCGGAGGTAGAAGGGTTCTATCCCCAGTACCACCAAAAAGAAAAAAAAAAGAAAAGAAAAGAAAATGACAGTTACTGAACAAATATTTCACATTATACTGTTGGAAGGCAATATAACATAGTGATGAATAAAACAGTACCTGATCATCACTGACTGTGGTCTGTGTGCCTGGCACCATGCTAAATTACATTATAATATTATTAAATCTTGATAAATTGCTTATTATCATCAGTGTATATGAGGTTCAAGGTCACACCTAGATTCAAACTCCCCGTGAGGGTTTCAACTTTGAGCCTATGCCACCCCTCTGTTAGATAGCCATGCATAATCACAGGGCCACCTTTGTAGTAGCCTGGTAACAAAGAGTCTAAACTCAGCAGTCTGATTACTGGGTCCACATTTTAGCTGTCATATTTAACTAGAGGGTTTCTTAGCCTCTGTGCCTCAGGTGTTTTTATTTTCCATCTATAATCTGGAGATAATGACACTAACTTTCATCTTATTCAAGAAACCATCAATTGCAAGATGAAATATTATTTTACATACCATAAAAAGAAAAAAAGTTGTACAACAGGGTTGTCTAATAAGACTTTCTACATAAAACCAGAACACCACGAATATGTGTATGAGTAAATAAGAGATAGAAATGGTGACAGGGAAACTAGCTTGTCTCAACCACTGTACCAGACAAAAGTAGAAAAATAATTATTCCCTGAGAGTTTGAACCACAACCTGTATTCAGGCAAGTCTAAAATCTCAATTCACATGACCTAATGTCACCCAGAATACCTGAAACAGAGAATTCATTTGAAGAGAACTCAAGTAAATCCAGGCATGCTGTTACACACCTGTAATCCCAGTACTTGAGAGGCTGAGACAGGAGGATTTTGCAGCAGATTTTAGGCCAGCCTTGGTAACTTAGTGAGACCCTATTTCAAATAATAAATAAAAATAGGACTTGGAGTGTAACTCCCATTCAACTCAGAGGTTGAATGTCTCTCAGTTCAGCCTCTAGTATAAAGGAAAATAGAAAGCCCTCACATGGATAGCAGTTCCACATAATGCAAGAAACAAATGCAAACTTACTCTCTTTAATTGGACTTCAATAAAGGCCAATAGTAAGTGGAAGATGCTGTAGACTATAAGACCCAGACCAAAATTTCAGAAGTGTTCAAAAGTAGAAAAACTGTGTACTGTGTATTCATTGAAATATGATCATATCTAGCTATACAGATTAATATAATACTAAACCACTAATGCAACAAACTATTCCTAAGTTTCAGTGGATTCACACAACAGACTTTTGTCCCTTGCTTAAACAAATCCCAATAGTTCTTGAATGGTGGGTGACTTGGGGAGCCAGGCTCTGTCCATCCTGTGGTTCCACCATCTTTAGCACATGGCTTCTATTGCCTTCAAGGAGGGGAAAAGATAGAGAATTATGACCAGAAGATTTTTACTTGTCTGGCCTGGATGTAATACTTGTGACTTATACCCATGATCTATTAGTACAATTTATTCCTATGGGTATGCCTTACTGCAAGGAAGACTGGGAGATGTGATCTAGCTCCATGTGTCTGGGAAAAAGTAGAAAGAGGTCTAGTGGACAGGAAGCCTGCTTCTGTCAAAAACCTCATAGAAACATTGAGCACTCTTAGAAAATAGTTGCTAGCCAAAGTAGATTGCTATGGTGCCTGACACCATGTAAAGACTCAGTCAATAACTGTTTTAAGTACTGATTAATAATAGCATCTTTGATTTGTCAAAGAACTGTATTTTTTAAGATTTTACTCACTTAACAAAAGAAGTTTCTCTAGCATTCCTTAGTGAGTTCTCAAAATGGATTTTAAATACAGATTTGAATTTTTAAAAAGTCATCTACTCACAGAAGCACACATATGGTATAAGCTTAATATTTGTATCTAAAAATATTGCATTCTTACAAGGCAGCATGGGAGCACACACTTGTAATCCTAGTACTTGGGAGGCTGAAATAGCATACAGGTTCACGCTCAGCCTCAGCAACTTAGCAATGCCCTCCACAACTTAATGAGGACCTGTTTAAAAATAAAGTAAGGCTGGGGTATAGCTCAGAGATAGAATGTCCCTAGGTTCAATCCCCAGTAACACACACACACACACACACACACACACACACACACACACACACTCATTTATTATCTTCCAATACAATTTCTACAGAAAAGTGTGATATGCTATGAGTTTTAGAATTAGAGTTAGCCTGGCTTTGAACCCTGGCTCTCTAGTTTACTAGTTCCATAACCTTGAGCTCACCCTTTGGTTCCTCACTAAGCTTTGGTTTCTGAAGCCATGAACTAATAAGTCTGTTGTGAAAATTAAGAGACAGAGTAAAAGTAAAGTCTAATGCACAATGAAGGGCACATGGAGGACTTCAGACAATGAGCTATGGTTTTTCTTGTTGGAATTGTTATTACTACCCTGGACACCATTTCTTTAAACCTCATATGAATAGCCATTGGTTAATCATCCTAAGTCCTATGTATTTCCCAATGTATCCTGAAGTTCTCAGAAACCAGTAGCCGGAGCACTTAAATGTCCATTTTTACCAACACTGTTAATAGTTTTATCCGAGCAATAATTCAAAGAATTATAGAAGCCCTCATGTAAAACACCACACCACTCCTAATTCTGTCGACTGATAGGAGGCATTGGTGTATCCATCTAATTTCTTTTTTCCTAATGTTAGCTGAGATCCACAGAGATCAGAAAATGTCTCAAATTTTTAACCAAATGTGAAATGCAGCTCTGTCTTCTCTGCGATGCAAAACCCACAGATTAATAGCTGGACAACCAAACCTTTCCAATAGTGTCAAGAAGGACTTCTGGGTTCTAAAAATTTCGTATTTACCTTATGATTCTTTAAAATGTTTTATCCATAGCTCCTGGGACAAGAGCCAAGAATGATGCCCTGTAGATACTAGCATGGGAAAAAGGCTGACAGCTGGCAGCTGACTTAGAATTAGCTTTCTGATATGCATGGTTAGGGAGAAATTTCCAGTATCCAGCCTTCCCTTATCCCATTCATCAGCTCAGCAATTTGGGAGGGGCCCAGGAAATGTCAAGAACTCAGAGAGCAGCACACCAGTGCTTTTCCATTCCTGATATGTCAGCTCTGTTTCCTTGTATCAGACAGCCATTGACTTTGTTTCCTGCAATTCATTTGCCTGAAAGTTTCCCCGGAGAACCACCCTGGGGGCTTCACCCCCTACCACCATATTATTGTGCCACACAAGATCTGATCGGAGAGATCCAATACTTATCCTAGAACCTCACAGGGGCAGGTAGGAAAGAAAGTATATTCTCCTAGTTCATGAATATCTTCTTTTAATTTTAGAAATCTAAAACATTTTGAGATAATCGTGGATAATAAGTCACACAACTGTCTTTTCCATTAATAAATTCCACTGTGTACATATCCCATAGTTTTGTAATCCACTCATATATTGAAGGACATCTTGGCTGGTTCCATAGTTCGGCAATGGTGAATTGTGCAGCTATGACCATAGGTACTCATGCATTAGTTTGGTAGTTTGGTTTTCATTCTTTTGGGTAGATATCCAGAAGTTGTATTGCTGGATCATATGGTAAGTTTGTTTTCATTCTTCTGAGGATCTTCCATACTGTTTTCCAAGGTGGTTACACTAATTTGCAATTCCACCAATAATGTATTAGAGTTTCTACTTCTCCACATTTGATCAATTACAGGTTCTTTCTTCCTTGGAAGTCCTTCTTTTATTTTTCCCACTGATTCCCACTTACTGAAATTCTGAAAGCCAGAAGGTGAGTAACTTTGATATGATAATCACTCACAACCATTTTTTTTAATAGAGGTCACTTGGATCTGAGAATCTGCTGTGAGATGAGGTGAAGCAGCAGCAGCTTCAAATGTTTCCTGGCCACACGGTTGCAGGGACCCACTGGTCCTTTGTTGTGGAGCAGGTTCTGGTCCTGGCCTCACTGTGGAGCAGGCCCTGATCCCCATCACCATGGGCAGGATATCTACAGAGGTCCCCGTTTGTTCTGAAAATTGTTTTTTCTTTCTTTCTTTCTTTTTTTTTTTTTTGGTGGTACTGGGGTTCCTGGAAACCCTTCTACCTCTGGCCTACACTCCCAAACATATTTTTATACTTTTTTTTTATTTGGAAACAGGGTCTTTTAAGTCAGCATGGCTGGCTTTGAACCTGCATGATCCTCCTGTCTCTGTCTCCCAAGCATGGGGATTACAAGCATGCACCACCACACCTGGCTCAAATTTTGTTTTCAATTTTATTTTAATGAAAGAAAACAGAACATGTCTTTTGCAGAAGCTGGGAGCCTGAATACCTAGCAGCAATGGATTTTTTTTTTTTTTGCAGGTCTGGGGATGGAACCCAAGGGCATTCAAACTCCAAGCTATACCCCCTGCCCTATTTTTCTATTCTTTATTTGAAACCTGGTCTCACTAAGTTGCAGAGAGCCTCACTAAGCAGTTGAGGCTGTCCACGAACCGGGATCCTCTGGTCTCAGCCTCTCTAATGCTGGGATTAAAAGCATGCACCACCACGCCTGGCTAGCAATGGATTTTATCTCTCCACAGAGAGGAGAGGCCCACAGCTTCACCACAGAGAGCAGAATCTGTTGCTTCGAGTGCACCACAGCCCGCAGTGTGGTGTAGAGGACACCGACCATGAGCTCCGAGCCCCCCCACACCTGCGCGCTGACACCCCCTCCCATGCATGGTGCAGGGAGCCTGGCCCAGCCATGCAGGGCTCCTTCCAATACCCCTGAACATTTTTCTTACATAGTATGATGTCCAGAATTCCTGAGCATGTGCAGCAGGCGAAGTCTACTTTTGGGGAGATTTTTTCAAAAATCCAAGGTAGATTGGATTGGATCTGTCTGCCCCTCCCAAATACTGTTCGCTGCCACCCCCTGCTGCCGCCATCTTGATACCTAGTTCTAATTTTAGATGAATGGATAGATAAATGATAGGCAGCCAAATGATACATTGTTTTGTGATTCTTAATTTACATAAATGTTATCACATTTCTTAATTTGCTTCTTCCATTGATAACAATTTTTCCTGATGAATTCTTGCTGACATAATGGTTACATAGTAGCCTAATACTTGAAGAGGCATAGTTTGTGAGTCCATTCTCATATTCAGGGCCATTAAGTACTTTTTTATTTCTTTACTATTTCAATAATGCTACAAGGAATGCTCTTGTGCACATCTCTCAGACATGTTGAGGCACACAACCTAAAGCAAATATATAAGTCATAGAGGATTCATATCTTCAATTTTATCAGCTATGCCAGAGTGCTGCTGAAAGTGGCTATGCACAGTCATCCTATCAACAGATGGCCATTGTTTTTTTCCTGTTTCTCCACTTCTCCACATTTAGGATGAATTGTCTGACTTTCTGAATTTTGCCCATTAGATGGATGAGAAGCAGTATAGCACTTTGTTTTATTTTGTATTCCCTTGATCTGCATTGTGGCTATGCACTTCTCATTTATTTTTGTCCATTAATGGTTTCCTCTTCTCTGAAACAGTAGTACTTAACCTTACCCCAAACTATTTTATTGGGCTATTTGTCTTTTGCTCAAAAAATTCAATGTGTAGGACTTCCTGACACATTCTGGGCACCACTCCCTCATCTGCATAGCAGTTGTCTCTGCTCTGGTCATATATGTTAACTTGGTTCATGGTATCTTTTCCTTTACAGAGTGGTGTGTGTGTGTGTGTGTGTGTGTGTGTGTGTGTGTGTGTGTGTGTAATGGTAGTAGTAGTGGTAATAGTGCTGCTGACTTCAGTCACTGTACATGTTACCCATGAGAAAGTGGGCTCCATAATATCAGGCAGAGCTCAGAACCTAGCAAGCAGTAAGCATTATTCAGGCTTGGTTCCATAAAGAAATAAATGTATTTCTGGTCATAAAGACAGATGGGGCACAGAAAGGCAGATGCCCTCTCCTTTGTCTCAGATACAACACATGCTTTCACCACTCTCCTAGGGCTGAGGGAGGGACCTGCCCCTCTGTGTCTCCACTGAACTCCCCATCTTGCCTGTCCCAGTGAGCAGACTGCAGCTGGGAGAGGAGTGGAGGTGATGCCTGGAGGTGGAAGAATAAAGCAGACATAAAAATAAAAATGCAAATGTGGGCTCCTTCCCTCCATCCTTCTACTCATTTATTCCTCCCAAATAAATAAAAAGTAAATGTGTGGCCGAGGACAGAGCCCCTCTGGGTAAGAAAGCAATAGCAAAGTGACAAATGTCATGTGAGTTTAAGCAAAGTTCCCCATGGTTACAAACCCTCAGGGAAATAACTGACAAATGCACACCTCCCTCCACTCTTTGCACCCTATTCCTTTGAAATAACTTTGGCCCTGAAAAGGGAGAGAGAAGGAAATAACTCAAAGATTTTAAAAGCAAAGTTTCTGTCTGCAAATCAAGCAGGCTAAATTTTATAGGCTCATTTGGAAGAGCATGAAAAATCCAGCTGTTGCTGGAGCCTCTCCTGAGAGTCTTGAGCAGAAGCATGAATGGACTACATGGAATCTTGCTCTTCTGCACTTGTCTCCAGCCCAGAGCTCAACCTGGTCTCTGAACCCTCTCCCTTGTCCTGGGGCTGCTCCAGCTCAGAGACAAAGCTTTCACAGGCAGTTCTGTATCTATACTTGCTCAGGACACAGTGGAGGATCAGGAGGACAAGGGAGCACACACAGTTCAGAGGAAGCTCTACTCATTGAATGTTCCAATTGTTAGGTTCTGGACCCTCCCCATATGGACCCGCTTACCCTGCGAGGCCCCAGGATGTTCCCACGGAAAGCCACTCCTCTTTGATAAAAAGGGGACGGTGTGATCCAGGATCAGAAGAAGATGGTGGGACAGAAAGATTCCTACACTCGTGGAAGGCCCTCTTCCACACATCTCCCCCACCCCCACCCCCACCCCGCACCCGCAACACGGGGGGTGGGGAAGGGAGCTGCCCGGGACAAGTGGACTAATAAAGACTTATGGTACCTGCATGGATGATCTCGCTTGTCTGTGAAACTGGCAAACCTTACACCTGGTGCCGTCGAAACCCCACGTAACCATTTTGGCCTTTGGACCTGCACGCTGCAAACTTCTGCGCTGAAATCTCATCGAAAAGCCCACCTCTCCATCTGGACGGCTGCTGAGTTGCTCCGCACAGAAGGACTAAGGCCCGGGCCCCGCCCGGCCTTCCGCAACTCAGATTCTGGCCGCGGACGATGCCCCGCTGCTGCTGGCGAAAACGGGGCGGCTGCTATTGAGAGGGACACCCGGAGCCAGGCGCTGACTCCCCGAAAAGGCGTACGCGCTTCCTGGAGCCGGAGCCGCCTCCGCCCCGCAGATTCCTGGAACTTCCCGCAGCCCGAGTTGGTGAGCGCCCTGAAACCCCTACATCAGCCAGCTACACTTAAACTCCCGCAGCCATCGCAGCAGCTGCTGCCCGCCTGCCACTTGGACCTCCTAAAGCCACCGTTCCAGCTCGGCGCTCCAGTCACCGCCGGGACCTCTGGCCAATTTGCCCCGCCCGCCCCGAGCCAGGCTCACTGGCGATGCTCCTTGGGGCCCAGCCTCAGCATCTGACCCCAGCCCCAGTGGCTCAGCGCGCCCCGACTCACAGCTAGACCACTGTGGGAAAGGCGCGGCGGACCTCCGATTCTTCCTGCCGATGGCGCTGGCTTCTGGATTGCTGTGAGTACTAGGTTTTAACCAAAGGCCTTGGTGTTCTAGTGGTTAGAATTCGGTGCTCTCACCGCTGCGGCCCGGGTTCGGTTCCTGGTCAGGGAACCAGGTAAGGCCATCGTGCCTCTGACTTTTAAGGGGACGGCTGCAGCCATCTTACATCCAGGCTTTAAGGGGACGGCAGCAGCCATGTTGGCGGGCTGCAGCCATCTTACATCCGGGCTTTAAGGGGACGGCAGCAGCCATATTGGCCTATACAAATATGGCATCTTGACACATGGTGATGGGCTGGGGGAAGCCATCTTCCCCCGACACGTGGTTATGCTGGGGGTGGCCATTTTGTCTAACCTACAGGTCGGCAGCCATCTTGACTCCACCCTATTTCACTCTTAACCAATCCTAGGGCTAATTAAAATTCCAAAACCCTCCCATTTTTTCTCCTGGCCAATCGTAAAAGTCAGCGGCCATCTCAAATACCATTCACAGCCATTATTACACACACATCTCCACAGCGTTAGCCTGGCTCTGCAGCCTCTCTGCGCTCTCACTGCGGTAAGCTTCCCCTTTAATTTGGATAGGCGGGTTCTGGCTTTTAGCCCCCTCCGGACTCAGGTTTCTGGCTGTTAAAGGAATCTGAAGTTCGGCCCTGAGTCTCCTCCAGCCGGCCAGGCCACGCTACGGGTGTATATGGGGAATAGAGACGTCTTTTCTCTGGCACACCAATCTGTTCCCGAATGAAGGGTGGAACCCCAGGACGCTGGAGTTCTGACTTCGTTCCTGCCCGCTTATCAGTAATGGGGGGAAATCAGCAATCTAAGATTAAGATTGATGCCCAGTCTGCACTGGGCTGTGTCCTGGCTAATCTCCAGGCTTTGGGTTTCTCAGGGGAACTGTCCCCCGAGAGACTCATCTCTCTCTGTACTAAGGTTTGGCTGACATATGAATTAACCAATAATCTTCGATGGCCTGCGATGGGTACATTAAATCCTAGGATGTTAATGGCTCTCAGTGAATTTTGCACACGATCTGCGAAATGGTCTGACCTGTCATATTTACAGCCATTCTGGCGCCTGCATTTTCTGTTTTCCTCCCCACCCAGCCCTGCTGCCCGAGTCATGCTGGCTGGGGATTCCCGTGAGCCACAGCCACCATCTTGGACCTCCCCTGGCGACTCACAGGCGCCACCTGGTGGTCCTTCTGGGTCACAGGCCTATGAAACATGGATGCCGGTGTCACAGGCCCCATCTCCCTCTCTCCTGGCCCCACTTTGTGAGATGGCTCGTACAGAAGGTGTGGTCGGGGTCCATGTTCCTTTTCCCCCTCGCCCTCCATCCTCCGTCGTCCCTGCTGGCCCAGGATTACTCTACTGGTACAGGGTAAGCCAGTCTCCTCTTTGGCCGGCTCAATCTTTCAGGCCTTAATATTCCCCAATCTCGGTCCAGGGTGATGAGGGCAAGCCCTCTGGCCTCTGCCCATGGGTTATGCCACACAAATTCTCTTGCACAGTGTTGGAACTCACTAAGCTTCGTTTTTCTCGACGTAACTCTCTTTGATGTTTATATTTTAGCAGGTACACTTGTTTACATGTTATGGTGCTCTCCCTCTTCATATGCTAAACTGCCATAAGTATAAAACCTCGGAAGTTGGGTACTGATGCTCCTGACGCAGTAGCAGATGTTTGTTTGACCAGACAGACCTATACCCACTCAGGGAGTTGCTGCTATTTGTAACTCTGGTCAAATAGAAACTGCTGGAGGGGCGGAAGACGTTCTCCTCAGGGAAATGCTGCTATTTAATTTAATAGATCTAGTGACAATCTACCTCATATTTAAAGGACTCCTAGGATCTGCTCTCACAATTTTTCTTTCTTTCTTTCTTTAATAGCACCTTGCCTGTTAACCAAGGTAACCTCCAGCTCTCATGGCGGCCACGCCTGCCTGCCCCCGCCCTTCCAGGGGATTGGATCCTGACTCCCGGCCTGGGGCCCCTGACTCCACCCCCTCTGTCAGCAGGAAGTAGCTCGGATAGAGTCGTCGCCCCTATGACCAAAAAGGCCGGGATGTTAGGTTCTGGACCCTCCCCATATGGGGCAGGGGCGGGGCTGACCCGCCTACCCTGCAAGGCCCCAGGATGTTCCCACAGAAAGCCACTCCCCTTTGATGAAAAGGGGACGGCGCGATCCAGGATCAGAAGAAGCTGGTGGGACAGAGAGATTCCTACACTCGTGGAAGGCCCTCTTCCACACATCTCCCCCACCCCCACCCCGCACCCGCGACACAGGGGGTGGGGGAGGGAGCTGCCCGGGACAAGTGGACTAATAAAGACTTATGGTACCTGCATGGATGATCTCGCGTGTCTGTGAAACTGGCAAACCTTACACCAATCACCCCAGGTCCCTTTATGAGCCCTCACCAAGTCTCTCATATTTCCTAATTTGTTCCTCACAGTTACTCTCTGAGAAAGGCATTACTGTTATTCCCCATTTCACAGGTGCAGAATCTAAAATAGAGAGAAATGCAGCTAGTACAACTTGGAAGTGGAGGATTCAAATGCAGTCTGGCTCCCAAGTCCATTGCAGTAGATGCTGGTGGAACTCATCCTAGCTCCTCTTTACTGAACCACTGCACCTTCTTCCATTGTTGCAAGTGCCTTCTAACAGTTCATAGTTACCCTTTGTCCAAGAACCACACTGTCCAGGGATGCTTGGGGGATCATGAGCTGCCCTCCAGGGTACTTGCAGCCAGTGACTGGTGGGTAAAATGAAAGTACTGTCCCTTGATCCAGGGTGGTGGGAACACTGATGCCATGCCTGCTCCCAAACTCCCTGTGGTTATATCCAGCCTGGCAGAGTCCACCTGCCCTTCTGCTTTCCTCATTCTCCTCAGGCTTTCTTTCTGAGACCACTGCCTTCCTAAAACACCCACACAAGGATCACCATCTCAGGCTCTATTTAGAGAACACTTCACACAGCCACTTGGTTAAACAATGCTGTACCTGGCACACACAACTGCTGAAAGCACTATTCATGCCCATAATGAGGCCACCTTTATTCTGCTCACCCCTCCAGTGGTACACAATCTGGTGTCTGACTCATTATACCTCAGATCACCTGGGTAAACAGGGATACAAAATCTGTAAAACACGTCTATGGCATCTCCCTTAGTTTCATTACTTCACACTACAGTTAGAAATGAGGGACAAGAATAAAATTAAAAATTGATGAAACTACTTTTTTTCCTTTAAATTCTTTAAATTAAGATATATTTGTGCCATGAGTCTGTACTGGTTTTCTTCCTTCCTCATCCTAGGTTAAATACCTCATCCCTAGTAGAGATCTTTCCCCTACTACCAGCTCAGACTACATTTGTAGGTTGGCAGTAGGCATTGTTCACCTGCCTTGAATAGTGAGGCATCATACTTATTGGGGGCTTCAAAACAGAATCTCAGAGACATGATGCTCTTTCCTTTTTGATTAAGCCTGTGCAGCAGAAATGAGAGAGCATTCAGCACTAGCATGCAGACTTAAATGGCTTTTTCCTTTGCCCTGAAGTGCACCCTAATGAATCTCATTTACTAGCAAAGACAATGAAATTCCCCATGTGGCACCTGCAGGTCTAATAATGAATGTCCACCTCCAACTGTTGAGAGTGAGGCACCCAAGAACAAGCCAGCATTTGCATGAGAACCATCTTGAGTGGGTGAGGGACATTGTGAGACAATGTCCCAGAGAAAGAAGGTGAAAAGAAACTGTTTTCAATAATCCTTAACAGAGGACTGTGAAAGGCTCATCTTTAAGAGCAAAAGCCCTTTGTCATAGCTCTGCCCACAACAAATACCACTGCTGCAAATGCTTGGGCCAAATTGTTCCCATGACCTCCTGGGAAGAGAGCTATTCTCCTAGGGAGGCACAAGGTCAGATGGCATAAAACAGCACAAATATCTGACCACTACCTGCAGGGGCCTAAAATTCCAATGTTAAGTGAGTCATCTCTAAGCAAAGGAAGTTTTGGGAAGGCAACATTTTTGCTTGGCTTAGCATGGGTAACACTGGCCTCGGAGTCAGAAAACCTGACTAGTTCAGCCCATATTTGAAAGTGAATTTAGGTGATATTTCTATCTCACTGAATTTCTCAGGGTGTAGCACCTAAAGAGATAAATATATCACCAGAAGACTTTCTGGTACATCTGAAATCAACCCAACACAATATGGATTATACAAAGGAAAAGGCATGTGGGTGGGGCTAAGGAGGATTCTCTAGAAAATTGAGTCTAGGAGTGTATTTAGGCATAGCAGGGATGTAGGGATTCAACTCTGTATAGTTTTCTCTGGCTCTGTCTCTTGGCTTTATGCTCACCCATTGGATTTCTTTTTTGGAAGTCTCTTCTTCCCTGATGGAAAAAATGTGCAGGTTCAGTTCTTACCAACAGAAGTGCATACTCCCTGTCAAAACACTTTAAGATTAGCCTCACATTGGCCCTGTTGGAACTACATAACCATTCTTAAATTACTCGTGGCTTCCAGGGAAAGTGGCATTTTGGTAGCTAGACTGGGATCAAGCCAAGGAGAGAGGTCAGCTCATCCCAGCCACCTGAATGAAAAGTGAGGAAAATGCAATTCTCAATGGAAAGACACCAAGAGGAGTGGTGACTGAAAGATAGAGATGAGTAGGGCATATAATTGGAGGTTACTTCAGAGCACACAGGAGGAGGCAGAAGTGGCCTCCTAGACCAGCTCCACCAGCTTCCATTTGGCCTTGAGATAGCTTTGTTCCAGCCATGCATGATATTGCTGAAATCAAGCATCACTCCATTTTCCAAGACACATACTTCTTATGGTAGAATTTATTGGTTGAACATCCTTATATCAACTGATAAATATGGAAGGGTATTTTAGTCTCAAATCAAATATATTTCTTTTAATTCAGCAATCATGTTCCAGTCAGTGGGCAAAAGAAACAAGGGAGGCTTTTAGGAAATAGAGCTACAAAGACACCAAGCAGAAGGGCCAGAGCTGGGAGAGGGAAAATGGAACACAGGAGCACTTAATGGCTAGAGAAGATGTAAGCTGTTTCAGTGAAACTGAAACATAGACAGGAAGTGGACGTGTGAGGTACAACTCTACCTAGAAAGGTATTTTGTGAAAGGACTGTATACTTAGCTGGGGTGTCTAGACTTGATCTTCTAAGCATAGAGAGTTTTTGAAAATTGTGGGATCAGAAGAGCTGAATCACAACTGTGCTTTAGGAAAATAAATTTGACTGTGACTCATAGAATGGAGGGGCATCTGTGTGTGTCTGCATACCTGCACATGTATGTATGTGTTGTGGAGTGGGGATAAGGAGTATAAAAAAATTGGAAAAGAGCTTTTTAAAAGCTGTTTCAATGTCCAGGAGTAATAAGGTCTTATTTAAGGTATTTGAGGTACTAGAGGAAAAAGAGAAAATAAGAACATTTTAATATGGCCTCAGCATTTCAAAAATGCTTTATTACCCATCCCAATCCTCAGTGGTGCAAAAGTACTGAGACTTAAGCAGAATAAAGAACATAAATTACACTTACAGAAAAATATGGAGACCTATGGGGCAAGAATAACACACATCAGCAAGGGAGAAATTTGGGACAAAACCAGGGCCACTAACCTCTCACCCACCCCTTAACCTCTGTGAAGGATGCACCTGAAGCCCAGTGGATTGCTGATATTACCACAGCAAGGTAGCATGGGGAACCCACTCAACACTCCTGATGAGCAACCAGATAAAGCAATTTGTGCTGCTAATACTAATATGAAGTGTTGATTATCTCACTGCAGGAGTCCTGAGACTGTCATCTCTTGCTGCTGAGGCTGGTGGCAGAAAATACTAAATTGTATCTATGGGAAGCTTTTTACCTGAAGAGGTCATAATTTACTCTTGATCAATAAGCGATAAATCCACCTACTTTGCACATTGCAAATCTTCCAGATCTGTCTGGAGAAAGGAAAGAGAGGAAGACAATCTGTTTATTGTAAAAAGATGACAGAATAACAGACAGGCTAATGCAACCACTTAGGCTGGTGATTGCATATGCTTTGTGGGTTTTTGTTTTGCTTCTTAAATTTGAGTGAAACATTTAAGGACTAAGTTTGTTAATGTAAAAGAAGAAAACAAAAAGAACGGTCTTGGTTTGAAAGGACAAGTTTAGAAGGATGTGGTATTTGCTGAGCACCTACTCTGTGCCTCACACACCACAGGAGTATTACAAAGGTGGTATTATCATTTTCAAGTCCCAGGGGAAACCTGATTATTAGAGAGGTAAAGTAACTAGTGGCCAAGCTAAAAATAAAAAGCAGTATCTCCCAACAGGGAATTATGTCGAGTCCAAGGACAGCTGGACCTTAAAAAATTGGATTCCAGCAGGCATGTTGGCACATCCTGTAATCCCAGTCCTTGGAAGACTAAGACTGAAGGATTGTAGGTTCAAAGCCAGCCTCAACAACTTAGTGAGGGTCTCAGCAACTTAGTGAGACCCTGTTTCTAAATAAAAAATAAAGCAAAATAAGGCTATAGGTGTAACTTGGAGGCAGAATGCCTCTGGGTCCAATCTACACCACCACAAAAGTTAAAAAAAATTGAGTCCAGTTCTGGGGCAGGAATGAAGCTGGATTGTGGCAGGAAATAAAATGACGGGCACTCTTGGTAGGCTGGCCTGGGACTCTGCTACCAGAACTCATCTCCCAATTTTTTGCTGATGGCACTGTCCTCAAATTCCAGAATGAATTAAATAACCATGCAGAGCCACTAGCTACCTTCAGGCAACTGCCAATCTTTCTGGTCCTAGGGGCCTCTGAGGGTTCAGAGGATGATATTACTCAACACCCTGAGCTGCTTTACCAGTCTCTAGGAACTTCCCTGCACAGACCTGAGTCATCTCTGCCACCTCTCTCCCAGCATGCCCTGTCTGGCCTCTAAACCAGAACTCTCTTACAATAACTAAGTTTATCCATATAAACAGAGTGACCTATTTGAGTAGTGTCCTCTGATCACTTCACTCTAGGACCTCTCCTTCCTCAGAGCTCTAGTTCATGTTCCATGTGGACTCACATGGAATGGGCGGAGGAGGCTGGGTTCCCACCAGCTGAATCTATGATCACCTACATCCTTGGTCCCCATGGTTCATATGTGCAGGCCCCGCTGAACTCCAGCAGACAGTAGCTCTGTCCCACTTTGGGCTTCAACCCACATCTAAAGGCACTTCTCCCTCTGCAGTGACCAATTGCATCTCTGCTGAACCAGTCTGGATGCCTATCCTACACTACCCCATAAGTGGCTCCATCCCCTACTTAGCTCTAGTGACCAGGAACACAAGGTGAGTCCTCAGAGACAGTATGATGATGTGAAAGATGGAACCAAGGATCCTTTTAGAGCTAGGAGTTTCATTGGCACTGTCAAAGTCTTTGATTTCACAAACTGATACCTCAGGTTGGAAGAACAGCATTCTAACAGGCATAGGAGGCAGCTGATGATTCAGAGACTTATACACCATGAGAATTAAAGGAAGGAAAAGAGCTTTCATTAACAACTCTTTCTTCTTGCTTTTTACTGATTTGGTGAAAACTATTTTCCTCCTACCATTTCATAGTAAATTCATTTTCCCTGTTGAAGCAACTACTCTGATTCTGGAGACTGGAACTAAACTTCTTAGGAAATGAACCAGTTTCTGTTTGGGTCTCTCTGTCTAATAAGCAACTGCACATATCATGAGTCAAGAAATTCCACAGTATTTACTTGGTTTGCAGTAAAAGGTGACATATAGTATTTAAATAGTCTCCCTGGGAATGACATATGCCAGCAATAAACATGGGGAATTTACTTCCAGAGAGCAGCAAAGGCCCTACCATCCACCGGTGGCCATAGCAGACACTCCTGGCCCCAATCTCTGTTCCAGGAGGTACCACCTGCTCCAGTTTCCCAAGGGAGCTCTTTACCTTTCATAAGAAAGCCTTGGAGACTAGAAAATCATGGTTTTCCCACATACCATGAAGGAGGGCCCATTCTCTATAAATGTCAAGGGCTGAAAGTGGCCACAGATGTCAATTCATTGGTCTGTGTTCCTGGGCCATGCCTACCCTCCTGTGGCAGCAGGGGCTATGCTGTGAGGTGACACCATCAACACTTTCCTTGCTAATTAACTAAATACACACTGTCAATAGTCTCAGTGGGAATAGGCTTTAGGATGAAAAGTGCTAATTTTCTTACATTTATATGTCCAAACTGCATTTCTTAGTATCTCTTACTCTCTTTTTCTCATCCTTGAAGTCTAGTAAATGTGTGGCTCAGCTGAAAGGCTCAGAATGTCAGAGATACAGAACAACTAATTTAGATAAATGATAGAGATCCTGGAGATTTACTTCTCTATGCCATCCCAGAGTCTAAAAACCTCAGAAAAGGCTGAAGGAAGGGGCTCATAGCTGTTCCTTTGTAGAAATAAATTAAGTATATTTTTTGCTACACATTCCCTAGAGCCTATTTAACGTTTAGGTGGTCTGAATGTTCATGTCCCTACAAAATTCATATATTGAAACTAATTGAATTCACAATGTATTAAGAAGTGAGGGTTTGTAAATTGGAATTCGTACCTTTATAAGAGAGATCCTTTCTACATGGTGACAGTGCCATCTATGAGAAACAGGCTCTTCCTAGACATGGAATATGCCTGCACCCTGGTCTTTACTTCTCAGTTTCCAGAACCTATGAGAAATAAATTTCCATTTTCTTCTTTTAAATTTTTTTATTGGTGCATTATATTCATACAACATATTGGGGTAAAAAAACTTGTGTGTACAAACATGTACTCATCACTGATTTAAACCCTACCCAATTCCCACCCCATTCCCTCCCCGTCCCTCCCTCCCTTGCTTGGCTTAGTGATTGACTTCGATATGTTTAAGTACATTGTGTGTTTTAGAGATTTTCCTCTCCCCCCTCCTTTCTCCTCCTTTAGGTTGCCTTGTTTGATCCTCTATAGGATTTCCTCTTTCAAGAGTTCCTCCTATGACCCATTTCTCCCTAACTCTCACATATCAGGGAAAGCATCTGATTTCTTATTTTTTGTGAATGACTGATCTCATTTAGCATAATGTCCTCCAGTTCCATCCATTTCCATGAAAATGATGTAGTTGAGGTTTTTTTGATGGCTGAGTAAAATTCTATTGTGTACATATCCCACAGTTTTGTAATGCATTCATCTGTTGATGGACATCTTGGCTGGTTCCATGGTGAATTGTGCAGCTATGAACATACATACACATGCATTAGTTTGGTAGTTTGGTTTCTTTTCTTTTGGGTAGATATCCAGAAATGGTATTGCTAGATCAAATGGTAGATTTGTTCCCATTCTTCTGAGGATTCTCCATACTGTTTTCCAAAGTTCTTGCACTAATTTGCAATCCTACCAACAATGGCTTAGAGTTCCCACTTCTCCACATCCTCGCCAGCATCTGTTGTTGTTTGTGTTTTGAATGATGGCCATTCTAGTTAGAGTTAGGTGAAATCTCAGGGTAGTTTTGATTTGCATCTCTCTGATTGCCAGTGATGTTGAGCATTTTTTCATGCATTTATTGGTCATTTGAATTTCTTCTTTTGTGAAGTGTCTATTTAGTTCATTTGCCCATTTTGTTACTAGATGCTTTGTTTTCTTAGTGTTGAGTTTCTTGAGTTCTCTGTATATTCTAGATATTACTCTTCTATCGGTGGTGTAGGTGGCAAAAATCTTCTCCCATTCTGTTGGCTCTCGATTGAGGTTCTTGATAGTTTCCTTTGCTGAACAGAAGCTCTTCAGTTTCATGCAATTCCATGTATTGATTCTCCTTTTAATTTGTTGTGCCTTTGGGTTCTTGTTGAGGAAATGTATGTCTGTACCTACGTGTTGTAGTGTTGGACCTATGGCCTCTTCAAGGAGCTTCAGGTCTCTGGTTTAATTTCCAAGTCTTTGATACATCGTGAGTTGACTTTTGTACAGGGTGAAAAAGTGGGATTAATTTCCAATTTTCTGCATATGGTTAACCAGTTTTGCCAACACCATTTGTTGAAGAGGCTATCTTTTTTCCAGTGTATGTTTTTGGCCCCTTTGTCAAAAATCAATTTGATTGTGGACTTGTTTCTGGGTCTTCTATTCTGCTCCAATGGTCTATATATCTGTTCTTTTGCCAGTACCATGCTTTTTTATTACAATGGCTTTGTAGTATAGTTTAAAGTCAGGTATTGTGATTCTTCCTGCATGGTTTTTGTTGCTGAGAACTACCTTGGCTATTCTGGTTTTTTTGTTATTCCAGATAAATTTAAGGACTGATTTTTCTATGTCTGTGAGGAATGATCTTGGTAGTTTAATGAGCATTGCATTAAATCTGTAGATCACTTTTGGGAGGATGGCCATTTTAATTATATTTATTCTGCCAATCCATGAACATGGAAGGTCTTTCCATCTTCTGAGATCTTCTTCAATTTCTTTTTTCAGTGTTTTATAATTTTCTTTGTAGAGAGATTTACCTCCTTGGTCAAGTTTATTCCTAGGTATTTTATTTTCTTGTGGGAGATCCTGAGTGGAAGTGTTTTCTGAATTTCTTTTTCAGTGAATTTATGGTTGATGTACAGGAAAGCTTCTGCTTTTTAAGATTGATTTTGTATCCAGATACTTTGCTGAATTTGTTGATCAGTTCTATAAGCCTTTGGTTGAGTTTGTTGGGTTTTCTAAATATAGTATCATGACATCTGCAAATAGTGAAAGCTTAATTTCTTCTTTTCCTATTTGTATTCCTTTGATTTTCTTTTCTTGCCTTATTGCTCTGGCTAGAGTCTCTAGTACTATATTGAAGAGAA
Source organism: Muscardinus avellanarius (assembly GCF_963383645.1). Taxonomy (NCBI): domain Eukaryota; kingdom Metazoa; phylum Chordata; class Mammalia; order Rodentia; family Gliridae; genus Muscardinus; species Muscardinus avellanarius. The sequence goes on from NC_137796.1 coordinate 41,065,429, forward strand.
GTGGTAATAGTGAACATTCTTGTCTCATTCCAGTTTTTAGGGGGAATTCCTGAAGTTTTTCCCTATTTAATATGATGTTGGCAGTGGGCTTATTGTAGATTGCCTTAATAATGTTGAGATATGTTCCTTCAATTCCAATTCTCTGCAGTGTTTTTATCATAAATGGATGTTGAATTTTATCAAATGCTTTTTCAGCATCTATTGAGATGATCATGTGGTTTTTGTCTTTGATTCTGTTTATATAATGAAGTATATGGATTGATTTTCGTATATTGAACCAGCCTTGCATCCCTCAGATGAACCCTACCTGGTCATGGTGAATGATTTTCTTGATGTGGTTTTGAATGCGTGTTGCTAGTATTTTGTTTAATAGTTTTGCATCCAAGTTCATCAGAGATATAGGCCTCTAGTTTTCCTTCCTTGAACTGTCTTTATTTGGTTTGGGTATTAGTGTGATGTTGACTTCATAGAATGTATTTGGGAGAGTCCTGGTTTTTTCTATTTCCCAAAATAGTTTGAGTAGTATTGGGGTTAGCTCTTCTATAAAGGTTTTATAGAATTCACTTGGGAAACCATCTGGTCCTGGGCTTTTCTTTGATGGTAAGCTCTTTATTGCTGTTTCAATCTCTTTGATTGTTATTGGTTGGTTTATGTGTTTTATCTTCTTGACTCAGTTTAGGAAGGTTGTATTTATCTAGGAAGTTGTCAATTTCCTCCAGATTTTCCATTTTGTTAGAGTATAGTTTTTCAAAGTAGTTTCTGATAATCCTCTGGATTTCTACACTGTCAGTAGTAATGTCTCCTTTTTCATCACTTATCTTCATAATTTGGGTTGATTCTCTTTTTTTAATTAGGTTGGCTAGTGTTTTATCAATGTTGTTAATTTTTTCAAGAAACCAGCTTTTGGTTTTGTTGATTTTCTGTATTATCTTTTTATTCTCTATTTCATTAATTTTTGTTCTAATTTTAATAATTTCCTGTCTTCTGCTGGCCTTGGGGTTCAATTGTTCCTGCTTTTCAAGGGCTTTGAGGTGTGTTGTTAGGCTATTTATTTGAAGATTTTCTTTTTTTCTTATGTGAGCACTCAGTGCTAAAAATTTTCCTCTTAATACTGCCTTCAAAGTGTCCCAGAGGTTTTGGTATGTTGTACCTTTATTTTCATTTGTTTCTAGAAAGTTCTTGATTTCACCTCTTACATCTTCTATGACCCATTCTTCATTCAGAAGTGTGGTGTTCAGTCTCCACATGTTTATGTTGTTTCTCTGGGTCTTCTTATAGTTGATTTATAGTTTCATTCCATTATGGTCTGAAATGACACAGGGAAGTATGTAACATTTTTTAAATGTGCTAGTGCTCATTTTGTGTCCCAGGATGTGATCTATTTTGGAGAAAGTTCTGTGAGTAGCTGAGAAAAATGTAAACTCTGCTGTAGTTCGGTGAAATATTCTATATGTGTCCAACAGGTCCTTGTGGTTAATGGTGTTCTTTAGTTCTGAGGCATCTTTACTGACCCTATGTCTGGAAGATCAGTTTAGTATTTTGAGACGTGTGTTGAAGGTTCCCAGTATTATTGTTTTGGGATTTATGTGTGACTTCATGTCACAAAGAGTTTGATTTATGAAAGTAGCTGCCCCTATGTTTGGGGCATAGGTGATGATTACTTTTATTTCCTCTTGCTGGAGTATTCCTTTTACCAGTAAAATGTGACCTTCTTTATCTCTTCTAATAAGTTTGGGTTTGAAGTCTAACTTGTCTGATATCATAGTTGCTACTCCTGCTTGTCTTCAAGTACCATTAGCATGGATTACCTTGCTCCAGCACTTTACCTTGAGTTTCTTCCTACCTTTACTTGTAATGTGTGTTTCTTGTAAGCAGCAGATGGATGGATTCTGGCTTTTAGTCCATTTTGCCACTTTATGTCTTTTTATTGGGGAGTTGAGGCCATTTACATTCAGTGTGATTATAGAGATATAATTTTTAATTCCCAACATGTTAAGATCTTATTTCTGTTTGAGATACTGTTTATTCTTCTTTGCTTAGTTGCCTGCTGGATGGGAATTCTTGTTTCTTTGGTTCTGGCGTGTATTACTCATTTCCTCTTTGCAGTTAATCTCCTTGAGTATTTTCTCTAGCGCTGGTTTTGAAGACATAAATTCCTTTAGTTTCTGTTTGTCATGGAAGCTTCTTATTTCTCCATCTAATTTGATAGAAAGTTTTGCTGGGTAGGAAATTTTTGGCTGGAAGTTGTTTTCTTTCAGAGTTTGGAATATGTTACTCCATGCCCTTCTGGCTTTCATGACTTGGTTTGGGAAGTCTGGAGTGATTCTAATTGTTTTGCCTCTGAATGTCACGTGACCTTTTGTTTTTGTTGCCTTTACGATTCTCTCCTTGGCTTCCACATTAGTCATTTTGACAATTATGTGGCGTGGGGATCCTCTTCTCTGATCCTGTCTAAAGGGAATTCTGTACGTTTCCTAGACCTGTGTATCGACCTCTTGCTCTATGTTTGGGAAATATTCTGCTATTACTTCCTTGAAGAGATTGTTGATCCCTTTGGTTTCACCTTCTTTTCCCTCCTCTATTCCAATTATTTTTAGGTTAGCTCTTTAAAATGGGCCCATATTTCTTCAAAGTCAGATTCCTGCTGTTGGATTTTTTTTCTTAATTAGAAACTATGTTTTCATTTTTGGAATGATCATCTTCAAGAAGCAAGATTCTATTCTCCATGTGGTCTTATCTGTTGTTTATACTTTGAATTGAGGCCTTTATTTCAATGATTGTATCCTTTATCTCTTTTTGACTCTGATTGTTTTTGAAAGTCCTCTATCATTTCTAAAGTTATTTTCCTGATTTGATCTTCTAGAGATTTTTGGATTTCTGTGTTATCAGATTCTGATGTTGTGGGGTTGTGGGCATTCATTGCTCCATTGTTATTTCTCTTTCCCATGATTTTGGAAGTTTGTGCCTTCTCTGGGTTCTCCCCTGGGTCACTACGATTTCACTTAAGATGCTCTGGATCTCGAGTCTGTGGTATCTCAGTCACCACTACTCCTTTACTGGGTTGTATCACAAAGTCTCAGACCCAGGGAGTCAATCGAGGCTGCTTAGACTGTGGGGGGTGCCAAGTTGGGCGTTCTCCAGCGGGGAGTTGTGACTATGGTGTGATATCTCTGCCTCCGCCACTCCCCCACTGGGTTGCACTGCTAAAATCTCCAACCCAGAGAGACTATATGCGCAACTCCCTGGGAGTGCAGTACTGGGATTTCTCCCCTAGGGGCCGCAATTTGACTCACGGTTGTTGAGTGCGCTGATGGCGCTGTAGTGAACTCGGTGGATTCGCTGCTGCCGCCACTGGCAATATGGCACCACTGCCATGCCCTCGGCCGTGATGCGGCATATTTCTTCTCTGGTTTTGAGCTCCACTCTGAGTGCCTGCCAGGTGTGCTGTGCCCGGCCCTTGGGAGCTTTAGATGTTCCCTGCGCTGACAAAACTGCTGACTGCTGCCCAGCTGTTCAGCACCTGCTCACCTCGGCTTACTGTCCACCCCTCCTCTCTGGAGCCTGGTGGCTGGTTGAGTGCATTGGTCTTCAGCCATCCAGTGAACTCTCCGCTGCTGCCAGCAGTAAGGTGCTGCTGTCGCGTCCTCGGCCATGAGGTTGGCATAGTTCTCTGGTTTTGAGCTCTGCTGAGTCCCTGCGGGGTGTGCTGATCCCGGCCCTTGGGAGCTTTAGACACTCCTTGCACCAAAAAAAACTGCCTACTGCCACCCAGCTGTTCAGCAGCAGCTCACCTCAGCGCTGTCCACCCCTCCTCTCTGGCGCCTGGTGCTGCTAGGGAAGATGTAGGCTGCGCCGCTCCACGCTGCGGCTCTGGTCGCTCTGGCCACTTTGTGCTGCGGCTCTGGCTGCTCCGCACCGCGGCGGCTGCAGCACTTCGGATTGGTTTCTACCTGATGTCTTGTTTTTCCAGCCCTCTTTTTCTCTGTCCCTTGTATTTACAGTTTTTATTTCTATGCTGGTGGTGTTTTCTGGCTCTGAAAGGCACTGGTTTTGAGGTAATAGAGTTCGATTCTTAGCGGGACTTGTAAGTGCCGCTTTCCTCCATTGCCATCTTCCTGGAAGTTGTCAATTTCCATTTTTAAATAAATTATCCAGTCTAAGGTATTTTGTTATAGAAGCTCAGTGGACTATGGTAGATGTTTTGAGGATGTGCCCTATAGGAAACATGCAAGTGACTTAATGTTTTCCACAAAGAGGACCTAATGGTCTTCTCTTTGTTCCCATCTCTTCTCTGTTTTATGTCCTGCCTTACAAGGATAGGTTTGTAAAACTCCATTGCCAGGATCCCTTAGTAGTTAGCCTTAACTACCCAACAAGTCCCAGAAGTGGCCAAGTAAAGAAAGACTATGGTCAACAAAGCCACTTGTTTCAACTGAGATGGCACACATGCTAACTCCCACTGTTGAGATGAAGAGACCAGGTCCTGATAAGGGAAAGGAGTTCTAAAAATATCAGAACAAAGATTCTAGATTAGGACTGAAATTGCTACACATCAGAAGAAAGAACCTCCCTACCTCTCTCTCTCTCTCTATCATGCCTTTCAGTGTCTCCTCTCCAAAAATGAGTTACCTCCTAGACAGTCCTCAGCAGTTTTAAAGTTTTTCTATTTTGATTTATCTCCCACTTTAACTGTGATTTTCTTCATATCTAAATCAAGGGAGACCTCTTGGACAGCAGATGTGGAATGTATTGCCTAGAGGAGGTCAGACACTCACCAAGAGCTAGAAATTACATACTGAGAATGTTCTTGCCCAGCTTTGAATAAACAGAAAATATCAGAAAGAGCAGATGGAATGATTTTTGTGAGAATAATTAAGAGTATTTATCTGCTACATGTTCCCCAGAGCCTGTTTAATGTTTAGATGCTTCAAGAATCTATCTGAATTTAACACAACTTTCTTCTTAGCTTTGCTGCTAAATATAAAAGCATAAAGAAGAACCTCAAAGCTTCTGTATAAAAGTCCCTCTTAAAATCTAGGCCTTGTTGTATCTAAACACCAAACTCAGCTCAGATCCAGTGAGTGGCTCTAAACCTGTGTTGGGAAGAGAAGCTGTGGGGAATGGAAACAAAAGGTGTCACTCCAGAAGCAGGTTATACAGTGGAAGCTTAGCAGCACTGGGCCGGGGTGCTATTTATGTGGGGAAGTACACTCCCAGGGTGTGGCTGCCAGGTCAGGTGAAGGCTAACAAACAGAAGTTCATATTTTATGCATTTGCAGAAAAAAAATCAAGGAGTATGGATGCTGGGCTTGATTCAATAACCTGCAGAGAGGACCAAGTCATTAAGCCTCATGCAAACTTGATACCTAGACCTTAGAAGGAAAATATGAAAGTCTCAGTGTGTTTCCAGGTTTGGGCTAAGAGACACCAGCTCTTTCCTGGAAGGCTGACCAGAAAGAATTTTTGCTCCAAGAATCTGGACTAACACATCACAAAAGCCCAACAATAAGGTCATAATCCTCAGTCTATCCACCTATGATGGCACAATAATAACCTGCTTTGAGGGGCCATAAGATCCTTCTACACTGGAACACACCAAACTCTGTTGTTCCATTGTGTAACCATTTCAGCCTTGACTTCATAGGAGGAGCCCTGAGCTACCAATACTGAAGGTTGGTATATGTATGTAAAGAGCTCAGAGTTAGGGACTCTGGCATGATTTTCCCAATGCTTTCACAACAAGATTCATAACTTAAATAAAATAGTTGTAATAGCAATAAGAGGAGCTTCTTTATTGTGCACTTACTATGAACTAAACAGTATTCTATCCCTGTGGCATAGCAACTGATATGACCCCAAGAGGAAGCAGTTATCTCTCCCACATGAACAAAACTATAAAACAAGGCAGAGTGTTGTCTAGAGTTCTTACAGGAGATCAGTTGTTTCCTTGATTTCCCACATGGAAGTTCCTAGATGTCCCCATCATAATTGAAAGAATGTGGTGTCTGCCACTAGCAAACCTCCCCTCACCCTTCAGTTCAGATCAATATCAGCTACATAAGCTCTTTCCCAACAGTGTTCCAGAAGAGGAAGCTAATTCCAACATAAGTCTCATTCCCCCAAAAAAGCTACAGTCAACTTAAGGGGCTTATTTATAGACAACACACAAGCCAGGGCATTCTATAATTGGCCTGAATTTGCTTCAATATACGAAGAAAGTGACCCTTATTCCAGTCTATGTAGACCCATTTATTTCTGGTGAATTTCAAACCAAAGGGTTCTCTAAAGGGGAAAATGCTTGGTGAGTGTGATAGGGTTGGGGGTGAACAGGCAGTTTTGTTGTCTGAACTTGTTTATGGTAAAGATGATTTCCCCAAAGTATTTTAGGCTGGAGAGATTTCCTCTTGGGGTCATATCAGTAGTAATTTGATTCTGCCTCCTTGAAATTGTTTCTACATACCTGAGACCAAGTAGAGAGTTGAATAAAATATCTCACCTGCAATCATCCATAGCCAGTACATATAACCTTTGAGAGAAATGTTCAAATAATAAAATCCAAAGGTTATCAATGAGAATTTTTTGCACTTTGGTCAAAATACAATTCCTTTCCCTCCTCCTTTTCCCCATTTTCTCATAATTAGATCCTGACATATGATCTTTTTGGATTCCAAGGACTGGACATTGCATTGTAGACTTCAAGTAATGAGAATTTTACCTCTATGTGGGTTATAATTTTATTTCCTGGGCTGGTTGTATTGAAAATTAAGCAGTCATTTGGTGAACACTCTAAAACGTAGTCACTACTGTACCTTAATGCTGAAAGAAGACAAAAGATAAGATATAATAAAAATCTCTCTATGTGATGTCATCAGTACCTCAATATGCAATCACTTACTCTACATGCATACACATACACAACAATAGATGCAGAGTTCTCTTTTTATGGTAAAGATGATTTCCCCAAAGTATTTTAGGCTGGAGAGATTTCCTATAAGCTGGTGAAAAATTGCTCATTGCAGGAGATCCAATTTTATTGGCAGAAATCCAGCAACCTGATGTATTGGTAATTGGCTTGGTAATGAGTTTCTTCCATGCAAATTGGCTCATTATTATCAATTTTTATCAGCTCTCGAGTGAGTCCTGATCTGCTTCCCCACTTTGAATCAGGTGCCAGTATGAGGAGAATGGGAGCACCCAGACCCACCTTCCACACAAGATGCCTAAGATCGCACATCTTAGGAAGGAATAAAAGTGGGAATGACAGCTTCTACATCATTAGAGCTTTCAATTTAACATTCAGAAAAGAGAGATGTGAAGGAGACTTGTAATGAGGTGTTATAAAAACAGAGTATGATTGAAAGAGCTGGCACATAATGCAAATGAACACTTTGTCCCATGATTCATTGCTATCAGGAGAACTAAATTTGTACAGCCCAGACGAGAGATGACTAATGGGAGGAATAATAATTGTCAATTTATATCTGCAAAGAATTAATCAAGAGGCCCAGAGGAGACAGTGTGCTGTGGCCACTACAGGTGTATGTGCTAGGGATAGTCAGTGTGAAAAAGGAGCCAGAAAAATTAAAATAAGTAGCAGTAATGGCTGTAATAACACCAAAACCTATCCCCATAGAGGAAGGATGCTGAGGGATTATCATTAGAGAAGTCTGCACAAAGGCAACTTGGAGAATATATCTTTTTGTAAAGACCAGTGGATTTGATGATGTACCTGGAAAACTTGGGAATAAAATTTTCTCACCCCGGAGCTCCTCAGACAGCTCTGGAAAGCCGCCTTTGCTTTGTTCATATAAAACTCTCTCTACTAAATTAATTCAGCTCTCTTAGAGCACTGACGGAAGTGTGCTGTGTTATGCATACTGTGGTAGACAGAGTCTCTTCTTCCTTATGGTCAGTAAATATTTATTGAGAATCTATGTGTCAGGTGATGAAGTGGGAGGAATCTCTGCTGTAATAAGCTTGCTTTCTACCTTAGAGGAAAGAAGAATGACATGGGGCAGGAGACGTGTTGCTGGCAGGACTGCGCTTCAGATGATGCCCAAAAAGAACCAAAACAACAGTGAACATCTCTAGTCCAGAGTCTGCATAGAGAGCCCTTAGTAAATTAATCTCACTTCCTGTAAGAAATGGGCAATTATCCAAAGGTGTTTAGAGGGTTCAGAAAGCCTGAGAGAGTTCTCATCTACTTTCCATGCCTTTTAATTATATCAGTTCAAATGCTACACACTGCTAGTTCATAGCAAGTGTTTTAACCCATTCAATAATGCTTTAAATTGACTGTTGTTTAAAAATAGAAGATGTGCTGGGCATGGTGGCATATGCTTGTAATCCTAGCATTTGGGAGGCTGAGACAGGAGGATCACGGTTTGAGACCAGTCTCAGCTATTTAATGAAGTCCTTTCCAACTCAGTGAGACCCTGCTTTAAAATAAAGAATTTTAAAAATAGGGCTGGGGGTGTAATTCAGAGGTAGAATGCTCCTAGGTTCCATCTCTAGTACTGCAAAAAAAGTAAATTCTAACATATTTCTTTTGTGAGTGTGATATTAGGGATTGAATCCAGGGTCATTCTACCTCTGAGCACACCTGCAGTCCATTTTATTTTATTTGAAACAGGGCTTCCCTAAATAGCCACGTGCTGACCTTGAACCTGCAATCCTCCTGTCTCAGCCTATCAAGTACTAGGATTACAGCTGTTCACCACTGTGCCTGGCTAGATTCTAATCTTTTGACAAAGTAAACTAACTATGTTGGGCCTTTGTCATGAGAGCAGTTAGCTGCATATGGCATTCTACCTTCGTGCTACACCCCCATCCCTAGAAGCTCCTTGAAGCTCTTTAGTTCCCTTTTGTAGTATAGCAGGACTGTTTCATTCTCTTGTTAATCCAGATCTTCTTCTACAGGACTGAAGGGAAGTATTAATATTATTATTGTTATTATTATATTATTATGTAGTTGCCCTGAGCTAAATGACCAGAAATACGAGGAGGTTATCCTACATTAACTTATATTCCTATAGAAATATCTCTAACAAGTTATAATTCAGTGTTTTAATTTAGTGAATATCCTCAAATAAACACTCTTTTAGAAACCACTTCTGTCATTTGTACTGATGCAATCCAAATATACAATTGCCTTGTATTTGTTCCCTTAGGCCCCAAGCTCTGAATTCTTCTTCTAGCTCACTGGTAGTTCAAATCAAATGGGCAAATTCAGATGAGCTTGTTGATCCCCCCCCCCCCTATTTCGAGGAGAACTCTATCACTTAACCTATTTTCCCCTTTCTCTTGGCTACAGGAGGCTAAGAACTTTGTGGAGTAGGGATGATCACAGCTTATGACTGAGCTTAACAGTTTGTTGTATCTACCCTTTCTCTTCCCCTGATTTTTAACCTGTCTTTCTAACAAGTATTACACATTTTTTTTAAAATATCACAAACTATAATCCTTTTTGAAAAAAAAGCAAATGGAAGAATTGGAGCAACGGCAAAGTTCAAGAAAATTCCAGAAGAAAAGTAAGTAGTAGTCCCTGCCCTTGAGCTGGAAAGCAATTACAGAATGAGATGAATGAGATGAGACAAAATGCAGACAACTGACGAATATGCAGCAGAGGCAACATGGGAAGCAAAGCACGTGAGATGACAAGAAGTTGATGTTATGCACCTGAAGCACCAATACAGTGGTGTCCACTGAGGGCCTGCATTGTTGTGGCTGTGAGGGATCCAGGAAAGATTCAGGCCATATTTCTATCCTCTATAAGTTTAGTAGAAAAAAATATCCTATTTAGGATGATTATAGCCATTATAGTGGGATTTGGAAAAGGGCTAAACAAGTAATGTATGCCTCTACCATCTTTTACTTCATTAGGATGTATGACTACAATGCACCAATAAAAAATAGAAAGGAACTAAGGTAGAAAGGGACCAGTACATGGAAATTAGAAAGAAATGTAAATAAAGAAAGTAAACGAGGATGAGAAGTTTGGTAAGAATGTATAAAAAGAAAAGAAAATATTTTTGGTATGAAGTATTTTGAATGATAAAGTTTATGTCAAGATTGTCTCAAATGGGAAAGGAAAGACTAGGGTAATATTAGAAGATTAAAAGCAAGTTTCAAGCTGGGCATGGTGGTGCATGCTTGTAATCCTAGTATTTGGGAGGCTGAGACATGAGGATCGCAGTTCAAGGACAGCCTCAGCTACTACTTAGTACAGCTCTTTGCAACTCAGTGAGACCCTGTTTCAAAATAACGAATAAAAAATAGGGCTGGGGGTGTAGCACGAAGGTAGAATGCCTGTGGGAAGCAAGTCGCAGAAGGTAAGTGTATAGCAGAATGTTTGTGGGGGATGAAGCTTATGAAAAAATATTGCATAAAGAATATTTAACAAATTATTTTAAAAGGTTTCTTATTTGGCTCATGTTTACCAAATCATATGGTCAAGTTTATCTCCTACAGGAATAAAGCCATCAAGCTCCAGATGGTGCTCCAGATAAAACCCATGAATGAACCCATGAATCTACCAGAATCTCTTGAATAATCTTAAGGTCCTGGGTCATTCCTCCATGTGACACAGTGCTTACTTATGCCTCTAAGGCTTGAACCCTACTTCACTCTATTTCTTGCCTACAGATGTATGCAAGTTAATAAGAGAGGGGGAAATATTCCAGTTATGGTGACCAGGACTAAGAAAGACCCTGTGATTGCTCATCTGGAGTTGCTAATAAAGACATTTCCTATTGTAACAGGCTTGGCCAGCTCTACCTGCTGGCTTGCATGAGATAAGGACTTAGATATAAACTCTGAAGGTCCAGAGGGCAGCAATCTCTTTGAAAGCACTCCCCCTTACTCCTCTCTGGTGTGGCACTTTTACTTTCCCTTTGCAATAAATTAGGTTTCCTGGCTCTTTATTTCTATACTGAGCTAAGAAATGAACACATAGTAAATTCCAGACCATAACACTTTACATCACTGCCACTCTCTAGGTTAGGCATTCTCAGAGTGCCTATATGCAGGTACAGCCCAGTTCTTGCCAAATTCATGGTTGAAGAATCAAAATTGGTGTTAAAAAAAAGGTTTCTGTCACAGGCAGGAGAGGAGAACTAATAGTCCCCAGGTGAGTGGGTGAAAACTTGAACATGTCTGGAAGGACATATCCCACTATGGCATCAGCCTGCTGGACTTCCCCAAAGCTTTTTAGTGGTGTATCAGGCTGATTGTGGGATTAGGGGTTTTCTCCTTTTTTTAGGGGTGGCTAAAGGTCCAAGAGATCAGAATACACAGCTCAAAAAATGTCTTTAGAACACAACTTGAGGAGATTATGTATTGAGCACAATTAAGTGAGTTTCTTTTCTACATGACTTATAATAATCTTTGGTGAGCTCAGAATTGGCTATATAATTTGTGGAATTTGATTTCAAATGAAAACAGGCTCCTTATTTAAAAAATTAAGAATTACAAGATGGCAAGAGCAGAACCTGATAACAAATAAATATTAAAAGTTGCTGCCTCCAAACAAGTCACAGGTATGTCTTCAGTTGGATGAGTGATAGTTTGAACAGGGTGCATGCCACCATCCTCCTCATGAGCTCCCCCAAAATTCTTTAGTGTCACGTGCTGGTTGCAGGATTAGAGTTGTCTTTGTCTGAAGGGGTGGCTGAGATCTAGGAAATAAGAAAAACAATCTCCAAAATTATAAAGTGATTGATAAGTATATTGAAAAAATAGTACATTTCATGCATATTAGGGAATTTCCCTCTTCCCCCTTCCTATCACCTCCATTTAGGCCTCCTTATTTGCTCATCTATGGTTTCTCCTTCTTCATCTAGAGTTCCTCCTATGACCCTTTTTCTCCCTAGCTTCTACATATTAGGGATTTCTTACTTTTTGTGACTGACTAATCTCATATCAAAGTCAATTATTAAGCCAAACATGAGAAGAAGGGAAGGGAGAGGAAATGGGGTGGGAATTGGGGAAGGACTAAATGAGTGATGTGTACCTGTATACTTCTACCATCTTATACTCCATTAAGATGGACAACTACAATATAATGATAATGATAATAATAATAATAATAATAATAATAATAATAATACCACCGGGTATGGTGGCGCATGCTTGTAATCCCAGCATTTAAGAGGCTGAGACCAGAGAATCACGGTTCACAGATAACCCCAGGTAGTTAGTGAGGCCCTATGTAATTTAGTGAGATCCTGTTTCAAAATAAAGAATAAAAAATAGGGCAGGGTTGTAGCTCAGAGGTCGAATGCCCCTGAGTTCCATCCCTAGACATGCAAAAAAAAAAAAAAAAAAAAGCCCATAATAAGTTGTTAATATTAGAGAAAATTGAATGTTGGGTATACAGGAATTTTCTGTACTTTTTTTGCAATTGTAACTCTAAAACTGTTCTTTAGAAAACATTTATTTAAATATACATACACACATATCAAATTATAAAAAGGTGCTCTTCCACCAGGAATGGTGGTTAATATTGAGCCTCTCTGCTTTATTTTGCCTCCCCAACTGAACCCCATAGTACACTGTTGGCACTCACTTTCCTGATTTCTCCTCTCTTTGGTTATTTATGAATGGGGAGGGAGTATGCCTGGTGTGGTGGCACACACTTGTAATCCTCACACTTGGGAGGTATCAAGCAGGTTCGAAGGTATCTACAGGAGGATCAAGCAATTTTCACATGTTTCCAAATAAAAAGTATAAAATAGGTCTGAGAGTATATCCCGGAGGTAGAAGGGTTTCCAGGAACCCCAGTACCAACAAAAATAAAATAAAATAAAATAAAATAAAATAAAATAAAATAAAATAATAAAATGAATGGGGAGGGAGTTGGTGGATGAAGTAGGAAACCCAACCCTCAGTTAAACTGGGGAAAGCAAAGCCCGCCCCATTAACTCCTACTTTTCCCCAAGTCCCTGCTTATCTGGAGGGCCCCTGGGCTCATGCTATCTCTGTATGTCTCAGAGCCACTATGTTAATGCCACTGTGACTTCTGGCCTCCCATTCCTGCGCTTCTCTGGACCTCATTGATTTTTACATCAATCTTCTCCACCCCCTCTTCCTTCCCTTCTTTCTTTATTAGAATGCCCTGACTCAAGGCAGCCCCACCTCAATATACCCTTCTCCTGTAGAAAGTCTACTGTCTAGCTCTGAGTAGTACAAGTCCAGCTCTTTGCCTTTGAAGCTTACACTTCTCTTTACACCTTAACATGCACTGTGTACTTGCTGAATGCATATGCTGTGTATTTACTAAGAGTCACCAGCACGCAAGGGTTCTGTGGACAATTTTCACATGAGGCGCATAGCTCCTGCTCTTGAGAAACTCAGTTCTAGTCAAAGATGAAAATTAAAGTCAAAATGACCCTTAAAAACCTCCATCAACTCCTGGTGAAAAAAGAGATTCTATAGAGGAGCAAATAAGACAACCTAACTGTGGGGATGGGAGGTGGGGAGAGGGAAATGCTTTAAAGTGCATGATGTACTTATTCATATCAAAGTCAACCACTAAACCAAGCATGAGAGGGAGGGAAGGGGAGGGAGGGAGGTGAGGACTGGGTGGGGGCTGTCTGGGTGATGTGTGTATTTATGCCTACACAAGTTTTTTTTTTTTACCCCATTATGATGTATAAATACAATGCACCAATAAAAAATTAAATTATAAAAGAAACCTCCAGCATATGTGGAATGGACTCTGCTTTTTCAGTGACACACCAGAATGGTGGTTTGTATTCATAAGTAACTTTATTAAAAAACCACAAAATTCACTGGGCGTGGTGACGCACGCTTGTAATTCCCACACTTGGGAGGTGGAGACAGGAAGATCTCGCAGGTTCTGTGCTGGCTTAAGAGACCCTGTTTCCAAAAATAAAAAAGTATAAAATAGGTCTGGGATTGTAGCCCAGAGGTAGAAGGGCTTCCAGGAACCCGAGTACCACCACCAAAAAAACAAAAAAACAAAAAAAAAAAACCCACAAAATTCAAATGCAAAAGTCACACTTGGCTCATCCAAGGGGCTCACACAGGGGAGGGCTGCTCTGAGTTTAAGTGAAGGAAGAAATGGAAAAGTCTTATTTTATCCCATGCTCACTGAGAAGTCTGCCCATGCTGAGTGCACTCATAGGGGGAATTGTTCACTCCTTTTACTCTGCTTTCCTTAGCCCTTTCTTCCCCTTCTTTCTCCTCCCACCCATCCTCAAGTGTGAGTTAAGTACATGTAAGAAGCACCACTATTTATTTATTCAATGACAAAAACGGGAGGGGGAATTGCCTTCTTTTTTCCCTGACAGTATCTTCTAAAACTTGTGTTGTTTTAATGGGAGAGGCAAAATAATTTGATACAGTACCAGAGACCCTCCATCCTGTCCTCCCAAGAACTGGGTTTCAACCAAGTGAAGAAAGAGAAAGAGAAGTGGTGAAGAAGAAGAGAAATAGAGAAGAAGGAAAACAAATGAGAAGGAAAGAAGCTGCTATTTAGACCAGAAGAAGCCTGGCTATTGGGTGTACAGAGCAATAGTGACTGGCTCCCAAACTATCCAACCAAACTGTACTTTCAGTGTGTGGGGAGAAATATAACCCACATTTTCCCTAAGAACTAAACCCTGTGGTATGGCTGTATGTTTGAGTTATCAAGTCTTGGGATGCTTGTACCTGTGGGGCTTTTAAAAGAAAATAAACATATCTTTGAAGGTTTTTATTTTAGGGCAAGGAGAACACATTTTTCAAGCCAGCAGATCAAAGTTGAAACTCATATCATCTCCTTTTCTACCATATATCCTTGATCAAGCTTGTCTTGTTTGGGCCAGTTTCATGCCTCATTCTTGTCTTAATCATGGAGAGTTCCCTTACCCCAACCAGTTCTGTAGGTCCTTTTAGTTAATGTAAATTTAATGCCAGGGCCTGACTTTCACCCGGACTATGGCAAGAATATTGAGAGTGATTGTGATGCATTATAGTTTCTCAAAATTAAGGCTTAGAAGAAGTTTTATCTGTCTATGCAAAAAATCACACTAAAAAAAAAAACTCTACACATTCATTTTTCCTTTCCATTGTTGATACAAAGACAATTACTTGCAGAATGATACTCAGGATTGTACTCTCACCCCTTGTAGAAATTCCTTTCTTCCTTTTTTTAGCTTACCCTAGGCTTTCTGCACAGATTTCTGGGTCATTTGTATCCACACTTGCATTTGTCAACTTTTATGACTGATTTTCATCTCTAAGTGTCCATGCATTGCACAGGTACCCACAAGGTACCAGGTCCTGAGATAAAAGCAAGAAAGACAGAACGACAGAGCTATATATTATAATCATCGACCTACTCCCTTATACCTCTGACATACTAGACTGGCTTCTTTCTTGTTATTTTGGCACCTGTGTCCAAAGGCAACTGCTTGTCTCATAATTTCAACTGCTTTCAAGACTTTATCAAATGTTTCTTTACTATGAAAAATTAAAATTCAGCTGGGCATGTGGCACATGCTTATAATTCTAGCATTTGGAAGGCTGAGACAGGAGGATCACAGTTCATGGACAGCCTCAGCTACTTATTGAGGCCCCTTGCACCTCAGTGAAACCCTGTTTTAAAATAAAGAATAAAAAAATAGGACTAGAGATGTCATTTAGAGGTAGAATGCCCCTGGGTTTCATCCCAAGTATCGAAAAAAAATTAAAATTCTCCTTAATACTCTCCACCCTTTTTCCTTGTCTCATTTTTCTCCTTCAAATCAATCAGCAGAATGATGTCAGCAACAATGGTAAAGTAAGAACCTCCAAAAATTCTCCTACATTAAAAAAGTAAAAAGTCTTATGAAAATTGTCAGAGTTAATGTTTTCAAGACTCTGGAAATTAACCAAGGACTTCAGCAACTTGGGAAGCATTTATTCATGAAAACTGGCAGAATCTCAGTAAGAATAGCAAATTTTATGGCATTTTTAACTTGCCTTATTACCAAGCCCTACTCTCTAGCTCCATGCAGACTGGTGGTCAGAGGAGGAAGAAAAATAAAACTGGAGTTTTTTCAAAGCCACATTCCTCAAAATTGTGAATATTTGACCTGTGTAAAGATATAATGAAAAATCCTACTTGCAAGGATGTTTATATTTAACCAACTTGAAGCTTTCTCAGTGAGAAAAGACTTTCCTAGGCAGTGTGTGTATTGAAAACAACTTAAATAACCAGGTATGGTGGCACATAATTGTAATTCTGGTAATTACAAGAATGGGAGGCTGAGACAGGAGGGTCACAGGTTTGAGACAAGTCTCAGGAACTTAGCAAGGTTCTCAAAAACTTAGTAAGATTCTATTTTGAAATAAAAATAAAGAGATTAAAGATGGTAAAATAATGGGAAACAGCACACTTTGGTTGCTCCAAGACTCAGAACTCAACCAACAGGAAAACTTCTTGGTAAGAGAAGAAAAGCAGTCAGAGCTTAGCAGAAGAAAGACCATACAAGTGCAGTAGAATTAGATGCAACACAGATAACAGAGGACTGCAAAGAGCTCTACCAATCTCACCTGGCAAGTGGAGAGCAGAGATGACGCCATCACAGTTAGAATGCATAGGAGCTGGCAGCTGCCAAGACCAGTGGTTCTTGGAGACTAACTCTACAAAGAAAAGCAGGATCTTGTTGCACCAATGACTAAACTATTATCAAAAGCAGTAACACTCTTCTCTCCACATTCTAATACCTTAATACTCAACTCCCCAGACAGTCCAGCAAAATCAGCTGCAGCTGACCTCAGACCAAGAAATGACAGGACAGGACCTTCCTGCAGGAATACCAGTGGCTACATCTCATATCCTCAAAATCCCTGTGAATCTACAGACCAACTAGACAAATTGCCCATTGAAACCCTGTGCTTGCAGCTGAACTAATTTCTGCCTGCAGAAACCTGAGCAGTACTTTTTAAGAAAATGAGCTAACAAAGCATCCCAGAGGGAGCTTGCACAGCTACAGGGACTTCATGGCAATTCACAGACCCATAGAGTCCATGAGTTTGCAAGTCATCCCTGTGGAGGTGGGGAGTCTACAGTCAGACATAGAAGAAATGCAAATTAGCAGAAAGTCCCTAAGAACACTTGGAAGGATGGACCTAAGGTTGGCAGTTTGCCATGCAAGGTGTCTAGCAGTCACCACATGACCACCAGCAGGGGTATGTGGTTTGAAATATCTCAGCCAACCATGATGCAGGCTCAGAAGTCTATAAACTCACAACCAGTATTGTTTGGATGCCATAAGCGCCAAGTCCAGAGCCCAACAAGGTCTCATGTGATTGCAGCCAGCCAGGGCAGCAGTGGTGTCCCTGGGGATAAATAACTGAGCCATCCAAGCCCCAGGCTCAGAAAAATACAGTCTTCCCCTGCCAGAGCTTGGGCCCTAAAAGCAGAGAGGTCAGGGGCCAGGAGGAGTTCATGAAATCATAGCTGCAGGGTGGCAATTCAACATTCTTCCTATCAGTAGAGTTTGCGCCTGGAATGCTTGCATGCTGGTGACTAATAGCACTCTATACAACCAAAATCAGCATATTAGCAATGGTATCCCTGGGCCATCTAAAGCAAAGCTGACCTGGGCAAAGTGGCGCACACTAGGAGGATCACAGGTTAGAGGCTAGCCTCAGAAACTTGGGCCTTTTGCAATTTAGTGAGACCCTGTTTCAAAATACAAATAAAATAGAGCTGGTGGTGTAGTTCAGAGGTAGAATGCTCCTGAGTTCAATCTCCAGTACCCCCTTACATACATATACACACACAAAATTAAATAAAAGTTCAGAAAGCTGGCTCATAAGCTCCGAATATAATAATATCTGGCCTGTTGAGCTTAGGCTCAGTGCTCAGAGGCCACAGGATAGTGTTCTGCAGAGTTTCACAGGCTCACAATCAAGAGAGCAGTGGTGGAGTCTGTAGGAAATGAAATTTCCACCAGCAAACTGCAGACCCTGAGTGGAACATAATAGTCTCTAACCATATAGAGTGTGGGACAGATAACATGGTGATCTGCAGCCAATCAGAGACTTTGTTTTTCTGCACTAATAAAGAACTATATCTTCTTAATCTCTGGGGGACAAACTTAAAAGTTTGGTTATATGATACAGATTCATACAGGCAAATATATACCCCTAATATAGGCCTTATTATAAAGTGATAACAAAATACACAAAATCTCTAACAAAGAAGATGCCAAGACAACAGAAATACAAATGTGAGAGGTCTAAGAACATGAAAATGAAGACCAGTGAGTAAACAATAAAACATCACTGGCAATCAGAGAGATGCAAATCAAAACTACCCTGAGATTTCACCTAACTCCAATTAGAATGGCAATCATTCAAAACACAAACAACAACAGATGCTGGCGAGGATATGGAGAAGTGGGAACTCTAAGACATTGTTGGTAGGATTGCAAATTAGTGCAACCACTTTGGAAAACAGTATGGAGAATCCTCAGAAGAATGGGAACAAATCTACCATTTGATCCAGCAATACCACTTCTGGGTATCTACCCAAAAGATAGGAAACCAAACTACTAAACTAATGCATGTGTATCTATGTTCATAGCTGCACAATTCACCATAGCCAAACTATGGAACCAGCCAAGATGTCCATCAACAGATGAATGCATTACAAAACTGTGGGATATATACACAATGGAATTTTACTCAGCCATAAAAAAAAAACTCAGTTACATCATTTTTAGGGAAATGGATGGAACTGGAGGACATTATGCTAAGTGAGATTAGTCAGTCACAAAAAATAAAAAAACAGATGCTTTCCCTAATATGTGAGAGTTAGGGAGAAATGGGTCATAGGAGGAATTCTTGAAAGAGGAAATCCTATAGAGGAGCAAACAAGACAACCTAAAGGAGGAGAAAGGAGGGGGGAGAGGAAAATCTCTAAAACACACAATGTGCTTAAACATATCGAAGTCAACCACTAAGCAAAGCAAGGGAAGGAGGGACAGGGAGGGAATGGGGTGGGAATTGGGTGGGGGTTAAATCAGAGATGTGTACATGTATGTACACACAAGTTTTTTTTTACCCCAATATGATGTATGAATACAATGTACCAATAAAACATTTTTTAAAAAAGAAAAGAGAAAACAATAAACTCCCACAACTCAACAACAAGGGAGCCACCAATATTGAGCTGCAGGAAAGGCCAAGAAATATAAATAAATAAATGTATGATAGTTTCACCTAAAAAAAAAAAAGAAAAAAATATTCTCTGGTAAGAAAGAAAGCAAAAAGAAATATTGAAATGTTATCTTTAAGTCATCAAAAGTTTGGTACCAGACAAATGAAACTGTTATGTGAGATTATCAATGTTAATATTGTATAAATTGCTATAATACTAGATGTCAACCAGTAAGCCAAGCGTGGGAAGGAGGGATGGGGAGGGAATGGGGTGGGGATCGTGGTAGGGGCTAACTGGGCGAGGTGTGCATGTATGTCTACAAAAGTATTTTCTTTATACCACTATGATGTATGAATACATTGCACCAATAAAAAATAAATTAAAAAAATAAAAAAATAAAAAATAAAAACCAAAAAAAAAAAAATAAAAAAATAAACTTTACAATAAAATATGACAAAGGAAAAAAAAAAAGAAAATTTAGAATCTTGATTTTAAATATGATTAAAGTTCACAGAAATGAAGACAGAGAAAGTTTAGAGAAAATGAAGGAGAAACCATAGATGAGCAAATAAGGTGACCTAACTGAGGAGGATAGGAGGATGGAAGATGGAAATTCTCTAATGTACATGATATATATTCACAAACATATCAAAGTCCATCAATAAGCCAAACATAAGAAGGAAAAAGGGGAGAGAGAATAGAGTGAAAATTGGGGAAGAGTTAAATGAGTAATGTGAATGTACGCCTCTACCATCTTGTACTCCATTAAGATGTATGACTACAATGCACCTATAGAAAAGATTAAAAAAATAAAAAATTGAGGTCCTCAGTAAGAACCAAAAGGAGACACTGAGGAGTCAATAAATTAGTTAAAGACCTCAATAGAAACCACTTCTGGCAGGCTAGCCAAAGAGAAAATTTAGTCTCATTCTCGGAAGACATTTTATTCAAAACAGACCACATAGTCAACAATATAGAGAAGACAATACAACAACACTATGACAAAATACAAAAAACAGTATAATGTAAATAATGAAACTATTTAATTTATAGATAATAGGCACTGAAAACTGTCTAGAAGCACAAACTAAGGGTATTAGAAAATACTTTAAAACATAACAGAGAATTCTCCAAACACAGAAAAAGACTTGTGTATCCACATACAAGAGACATTCAGAACACCAATAAGACAAGATAAAAAAGAATTTCTCCAAGCTGGGTGTTATGGCACATGTTTGTAATCCCAGAATTCGGAGCCTGAGACAATAGGACCATGGTTTGGTGAAAGCTTCAGCTACTTAGTGAGGCCCTTTGCAACTCAGTGAAGACTGTTTCAAAATAAACAATAAAAAAATAGGGCTGGGAGTGTAGCTCAGAAATAGAATGCCCCAGGGTTCCATCCCTAATACCACACGCAAAAAAAAGGATTTCTCCATACCAAATAATAATCAATGTAACTAACAGAGAGGCCAAAAAAGAATCTTAAATCCATTGAGAACAAAATTATGGGCATCATTCAAGGGATAAATAATAAGAATCACTACAGACTTCTCAATCCATGTCATAAAAACTTTACGGACTGGTATAAGGTGCTCAACTTCCAACCATGACTGCTATATCCAGCTAAGATATCATTCACAATTGATGAAGCAATAAAAAATTCTCATTAGAAGTAGAAACTAAAAAAATTCATGACTGCCAATCCAGCACTAGAGAAAATACTTAAATAAATAAAACACAAAGAAGAAAAAAGGAATAAAGACTAGAACCAGACAAGGGGCAAATTCCACCAGATGGGCAACTAAGTGAAGGAGAAACAACTATATCAAGGAGAAAATATAACTAAAAAATAGAGAAACAAAATTATCTCTTAATAATAGTACTAAATGTTAAAGTTTAAATTCCCCAATTAAAAGGCATAGATTGGCAATATGGATTAAAGAATATAATCCAACTATATGCTGCTTACAAAAAACTTATCTCACAGGCAAAAATATTCATAGACTAAAGATGAAAGGATGGAAAAAATAAAACCATGCAAATGGAGACTGACAAAAAGCAGGGGAAGCTATGCTCATATCCGACAAAGCAGACTTTAAGCTAAAATTTATTTAAAAAAATAAAAATTGGTCAGTTCTTACTAATAAAAGAAACAAATCAACAAGAAGATGTAGTAGTAGTGAATATTTATATCCCAAATGTGGGTACACCCACTTTTATAAAACAAACTCTTTGGAATATTTGGCCTCAAATAGACCAAAATACAATAATACTTAGAGACTTCACCAAACAGCTCACACTTATCTTCTAGGAAAAAGATGACTAAAGACTATTCAGAAGTAAAGAACATTATAAACCAAATGAAGTCAATAAGACACATACAGAATATTCCAGTAAACAACAGCTGAATACACATTATTTTTAGCTGCTCATGGAACCATCTCCAAAATAGACCACATAGTAGGCCACAAAGCAAGTACCAGCACATTAAAAAAAATATAATTCCCTGCATCATTTCAAATCATAATGGAATGAAAGCAGAAATCAACAAGAGGAAGACCAAAAGAAATTACCTGAATACATGGGGACTGAATGATTAATAAGGACCAGATCAGAAAAGAAATAAGGAGAGAAATTTAAAATTCCTAAAATTAAATGAAAATAGATAAACAACATACAAAAATCTATGGAACACTTTGAAGGCAGATTTAAGAAAAAAATTTATAGCATTGAGTGATCACACTAGAAAACTGAAAAGTCACCAAATAAACACCCTAATGACACACAAGAAAGATCTGGAAAAACAGGAACAGTCTAATCCCAAAGATAGTACAAGGGAGGAGATAATTAAAATAAAATCAGAGGGTCCCAGGCAGGGGTCGGGCGGGGCACGCTGGACCCCGGAAAGGCCAGGGCCTGGGTCGCAGGACTCTGGGCCCCGGGCCAGCCCGCGTGGAGCATGCCAGACCCCTGGAGAAACCTGGCCCAGTCATCAGACCCTGGGTCCCGGGCAGGGGTCGGGCAGGGTGCATCGGACCCCAGAACAGCCAGGGACCAGGTCGCAGGACTCTGGGCCCCGGACCGGCCCGCACGGAGCACGCCAGATCCCTGGAGAAACCGGGCCTGGTCGTCAGACCCTGGGTCCTGGGCAGGGGTTGGGAGGGGCATGCCAGACCCCTGGAAGAGCCGGGGCCCAGGTAGCAGGACTCTGGGCCCCAGGCGGAGTAGTGAGGAGCATGCTGGACCCATGGGGAAACCAGGCCGGGTCACAGTGCTACTGAGTGCCTGATCCCACTACCTCCTCAAACCACACATACTGTCTTCCCTTATTAAAAAAAAGAAAAGAAAAGAAAAGAAAAAAAATTATTGGAGAGGGATCAAGAAGGCCGAGGTGGATGCCAGGATACTGGAGATGCAGACAAAACTTATACAAATGAACTGGAACTTGTGAAAAAATTCCCCGTGAAGGAGGACTGCTTCTTCTCTACATTGTTAAGAATCTTGGACATCACCTGTAAGGAGAGAGTTAGCAGAGACCAAGGAGAAAGGCGGTGTTGAAAGCGGTCTCCACGATGGCGGTGGAGACTTGTATGCAGGAGAAGCAGAAATCAGATCCTACCAACCTTATTATTTTGGGAAAAACTACACCCAATGTTGAATGCTACCATTGCGCATGCTTAGGAACACTGGAAAACATTCAGAGTGGAAAAAGAGCTTAGGAAAGAATTGAAATAATGGAGGCAGTGGCAATGGCAGTGGCCAGTACTCAGGGGAGGCAGAGATCTGATGCGTTACACCTGGAACCTTTGAAGTAACAACCCCAGAGGCAGAATGCTACCACCACGCACCCTTGAGAACGGAGGACAAATGACTGGGCAAAGAGGGTGCTCAGATTAGAGCCTGCCAAGGGGTGAGGCCAGTGCTGGGGCCAGCAAGGCTGGGATTGGAGCCTGCTGAGAATTATTCCTTTCTCCTCGGCATCTGTGTGATGGTCTCCCACGCAGTTAATTGGCTGGTCCTCAACGTGAGCGAAAAGCCCCGAGAGAAAGTGTTGTCTCTGGTCAAAGTACTCCCCCACTCTTAGATATTCTTTCATAACTATTATTCTTTTGAAAATGATTCTTTTAACTTTCCACACGAATTGCTCCAGTGATGTAAGATCAGGACTCTGAGAGAAACTGAGTCTGTGGAAAATAAACTTTCTGGTAATTTGTCTAAGCCTCTAAACGTCCTCGGCTTTGCTCAAATGGTAATAAAATCTAGTTCGAATTCAGATGCAGTGGCAGCATTCCAGTCACAGTAATTAAAAATGCAGATTTCCCCTCTATCTCTGACCTTCATCCTAACCATTAACTTACAATAAAAGCCCTAAAAGGGAGGCAACCCAGTGCCTCTGTTTACCCCTCTCCTTGTGATCCTGCCTAGATACAGAGAAGATAAGCTTTGGGTGTGACATCAAAGCAACCTAATTTATGAGCAGCTAATAGTGCCCAATACAATAGAGCTGAAGGCTAGGAAGATTCTTGACCTTTACACCCAGTATGAGTGCTGCCTGAGACAGGGAGGCGCCATATGGCTAAGAAATGAATATGTCAGAACAAAGGATAGATATAATAAATGTATAAAAGAAAGGAAATATGGTGAGAATAAGAAAGGATTTTTGAATGAAGAAGAGCTTATCATAAGATTGTCCCAAATGGGAAAGAGAGAATCAGGGTAATCAGAAAAGGAAAGGATGTTGCAAAGGGTCTGTGATAGGAATGTGGATTATTTATAAGATGAATAGGCTTCTAATAAGCCTATCGTTTGAGGAAAAGTCTTCAGCAGCTAGAGAATTACATCTGACAACTAAATCTAAAAACTTCATGTTATTTTTTGGTGTTTATCTGCCAAACTGTGTTGTGAGCTTCCTTAAGCTTTCAGACTTTAGAAGGCAATGCAGACGACACCTGGGAGACTTCCATCACATCCCCCTGGATCACCATATCTCTCCATGCCTGCCATATGGACTAAGCCCTAGAGATGAAAAGATCCAAAAAAGTTAAAGAAGATTCCATGAGAGGCCTATTCTCCAAGCTCTGGGGATGCCTGTGTCTTCTGGAATTTACCCTTTGGAACTGCCTGTCTGCCTGGGAAGCTGGATCTGCCGGCCGCAAGATCCAGAGAAGATCCGGAGCTAATCTCTTGAATGCCAGACTAGTTTTTTTTTTTTTTTTACTTTGTTTACATGTCATTCACTATTGTTTTGCAGTGATTGCACTCCTTTCTTTTTTTTCTACTATTAATCTCACTGGTGAAGGATATAAATTTTCAGGGTTCTTGTAATAAAGTGTCAATAGCTCAAGAGGCTTTGTCCATGTCAGATTCTTTCCCGAAGTGCCATGAATAGGAACTTAAAGGAATTTATTTCATAGAAGGGAAAGAATCGCTGAGATAAGTGGCTGCAGAACTGCACCCGAATCCTTGCCCATCTTTTCTGAGATAAATTGATCCCGAGCGGACTCAGCGGCCATCCCGATTGAGCCATTCTGCCGCAGGAGCCTGCCATGAGGCAAGGCCAGTGCTGGAGCATCCAAGGATGGGATCAGAGCCTGCCAAGGAGTTAGGCTGGTGCCAGGGCCAATGGCCAACATCGGAGCCTGTCATGAGGCAAGGCCATTACTGGGGCCTCCGAGGCTGGGATTGGAGCCTAATGAGTGGTTAGGTCTATGCTGGGGCCAGTGAGGCCGGGATCAGAGCCTGATGTGAGGCAAGGCCACTACTGGGGCCTCCAAGGCTGGGATCTGAGCCTGCCGAGGGGTGAGGCCTGTGCCGGGGCCAGCAAGGCCGGGATCAGAGCTTACCATGAGGCAAGGCCAGTGCTGGGGCCTCCAAGGCCGGGATTGAAGCCTGCTGAGGGGTTAGGCCTGTGCCGGGGCCAGCGGCTGGCATTGGAGCCTTCCATGAGGCAAGGCCGCTACTCTGGCCTTCTAGGCTGGGATCGGAGCCTGCCGAGGGGTTAGGCCTGTGTCGGGGCCAGCAAGGCTGGCATCAGAGCCTGCCATGAGGCAAGGCCGGTGCTGGGGCCTTCGAGGCCAGGATTGGAGACTGCTGAGGCGTTTGGCTGATTCTGGGGCCAGTGAGGCCGGGATCGGAGCCTGCCATGAGGCTAGGCTGGTGCTGGGGCCTCCGAGGCCAGGATCGGAGCCTGCCGAGGGGTTAGACCAGTGCTGGGGCCAGTGTAGCCTGGATCAGAGTCGGCTGTGAGGGAAGGCCGGTGCTGGGGCCTCCGAGGCTGGGATCGGAGATTGCCAAGGGGTTAGACCGGTGCTGGAGCCAGCGTGGCCTGGATCAGAGTCTGCCATAAGGCAAGGCCATTACTGGGGCCTCCTAGGCCAGGATTGGAGCCTGGCAAGGGGTTAGGCCGATGCCGAGGCCAGCAGCTAGCATCAGAGCCTGCCGTGAGGCAAGGCCAGTGCTGGGGCCTCCAAGGCTGGGATCAGAGCCTGCCAAGGAGTTAGGCTGGTGCTGGCACCAGTGGCTGGCATCGGAGCCTTCCGTGAGGCAAGTACATTATTGAGGCCTCTGAGGCCAGGATTGGAGCCTGCTGAGGGGTTAGGCCGATGCCAGAGCCAGCGGCCATCATCAGAGCCTGCCGTGAGGCAAGGCTGGTGCTGGGGCCTCCAAGGCCAGGATCAGAGCCTGCCAAGGGGTTAGGCCAGTGCCGAGGCCAGCGGCCAACATCGGAGCCTGCTGTGAGGCAAGGCTGCTACTGAGGCCTCCCAGGCCGGGATCGAAGCCTGCCTTGAGGCTAGGCTGATGCTGGGGCCACTGAGGCTGGGATCGGAGCCAGCTGAGGGGTTAGGTCTGTGTCGGGGCCAGCGAGACCAGAATCAGGGCCTCCCATGAGGCAAGGCCGCTGCTTGAGCCAGCGAGGTCTGGATCAGTCCACCAGGTAGCCAGGCCACTACTGGGGCCATCAAGAGTGGGATCAGTACTTGCAACGCGGCATGCACAGAGAAATATTGCAGAAAAAAACCCAGATGCTTCTCCTAATCAGCAATAACTAGGAGGAAAGGGGCAACAGGAAGAGGTCGATCTATAGAAAGGACCCTATAGTGAAGCAATTAAGGTGACCAATCATAGGGTATGGAATAGGGGAGGATGGAGCCTCTTTAAAATGTAGGAGGTACATAAACAAATGTATCAAAGTTAATCACCAAAGAAGCATGGGATTGAGGGAGGGGGAGGGAATGGGATGAGGGCTGGATGAGGGCCAATTGGATGATGTGTGCTTGTATATCCTCTGAAGTCTTGCATTCTAATGTGATATATGATTACAATGCACCAATAAAAATAAATTAAAAAATAAAAAATAAATAAAATAAAAATAGAGCAGAAATCAATGAAACAGGGAACAAAAAAGTATATATAATAAACAAAACAAAAAGCATGTTCTTTAAAAAGATTCGCAAGATTCATAAGCTCTTAGCCAACCTAACTAAAAGAATGAGAGAATCAAACCAGTTTATTAAATAAAAAAATAAAAACATAGACATCATCACAGACTGTGGGAAAATACAGAGGATCTTCAGAAACTATTCTGAAATTCTGTACTCTAATATACTAAAAAAAAGAAGAAATCAAAAGATTTCTAGACACATAAAAACCACCTAAATTGATAGTAATTTAATAGTAAACATAAACCAACCAACAGCAAGCAAAGACATAGAAACAATAATAAAAATACTTCCATAAAAGAAAAGCCCAGATTCAAATGTATTCCCAGCTAAATTTTACAAAACGTTTACATGAGAACTAAATCCAATACTTTACATGTTATTACATGAAATTGAAAGAGATGGAATATTTCCAATCTCCTTCTATGAGACCAGTAGCACCTTAATACCCAAACCAAATAAAGATCCAATAAAATAAAATTACAGAAAAATATCATTGATGAATTAGATGCAAAAATTCTAAATAAAATACTAGTGATTCATATTCAGAACCACATCAGGAAAATTTTATGCCATGACAAATTTTGTTTCCTTCAAGGGATGCAAAGTATGTTCAACATACACAAATCAAAACATGCCATTCACCAAATAAATATAAATAAGGACAACAATCACCTGATCATCCCAATAGATGCTGTAAACGCTTTTGACAAAAACCAACATTCATTCATTTAAAAAATACTGCAGAAAATCAGAATAGAAGGAATGTACTGCAAATTTATTAAGGCAATATACAGTAAGATCAAAGACACCATTATCTTTAATGGGAAAAAACTGTGAAAATTTCCTTTAAAATCAAGAACAAGACAAGAATTCCCACTATTATCACTTCTTTTCAATATCATTCTTGAGACTTTTGCCAGACCAATAAGCCAAGAGAAAGAAATCAAAGATATTCAAAGAGGAAAAGAAAAATTGAAATTATTTCTATTTGCAGATGACATAATCCTATATCTAGAAGACACCTCCCCCCCAAAAAAAACCCAACTGAAATACTCTGGGATCATTAACAAATTCTGCAAAGTGGGATACAAAATCAATCTATAAATATCAGTAGCTTTTTTATATGCCATTTATATGCCAATCATGAATCCACTGAGAAAGAAATCCAGAAAATAATTCCATTTTCAATAACCTCAAAAACAATAACATACCTAAGAATAAATCTAACCAAGGAGGTAAAAGACCTCTACAATGAAAATTACTATAGAAAGAAATTGTAATTTTAAAAGCTGTTGGGTGAGGGAAAGATGCTCTTGCTCTTGGATTGGCAGAATAAATTTTACCAAAATGGCCCTTCTACCAGAAGTGATCCACAAAGTCAAAAATCATTATCAAAATATCAATGTCATTCTTCACAGACCTAGAAAAGACAGCCATAAATTTCATATGGAGAAACAAAAGACCCAGGATACCCAAAGCAATTCTCAGCAATAAGAACCATGTAGATGGGATCTCAATTTCTGACTTCAAATCATACTAAAGAACTATAGTAAAAAAAACAAAAAACAGGAGACTTCCAGGAAGATGGCGACTGAGAAAAGCGGGGCTTAAGAGCCCCACTAACAACCAATCTCCATTACCACAAAATCAGCACCTATCGTAGCCAGAAAACACCATCACCAGAGAAACAAAAAAATCACCAGGTTCCAGAGAGAAAGTGAACTGAGAACAGAGCTCAGAGCCACAGAGGAGATACACCGGCCTCACGCCTGAGGACATGGCAGCACCGCCATACTGCCAGTGGCAGCGGCAAATTCACCAGACGGCTACAGCAAGCCGAGGTGAGCCGCTGCGGAACATCCAGGAGGGATCTTTCGGCGCAGGGAGCATCTAAAGCTCCCAGTGGCTGAGCTCAGCACACACTGCAGGAACTCAGAGTGGAACTCAAAACCAGAGAAGAAAAAATACGCCAGCCTCACGGCCGAGGGCGTGACAGCGGCGCCATATTGCCACCGGCGGCAGCAGCAGTGAATTCACCAAGTGCAGTACAGCTACATCTGCGTACTCAAGAACAGTGAGTCAAATTGTGGGCCACAGAGGAGAAATCCCAGTACTGTACTCCTTGGGACTTGACCCAGTGGGGGAGTGGCAGTGGCAGAGATATCACACCATAGGAGAACGTACAACCTGGCACCCCCCATAGTCTAAAGTAGCCTCTATTGACTCTCTGGGTCGGAGACTCTGTGATACAACCCAGTAAAGGAGTAGTGGGGTCAGAGATACTACAGACTCGAGATCCAGAGCACCTTCAGGGAAGTCATAGTGACCCAAGGGAAGAACGCAGAGAAGCACAAACTCCCGAAATCATGGGAAAGAGGAAAAGTACTGGAGCAATGAATGCCCACAACCCCACAACATCAGAACTCGATAAAACAGAAAATCAGAGATTTCTAGAAGATCAAATCAGGAAAATAACTGTAGAAATAATAGAGGTGCTTCGAAAAGAACTCAGAGAGAGCCAAAAAGAGATAAAGGATGCAATTAATGAAGTAAAGGCCTCAATTCAAAGCACAAACAACTGATTAGACCACATGGAGAACAGAATCTCACTCTTAGAAGATGATCATTCCAAAAATGAACGCATAGTTTCTAATCTAGAAAAAAATATCCGACAGCAGGAATCTGACATGAAGAAATATGGGCCCATTTTAAGAGAGCTAACCTAAGAATAATTGGAATAGAGGAGAGAAAAGAAAGTGAAACCAAAGGGATCAACAATCTCTTCAAGGAAGTAATAGCAGAAAATTTTCCAAACATAGAACAAGAGGTTGATACACAGGTCCAGGAAACTTATAGAACTCCCTTTAGACAGGATCAAAGAAGAGGATCCTCACGCCACATAATTGTCAAAATGACCACTGTGGAAGCCAAGCAGAGAATCTTAAAGGCAACAAAAACAAAGGGCCAAGTGACATTCAGAGGCAAAGCAATTAGAATCACTCCAGACTTCCCAAACCAAGTCATGAGAGCCAGAAGGGCTTGGAGTAACATATTCCAAACTCTGAAAGAAAACAACTTCCAGCCAAAAATTTCCTACCCAGCAAAACTTTCTATCAAATTAGATGAAAAAATAAGAAGCTTCCATGACAAACAGAAACTGAAGGAATTTATGTCTTCAATACCAGCGCTAGAGAAAATACTCAAAGAGATTAACTACAAAGAAGAAATAGGTAACACACACCAGAACCAGAGAAACAAGAGTTTCCATCCAACAGACAACTAAGATTGATATCTGTGGAGATTCATTACTTATGTTAGTCATTTACCTATTTCTAAATTGTATTGTTTGCCTTTATTGTTGTTAATTTTTAAGATGTCTATTTGGAATATTAATATACCTTCAGATATAGCATTTGGAAATATTTTATCCCATTATATTAGTAACTGTTAACTCTGTTTACATTGTCTTTGGATATACAATATCTTTTTTATTTTTTAGGGAGTTTGTATACTCTTCTGTTGCCTGTGCCATTGAAATCATATCCAAGAAATCACTGCCAATTTCAATGTTGTGAGGTTTTATGACCCAGATTTTCTCCTAAAGGTTTATAGTCCTAAGATTTATCTTTAGGTCTTTTATCTATTTTGAGTTAATATTTGCATATGGGATTAGGTAAGGGTCCAATATTATTCTTTTCCATACAATTATTATGTTTCAACAATATTTAGTTAAAAGATTATTATTTCTACCACCAAATGTTCGTGGAAACCTTGTCAAAAATAACTTGACAATATAGGGAAGAATTTAGCTCTAGGCTTTTTTTTAACTCCAATGGTTTATATATCTGCCTTTATAACAGTACTACACTGTTTCAATTATTGTAGCTTTATATGGTTTGAAATCAGAAAATATATATCTTCTAGCTTTGTTCTTTTTCAAGATCGTTTTGGGTATCTAGAGTTCATATTTCATATTAGGATTGAGTTTTTTTTCTGAAAAATAAATATATGATAGTTTCACCTAAAAAAATAGAAAAAAAAATATTCTCTGGTAAGAAAGAAAGCAAAAAGAAATATTGAAATGTTATCTTTAAGTCATCAAAAGCTTGGTATCAGACAAATGAAACTGTTATGTAAAATTATCATTTTTAATTTTGGATAAATTGCCATAATACTAGATGTCAACCACTAAGCCAAGCATGGGAAGGAGGGATGGGGAGAGAATGGGGTGGGAATTGGGTGGGGGCTGACTGGGCGATGTGTGCATGTATGTCCATAAAACTTTGTATCCCACTATGATGTATGAATACAGTGCACCAATAAAAAAAATTAAAAATAAAATTAAAAAAAAACAAAAAAACAGCATATTGGCACAAAAACAGACACACCAATACAACAGAATAGAAGGTACAGAAACAAATACACACAGTTATAGCCAATCAATTTTTGACAAAAGTGGAAAACAAATACATTAAAGAAAAGACAGCCTTCTTAACAAATGGTGCTTAGCAAACTAGTTATCCATTTGCAGAAAAATGGAATTAAACCTCTATTTTTACCCTGCACATCCATGAGGGTTTTCACAAACAGGACATTTTAAGCTTTAAAAAGTCACTAAAAAGCCAGGTCTGGTGGTTCAGGCTTGCAATCCCGGCAATTGGGAGGCTGAGACAAGAGGATCACAGGATCAAGGCCAGCCTCAACAACTTAGCAAGATCCTGTTTCAAAATGAAAAGAAAAATAGGGCTGGTTGTGTATCTCAGAGGTATAATGCCCCTGGAGTAAATCTTCAATACCATAAAATAATATATTATAAATATGGACTTCCAGGAAGATGGTGATGGAGAAAAGCGGGGCTTGTGAACCCCACTAACAAACAATCTTTATTACCACAAAATCAGCACCTTTCATGGCCAGAATACATCATCAGTGGAGAAACAAAAATGTAAATACAAGGGACAGAGAAATAGAGGGCTGGAAAATGAGACACCAGAAAGAAACCAGACCGCAGTGCTGTGGCTGGAGCCACGGCACTGAGCGGTGTGGGAGCCATCTTCCCTTGCAGCACCAGGCCCCAGAGAGGAGGGGGACTCAGAATGAAGCTCAGAGCCAGAGAGGAGATACGCCGGCCTCACGGCTGAGGACGCGGAAACAGCGCCATACTGCCAACAGCAGCAGAGAGCTCACCGGACGGCACCAGACAAACACAGTCAACAGCCCACCAGGCTCCAGAGAGGAGCGGCGGACAGTGAGCTGAGGTGAGCGGCGCCGATCAGATGGGCAGAATTTGACAGATTTTTCGGTGCAGGGAGCATCTAAAGCTCCCAGGGGCTGGGATCAGCACACCCTGTAGGGACTCAGAGCAGAGCTCAAAAAAAGAGAAGAAATATGCCAGCCTCATGGCCGAGACGTGGCAGTAGTGCCATATTGCCACCAGCAGCAGCAGCAGCAAATTCACCGAGTCCACTACAGCTCCATTAGCGCACTCAACAACAGTGAGTCAAATTGTGGCCCCTGGAGGAGAAATCCCAGTACTGACTCCCAGTGACTTGACCCAGTGGGGGAGTGGTGGTGGCAGAGATATCACACCATAGGAGAACGCCCAACCTGACACCCCCACATGGTCTAAAGCAGCCTCGATTGACTCCCTGGGTCTGAGACTTTGTGATACAACCCAGTAAAGGAGTAGTGGTGACTGAGATACCATAGACTCGAGATCCAGAGCACTTTAAGTGAAGTTGTAGTGACCCAGAGAAGAATCCAGAGAAGGTACAAACTTTCCAAATCAATGGAGCAATGAATGCCCACAACCCCACAACAAGAGAAGCTGATAAAACAGAAATTCAGAGATTTCTAGAAGATCAAATCAGGAAAATAAGAATTCAGAGAGAGCCAAAAAGAGATAAAGGGTGCAATCAATGAAGTAAAGGCCTCAATTCAAAGTATAAACAACCAATTAGACCACATGGAGAATAGAATCTCACTTCTAGAAGATGATCACTCCAAAAATAAACGTATAGTTTCTACTTTAGAAAAAAAAAATCTGAAAGCAGGAATCTGACATTGAAGAAATATGGGCCCATTTTAAGAGAGCTAACCTAAGAATAATTGGAATAGAGAAGGGAAAAGAAAGTGAAACCAAAGGGATCAACAATCTCTTCAAGGAAGTAATAGCAGAAAATTTTCCAAACATAGAGCAAGAGGTTGATACACAGGTCCAGGAAACTTATAGAACTCCCTTTAGACAGGATCAAAGAAGAGGATCCTCATGCCACATAATTGTCAAAATGACCACTGTGGAAGCCAAGCAGAGAATCTTAAAGGCAACAAAAACAAAGGGCCAAGTGACATTCAGAGGCAAAGCAATTAGAATCACTCCAGACTTCCCAAACCAAGTCATGAGAGCCAGAAGGGCTTGGAGTAACATATTCCAAACTCTGAAAGAAAACAACTTCCAGCCATAAATTTCCTACCCAGAAAAACTTTCTATCAAATTAGATGGAGAAATAAGAAGCTTCCATGACAAACAGAAACAAGGAATTTTTGTCTTCAAAACCAGCACTAGAGAAAATACTCAAAGAGATTAACTACAAAGAAGAAATAGGTAACACACACCAGAACCAGAGAAACAAGATTTTCCATTCAACAGACAACTAAGATTGGTTCTTTGGAGATTCAGTATTTATATTAGTCTTTTACCTATTTCTAAATTGTATTGTTAGCTTTTATTGTTGCTAATTTTTAGGATTTCTATTTGGAATATTAATATACCTTCAGATATAGCATTTGGAAATATTGTATCCCATTCTATCAGTAACTTTTAACTCTGTTTACATTGTCTTTGAATATACAATATTTTTTTTTTAATTTAGGGAGTTTGTTTACCCTTCTGTTGCCTATGCCATTGAAATCATATCCAAGAAATCACTGCCAATTTCAATGTTGTGAGGTTTTATGACCCAGATTTTCTTCTAAAAGTTTATAGTCTTAAGAATTATATTTAGGTCTTTTATATATTTTGAGTTAATATTTGTATATGGTGTTAAGTAAAGGTCCAATTTTATTCTTTTTCATGTAATATTATTTTTCAACAATATTTAGTTAAAAGATTAGTATTTCCTCCACCAAATGTTTGTGGAAACCTTGTCAAGAATAACTTGACAATATATGGAAGAATTTATCTCTAGGCTTTTATTTAACTCCAATGGTTTATATATCTGCCTTTATAACAGTACTACACTGTTTCAATTATTGTAGCTTTAAAAAGTTTGAAATCAGAAAATATACATCTTCTAGCTCTGTTCTTTTTCGAGGTCATTTTTGGTATCTAGAGTCCATATTCCATATTAGGATGGATTTTTTTGAAAAATAAATAAATAAATGTATGATAGTTTAACCTAAAAAAAAAAAGTAAAAAATATTCTCTGGTAAGAAAGAAAGCAAAAAGAAATATTGAAATGTTATCTTTAAGTCATCAAAAACTTTATATCAGACAAATGCAACTGTTATGTGAGATTATCATTGTTAATTTTGGATAAATTTCTGTAATACTAGTTGTCAACCACTAAGCCAAGCATGGAAAGGAGGGATGGGGAGGGAACGGGGTGGGGATCAGGTAGAGGCTAACTGGGCGATGTGTGCATGTATGTCTACAAAAGGTTTTTTTTATCCCATTATGATGTATGAATACAGTGCACAATAAAAAAATTTAAAAAATATGTATATTTATATATAATGTTATTTATAATAAATAAAATTATAAATATATTTAATAAAGTATATAATGTATTGTATATTATAAATACATTTAATAAAATATACAATGCATCATGTTTTATTAAAATATATTATATATTGTGTATATATTATATATAAAATAATGTATATATTTGGAACATAAAGAACTGAAAAAAACGTAAAGCAATGAATTACCCTGATTACCCTGAGTTAATAATTATTCAGTGTACACAAGAATAAATAGCAAAATACATAATCAGTACCCAAAAGAAGATAATTTTTATATACACCAACAATGAATTTGATTAAAAAAAGAAATCAGGAAAACAATGCCATTCTTAGACCCTCAAAAAAATAACATACCCAGAAATAAACATATTCAAGGGGGTAAAAAAATCTCTACAGTGAAAAATCATGGAGCACTGAAAAATAAGTTGATAAAGACTTTAGAAGATGGAAAGGTCTCCTATCTTCTTGGATAGACAGAATAAATATTGTCAAAATGGTCATATTACCAAAACCAGTCTACAAATTTAATGCAATCTCTATGAAAATACAAATAACATTCTTTGAAGAATTAGAAAAAGTCCTAAAATTCATATGAAAGAACAAAAGGTCCGAAATAGCCAAAGCAATTCTGAACAATTAGAATGATACTGGAGGCATCAGAGTATCTGATTTCAAATTATACTACAGATTTATAGTAACAAAACAGCATAGTATTGGCATAAAAATAAATACATAGACCAATAAAATAGAATAAAAATTACAGAGACAAATCCACACAGATACAAACCAATACTTTGACAAAGGTGCCAAAAACATATGATGTAGAAAAGACAGACTTTTCAATATATGGTACCTAGAAAACTGAATACACATATGTAGATAAATAAAATTAGATTCCTACCTCTCATCCTGGACTACCAATACCCAAAGTGGATCAAAGAACCAGAACTAAGACCAGAAACTCTGCAACTACTAGAAGAAAACATAGGACCAACTCTCCCACATATAGGCACGGGCAGCAAATTTCTTAAGATCTCAAAAGCTCAGGAAATAAAACCAAGAATTAATAAACGGAATGGCATCAAATTAAAAGCAAGAGTAAAAAAATTCCTAGAATGGATGAAAATCTTTGTTAGTTAATCTTATGACAAGGGATTAGTATTCAAAATACTTAACACCACAAACACACACACACACACACACACACACACACACACACACACCACATAATCAATAAACGGGCAATTTAACTACATAGACACCTCTCAAAAGAAGAAATATAGCCAGGCATGGTGGCGCATGCTTGTAATCCCAGCATTTGGGAGGCTGAGATAGGAGGACCACAGTTCACCGCTAGCCTCAGATACTTAGTGAGACCTTGTTTCAAAAAATAAAGAATAAAAAAATAGGGCTGGGGGTATAGCTAAGAGGTTGAATGCCCCTGGGTTCTATCCCTAGTGCCACAAAAAAACGAATATAAATTACAAAAAATACATGAAAAAATGTTCGACACCCTTAGCAATCAGGGAAATGCAAGTCAAAACTACACTGACATTTCATCTCTCTCCAGTTAGAATGACAATCATCAAGAATGCAAATAATAAGAAATGCTGGTGAAGATATGAAGGAAAAGGAACACTTATACTTGGTAAGTTTGTAAGTTAGTACAATCAGTACAGTGATCAATATGAAGGTTTCTCAAAAGAATACAATTAAGCCAGGCATGGTGGTACACACTTGTAATCCCAGCCTCAGCAACTACTTAGCAAGACCTCTGCAACTTAGGTGAGACCCTGTTTCAAAATTGAAAATAAGATAGAGCTGGGGATGTAGCTCAGAGATAGAATGTTCCTGGGCTCAATCCCCAGTAACATAAACACACACACACACACACACACACACACACACACACACGCAGAATGCAACTACCATATGACCCATATAACACTCCTTGGTATCTTTCCAAAAGAATTAAAGTCAGAATATTATAGGGATACATGCCTATCCATGTTTATAGCAGCACAATTTACAATAGGCAAGTTATGAAACCAAAATTACCATCAATCAACAGATAAATGGATAAAGAAAATGTGTTATGTATATACAGTGAAACTTTACTCAGCCACTAAAAAATGAAAATAATGTCCTTTGCAGGGCAATGGATGAGATAAGCCAGACTTTAGAAATCAAGGGTCGCATAGTTTCTCTCATATGTGAAAACTAGAGAGGGGAAAAAAGAGAGAAAGAAGATTTCATGAAAATTAGGGCAGAGCCTAGAATAACAGTAAAATGAGATAGGGGACAGTGAAGGGGAGGTATGGGTAAGTAAACAGATCAAATAATGTTAAGTGAATACATTGTCATATTACTGTGAATTTACCATCATGTAAAACTAAAATTCATTAATAAAAAATAAAAATAAATAAATAAATACATAAATAAGAAATAACAACTGTTGTAGAAGATTTGGAGTAAAAACTCTTGTTTTTATTGATGGGAATGTAAATTGGCATGGCCATTATGAAAAATGCCTTGTAGTTTCCTTTAAAAATACTATGGAGTTTCCTTTAAAAATTAAAATATTAAAAAGAATCTATGTGTGTGTGTGTGTGTGTGTGTGTGTGTGTGTGTGTGTGGTACTGGGGTTCCTGGAAACCCTTCTACCTTTGGGCTACACTACCAGACCTATTTTATATTTTTATCTGGAAACAGGGTCTCTTAAGTCAGCGAGGCTGGCTTCAAACCTGCGCGATCCTCCCGTCTCCACCTCCTAAGCATGGGGATTACAAGTGTGCACCACCACGCCTGGCTCAAAATAATCTAAATCAGTGTGTTCAAGAGATACCTGCATTCTTATATACATTGCAGCATTATTTACAATAGCCTAGATATGGAATCAATCTAAGCATCCACCAGCAGATGATAGGCAATTAAAATGTGTTATGTGTACACAGTGGAATGTGATTTAAACCTAAAAATGAAAGTAAAGTCTGCCATTTGTGTCATTTAAGTTAGTATAAACACTATGGTGATCAGTATAAACTAAGAACAGAACCACTATATGACCCAGCTGTACCACTCCTGAGTATCTTTCCAAAAGAATTAAAGTCAGAATACTACAATGATACATGTTTACCCATGTATGCCAATTTTGATTCCTCATCATTCACTTATTTAAAGCACAAAATATGAGCTGTGCAACCATCACCATAAATTTTACAACATTTACATCATCCCAGTAAGAAATTTTGTACCCATTACCAATTACTCCCCATTTTCTCCCCCACACCAAGATAAAAAAACACTAATGTGCAGTCTGTCTCTACTCTAGACATTTCATATAAGCAGAATTGTACAATACATGGTTACCTGTAACTGTCTCCTTTTGCTTTGTATAATGTTTTTGAAATTCATCCCTGTTGTAGCATACATTGAAATTTCACTCCTTTTTTGTTGTTGTTGTAGTTGTTAAATAACATTCTATTCTATGGTTATACTGCATTTTGTTTATAAATTCACCACACATCAAACAAAGAATACCACAAGCTGGGTCCATCCCTGGCAACCAATTTATTATCTTGTAACAGTGTCGTAGCTTGTCCCTTGACTTCCATTTGATCCCTGGCCCCTGCTCTCAGGAGAAAGAATGCAACCATACAGCCCAGGTTGGGAATTTTGAGACAAGTTTTCTAAAACACAGTTCTGAGTATGTCATTCCTCCATCCTCTCGCCAATGCTAAAATTGCCCTCCTCCCTTGACCTTAAGATGGAGTCCTGACTCCTTTAGGCCTTTACCTCCCACTTTTTCCAGTCACTGAGGGTCCAACTCTCCACTTCACTCTCTGCTTGTGAACCACCGAGCACTTTCATTCTTCCACTCCTTTCTCATTAATGTGGTGCTCACTGAATGATGTGCTCCTTCTGGCTAAGGGCCATTCCTTCTCCACTAATGTGTTTATCCTCAGAGCTTGGGACCTGATAATGTAGGATAAATGGTAATCACAGAGCAGACTCAGGCTGTTCCTCTATCTAAATCACCCTTTCCTACACTGTCCATCTGTCCATATAACATTTAATGGTAGCTCTTCTTGTTATTGTCTCCCTACCATCAGAGCAGCATTAATCAGTTAATCCCCTCCCTGAGCTCAAGAAGCACATAGTGTGTTCTCTCTCTCTCTCTCTCTCTCTCTCTCTCTCTCTCTCTCTCTCTCTCTCTCTCTCTCTCTCTCTCTCTCTCTCTCTCTCTCTCTCTCTCTCTCTCTCTCTCTGTATATATGTATGTATGTGTGTCTGTGTGTATGTACATGAATTCTTAAGAAATTAAAGATTTCAATTTCTTAAGAACAAACTCTTACTCATATCTTTAAGAGCTTAATCTACATAATAGTGGATAGAGGTTAACTTTATATACACCAAGATAGGACAATTTAAGTGTAGTTTCAAGAATTTTAATAAATGTGCATCCATGAGTTATATTTATACCACAACTGCCATCAAGACATCACCCTAGAAAGCTTCCCTGTACCTCTTTCAATCCATATGCTCATGCACACCTAAAGAAATCATGGCTCCTCCTGCCACCATAGCTTAATGTTAGCTATTGCTGAATGTGAAATAAATAGATGGAGATGAAATATACTCTTTCAGACTCCGGGAAGATGGCGACCGAGAAAAGCGGGGCTTAAGAGCCCCGCTAACAACCAATCTCCATTACCACAAAATCAGCGCCTTTCATAGCCAGAAAACACCATCACCAGAGAAACAAAAAATCACCAAGTTCCAGAGAGAAAGCAGACTGAGAACAGAGCTCGGAGCCACAGAGGAGATAACTGGCCTCACGCGTGAGGACGCGGCAGCAGCGCCATACTGCCGATGGCAGCGGCAAATTCACCGGATGGCTACAG
Organism: Muscardinus avellanarius; assembly: GCF_963383645.1. Lineage (NCBI taxonomy): Eukaryota > Metazoa > Chordata > Mammalia > Rodentia > Gliridae > Muscardinus > Muscardinus avellanarius. The sequence goes on from NC_137796.1 coordinate 41,104,677, forward strand.
CAAGCCGAGGTGAGCCGCTGCGGAACAGCCAGACGGGATTTCTCGCCGCAGGTAAAATCTAAAGCTCCCAGTGGCTGAGCTCAGCACACGTCGCAGGGATTCAGAGTGGAAATCAAAACCAAGAAGAAATACGCCAGCCTCACGGCCGAGGGCATAGCAGCGGCGCCATATTGCCACCGGTGGCAGCAGCAGAGAATTCACCGAATCCAGTACAGCTACATCTGCGTACTCAAGAACAGTGAGTCAAATTGTGGGCCACAGAGGAGAAATCCCAGTACTGTACTCCTTGGGACTTGACCCAGTGGGGGAGGGGCGGTGGCAGAGATATCACACCATAGGAGAACGTGCAACCTGGCACCCCCCACAGTCTAAAGCAGCCTCTATCGACTCTCTGGGTTGGAGACTCTGTGATACAACCCAGTAAAGGAGTAGTGGGGTCTGAGATACTACTGACTCTAGATCCAGAACACCTTAAGTGAAGTCATAGTGACCCAAGGGAAGAACCCAGAGAAGGCACAAACTTCCGAAATCATGGGAAAGAGGAATAACACTGGAGCAATGAATGCCCACAACCCCACAACATCAGAACCCGATAAAACAGAAAATCAGAGATTTCTAGAAGATCAAATCAGGAAAATAACTGTAGAAATAATAGAGGTGCTTCGAAAAGAACTCAGAGAGAGCCAAAAAGAGATAAAGGATGCAATTAATGAAGTAAAGGCCTCAATTCAAAGCACAAACAACCGATTAGACCACATGGAGAACAGAATCTCGCTCTTAGAAGATCATCATTCCAAAAATGAACGCATAGTTTCTAATCTAGGAAAAATTATCCGACAGCAGGAATCTGATATTGAAGAAATATGGGCCCATTTTAAGAGAGCTAACCTAAGAATAATTGGAATAGAGGAGGGAAAAGAAAGTGAAACCAAAGGGATCAACAATCTCTTCAAGGAAGTAATAGCAGAAAATTTTCCAAACATAGAGCAAGAGGTTGATACACAGGTCCAGGAAACTTATAGAACTCCCTTTAGACAGGATCGGAGAAGAGGATCCCCACGCCACATAATTGTCAAAATGACCACTGTGGAAGCCAAGCAGAGAATCTTAAAGGCAACAAAAACAAAGGGCCAAGTGACATTCAGAGGCAAGCCAATTAGAATCACTCCAGACTTCCCAAACCAAGTCATGAGAGCCAGAAGGGCTTGGAGTAACATATTCCAAACTCTGAAAGAAAACAACTTCCAGCCAAAAATTTCCTACCCAGAAAAACTTTCTATCAAATTAGATGGAGAAATAAGAAGCTTCCATGACAAACAGAAACTGAAGGAATTTTTGTCTTTAAAACCAGCACTAGAGAAAATACTCAAGGAGATTAACTACAAAGAAGAAATAGGTAACACACACCAGAACCAGAGAAACAAGAGTTTCCATCCAACAGTCAACTAAGATTGGTTATCTGTGGAGATTCATTACTTATGTTAGTCTTTTACCTATCTCTAAATGGTATTGTTTGCTTTTATTGTTGTTAATTTTTAGGATTTCTAGTTGGAATATTAATATACCTTCAGATATAGCATTTGGAAATATTTTATCCCATTATATTAGTAACTGTTAACTCTGTTTACATTGTCTTTGGATATACAATATTTTTTTAGGGAGTTTGTATACTCTTCTGTTGCCTGTGCCATTGAAATCATATCCAAAAAATCACTGCCAATTTCAGTGTTGTGAGGTTTTATGACCCAGATTTTCTCCTAAAAGTTTATAGTCTTAAGATTTATATTTAGGTCTTTTATCTATTTTGAGTTAATACTTGTATATGGGATTAGGTAAGGGTCCAATTTTATTCTTTTCCATACAATTATTATGTTTCAACAATATTTAGTTAAAGATTATTATTTCTACCACCAAATGTTCGTGGAAACCTTGTCAAAAATAACTTGACAATATAGGGAAGAATTTAGCTCTAGGCTTGTATTTAACTCCAATGGTTTATATATCTGCCTTTAGAATAGTACTACACTGTTTCAATTATTGTAGCTTTATATGGTTTGAAATCAGAAAATATATATCTGCTAGCTTTGTTCTTTTTCAAGATCGTTTTGGGTATCTAGAATCCATATTCCATATTAGAATAGATTTTTTTTTCTGAAAAATAAATATATAAATATATGATAGTTTCACCTAAAAAAATAGAAAAAATATTCTCTGGTAAGAAAGAAAGTAAAAGGAAATATTGAAACTTTATCTTTAAGTCATCAAAAGCTTGGTATCAGACAAATGAAACTGTTATATGAGATTATCATTTTTAATTTTGGATAAATTGCTATAATACTAGATGTCAAACACTAAGCCAAGCATGGGAAGGATGGATGAGGAGAGAATGGGGTGGGGATCGGGTGGGGGCTGACTGGGCGATGTGTGCATGTATGTCTACAAAAGATTGTATCCCAATATGATGTATGAATACAGTGCACCAATAAAAAAAAGAAATATACTCTTTCATATATGTCTTCACTTACTCCACATAATACCTAAGAGATTTATTCTTGCAGTTGTGTTTATCATGAATTCTCTCCTTCCATCCCATTAGTGACCATAGAATTAAACAGAATTAAATAGAATCAATTAAACAGACTTCCATGTTAAGTCTGCTTTAAAATGAGGTGACTGGTAGAAAATTCTGTACTATGCAATAATAAAATTAAAAATACTTTGTCATTTATTGCCAGAGCTCTGGAAGATGGAAAAAGAAAGAAATATGCCACCACCCTGCAAGTTGCACCCCCTTACAAAGCATAGAGTTCAGGAGAGAAAGAAGTAACAGGAACCTCAAGGGAACACACAAACATCCAGTATCCAAATTGAAGGTGAACTGCAGAAGTAAAGAGCTTCCAGCTGAAACTGAAATAAACTATCAAAACTTGGGCTTAAACCAGAAATTAATCACTAGTGGTATTTTCAATAACACTTCCCTAAACAAACATATTTAAAAGTAGGTTCATCTTGCTTTAAGATAATTAGGTTAATAAAACTAAATTTACAGCATGAACTGTGTTGCATTATCTCATAATTGTACAAATTATGCAACACAATACTTAATGGCATTAAATAACAATCTATTTTCTCAATAAGTCTTTGTTAAATAAACAATGATGCTGTATCTGATTTTTGTATTTTTGCAATTTTTCAAATTAAAGATATATAAATGGAAGCTGATCGGGAGGCTGAGACCAGAGGATTGCAGTTTGTGGACAGCCTCAGCTACTTAGTGAGGCCCTCCCCAACTCATTGAGACCCAGTTTCAAAATAAAGAATAAAAAATAGGGCAGGAGATGTAGCTCAGAAGTCATATGCCCCTGGGTTCCATCCCCAGATTTGCAAATAAATAAATACACAAATAAATAAATAAATAAATAAATAAATAAATAAATAAATAAATAAATGGAAGCTGAATTAATACAAACAGAAGAAAGTGATATTTAGGGTATAGGAGGATATGCCTCACCTCCTTAAAACTAACTCTTTCCCCCCAAAAGCAGACAAAATCACACTGACTGAAATCTCTCTCCTCTTCTTCACTTGTTACCTCTCCCTCTGCTTCAATCAAATGTAGGTTCCAGTTTCTCTAATGTCTGCATGTCTACAAAGTTTGCAATTCAATTCTATTTACCACCTTAATATGAAGCCCTCCACCCCACTTTCTCGAGTGAGAATCTTTGAAAACCATGCATCCAAACGTCACATTTCAAAACATGTTGTGAGCTAAAGAATTTGAGTCATAACCTTCAAAGCTATAAATTCCGACTTATAGCCCCTTAATTAAGGTCTTTAAATGTGCACAGCCATTCGCTGGGGCCAGGCTTTCAGAGAAAAACTACTGCTTAATGGTTTAAATGTGAACAGTAGGGTGTAATTCCCTAACTGCGAGGAGCCATAGATCAGAGAGAATCTGAGAAAAACTCTAAAGATGCTTTGAGTATGAATCTTATCCTTCTCAGATGCTATCAAAACTGAACAATTTGAAAACAAATCAAAGATTTGGAAGAGCTAGGACAAGAGGAAACAGATATAGATTGGGCTCCAAACAATGAACCCAGTTTATTTGCTGATATTTGGCATGGTTTGAAAGGAAAGATAGCAGAAGAGGAATAATAATTTTGTGTACTAAGGCAGGAGATGCAGTCTAGTGAGTGGGAGGTGACTCAAAACAGTGTAGACAGAGGCCAGGCAGCTCATGGTCACAAACATCATGAGGAACACAACTCTGACCTTGTGCTTCAGGGCCTGCGCCAAAGCCACTCCCTCCTGGAGCGCCCAGTGGCAGAATGTGATGTGTCTTGGGTGGTGGCACAAGTGCTGGTCACTTTTCCTCTGCCAAACTTCCAAAAACAAAGTATTTGGTTGGCAGCTGTACACCACCTTAAGGTCTGAGACCTGGTTCTTATCTTCCCCATGTACTTAGGCAACATGAATGATAAACTTGTATTTTGGATACCACAGCCCAGTTTGACAGAAAACTGTCCTCCTGGAGTCTAGTTTAATGAACAGTTGGGCAGAAAATTGAAGATAAAAATCACCAAAATAACCACATTAGAGAAGATTTAAGTCCTGGCACTGCCAATTAATATTTATGCATTTTTAACCTTGGGCTAGAGTTACAAGGTAAAATATAGAACATCCAGCTCAATGTGAATTTCAGATAAACAACTTTTTTATAAATACGATGTGGTTATAGTAAAAAATGATCCATTATTTATCTAAAATTCCAATTTAATTGGGTATCCACATTATATTTGCTATATTCAGCAAAAAGGCTTCTCCTCCTTAAGCTTTATTTTCCTACTTCATTTCCAAGTGGGTGGCAATGCCTATCTCAAAGGGTGATTGAGGATTATTGAGATTATGTGACTAAGTACAGTGTTTATATACTGTTGACTATAAGGGATTGTGATCGTGATAAATTGAGTTCTTACTCTTCTCCTTCCTCACTATCTTTGTCTTTTAGCTATTTCTAAGTGTTAAACTTTTCATAAAGATTATTCATTTTATGGTTTCTTCATGGCCAACAATTTATTTTCTCACCTTAAAAATTATAAGAAACTCAGCCAGGCGTGGTGGTCCATGCTTGTAATCCCCGCGCTTGGGAGGTGGAGACAGGAGGATTGTGCAGGTTCGAAGCCAGCCTCCCTGGCATAAGAGACCCTGTTTCCAAACAAAAATATAAAAAATAGGTGTCTGGGAGTGTAGCCCAGAGGTATAAGGGTTTCCAGGCACCCCAGTACCACCCCCCAAAAAAAAGAAATTATAAGAAACTCAATGTCAGACATTAGAAAAGGAAGGTGGGATTTAAAAGCTACTACTGTGCTGCCTCAATCTCAAAGCTTATATGGAATATTTTTTTGTCTGTTAAATGGTATCCTTTATGTCTTCACCAAAAGGTGCAACCAGGGCAGGCACAATGGACCTCTACTCTTACTCCCCTGATTTGAGAGGGGCTAAAGAAGAAAGTCTTTTGACTTAAAAGATCTTTTCAGAGGCAGAAAATATGAATTGACTTCCTTCAGTCCACTCATCCCACAAGGAGTCCCATTAAACACAGTTGGCAAATACAAGGGTCAGAACAGGCCTGTTGCTTTTGTATGCTATTCTGCTGCATCCAACATAATGTCTAACTGCATATGTGCATCAATAACCTTTTATTATGCCATAATGCATTTTAGTGTGTGGATGGCTATTTTTTTAGAGGCCTCCATTTAGATTTATGGAGCAAAAGATAAAAGTTTTTTAGGAATGTAATCTAATTAATCTGAGTGCATTTGTATGCCTATTAAAATTCACCTGTCTGGAATTTTTCCATTTATCATGATTATAAAGGGAACAGCCATACTGAGAAAAGGATTACATCTACATTTAATATGAAATGATGAGTTATTATCCAGTATGCTTTTAGTAATGGTTTAGATCTAATGGACAGTTCTTAACAAATCCTCCCTGTATACTGTGAAATTCGATGTGTTGTCCTTTCATGTAGAAGATGTCTCAGTGGTACCTTAGATACTATACTCATGTATTGTGGACAAGATGGCACCATGTAGCTCCAAGCAGAGGAAAAGAGACAAGTGGGAAGTCCCTCTGTGATTACAGATCTCAGTCCATCTATGGAGTTGGACATGACTGGGGCATGGCCCAGGGAAGGTGCTTCATTTGTGTCAACAGTTCCTCTTGGTTGATACTGTTGTTCTGTGAAGGAAATGCTTCCATTTATGAGCATATCCATAGGAACTTTATCTGTGACTGCCTATGAAAGTCAGAGTTTCCTCCAAACCCCAGAAACAAAGGCTGGATCACTAAGAAAGGCATGATAGGCAGTAGATTCTAGATTCAGTTGTGACCACTACCTAGTGTGACCACAAAGGACCAAGCACCCAACTCTATCATTATGACAACTTCCATCCCTAGCAGAGCCACTTTGAAGCAAGCAAAATATCTTCATTTGGGGAAGGCATTTTTCAAAGGAGTCATGAGAGTTTGACAACCCATCTTGGTGTCTGATGATAACTTAGGTTCAAGTGGAGATAATTTGAGGCAAAGAAAGAACTTTAAATAACATGGATCATCAGAGGGAGAAAGTGTCTCCCCTTTCTAAGCTCTTGTATTTATATCAGAGGGAAAGTCTCAGTTGGGTACTAGTGAGTCTTTAGCAGCTCTTTAGCACTTGTCAAATGAGAGATGGGAGTGAAAGACTAAGTCCATTTTAAAAAATATTAGGTAAACCATTGTGTGAGTAAAACACACATGTGGTAAACTCTGAAAGCAAGAGACAATAGTTGAATCTAAAAAACCGCCATCTCAGGAAAATCACTTGTCTTGACCCTGGGCCCCTTTTTGGTAAATCTGACTAGAATCTGTAAATGATGGAGTTTGGGTGGGATGTGGGGAAGAACAGGAAAGAGATTACTAAAATATTCTAGAAAGCCACCTCCACTGAGCTGTTGCCAAGAAGGGAATGGGGTAGATTAGAAGGACCTTTGTTGTATTTCTTAACTCATTTTCAAACAGTCACAGTTGCCAATACAGAAATTATACTTGTCTACATGACAGATTCCTTGCACTTTGATAGCTTGATTACATTTAGGACAAATACAAGTTTTTCCTCTGAGAAGATGAAAAAAGAAGCTGAGATCTGTTCTTCTGTACTTCCACAGGAACTGCCTTCATGAGTTCATCTAGGGTCCTAGCACAAGACCCGCAGAAGTCAGGTTAGCCCAGAAATCTCTCAGGCACCAATATTCAGATTCAACTTGTATCTGCTGAAGTGTGAAAGGAACATAAAAACCCATAACCTGAGTTTTCGGTTCTATATACTGCTTGGGGGAGGCTTGGGGAAAGGAGGTAATGAGAGGGGCAGTGGCATTATACTATCTCCAAAGGGCACAGTTGGACAATTTCTGAACAATAATCCCCAACTCAGGGACCAAAGACAGGCTCTGTTTGCATCCAGGTTCCTTCCTCACTCCAATTCCTTAACTCTCTCCATCATCACATTCAAACTTTCACAAAACACTCTATGCAGGAACAGCTGGGTCTTGAAGCCATTGGGCTGTGGTAAAATAAAATCTCTGCCCTTGAGAAATGAAAAGTACACAATAACCTGGAAATAGAAGCAGATAAGGAGCCTGATGTCACCTGGCCTTAGCCTGAAGCAGCTCTATAAACAAAAGGAAGCAGCAAAGTTTAGGGAACTGCCATGGCACAACCCTCCATCAACCCCACCAGGGTGAATCACTTGGTTAAGATCCAAGTCTGATTCATTCTAGAATTCATCAAGTCACTAAGGCACCTAGTACACATAGTAGTATTTAGGTACCAAATATAGACCTATACAACAATTTATCTTGAAAAAAAACACTAGGGTCTGAGAAGAAATCATTTTGTTTTCCAAATGCACACTTTCATTGACTTTCCTTTACAATCATTGTTCTCATATTTTGTTTCTCATAACAAATAGAACTGCTACAAGAAAAAGTTTTAATATTCAGTCAGACTGTGACTTTGCCCTTTGAAAATAAAATAATATTTGAGTAAATTCAACTTTAATTTTTTTCTTATCTTTATTCCCCAAAGTCAGTTTTGGCCATGGAAAGGTGAAATTGAAAGGAAAGATTTCAAACTATGAAATAAGGTTCTCTTGCGGTGAACTCCTGGCCATTGGACTTGATTGTTGGCTTATCGCCAATTAGAATCAGACTCTACTGATGCATCTTTTATAATTCACTAACCCTGAATCTCTGACGTAAAATTCAAACATTCCTGTAGCAATTTGAGCACATTTGATGTTATTGACAGTTGGAATCAAGTCAGTTCTTGTTCATTTTCAAAGGATTTTGTTTTTTGCAGTATTGGGGATGAAATGCAGGGGCATTCTACTTCCAAGTGACACCTTCCAGCCCTATTTTATTAATTCCTTATTTTAAAACAGGGTCTCACTAGGTTGCAAAGGAACTCACTAAGAAGTTGAGGCTGTTTGTGAACCACAATCCTCCCCTCTCAGCCTCCCAAATGCTGGAATTATAAACATGCACCACCATGCCCAGCTTATTTTCATTTTAATAATCAATAATTGTTAATTTAGTAGTATTTTTTAACAATTAATCTTCATGCTCTTTAGCATGCAGTCTCAGACCCAACAGTAAATACTATGGCCTTAAGTAGAAATATAGCTCAACCACCTAAATGCTTTGTTGACTCTCACCAATGAGTCAAGGGATCCTGGATCCTGATATATACCATTTTATTAAAATCTGAGGTCTGCAGGCCTCACTACAGATCATGGGCAACAAATCCTCTATCTTCTACATTCTACCCACAGCCTCAGAGACATTTCAGTGGGCTAGATGCATATTTTGCCAAGGGAAGGTCTTAGGAAAGTCAAATGCCATCATCATTAATTTCCTGCTGTTTGGCTGGGATGAAAGCCATTGGTACACTGATGGGAGAGGCTTGACTCCAAATAAATAAACACATGTCCTTTGGGCAGATGTCAGTCTAGTTCCAGCTGTTAACTGATGGCCATTCACCATGGCAGCAGGCATAGCATGAGGAGGTGAGGTGAGGCTGGCGCCAGGATTCTTCTGTCTCATCACAACATAAAGTCTGAAACATTGGCCACATTTAAAAATTCATCTTTTTGAAACAATTCAGTTGGCTTAATAAAGTAATATTTATGGAACTGACACCACATGGAATTGTTGCTCCTTTTCTCCATCTTCTATTTTTAATAGTTAATGTGGGAAATGTATTATTAAAAGAATATTTAAATTCTAGTTACTCTTCTGTTTGACTGTGTGTGTTAATTCATTCATACTGGATGTCTAGAGAAATTATATGGACCAGTTTGGGGCTTTATTATGTCATTATTTCAAAAGGCCCTTTGCTCCAAGTATAATTGTCATTAACATTTCAAGCCGGGGAGCTCTCAGGCTATTCTCAGCTACCTCACAGTAATGCAGTACCTCCTCTTTCCCCTCTGGGCTCACTCATGGCCCATCCAGACTCTTTTTCCTGAGATCAAAACCTTTCTTTTAGAGAAGTGGTCTTTCTGGATGTCCAAAGGGTTATTTTTATTTTTTTGTTTCTTTGTTTTGTTATTTTGTCATTGAGTTGTATAGCTTTCCTCATAAAACAGAAAAGTGAACAGATCTATAGTTATAGGATCCTGAACATGCCAGATCTCATCTGATCGCAGAAGCTAGGCAGCATCTATCCTGGGATGGGAGAAAAGTTAAAAGGTCACTCTGATGTGACTTGTCATTGACTATTGGTTCAACCATCGCAGAGCATTCACTCTCCCAGAAACCAGAGTCTTTGGCCTCTCCGTTTCTTCTTTCACTAAGAGGCTAGCTGTACCATGAATCATCTAATTCAGGTTGGCAACAGGTCCTAATTCTAACTTGTCCTTTAACAGGAACCTAAGGGAGACTGAGGTTCTGAGCAAGTAGAGTACTATGTGGGTGAGACAGAATGTGGTTTGGCCAAGCCAGCCATAACCCAAAGCAGAAGGCTTTGTCCCCAAGGAGATGGGGCACAAAGGTCAGGCTGCAGGCTCAGTCCCACTGAACAATGTAGTCTAGCTCTTCACCAATCTAAGCCTCACAAATTTCAGTGATTTTTGTCAATTTTTGCTATTTGCTTTTCCTAAAAGGGCCAGATTGTAAATATTTTAGATTTTCCAGATAATACAGTCACTGTCACAATCACTTAACTCTGCCATTGTAGCATCAAAGCTATACAACCATGGTCAACATATAGACTATTGAGCATAGCTATGTTCCAATAAAATTTTACAGATATTCCTTTAATTAGGCATATTTTAAATAAATATTTAGCTTAATAAAGTTACAGATCTAATTTTTGAGTTAATACATTTTTCTAATACACTAAAAATACTGTCAAAATTTTTCTATGTTCCACTGGAATTCCTTTGGGAAATGGCAGGTCAAATGATTACTGGACAGACTCCTCATGGCCTCTAGAAGATCATTCCCTTCAGGTTTTATAAGACAAAAAAATGAGCTCCAAAAGCAAATCCCCAACCCAGGGTCATGGCAGTCCATGTTTGACCTCCACACTCTCTAACTCTGCTGGGACCCTTCTTCCTGAATCCAAGAGTCTTAGCTGAACTTCCAGGCAATGCCAGTCCTATCCACTCACTCTCACTGGACAGCTGTACACTGAGGGCACCTGTGGAACCAAACTCTAACAAGAGCAGCATACAATAAACAAGTGAGTACACAGTAAATATGTAATTATAAATAATGAAAGTGCATTGTAGAAAGGTAGTCAAGGTAAAAGGACAGAAAATAACTGGCCTTGTATAACATGGCAAGGGAGGGTGTTTTTGAGTTAATGATACCAAGTAGAAACTGGAAGGATGAGAAAAAGTCTATATGCAAAACAGAGCTGATACAATTTAGGCTGAGGAAACAGGTACAAAAGGAAGCAGACAAGAATGGTCCTGTCAAGAACAAACAGCAGCCAGGAGAGCAGGAGGGTGTGAATGGGAAGAAGATGGCTGGGGAAGAAGTTACAATCCCTCGGGACAAGGCCCAAGCATAAGGTTAGGAGGCCGGGCCTACCTGCCAGAGTCCTCACCAAGATGCAGTCTGCCTTCCTTCCACCTCTGCCTTTCCCTGATCTTCCTCCATTTTTTATGGAGCTCTATCCTCTAGGGCACACCTTCTTGGCCCTAAAATTTTGTACTTGCTGCTTCTATCATTGTTCTTAAGCATTTGCTCAGGTGTCCTGTTCCAATCCCTGGACTAAAAATAAAATTTCATGAAATTTTACAGCATCAAACATAGGAACTCAAAAAGATAGCTGGAAAAATTCCCCAGCTGACCAGCAGTAGACAGCACCCTACCTAATGAACACTGTAGCAAGGATTAGGTTGATGTCTCCTTTGCCAAGTGTAATCCCAACTTACTTGCAGCACCACAGATATCTTTAATTTCCCAACAGCTGCCATTATACAAAATTCAAATACAAAGTGGACAATATGCCAAAACAGATGTTCTTGGAAATCTGATTAATTGCAGAGTTTGGGGAAGTGTGGAGGCTGGCTTCTTCAGCACATCTGCAAACAGAGCTTTTATCGGCTCTACTGCCAGAAAACCAAGTGCCACAGAAATAAACATTGGCACACTACATCCATAAAATACCATGAGCTACCTCAGTTGGTTTGAGGTCTCCTGCAAACAATCAAATTTATTTACCCTAGAGTAGCACCTGACTCAAGCATAAAGCATAAAGCAGTTCACCTTGCACCTGAGTCTCTGGTAGAATTTGTGAGAGGACTCTTCTGAGAAGAAAAAATAGGATGAAAAGAACAGAGGGCTCATATCTTCTCAGACATATGGACTTGAGCCCCCTGAAGGATTCCTTGAGCCTCAGTTTGTTTCTCATTTGTAAAATATGGGTGTTGGGGGAGATTCAAAATGGCGACTGAGGGACACAACACTTCTCAGTAGCTGAAATAAATAAAGTTCAACTACTTAGAAGGCAGTGTCTTAACCAACAAAATAAATATATCCTAGAAACTAAAACAGATCCAGGTACCTCAGCAGAAGGAATCCAGAAACCCTGAACTCAAGATTCACTGCAAAAAAAAAAAAAAGAAGAAGAAGAAGAAGAAGGAGAAGGAGAAGAAGAAGGAGAAGGAGAAGGAGAAGGAGAAGGAGAAGGAGAAGGAGAAGGAGAAGGAGAAGGAGAAGGAGAAGGAGAAGGAGAAGGAGAAGGAGAAGGAGAAAGTTTGGGCAATAGACCTGCTGCAGACACAACCAGGCCGCCCTCCGGTGCCAGCACGGGCTGCCGGCCCAAACTGCATTCCCTAGTCCTGAGTGATACCACCATGGCAAAATAACCCAAGAAGCTGAACACAGTCTTAGAGCCTCATCTTAAGCAGTGAGCGGTGCCCACACCAGAATCCTGTGTACTCACCAAAATCGGGACCACAGCGGCACAGTGAGTCCTGCAGACACCTGGATCAAGGAAGCCAGGTATCTGAGTGCGTGCAGAGAAGCTGCGGGTCTTAGCATGTGCCCCAGGTCAGGCACTGGCCCTGGGCATCTGTCCCCCACCCCAGAACCCAGCACTGTCCTCATGCACCCTGTCTGTGCCCCAGGACCCACGCTAGTTGCCTGTGCCTGTGCCTGTGCCACCCCCACCCCTAAACACAGCACTTACCTTGTGCGCCTAGACCCCGCGCCCCGCCTGAGCCTGGGGCACTTACCTCGGTGGCCCTGCCTGCTTCCCGTGTGGCCAAAGCTATGTGCACCCATGAGATATCCTTGGGCCCCGAGTTCATGCACCGGGTCCACCACTAGCATGTATGCCTGCTACATGTCCTGGACCCTAGTGCTACTGTCATGCGCACTGTTTGCCCTGTGTGCCCTGCCGGAGCCAGAGACCAGTGCTGGACACTGCGCTGCGCCTGCACCCCCGGACCTTTGTGCGCCCTCCCCGCATGCCTGGCCCACTGCTGGGTGTCTGCACCCGCCCCACAGATGAAGACTCAGATCTAGTCTAGAGCACAGCCCTGCGCACCCTGGTCGAGCCCAGAACCAGACACTAGGCGTCTGCGTCCACCCACGCCGGGGTCCAGTAATAGCAGTGCACCCTGCCTGCACCCTGGAAACTGGCAGTGCTCTGGAAGTAAGTGTGTATGCCCAGGGACCAGCAACCCTTTGCCCAGGGTGCATCTTGGGACCACACGGGCTAGCCCAGTTAGAATTTCCAAAGACACAGGAAAAGTCATCGAGACACAATACCTGCACAGGGGCTCAGGGGGAGGTTCAAAGTCGACTTTGACATTCTCCACCCCTGCTGTAGGGAAGCACAGGCCTGAGTCTAGGGTGGTGAGTGCAGAGGCGCTGACTACAGGTTGGAAATACACAGAACCTGGGAATTGTACAGAATTTATTAACAGTGATACCAGACATTCTGACACCTAAACCCAAAGCTGTCAAAGAAAAGAAAGGTGTCCAAACACCCAGAGAGTAACTTAAGAAGCTGAAAATAGGGTACAGAGAAAATTAAGAGACATTGGATTATATTCTGAAAGCTACCACAGCAATCAGACATTCAAATATTATATGGACCTGACCCCATATTCATAAATAAGTAGGACTGTTTTTTTCTTTTGCTGTTGATGTATTGTTTTGTTTTGTTTTTATACTGCTTTTGTTTTGTTATTGTTATTGCTGTTTTATTTTTCCCCATCCTTCTTTTACTATATATATATTTCATAGTTTTCTTTGTTTTCTAGTCTCTAGTCTCACACAGTCGCTAGTTCTTTTTATTTTATTCTTGTCCTTTTTTCCTCTTCCTCTTTCTTTTCTTTTTTCTTTTTCCTCTTTTAGTTGGTTTTTTCTTTGATTACATAATAGTTAGTCTTGGTATCTTGTGTTGATATTTTATTTATGTTTGTTTGCTCCTTCCCCCACCCCTCTTACAAACTTCTCCATACTAACCTATCTTTTTCCCATAATATACCTCCTTGTTTAATAATCAAAGTATTTCATATCTCCATACTTACTCTACTAACTATAAGAGTTCTACTAATTAACTCTCTCTCTCTCTCATTCTCAGCAAGATATCACCTTATCATACTTTAAGTCTTTCTCAACCTAAATATATCCTCTACCTAATCTGACTCCTATACACATCACCCCAGCTCCTCCCCCATCACCCAGCCTTCAACACTGGAAAAGCACTGCTGACCTGCCGATACCTCTAAACTCCTAATACTAAGATTGGACTAAACATAATACTCACAAGCAATGGGTAGAAATCAGAAAAACAGGACTGAGAATGCTGAAAATATGAGAACCAGGAATAATGAAGAGACAACAGAAATCATGAATACTGACCTACAAAAAATGCAAGAAGGGGAGTTCAGAATCTTTTTTTTTTTTTTTGCAGGTCTGGGGATGGAATTCAGGGGAATTTGACCTCTGTGCTATACCCCCTGCCCTATTTTTTATTCTTTATTTTGAAACCGAGTCTCACTGAGTTGCTGAGGGCCTCACTAAGTAGCTGAGGCTGTGTGCAAACCGCGATCCTCCAGGTCTCATCCTCCTGAATGCTGGGATTACAAGCATGTGCCACCATGCCTGGCCAGAATCTTGATCTAAAATATGATGAAAGGTTTTAAAATAAGTCTAAAAGAAATGAAAAAAGAAATTGAAACACTAAGAAAGAATCAGAAAGAGGTCTGGAATGAAACAAAAGAGTCAATAAATGAAATGAAGACAGCGATAGAAAGAAATTCTGAAAGATTAGATGAAATGGAAAGTAGAATATCACTGTTAGAAGACAGTTAATTCAAAACCGAAAACACAGTCAACAGCATACAGAAGTCAGTACAGCAACAAAACCTAAGCATCCAGCAACTATGGGACAATATGAAGCACCCTAACCTATGGATAAAAGGCATTAAAGAAGGGATAGAATTAAAGACCAAGGGCATCTGTAATCTCTTCAAAGAAATAATTTCAGAGAATTTTCCAAACATGGAAAGAGATTTGGGTCTTCATGTTCAGGAAATATACAGAACACCACTAAGACAAGATCAAAGAAGAACATCCCCACGTCATATAATAATCAAAATGACCAACATAGACATCAAGGAAAGAATCTTAAAAGCAGTGAGAACAAAAGGACGAATAACATATAGAGGCAAAACAATAAGAATCACTCCAGACTACATATCCCAAGTCATGAATGCCAGGAGAGAATGGTATGTTGTGATCCAGACTCTGGAAGAAAACAACTTCCAACCCAAACTGCTATATCCAGCAAAACTATTATTCAACATTGATGGAGAAACAAAAGTATTTCAGGAAAAGCAGAACCTCAAAAAATTCATGAATTCTAAGCCAACACTAGAGAAAATACTTAAAGAAATAAACTATAAAGAAGAAAAAGGAAGCAGACTCCAGAACCAGAGAAGAGATGAAGTTGATCAGCAGGACATCTAAATACAAAGAAATAATACTATATCCAACAGAAGATACAACACAAAATGACAGGAAATGAACACAACACATTTCAATAATAACACTGAATGTCAAAGGACTTAACTCTCCAATCAAAACACACAGACTGGCAATGTGGATTAAAAAATATAATCCAAATATATGCTGTTTGCAAGAAACACACCTTACAGCAAAAGACATTCCCAGACTGAAAGTGAAAGGATGGAAAAAGATATATCATGCCAATGGGGACCAAAAACGGGCAGGAGTAGCAACACTGATGTCCAACAAAACAGACTTTAAGCTAAAACACATTAGAAGATACAAAGTAGGGCACTTACTTTTCTTAAAAGGAGCAATCCCCAAAGAAGATATAATGATAGTAAATGTTTATACACCAAATGTGGGTGCAGCCACATTTGTAAAACAAACCCTCTTGGACATAAGATCTTGAATAGACCCAAATACAATAATAATGGGAGACTTCAATACAGCTCTCACGCCACTAGATAGACCTTCAAGGCAAAGGATGAGTAAAGACTCGGCAGAACAGATAAAAATTACAAACCAAATGGACTTAATAGACATATAGAGAATATTTCAACCAGGAACAACAGAATACACGTTCTTCTCAGCAGTCCATGGAACCTTCTCCAAAATAGATCACATTCTGGGGCACAAAGAAAGCACCAGCAAATTCAAAAGATGTAATATAATTCCCTGCATCTTTTCAGACCATAATGGAATTAAAGTAGAAATAAAGAACAGGAAACCCAAAATAAACTATTTAAATACATGGAGATTGAATGATACACTCTTGAACGACAAGTGGGTAAGAGCGGAAATTTGGAGAGAAATAAAGAAATTTATGGAATTAAATGAAAACAGAGAAACAACTTACCAAAGTCTATGGGACACTTTGAAGGCAGTGTTGAGAGGAAAGTTCATAGCACTGAGTGCCCACATAAGAAGAACAGAAAGCCACCAAGCAAACAACCCAATGACACAACTAAGGACCTAGAAAGAATGTAACAGTCTAACTCCAATGCCAGCAGAAGGCAAGAAATTATTAAAATCAGAGCAGAAATAAATGAAATAAAGAACAAAAAACAATTCAAAGAATCAACAAAACAAAAAGCTGGTTCTTTGAGAAGATTAATAGGATTCACAAACCCCTGGCCAACCTAATCAAAAGAAAGAATCAACTCAAATTATTAAAATCAGAAATGATTTTTCATCACCACAGACAGAGGGGAAATTCAAAGGATTATTACAAACTATTTTGAGAATTTATACTCCAACAGACTGAAAAACATGGAAGAAATCAATAGATTTCTAAGCACATATAACCTACCTAAACTGAACTAAGAAGACATAACAAACCTAAACCAACCAACAGCAAACAAAGAAATAGAAACAGCAATCAAAATTCTGCCAACAAAGAAAAGCCCAGGCCCCGACGGGTTCCCAGCTGAATTCTACAAAACTTTCAGTGAAGAACTAATACCAATACTTCACAACTTGTTCTGGGAAATTAAAAGAGATGGAATTCTCCCTAATTCCTTTTATGAGGACAGTATCATATTAATCCCCAAACCAAATAAAGATACTTCAAGAAAGGAAAATTACAGACCAATATCCTTAATGAAGATAGACACACAAATTCTAAACAAAATACTAGCTATATGCATTCAAAACCATATCAAGAGAATTGTACACCATGACCAAGTTGGTTTCATCCCAGAAAAGCAAGGCTGGTTCAACATACACAAATCAATACATGTTATTTACCACATAAATAGAACTAAGAACAAAAACCACATGATCATTTCAATAGATGCTAAAAAAGCATTTGATAAAATCCAACACCCTTTTATGTTAAAAACACTGCAGAAAATTGAAATAGAAGGAACATATTTCAACATCATTAAGGCTATATACAATAAACCCAAAGCCAACATCATATTGAATGGAGAAAAACTGCAAGAATTCCCTTTAAAATCAGGCACAAGACAATGATGCCCATTATCACCTCTCCTTTTCAATATAATCCTTGAGACTCTTGCCACTGCAATAAGACAAGAGAAGGAAATCAAAGGAATTCAAATAGGAAGAGAGGAGCTAAAACTATCCTTATTTGCAGATGATATGATTCTTTATCTAGAAGATCCAATGAACTCAACCAAAAGACTTCTGGAGCTGATTAACCAATTCATCAAAGTTGCAGGATACAAAATCAACCTAAAGGAATCAGTTGCTTTTCTTTATGCCAACAATGAATCCACAATGAAAGAAATAAAGAAAACTGTTTCATTTACTATAACTTCTAAACCAATAAAATACCTAGGAATAAACCTAACCAAGATGTAAAAGACCTCTACAGAGAAAACTACAAAACATTAAAGAAGGAAATTAAAGACCTTGGAAGATGGAAAGATCTCCCTAGCTCATGGATAGGCAGAATTAATATCATCAAAATGGCCATTCTGCCAAAAGTGATCTATAGATTCAATGCAATCCACATTAAAATACCAACAACATTTCTCATAGACTTGGAAAAATCAGTTATGGATTTTGTATGGAGGAAGAAAAGATCCAGAATAGCTAAAGCAATTCTCAGCAACAAGAACCAGGCAGGAGGCATCACAATCCCGGACTTCAAATTATACTATAGAGCAATAGTAATAAAAACAGCATGGTATTGGCACAACAATAGGCAAACTGACCAGTGGAACAGAATAGAATATACAGAAACAAACCCACAAATCTATAGTCAACTGATCTTTGACAAAGGGGCCAAACTCATACACTGGAGAAAAGATAGCCTTTTCAACAAATGATGCTGGGACAACTGGCTATCCATTTGTAAAAAGTTAGTTCTGAATCATTACTTTTCACCATGCACAGGAATCAACTCGAGATGGATCAAAGACTTAGAAATTAGACCAGAGACTGTGAAGTTATTAGAGAAAGGCATAGGATCTACACTCCAACATATAGGTACAGGGAGTAACTTTCTCAATAAGACTTCCAAAGAGCAGGAAATTAAATCAAGAATTAATAAGTGGGATCTCTTCAAACTAAAAAGTTTCTTCTCATCAAAGGAAACCATCAAGGACCTAAAGAGGAAGCCTACAGAATGGGAAAAGATCTTTACCAGCCACCACTCTGATAGGGGGCTAATATTCAGAATATACAAAGAGCTCAAAAGACTCTACACTAGCAAAACAAACAACCCAATCAAGAAATGGGCAACTGAAATGAATAGACATTTCACAAAAGAAGAGACACAAGTGGCCAATAGATACATGAAAAGATGTTCAACATCACTAGCCATCAGGGAGATGCAAATCCAAACTACGCTGAGATTCCATCTAACCCCAATCAGAGTGGCAAACATAAAGAAATCAAAGAACAACAATTGATGGCGAGGATGTGGGGAAAGAGGAACTCTCTTACACTGTTGGTGGGAATGCAAACTAGTTCAACCACTATGGAGATCTGTGTGGAGATTCCTTAGAAAACTGGAAACAGATCCACCATTTGATCCGGCTATACCACTCCTGGGTATCTTTCCAAAAGGGTTGAAATCAGAGAACTATGTTAACATATGCATACCCATGTTCATAGCAGTACAGTTTGTAAAAGTTGAAATATGGAACCAACCTAGATCTCCATCAACAGATGAATGGATTGCAAAATTATGGGAAATACACACAATGTAATTCTATTCAGCTACAAAGAAAAAGAAAATAATAGCATTTGCAAGAAGATGGAAGGAACTAGAGAACATTATGTTAAGTGAGATTAGTCAAGCACAGAAAGAAAAGGGACATATGTTTTCTCTAATATGTTCAAGCTAGGGAGTAGTGGTAATACCAGAGGGATTCCACATGATGGAGGGAAAATCTCAGCAAAGCTTGAATGGAAGGATAGGAGAGGAAGAAAGCTGAGGTTGTTTAGTGGAGGAGATACATACAAATATGTGTAATAGCATAAATACAACATGATTAACCTGCACACTCTCTATTGGGGGGGAGGGAAAGGGAGTGGGAAGGGCATGAAGCACAACATAAATGTACATCACTCTCAATATGTTCCACTTATAAAAAATAAAAAATTAAATTAAATTAAATTAAAATAAAATAAAATATGGGGGTTGGCAGGGCCACCCGAGAACAAAGTGAGGTTCGAAGCCAGCTGCACTGGCTTAAGAGACCGTTTCCAAATAAAAAATGTAAAATAGGTCTGGGAGTATGGCCCGGAGGTAGAAAGGTTCCATCCCCAGTACCACCAAAAAAAAAAAAAAAAAAAAAATCCTACCTCCTTAGAGAGGCCTTACCAGGCCTCTCTAAGGTGCTTGGGTGGGGAGAGTTGCTTACCAAATCTCTCTTTATCTTATTACCTAGTTTGGTTTTTTTTTTTGTGTGTATATGTTTCTGTGTGTATATTTGTCTTAATAAAAAAAAACTTTCCACTAATAACTATTTGTGTGGTTTCTTGTTAGTGGATAACACCAGGGAAGAAGTTGGACCCTGACTTGGAGTTCCAGGAAATGGAACCTCTATAATTCCTATATGATTGTGTTCCTGTAAACACTGAGAAATGGTAGTTTGCATGCTGAACCTCTGCTAAGCTCAGAGATAGGCCCCTTTCCTTTCAAGTTGACAACTGCAGTAGCTGTGAGGATCCCTGAACACTCCTCAAGGAAGCAAGAGCTTCTTAGAACTGAATAGAGTGCAGAGGCACATCTCAGTGAAAACTAACTTCTTGTGTGCACAAGAACTTCATAAATCTCTACTTGTTACTTTATTTTCTTCATCAGCCAAAGTAATCTGAGTCAACTGTAATAACAAACATCCCCAAAATCTTTAGGATATGCTTACTCAATGAAAATTAGTGATTATTTACTAAATCCTCAGGTGGGTCAGCTGGAAGACTCTGGTTCTTGTCACTCTCAGAGCCTCAGGCTGATGGAAAATCTGTCTTCACAACATGGCAGGATGCATCAAAGCATTTATTGGCTTTGAAGCTCCACCCAAAGATGACACTGTATAGCTCATGAGCCCCACCCACTATCCACAGAGGCTGGGAGTACAGCCTGACCAGCGTTTAGGGGTCAGGAAGCTAGTCACACTAGGTGAAAGAATAGTACAAGTGACCAACACCCTCCTGCATTACTATCTACATTATAGATAAACTAGAAAGGAGGTCAACAACAAGAGCTAATCTCATTAAGAGAATATGCTAAGCCCAGAGTGTTCCAAGCACTTTACACACATTAACTCTGCTGTAATTGGGATTAGAATGTCCCCCCAAAAGCTTATGTGTTGAAAGCATGGTCCTCAATGTAGAATGGCTCAGAGCTTGGGCATGGATGGAGCTCATGAGTATGACCTTGGAGACTAAATATGTCTCCCTCTTTTTGCTCTCTGTTTCTGGTAACCATGACCATGAGTGGTTTTTCTTTACCTCTTATCCTGACACCACCATTCCTGTCTTGGAGCTGGTTGACCATGAACTTAACCTCTAAACTGTAAGCAAGATAAAACTTTTCTCCTCTCAGTTGTGCTTGTCAAATACTGGTCACAGTGACAGACAAGCTGACTAAAACAAACTACCACTACTATCCTAGTACCTGGAAAGGAAACATGTGCAGAAAGAATTGCTTGGCCAGGATTATGAGTGGACAAGTAGAAGAGGCAGAATACCAGCACTGGCAATTTGACCCCAGGGCTGTTGCTTTCAACCACAGGACACAGTCGTTTGTGTGATGCCAACTGAAGGGACTCTTATCCTCCCTTCATCCCCACCTTGAAGGGACTCTAGTCAGGCTTTGCCTCTTTGAGCTTCACTTCTTCACTTCTGCATTTGCACTAATTTCCTACCCTTCTTACTATGTCAGAATCAGGAATAAATGTTATGAGCATACATAAGACAAAAAAGGACACCTAGCTATGAGATCACCAGGATACCTTACCCCCTACACACCTCACAGGCTGGGGAAAGATGTCCTGTATCCCATTCCACAAGTGAGAGAAGGAGCCCTGGGGAAGCCAGCCTGATCCAAGAACTATGTCCTACCAACAATAGTGTATGAGTGTCAGGATTTCAGAAAGTTAAGGAGATGGATGTACCATTGAAAGCTATTTATTTTATCATGTCAACAACTACATAAATTGGTGACTATAAAGTCACCATCATTGCACAACAGAAAGGGCAATGTAAGTAGCAAGAGTGTAATTTGAAATTAAAAAACCACCCTTTATCTAGGTGTGGTGGCGTACGCATGTAATTCCCATGCTTGGAAGGCAGAGACAGGAGGATGATGGAAGTTCAAAGCCAGCCTTGCTGGCTTAAGAGATCCTCTTTCAAAATAAAATATAAAATAGGTCTGGGAGTGTAGCCCAGAGGTAGAAGGATTCCATCCCCAGTACCACCAAAAAAAAAAACCACGTTTAAATTAAATAAATATAGCTATCCAAAAATCACTCATGTCTGTTTTCCTGATTTCCTTTTTTTTCTCTTCCCCCCTCCTTTCTCCTCCTTTGGGTTGTCTTTTTTGCTCCTCTATAGGATTTCCTTTTTCATCTAGAGTTCCTCCTATGACCCATTTCTTTCTAATTCTCACATATTAGGGAAAGCATCTGATTTCTTATATTTTATGACTGACTAATCTCACTTAGCATAATGTCCTCCAGTCCCATCCATTTCTCTGAAAATGGTGTAATTGAGGGTTTTTTTTTGATGGCTGAATAAAATTCCATTGTGTACATATCCCACAGTTTTTTAATGCATTCACCTGTTGATGGACATCTTGGCTGGTTCCATAGTTTGGCTATGGTGAATTGTGCAGCTATGAACATAGATACACATGCATTAGTTTGGTAGTTTGGCTTCCTATCTTTTGGGTAGATACCCAGAAGTGGTATTGCTGGATCAAATGGTAGATTTGTTCCCATTCTTCTGAGGATTCTCCATACTGTTTTCTAAAGTGGTTGCACTAATTTGCAATCCCACCAGCAATGTCTTAGAGTTCCCACTTCAACACATCCTCGCCAGCATCTGTTGTTGTTTGTGTTTTGAATGATTGCCATTCTAGTTGGAGTTAGGTGAAATCTCAGGGTAGTTTTGATTTGCATCTCTCTGATTGCCAGTGATGTTGAGCATTTTTCATGCATTTATTGGCCATTTGAATTTCTTCTTTTGTGAAGTGTCTATTTAGTTCATTTGCCCATTTTGTTATTGGATGCTTTGTTTTCTTAGTGTTGAGTTTCTTGAGTTCTCTGTATATTCTAGATATTAGTCCTCTATCGGTGGTGTAGGTGGCAAAAATCTTCTCCCACTCTGTTGGCTCTCAATTGAGGTTCTTGACAGTTTCCTTTGCTGAACAGAAGATCTTCAATTTCATGCAATCCCACATATTGATTCACCTTTAAATTTGTTGTGTCTTTGGGGTCTTGTTGAGAAAGTGTTTATCTGTGTCTGTGCATTGCAGCATTGGACCTATGCCCTCTTCAAGGAGCTTCAAGGTCTCTGGTTTGATTTCCAAGTCTTTGATCCATCTTAAATTGACTTTTGTACAGGGTGAGAAAGTGGGATTAATTTCCAATTTTCTGCATATGGTTAACCAGTTTTGCCAACACCATTTGTTGAGGAGGCTATCTTTTTTCCAGTGTATGTTTTTGGCCCCTTTGCCAAAAATCAATTGGCTGAAAGTGTGTGGACTTATTTCTGGGTCTTCTATTCTGCTCCATTGTTCTTTTTTTTGCCAGTACCATGCTGGTTTTTTTTTTTTTTATTACAATGGCGTTGTAGTACAGTTTAAAGTCAGGTATTGTGATTCCTCCTGCATGGTTTTTGTTGCTGAGAACTACCTTGGCTATTCTGGGCTTTTTGTTATTCCAGATAAATTTAAGAACTGATTTTTCTATGTCTTTGAGGAATGATCTTGGTAGTTTAATGGGCATTGCGTAAAATCTGTAGATCACTTTTGGAAGGATGGCAATTTTAATGATATTTATTCTGCCAATCCATGAACATGGAAGATCCTTCCATCTTCTAAGATCTTCTTTGATTTCTTTTGTCAGGGTTTTATAATTTTCTTTGTAGAGATCTTTTCAATCCTTGGTCAAGTTTATTCCTAGGTATTTTATTTTTTGTGGGAGATCCAGAGTGGAAGTGTTTTCTGAATTTCTTTTTCAGTGGATTTATGGTTGGTGTACAGGAAAGCTTCTGATTTTTTAAGATTGATTTTGTATCCAGATACTTTGCTGAATTTGTTAATCAGCTCTATAAGCCTTTTGGTTGAGTTTGTTGGGTTTTCTAAATATAGTATCATGTCATCTGCAAATAGTGAAAGCGTTAGTTCTTTTCCTATTTGTACTCCTTTGATTTCCTTTTCTTGACTTATTGCTCTGGCTAGAGTCTCTAGTACTATATTGAAGAGAAGTGGTGACAATGGACATCCTTGTCTCGTTCCAGTTTTTAGGGGGAATACTTGAAGTTTTTCCCCATTTAATATGATGTTGGCAGTGGGCTTATTGTAGAATGCCTTAATAATGTTGAGATATGTTCCTTCTATTCCAATTCTCTGCAGTGTTTTTATCATAAATGAATGTTGAATTTTATCAAGTGCTTTTTCAGCATCTATTGAGATGATCATGTGGTTTTTGTCTTTGATTCTGAATATATGATGAAGTATATGGATTAATTTTTGTATATTAAACCAGCCTTGCATCCCTCAGATGAACCCTACCTGGTCATTATGTATGATTTTCTTGATGTGGTTTTGAATGCGTGTTGCTAGTATTTTGTTTAATAGTTTTGCATCCAAGTTCATCAGAGATATAGGCCTGTAGTTTTCCTTCCTTGAACTGTCTTTATTCGGTTTGGGTATTAGTGTGATGTTGGCTTCATAGAATGTATTTGGGAGAGTCCTGGTTTTTTCTATTTCGTGAAATAGTTTGAGTAGTATTGGAGTTAACTCTTCTATAAAGGTTTTATAGAATTCACTTGGTAAACTATCTTGTCCTGGGCTTTTCTTTGATGGTAAGCTCTTTATTGCTGTTTCAATCCCTTTGGTTGTTATTGGTTGGTTTATTTGTTCTACATCTTCTTGACTCAGTTTAGGAAGGTTATATTTATCTAGGAAGTTGTTGATTTCCTCCAGATTTTCCATTTTGTTGGAGTATAGTTTTTCAAAGTAGTTTCTGATAATCCTCTGGATTTCTACAGTGTCAGTAGTAATGTCTCCTTTTTCATCTCTTATCTTCATAATTTGGGTTGATTCTCTCTTTTTTTTTAGTTAGGTTGGCTAGTGGTTTATCAGTCTTGTTAATTTTTTCAAGAAACCAGCTTTTGGTTTTGTTGATTTTCTGTATTTTTTTAGTCTCTATTTCATTAATTTCTGCTCTAATTTTAATAATTTCTCATATTCTGCTGACGTTGGGGTTCAATTGTTCCTGCTTTTCAAGGGCTTTGAGGTGTGTCGTTGGGGTATTTATTTCAAGATTTTCTGTTTTTCTGATGAGAGCACTCAGTGCTAAAAATTTTCCTATTAATACTGCCTTCAAAGTGTCCCAGAGGTTTTGATATGTTGTATCTTTATTTTCATTTGTTTCTAGAAATTTCTTGATTTCACCCCTTACATCTTCTATGACCCATTCTTCATTCAGAAGTGTGGTGTTCAGTCTCCACATGTTTATGCTGTTTCTCTGGGTCTACTTATAGTTGATTTCTAGTTTCATTCTATTATGGTCTGAAATGACACAGGGAAGTATGTAACATTTTTTAAATGTGCTAGTGCTCATTTTGTGTCCCAGGATGTGATCTATTTTGGAGAAGGTTCCGTGAACAGCTGAGAAAAATGTATACTTCACTGTAGTTCGGTGAAATATTCTATATGTGTCCAAAAGGTCCATTTGGTTAATGGTGTCCTTTAGTTCTGAGGCATCTTTACTGACCCTTTGTCTGGAAAATCAGTCTAGTATTGTGAGAGGTGTGTGAAGTCTCCCAGTATTATTGTATTGGGATTTATGTGTGACTTCATGTCACAAAGAGTTTGATTTATGAAAGTAGCTGCCCCTATGTTTGGGGCATAGATGTTGATTATTGTTATTTCCTCTTGCTAGAGTATTCCTTTTACCAGTAAAAGGTGACCTTCTTTGTCTCTTCTAATAAGTTTGGGTTTGAAGTCTAACTTGTCTGATATCATAGTTGCTACTCCTGCTTGTCTTCGAATACCATTAGCATGGCTTGCCTTGCTCCAGCCCTTTACCTTGAGTTTCTTCCTATCTTAATTGTAAGGTGTGTTTCTTGTAAGCAGCAGATGGATGGATTTCTGGCTTTTAATCCATATTGCCACTTTATGTCTTTTTATTGGGGAGTTGAGGCCATTTACATTCAGTGTCATTATAGAGAGATAATTTTTAATTCCCAACATGTTAAGATCTTATTTCTGTTTGAGATACTGTTTATTCTTCCTTGCTTAGTTGTCTACTGGATGGGAATTCTTGTTTTGTCGGTTCTGGCATGTATTACCCATTTCCTCTTTGTAGTTAATCTCCTTGACTATTTTCTCTAGCGCTGGTTTTGAAGACATAAATTCTTTCAGTTTCTGTTTGTTCGAATATGTTACTCCATATCCTTCTGGCTTTCATGACTTGGTTTGGGAAGTCTGGAGTGATTCTAATTGGTTTGCCTCTGAATGTCACGTGACCTTTTGTTTTTGTTGCCTTTAAGATTGTCTCCTTGGCTTTCACATTAGTCATTTTGACAATTATGTGGCGTGGGAATCCTCTTCTCTGATCCTGTCTAAAGGGAGTTCTATAAGTTTCCTGGACCTTTTTATCGACCTCTTGCTCTATGTTTCGAAAATTTTCTGCTATTACTTCCTTGAAGAGATTATTGATCTCACCTTCTTTTCCCTCCTCTATTCCAATTATTCTTAGGTTAGCTCTCTTAAAATGGGCCCATATTTCTTCAATGTCAGATTCCTGCTGTCGGATTTTTTTTTCTAAATTAGAAACTATGCGTTCATTTTTGGATTGATCATCTTCAAGAAGCGCGATTCTATTCTCCATGTGGTCTAATCTGTTGTTTATACTTTGAATTGAGGCCTTTATTTCAGTGATTGCATTCTTTATCTCTTTTTTCGCTCTCTCTGAATTCTTTTCGAAAGTCCTCTATTATTTCTAACGTTATTTTCCTGATTTGCTCTTCTAGAGATCTCTAGATTTCTGTGTTATCAGATTCTGATGTTGTGGGGTTGTGGGCATTCATTGCTCCATTGTTATTCCTCTTTCCCATGATTTTGGAAATTTGTTCCTTCTTTGGGTTCTGCCCTGGGTCACTACAAGTTCACTTAAGGTGCTCTGGATCTCGTGTTTGTGGTATCTCAGTCACCACTACTCCTTTACTGGGTTGTATCACAAAGTTTCAGACCCAGGGAGTCAATCGAGGCTGCTTAGACCATGGGCGATGCCAGGTTGGGCATTCTCCTGCTAGGAGTTGTGAATATGGTGTGATATCTCTGCCTCCGCCACTCTCCCACTGGGTTGTACTGCTAAAATCTCCGACCCTTGGAGACTATCTGTGCAAGTCCCTGGGAGTGCAGTACTGGGATTTCTCCCCTAGGGGCCGCAATTTAACTCATGGTTGCTTAGTGTGCTGATGGAGCTGTAGTGGACTTGGTGGTTTCGCAGCTGCCGCCACTGGCAATATGACACCACTGCCACACCCTCGGCAGTGAGGCTGGCGTGTATTTCTTCTCAGGTTTGAGCTCTGCTCTGAGTCCTGCCAGGTGTGCTGTGCCCGGCCCTTGGGAGCTTTACATGTTCCCTGCGCTGAAAAAACTGCTGACTGCCTCCCGGCTGTTCATCAACTGCTCACCTTGGCTCGCTGTCCACCCCTCCTCTCTGGAGCCTGGTGGATGGTTGAATGGATTGGTCTTGAGCCGTCTGGTGAATTCGCTGCTGCCGCCAGCAGTAAGGTGCTGCCACCGCGTCCTCGGCTATGAAGTTGGCTTAGTTCTTCCTTGGTTTTGAGCTCCACTGAGTCCCTGCGGGGTGTGCTGATCCTGGCCCTTGGGAGCTTTAGATGCTTCTTGCGCCGATAAAACTGCTGACTGCCACCTGGCTGTTCAGCAGCTGCTCACCTCGGTTCACTGTCCACCCCTCCTCTCTGGCGCCTGGTGGCTGGTTGAGTGCGTTGATGTAGAGCCGTCCGGTGAATTTGCCGCTGCCACTGGCAGTAAGGCACTGCTACTGTGTCCTAGGTCATGAGTCCAGTGTACCTCCTCTCTGGATTTGAGCTCTGTTCTGAGTTTCCCCCCTCTCTGGAGCCTGGTGCCGTGAGGAAAGATATAGACCGCGCCGCTCCGCACCGCGGCTCTGGCTGCTCAGCGCCGAGGCGGCCATGACACTGCTGGCTTGTTTCTTTCTGGTGTCTCATTTTTCCAGCCCTCTTTTCCTCTGTCTCTTGTATTCACAGTTTTTATTTCTTTGCTGATGGTGTTTTCTGGCTCTGAAAGGCGCTGGTTTTGTGGTAATAGAGATTGATTGTTAGTGGCATTCATAAGTGCCGCTTTTGTCCATCACCATCTCCCCAGAAGTCCTGTTTTCCTGATTTCACTGATATCCAGAGCAAAGTCAGCCCAGAAGAACCAAGAAGCCTGTGACAAAGCCAAGGAGCTCTCCTCTGGCAGTGAGGGAGCTGGTGCCCAGCCATGAGCCATTTTCTACATACCACAAGTAGAATACCAGTGTCTGGTTTTCCATACTCCAGTGTTTACCTGAAATCACCTGTGTCCCCAGCCCTCATATACTCAACTCACTACTCTACCCTCTGTGATCTGATTAAGCTTTGGGATAAAAATGTCCTGCATTTTCCTCCCCTCTCTGCCCATACTCCTCTACCCCTCTGAAAGCCAAGGTGACACTCTGCTAAGATCTTCGGCTCCCAGGCTTCTGGAATCTTTGCACTAGGGCATCCACAGCATCCTCCAAAGAGCTCCTTGGCCATCATCACAAGGCCTCCTGCCTCAAAGGTCTATGATAAGGAGCTCTCTTTAAAGAACTTTTTCAACCTCCTTCTTCTTGTTTATCTGCTCTTGATTAAAAGGCATGAAGATTTGCCAAAGACTTAATAACCAGGCACAATGAATAAGAATGTAATTTAGGAACAGTTCCAGTCTCATCATTTTAGAAAAAAAAAATTGTCTCAGGGTGCTGCAAAAATGACAGAGTGAAAACAAAGAGTCATGTTAACACTATGCTTCCAAGTTCAGTCTCCTGGCTTCCTCTCAGGCTTGGGCTAGTCCTATGGAAGAGGTATCCATAACTCTATAGTATGAAGGAAGAACCAATCAGGTTTGGAGCTGGTTCCCAACAACAGGAAAGAGAGGCAGGGTTGGTTTCCTCAGTAGTTATCTGTTCCCATCCAGCTAAAACACTTATAGAAGATCCCTGAGTAAGTAAAAATATTTTAGTGGCAAATGGCAGAAACTCACCTCAATCTAGCTCAGATGATAATGAGACTAAATAGTTTTGTGAAGATTAAAAGAGGCTGATCTAAACTAGATCCAAGAGCCTGATCTAGCCCATTCTTGGAAATCTACATTTAATAACAGTTCCTGTTTGTAACTTCCTCTTAATTGACTTCCTTCTCAGGGAGGTTTGCTCCTTATTTATTATTGAGAGCCACCAGCATTCTTAAGCTTAGTTACCAACTGAGATAATCTAGCTATACTACTTAGCTCCAGATAATGGTGCCTTTGCTTGAATTGAGTGCCATCTCTGGTGTAGTTAACATTTACTAGGTTTCATACATTGGTAGAGTTCTGAAAACATGAATATAAATAAAGACATGCTCTTTTTATTAGCTCACAGTCTTTAAGAAAACAAACTTGGCAGTTAATAAATGATGTCATGAATAACCTGTGTACAATGGTGCTCCATGTGAGAAGCTAGGGGATTAATTTAGGACACAGTCTCTACAAATAAATTTATTTCTTCTTTTAACTACAATATCTCCAGGTCTCTGGCCCAAATATACTTTTCCCAGCAGAGTGGTTAAGAGCTCTGGGTCCTGAAGTTTGACAGATTTGCATTTGGATTCTGTCCCTGCCATGTAGGAGTGTTGGGAACTCAGAAAGTGAATCAGCTTCTCTATGTCTCTGTAAAATGAAGATGATCTAACACTGATCTAATAAGGATTCAAGAAATGATGTATATGAGACACCATCAGTGTCAACATATAATAAGAGCTATGTAAGTAGCATAATACTATGGTTTCTATTCTCTGATAGCCACTGGACTACTTATGAACTAGCTTTAAAAGCTTCTCTAGAAAAGGAAGGCTTTATCTAACCCCACACAAGCAAAGGGCCAATGTAAAGGTAGGTCTCTACCAAACAAGCCTCTGGGACAGAACAAAAAGGGTGAATTCAG
This sequence comes from Muscardinus avellanarius, assembly GCF_963383645.1. NCBI lineage: Eukaryota > Metazoa > Chordata > Mammalia > Rodentia > Gliridae > Muscardinus > Muscardinus avellanarius. Next base: position 41,134,666 of record NC_137796.1, read on the forward strand.
TCTTGGTGATTGTCCAGTGCTGCTCCTACCCTGATAGAGTCCAGGTGAATAGAGACTCTGTTGGGTCCTCAAGTGAGCCTCAAAACCAAGTTCTAGTAACAAAATGTAGAGTTCTGAAACAAGGAAGAGAAGCTGAGTGGCAAGAGGTATATGGCATTTATGAGGAGGAAGATGTCACTTAGAAGAAGGAGTTTGTAAGGATAAGGGTCACTAACACACTGCCATGAGAAGATTGTTTATGATAAATTACCCATCAGGAACTATTCCATGGGAGGAGAAAAAGTAATCACTAAACACTGATGTGTACTTTGAGGAACAGTACAGACACCCAATTTACATCCTTACTTGGAACCACAACACAGTGTTTTAAAAATTAAATCAGAGCCTCCAGAAAACATGTTGGAACTCTAGTTTTGTGGGGATTACTCACCATCCTAAAATACTCTTTCAATATACCTCCTGCTAAGAGGATAGAACAAAATTTTCTTAAGACTCTTCACTGCCTATGGCCCAACCTATACACAGAATACATCTGGAAGCAGCTTCACACCCTCTCTGTTGGTGGTAGGAAGGCAGCCCTGAACTGAACTTTCTTTATGATCAGCAGAGCATTTATTTGTTTTTGTTTTTTGTTTTTGTTTTGTTTTGTTTTTGTTAGTACTGGGGTTCCTGGAAGCCCTTATAGCTCTGGGCTACACTCCCAGACCTATTTTTACATTTTATATTTGGAAACAGGGTCTCCTAAGCCAGTGCGCGTGGCTGGCTTTGAACCTGCGCGATCCTCCTGTCTCTGCCTCCCAAGCGCGGGGATTACAAGCATGCGCCACCATGCTCAGCTTCAGCAGAGCATTTATAATGACATCTAGGCCAGTCTTTTTTTTTGCAGTTTATTGTTGTATTGCATTTTTTAATGAAATTAAAAATTTATTGGTGCATTGTAGTCATACATCTTAATGGGATAAAAGATGGTGGAGACATATATGCATACTTCACTCAATTAGCCCTTATCCAATTCCCACCCCATTCCCTCCCAATCTCTCCTTCCCATGCTTGGCTTAGTGATTGACTTTGTTACATTTGTTTAAGTACATCATGTGCTTTATAGATTTTCCCTCTTTCCCCCTCCCATCCCCTCAGTTCAGTCACCTAATTTGCTACTCTATAGAATCTCCTTCTTCATCTAGGGTTCCTCCTGTTACTCATTTCTCCCAAGCTTTCACATATTAGGGAAAACATTCAATTTCTTATTTTTGTGATTGACTAATATCACTTAGCACAATGTCCCCAGTTCCATCCATTTCCCTGAAAAGGATGTAATTGTGTTTTTCTTTATGGCTGAGTAAAATTCCATTGTGTACATATCCCACAGTTTTGTAATCCATTCATCTGTTGATGGACATCTTGGCTGGTTCCATAGTTTGGCGATGGTGAATTGTGCAGCTATGAACATAGATACACAAGATTAGTTTGGTAGTTTGGTTTCCTTTCTTTTGGGTAGACACCCAGAAGTGGTATTACTGGATCAAATGGCGAGTTCATTCCCATTCTTCTGAAGATACTCCATACTGTTTTCCAAAGTGGTTGCACTAATTTGCAATCCCACCAACAATGTATTCGAGTTCCCACTTCTCCACATGTTCGCCAGCGTTTGTCGTTGTTTGTGGGTTTTTTTTTCAGTATGTAGTGATATTTTATTTTATAAAGTTTTACATTACATTGGCAATATAAAAATCTAGGTCAACTGCCTTATAGAAAGTTCCATATTTAATCATGCATTGCTGTTATATTTAGAACACAGTTGCACAAAAGTATACTTTGCAAGAAGCTGTGTACTTTACATTCCATAATATCAGTGAGCATGTCAAATGGCTTCTTTTTTATTTTTATTGGTGCATTGTAATCATGTATCACATTGGAATACAAGACTTGAGAGGATATTCAAGCACACATCATCCAATTAGCCCTCATCCAATCCCCATCCCATTCCCTCCCCCTCCCTTGATCTTATGCTTGGTGATTATCTTTTATACATTTGTTTACATACCTCCTGAGTTTTAAAAAGGTTCCATCCTCCCCCCATCCCATCCCCTCTGATTGGTCACCTTAATTGCTTCGCTATAGGGCCCTTTCTATAACTCAACCTCCTCCTGTTACCCCTTTCCTCCTAGTTTTTGCTAATTAGGGGAAGCATCTGGATTTTATTTTCTGTGATATTTCTCTGTGCATGCCGCATTGCAAGTTCTGATCCCACTCTTGACAGCCCCAGTAGTGGCCTGGCCACCCAGAGGACTCTGATCCTGACCTCGCTGGCTCCAGCACGGGCCTTGCCTCATGGGAGGCCCCAATTATGGCCTCGCTAGCCCCCGCACCAGCCTAACCCCTCGGCTGGCTCCAATCCCAGCCTCAGAGGCCCCAGCACCAGCCTTGTCTCAAGGCAGGCTCCAATCCCAGCCTCGCTGACCCTGGCATTGGCCTAACCCCTCGGCAGGCTCCTATCCTAGCCTCGGAGGCCCCAGCACCGGCCTTACCTCAAGGCAGGCTCCAATTTTAGCCTTGCTGGCCCTGGCACTGGCCTTACCTCTCCGTGGGCTCCAATCCAGGCCTCGGAGGCCCCAGCACCAGCCTTGCCTCACAGCAGGTGACAATCCCGGCCTCGCTGGCCCCAGCACTGGCCTAACCCATCGGCAGGCTCCGATCATGGCCTCAGAGGCATCTAGGCCAGTCTTGGGAAACATTTTCTCAAGGTTTTGACTGAAAAATAATTACCTGTATAAAATCCTTTACCACTAATTCGAGATTTCATACACTCTGTCCCAGGTGAGGTGAGGAGAGCAGCATCCTTCCTAGGCCTTAGAAATAGAAACTCCCCATACCCAAGGATTGTGGGGTACAACCTAGAGCTTGCTGAAGGACAAAGGGCAGAAGGAAGGATCACACTGTCCCTCTGCTCTGCCTGAGCCCTCTCTCTGGGAGTTGCTCACCTGCACTGCCCACACAGTCATAATCTCCAGAACCCCAACACGATCCTTTCTGCTTCTGCTTCTGGCCATGTGCCATGCCCAGAGTCAAGGCTAAATCTCTCTTTTTTATCTCATTATATGTGGTTGATGCTTAATAGATGTTCTTTAAATGTACTTGAATTAAGAGAGAATCGACCTGGGGAAGACAGAGACTTCGAGCCCTTTCCTCAGCTGGAAAGCCTTAAAGTTCTTGCAGACCAATTCTCTAAATATGTGGTTTTATAATGTGTTCCCTTCCCCTACTGATGGGCTCAAAGAATACAGAACACAGGATAAGTAAACTCCTTTAGAATGGGGCCTGGTGGTATACAACTGTAATCCCAGTGGGAGGCTGAGAAGGAGTATCACAGGTTTGAGGCCATCCTTGACAACTTAGCAAGACCTATTGGTCCAATAGCCAGGACTGTTTTATTTCTTAGGCCAGTATTTTGTTTGTATTTACTGTTTGAGATTTTTGGTTCTTTAGGGGTTTTATTGTTTGTTTTTGTTGTTGCTGTTTTGCTTTTGCTTAAAAAATTCAGCTCATCAGTTTGTTTTGTGTGGATCTGATTATATCTACTGATTTCTGCATCCCACCCTGCCTCTTTGAGTGTTTGTTTACTGGAAGAAAAAACTCAACCTGACAAACAAACCCCATTATAACTTATCTTCTCTGTCTGCAGCCTGGATCCCCTCTTTCTCCACTGATAGCCTTTCCTTTTCTTTATCTGCCAGGGAAGGCACCTGCTTGGAAACCCAGCAGTGGTAGATCTCTGGGCCTCCTTGCCTCCACTCCACCATGCATACCTCACTTTGTGACCTCTTCTTTCCCTCGGCCCCAGTCTTCTGATTTCTTGAATGAAGGTACTAGCCCAGAGCACTTCCAGGTCCAGAAGTTTTGACCTGCCACATGCCTATCTCCCTGACCTCCTGCAGCTCCGTAGGGGTAGGTCCAGCCAGGACAGTGCTTTACTTGCCAGCCCACCACCATCTCTGCTACAGATATACCATGTACCAGATGTAGGAGTATAGCTGAGTCTCTCAGACCAAGCACACTTTTGGATTCCTCAACTCACAACATGCTGCGGAAACTCTCAAATGTCCTCACTTTCCTGCCTTTCTTGATCTAGGTGGGCTGTCCTTTGTCACCCAAGAATTTCACTGGGCCTCAGGGTCTCTTTCTTCCAGACTGGCATTAGAAAAATAGAAGGTTTGTAAAGGGGTGTGTGTATTTCATCTCTATAGTAGATTTTAAATATACCCACAACTATTGTGAACTTTTTATCTTCAAAAGGTGAAGTGTAACACACTTACCCAAATGTAGATATGTAGATGTACAAATAAAATAATCTCTCTCTCTCTCTCTCTCTCTCTCTCTCTCTCTCTCTCTCTCTCTCTCCAACACCAATGCCAACTTGTGTGAGTGAGACCCGTTTGAAGTATATCTTTATGTACTTCCAGTCAAGAGTGCTGGAGGCAGCTCAGCCTCTCATTCTTGTGGGCAATGACAGATCCATCATGAGAGATCCTGAGCCAAAACCACCTGTCCAAGCTAAACCAAAATTTTCAAGCCAGAAACTCATGATTCAGAAACTCCAAGGATGATAAAAATATTGACAGATGTTTTAAGCCATTAACTTTGGGGTCATGTGTTATGCAACAAGAGATAATTGATACAAACTGATTACTCCACTGCAGTAAGTCTGTGTCATATATCTCTTTCTTTGTGCATTGAAAACAAGAGTCTTTCTATTATTAGAGTTTACTTCAGTAAGATATATGAGACTTAACTGTATTGCTAACCCTCAACCTCATGCTTTTCCAATGTAGTGACCCAGTTTTGATCCACATGGCCCAAGTATACCTGCATATCCACAACCTTTAGCTGAACAAGGTCTGGTGGGTAGCAACCTCTATACAGGTATTGTTGAGAATTTATGATTACCACTTACTTTTAGAGGAGCATGACTGAGCCCAGAGATGTCTGTCCCTGTCACCAGATCCACAAATATCAACACTGAAGTAGCCCAAAGCATCTTGCTGCAAAAAAATATTCCTGCTAGTGCAGAGTTGGGCCCTAAGCTATGACCTGTGCTCTGAGAACCATATCAAAAGGATTATGCTGGCAGCCTGGGGCTATTGCTAATGCAACCTGCTGGCTTTCCCAAGGCATGTCTGGGCCAAAGTGTGTCAAGCTGTATCATTCCTTCCTGACAAAGGCTCTGGATGCCAAGAGCTCAGAGAGAATGAGAGAGATCACATTTGTGCTGAGCCCAGGCTTCTAGCCAAGAGTTCTGGAGGCAGCCCAGCCTTTCATCCTCGTGGGCAATGACAGATCCATCATCTAAGTACTAACCATGAAGCCCAGCACTGCCAGGGATGCCTTCCAGCACTTGATGTGTCCTTATGGGTCTCCCAATATAAAAGGACAGACAGTCAAGTCAATCCAGTTTAGCAAACATTGTCTGACCATTTATTGCATGGGAGGCACAGGAGTAGTAGCTAGAGGAAATAAGTTAATGAAATATCTGCCTTTGACAAGCTCTATTATCTAGCAAATGGAGAAATGCAGGGCCACCAAATCAAAATGTGGACGGAACTCAAATTCAAGTACCAGCAGCCTCTGTCTTTTTTAAGCACCTAAGAGCTGGAAACATTAAGAAAAGTTCTGTGAAAGTGTTTACTCTTGGCCTAGCTCTAAGATGCCATATGAGGTTTTAATGAGGGGCAACAGCAGATTTCATCATGGAAATGTAAGAAATCTGTGGCCATAACTCTATTGTGACCATAGGTTATCTAGGTCAACCATCATCATGCTGTGTGACAAACAACTCCAAAACAGCAGCAGCTACAACAGCAAGCATTTGTTTATTGTCCACAGGTTTGCTGGTTGGCTGAGGCATCTCTTCTCTAAACTGTTGATCAATTTCATGTCAATTCACTTGTCTCTACTTCCAGGATTCAGTTTGAAAGAGAAGCAGCTACCTGGAAGGTGCTAGTCTAAAGGTGCAAGCTTTGAAAGCCTCTAGCCAGACAGGACATGTCTCATATTGGCTCACACTCCATTGGTTATAGCAAGCCACATGGCTGAGACAAAATTCAGTGAGCCAGGGAAGCAAGCTATGCCTACAACAGGCCATTGCCAGGATGGAAAGGGAAGAAAAAATTGTGAACAATTAATGCAATATTCTTAACAGATGGTGGTTTAGTAAAAGTCATAGAAGATGAAACCAAAGATACTTACTGGAACTCTGTGTGGGAGAGATTAGCTGGCTGTTCACCAGATTAATTCTTTTACCTTCCTGGACACAAAACTAGATGGTATTTCCAATTTTCCTTTAGACAATTGCTTTTCCCCTGCTGTTTATCTTTGCCTTTAAAGTCTGAATTCTAGCCAGTGGAGTATGGTGGAAGTAATGGTTTATCTCTAAGTCCAGCACATTAAGATGCTCTGTGCTTTTCTGGCACATAGGTAGATATACAGAACCAGCAGAGGAACCTGAAGCCCTATGTGATAGGAGAGCCACATTGAGAAGGAATCTGGGTTTCTATGTAACCACTTGGAAGACAGCCACCCAGGAAAGCCACCTGACCAGTAATAGTCACATTAGTATGTTTTGAGACTTGGAAGCAAACTTACATTGTGTTAAGCCTCAGGAATTTGGGGGTTATTTGTTATAGCAGTTAATCTACTTTACTATTACCCAGTTTCACAGAAGGCCTTGATGTTGGCTACATGATCAAAGTAGTGTCAGCACTCTTTGGCAGGATTACTTTGAACAAATTACTTTACCTCTCTAGGTCTTCATTTTTACAGTTTAAAATATAATGCATAGATCCTTCCTGTTACTGAACAAGGTAAACAATTTTGCAGACCCTCAGCAGGTTCATCGTGTTGGTCCAAAAGTTTACAAGAGACTTTAGAGAGGTCAAAAGTCAATAACATGGTATATCAAGATTTGAATCTTCCCTAGGTCCCACTCTGCTAGGGACAAGAGACTAGAAAGGAGAAGGATGCTCCCTCCCACCAGTTGAGGCCTGGGAAAATCTACACTGCAGAGTGGACAGGATCTTCTGCCTTCCCAAAGCTTTCACCACACATTTACTAGAAGCTGGAAGGACAAACAAGTCCATAATCTCTTATCAGCTTGCCATGGCTCCTGAACCCCATCCCCCAAACCTGCAAAGGTCATTTGAACCCCAGATTCTATTTATTTATTTATTTATTTATTTATTTATTTATTTAGTACTGGGGACATAACCCAGGGGCATTTTTCCTCCAAGCAACACACCCAGCCCTAATTTTATTCTTTATTTTGAAACAGGGTCTCACTGAGTTGCAAAAAGCCTCACTAAGTAGCTGAGGCTGTCCCCAAACCTCAGTCCTCCTGTCTCAGCCTCCCAAATACTGGATTACAAGTGTGCACCACCATGCCTGGCCTGAACTCCAGATTCTGAGGCTCAATCCTAACTTAGTAGAGAGAGACTCTACCAGAGCGAGATGCAGGAGATAAGGATCACTAGCCTGAGTCTGGGTGGCTAAGCTTTGCTGATTTTATTAGCTTAGTGTTTGTTTGTTTGCTTGTTTTTATGAAAGACACAAAAGAAGAGAACATGAGCTACTTGCTTCCTGGATGGCATTCAGCAAGGCACTTACCTCTCATTGCCTTGGTTTCCTCAACTGAAAAATAAAGACCATCACAGTACTCTGATCTCTGTTTTGTTGAGGATGACATGCATTAATATTTATAAGGTGCATAGAGCCATGCTTGGGATTCAGTAAGAATAATACAAGTATTTGTTAAATGAACAAACAAAAATAAGAGTGTGAGGCAGGAGAGACAGAAAATGAGAGAGAAAGGTGGGATGATTGGATTTAGGGATAGGGCAGGACAGAGAGAGCTATCAGTGGACTCAGACAGGCCACCAGGCACACAGACAGACAAAGGAACAGGAACAGACAAGTAGCAGGGGACAAGCAAGTGTCTAAAGGAGAGAGAGAGAGAGAGAGAGAGAGAGAGAGAGAGAGAGAGAGAGAGGCCCCCAGTGGGAAAGAGGAAGGGGAGAGGCAAACCATAAAATCCAATGAATGGAACTTGTTGCGGGGGATAAGTTGGGGGGGGGAAGGTGTGTGGTGTGAAATAATCCCCCACCACCACCAGACACACAGAGACAAACAGAAAAACCGTGGATTCTTGTCCTAAGCTAAGAATAAGTATTCATCGCTTGGACAGCTGCTGCAGATTTAAAGAAGTTTATTAGAAGGTAGAAATATAGAGGTAGTTACAGCCCTGTGCCGGAGCCGACACAGGGGGGGCAATTCGAATGAAAATGCCAATGAACTCCAGTTTACTGAATTTTTATCCTGTCTAAGTCCGAGGAAAGTCCTTTGATCTGTAGATATGCTAGCCCTATCTCTAGTGTGAGATTGTTTCTCCGGTATCTGGGATTTCTTCAGATTTCCCTTAGGCCATTTGTTTCTCTCAGGCATCTGGGATTTCTTCAGATTTCCCTTAGGCCATTTGTTTCTCTTTCAGAAATGTAAAGGAGCCTCTCAGGCTTTCTTTCCTTCCCTTTAGAAATGTAAATTACAAGTCCCTCCTTTCTGCTAGCCCTGGCCTTCTTAGTATAAAGGATATATTTTTAAAATTGGAACTCTTTTCCCAATACTTATACCTTAATACATTTCAAACCCTCTTCCCAATACCAGTACAGAACTTAAATCAGATAGCATTCCTGTCTAATTACAGAGCACCAGCTCATCCAGTGGCCTTCTAACAGCATCTCTAGTCAAAACCAAGCACCTTCCCAGGAAGGTCACTTGGGACATGCCCTGAGCATAGTGGACAGTGGTTGGCTTTAGAAAATAACCCAGCAATAGTGCCACATACACACACACACAAAAAAAAATCTATTCAGTAATAGTTTATTGAAGCAGGAAAAAACTTTCTTCCTTTTTTCCTTCTCTCTCTCTCTCTCTCTCTCTCTCTCTCTCTCTCTCTCTCTCCTGGTAGTTGGACCTAGGGTAGTCTACTTCTGAGCTACACCCCAGTCTATTTTATTTTCAAACAGGTTCATTAAGTTGCCAAGGGTCTGGCTAAGGAGCTGCGGCTTTCCTTGAACCTTGATCCTCTTGTCTCAGCATGTCTAGTACTGGGATTACAGGTGTGCGTCACCATGCCCAGCTTGTCTTTGAGAAGAGAGGCTTCCTCTTTGTTAGTAACAATCATGTCACCCTAACAATCATGTCACCCATAGCAAATACTGTGCTTCCTACATGGTTGGCATGAGAAAAACTTAAGTTCATGCTATAGCCAAGAGTAAGGAAACAGTATATGCACACTGCTACAACCTTAAAAAGAAAGGAAATCCTGTCATATGCTACAACGTGGGTGAAACTTGACGGCATTATGCTAAGAGAGACAAGCCAGGCGCAAAGGATAATTGTGTGCTCAGATTCCATGAGGTCCCTGGTGGCCAAATTCAGAGACAGAAAGTTAAGGTGGTTGCCAGGAACCGGGGGAGGAACCATAGGGAGTTGTTAGGTAGCAGAGACAGAGCCTTTAGTTAGAAAGGTTGAAAAAAGTGATTGAGGTGGCTAATGGTGATGGTCAGACAGCATTGTAGGTGTGTTCTCGGCCACCAGGCTATGCATCTAAAGATGATTGGAAGCTGGGCGTGGTCGTGCACACTTGTAATCCCAGTATTTAGGAGGCTGAGACAGGAAGATCGTGTTCGAAGACAGTCTCAGCTACTGCGTGAGGCCCACTGCAACTCAGTGAGACCCTGTTTCAAAATAAAGAATTAAAAATAGGGCTGGGGGTGTTGCTCAGAGGTAGACTGTCCCTGGGTTTCATCCCCAGTACTGCAAAAATAAACAAATAAATACATATAATAAATAAATAAATAAATAAATAAGGTTAGAATGACGCACCTTATACACACAATGGAGCTTTACTCTGCCATTAAGAACAAAACTGTGTTGTTTGCAGCAAAATGGATGGAACTAGAGAATACGATGCTAAGTGGGATCAGCCAGCCTCAGAAAGTGAAGGGTCATATGTCTTCACACATGCGTGCAAGTTAGAGAGAAAATAAGAAGCAAAAGGGACATTACTCGCATGAAATGAGAGAGTTGCAGCACAGGGTGGCTGGGGAGGGAGGGAGGGAAACGAGGACAAGGGAGAAAGTGGTTACAAGGTTCCAGCGATACCAGGAGGCTGCACCACCACCCTCTGGTGTGAATGGGGTGTAAGGAGGGGCAGCAGAGGGGTGTCAGTGGGTCCACCAAGTGATGTGTGTGTGTGTGTGTGTTTATAACACTTCTCATCTCACTATGGTGTATACATTGCAGCAATAAAAGTATTAAAAAAGAAAATAAATAACCCAGCAGCAAATAATCTGAAGCCCAGAGCAGCCTGTGTCAGAGGTGCACCAAGAAGCAAGCAGGTTCCATAGGTTACTCAACTGTAGAAGCTCTGAGTCCTCCTCCATGGCACCTTGGTCTACCCATGACCTGGCCCCTAATTCCATCAAAAGCTTCTGGGAAAGGATTGAAACAAATTAGAAATTTTATTCCAATTTTTATTTCCAAATACAGCCACACTGACAACTTTTCTGTCAAGTTTCAGCATAATAGGATTTCAAATGACAGCATTATATACCCTTTGGAAAATGGTGCTTATAATCAAAGCACCAACAGCCCCTTAACTCTAGGGGAACTCCTAGGCTTGGCGGTAATGACATTAATGTGCTTGGAGCTGTGAGAGGGAATGTGGCCAATCTGGGTCTAAGAAGGAAGAAGCAGAGATGAGTGAATGGCATCTCCTGTCATAAAAGGCTCCCCAAGTGGCCTGGGAGCTGCCCCACCTGGCAAACAGCTAAAAGAGATCAATGGGGGCCCATTTAAAAGAGATTAAAACAAGGGCTGTCTTCCTAGAATTTGTGTTTGCCTGGTGGGTTTGGGCAATCCCGGTACCAGGGGAGAGAAAGAATGGTACTGTAGAGACCTGGAAAACACCTGAGCCAAACTATAGAGTAATTACCTGGAGAGAACTGAAGAAAATAACCTACCTGTATTCACCAATACTACCCTGAAACTTCTGACTGCAATCTCCTGCTTTCTCAACAAGTTAAGCATTTGTTCATGATTTCCTCCTATTAATAATGTAATCATATAGAAAGACATAGCTCCATTTTCTCACTTATAAAATGGGATAGTAACAACCAAACTCATGGGTCTCCTACTAGGATAATAGGACACAATGGATTATGATGATAGAAAAAAGTCAAAGACTGGCACATAGGAAATGCTATGTTAGCTGTTGTTGCAGTAATTATTATTAATAATTATGTTATCTACTATAAATATTAATAACAAAATAAAGTTGCATAGCACATTCTTCTATCTAGACTAAATGTCCTAGAACCTGAGTCTATTCCTACTTCATCTCTGACCCCAGGTGCAACAAGAAAATGCACTCAAATTTATTCCTCTCCAGCGCCCCCACTAGAACACACATTCAGTATGCTGCCACTGAAGAGACCAAAGTAAACATTTCCAGAGACTCTGCCCTGTGCCCAACTAGGTGTGTGGGCTTAACATTATCATCTCCACTAATCAGCACATGAGCCTGATTAAATAACATCAGAATTCCATCTTACAGGTGACACAGGTCAAAAAGGTAAGGCAGGATGACAGTCTGACTTAGGTGGAAAACTGGGAAGCAGGATGTTTCTAGCCTGCACTCCAACTACTGGCTTTTCAGACCCTTCTCACAACTAATAAGACTTGCTTCTTCTTGCAGCCTCCCATGGGGACAGAAAATGCATTTCCACTTGGATAGACTTGGTGGGGAAAAGATAAATTATCAAGAAGGGGTAGTAAGTGCACTGTCCAGAGACAAAGAGGCACCACCTGGCTAAGGAATAAGTAACTAGCCCATTGCCTTGGTAACACTGATGAGGAAGATACCAATACAAAATCTATTTAAGGGTTGGGGTGCCCAAAAGGGGCCGGAGTTCCATTTTCGGGCTCTCCAGCATGCAGGTCCGCACACTGCTTTTTCCTTCTCTTCTCTATTTCCTACTGATCTAGTAATAAAGATTTGTTAAAGCTGCACTGAGCTGCCTGTTAATTTCTCTATTCAACCAACCTTAGTTGAATAAGAAAAAGAACCTCACCATTTCAAACCGTAACAGGTCCTACCCTGAAGAGGACCTGGCATTCCCCTGGACAGGACAATCTAGAGAAATAAGGCAGGGAAGAAAAATATCTAAAACCTCTGGGAAGTTGAAGAGTATACCACACAGAGAGGCATTTGTCACTTTGACATGCTTTCTCTACCCTTAAAAAGGGCCAGGGCTAAAAACTAGAATCTTTCAGTCGAAGGAGCCTGGTAAAGGCAAGGAGTCTTACACACTCCTTCCTCCTAAACCTTAGGAGCCCAGTCTCACCAGCCCAGAATGTGCCATTCATTCATTCAGCAAACATCTGGTAGCAGCCAGCTGCACCCTGGTGCAGAGATGAAAGCACAGTGTCAGCCCTGGAGACAGACTCTGGAGGAAAAGATAAGACACCATAAGACATTCTACATACACCTTGGAAGATCTGCATTTTAAAAGAAATCAGAATAAGAATTTGCCTAACCTCAGGGTTGAATCTCAAACCTGGAGTTGGAGGCCTCAGCGAGGGAGATATTCATGACTTTAAATCCAGTTTCCCACTCATCCTTTATCAAACAGCACCATGCTTCCTGTTTAATGCAAGACCTCTCCTCTAGACAGCCTCCCTTTCCATCTTCCTGTTCCTGACTTCCTGGCCTGGCCTGGCCCTGCATGGTGGTGATCTGGGGGCCAATCTTGCACCGCAGGACAGCAGGATTTCCTGCCTTCACTTTTCAGAATTGTCTGGCCAACCTCACACTGCATGCAAAGCCAGGGCCAGTCGACTCCAGACCCATCACTTCTGCAATGGTCTTGGCCAGATGTCGTCGGCCGACTTGCATGTCTGAGGAGCCAGTGAGGCCCTTCAAATCCTCTCCCAACCACTCTGCTCTTTAGCAGGAATCCTTACCTGCTGCCTCACTACTGTGACAAAGCACAGGTATAGGTATTGACTTTGACTAATACCTGTTTGGAGCCCTCTCCCCTCTGCAAGGAGGGGGTACAGTGCAACCTGGCCAGACACCCCTCCCCAGGTAGAATCCCCTCCCCTGAGGCTGCTTCCAACTGCCAAGCCCCAGAAATTACTCAAGTTCAAAAAGAGCTTGTCGTAATATAGTTGGATGCATCTGAGTCCATTTAATGATATTTAATTATGCACTGCTTTCTCTGACAGGCTCAGGATGATCTACATTAGCTGCTGGCCCCCATTGGGGTGCATCTTTATATATGTCCCATGTGGACCTTAGGGCTATTTCTTGAGACTGCACTTCTGCCTGGGAAAAACTCTCTTAGAAAAGAGAAAGAGTAAGGTCCTACAGGAATGAGGCTCAGCAACTCCAGAAGAAACTGGGAAGATTCCATCTTCCTGGCTTTCTAATTTGATAGTGTTACCAAGAATCTACTACAGCACAGACATTGAACCAAAATATGGGAATGAAATCTTGAGCAAGACACTTGCACACTGGAAACTACAGCCATTATGTTTCTAGTAATGGCCAAATGGGTGGACATGGCAATGGAAGAAGGCAGGCCCTGGAAGAGGAAGAGAAAGAGAAGACTTCAGAGGCCTGTGCAATGCCCCAAGACCTGACCAGAGCATGCCCTTCTTCCCAAGCCCTGTGGTACCACTTGCCCACATTCACCTGCATATTGGACAGCAGAAATTTGCCTCTTTATACAAGGCCACTTCTCAACGTTTGCATCCAGAACTACCAGGGCTACAATTTCCCTAAAGGATAACATCACCACAGCACATAGTTCTACAGATCAGCCAAGCTGTTGGGGTGATGATAAAGCACTGATGAGCCCACAGGACCCTGCAGAAGGGAAAGCCCAAGTCCACTGCCCAGACATAATTCTATCATGTAACACCAAATCTAAGATGCAAGAACATCTGTTTTTCTTTGTTCTTCAAGAAAAGGGAAAGAAAGAATGTGAGAAGGAAAGAAGACAGGAAAGAGAAGGGAAAGACAGAAAAAAGGAAGAAAGGACAGGAGGTGGAGAGACACCAGGTATGCATACATCAGCCCTTTTTTGAGTTTTGTACTTTGAGAATGACAATGATAATGGTCCCAGGGTCTGAGGACAAAGATGTACAATGCTTTTCCCCACAGGAAGGGGTATTGACATCTGCTTAGTCAATCTAATTGAAAGTGCAGCTGTAATTACTGTTGTTGTTGTTGTTGTTGTTGTTGTTGTTGTTGTTGTTTTTTAAGAATTGCTTTTCTTCAACTATTGATTTCCAAGCCCGAGGTACTGCTTCTTTACTGAATCAGAGCCCATCAGTCAGGATGATGAAATGCATGGCATGTCATCTGCCAATAGTGATATGACTCACCCTTCAGTGAATTCTTCCTGGTAGGGGAAGAACCACAAGGCTAACTGTCCTGGTTGACTCTTTGGGAAGGATTATTTCTAGGGGGAAAAAAGCTTCTTGTGTTCTTTCCCCAAAGAGATATTTTGGGGGAACCCTCAAAAAGTGTGAGTGGAATTAGGAGCCAGTTGAAGCCAAGCAGAAAATGGCTGAGACAATTACTATGCTGTTGTGCTAGATTTTTGTCAGCTCATGCCACAGCTATACAGGGCATCCAAGGCTGAGGAGGACCAAGTGGTCAGGGAAATCCTTCATAACCTCAAAGAGCAGGAGCTTCATGATACCACTGGGTCCAGGATTCATTTTCCAGAATTAAGCCAACTTCTCCAGCACAGACCCTGGGGTAAGGTCTTAGATGCAAGAACGTTATATGAAAGGAAATCCTGGGAAGCAATCATGCAGGCAGGGTAGAGGAAGGAAACTGGCAGTGAGGAAAGGGTGACAATGAGCAGGTTGCTGCAGAAACATATCAGGGAGATGGAGTAGAACAGATCTTTGGTAGACCCCCTTTGGATTAAAAGGCTAGGAATGATGCATGGACTCATTGGCTCATCCCTGGCTCCTGGGGGCATTGACTCCAACCAAGCCCAGTCTACTCCTGATCCAGAGAAGACCCTCAGAAGAAAGGATCACAGTGGGAATGAGAAGAGTAGATGCTCAGAGGATGTGGGCATGGTGGGGACAGGATACACTGCATGTTAAATTTCAAACCTTGATTAAAATAAATCACATCATTTTCTGCCCTCAAGGAGCTCCCATCTGGAATGGAGCTGGGGTGGGTGGGGCAGAGAAATATAACCCATAGCTTCTTTCTCCATGGAAGCAACCTTACCCTATATAACCAGTTTCTGGCACTCAGCATGGCCTTTGGACACAGGAGCAGGCAGAAATCCATGTTTGCTGGTCTGGGCTGCTGTCGCCAGCAGAAGACAATAACAGCAAAGAGTCACATGCTCCCACCTCCCACATGCTAAACCCCATCTTTGAACTAAACAGAAAGTAGGTGGAGAAATGTGCTTCTCACATTGAGAGACTGAAACAGGAGGTAGGGTGTTGCTCTTTCTGAGTCTCTTGGGTGATTCATATTCATTACACATAAAGAACCCTGAAGAAGAAAAAGGGAGCAGCTCCAAGTCTCTTTAAGCTCTTTAATCTCTCTTTGTATGGTATTAGCAGGCTGTGTTACCTTGCAGTCACCCAACCTCTCTGGGTTCCAGATTCCCAGTTGGGAAACCCCATATCACTTAAGCTCCCAGACAACCCAGAGCCATGCCCCACTCCCTTCTGTGCTGACATGCTTAAGGACTTCCAGTCATGTTTCTGTGTGTCTAGAGCATAGAACTCAAAGGAGCTGTATAAACCTTCTGCCAGCCCAGTGTTAACAGTCTCTCCTTCTATTATCCTTCCTATTCTGTGTGATAAAAAAAGATTAAATAAAAATTCTAAGATGGAGTATCTAAGGGACAGAATACAGTTCCCTGCTGGATGGGCTCCTATCCTTGCAGCCTGACTGATCTCAGGCATTGCAGAGAGCTTTCTCTAGACCTCCCAGCTTCTCAGCCCTACCTTCTACCCCCTCCTTCTAGTGGAGAGAGATATGCAAAACCTCACCCATGCATGAGCCTAACTGGCTTTTAAAGCATAGGGGCACAACTAGGGCCTAGCAGGAGGTTGCTTTCTTCCAACACCCTGCCACTGGCTGCCAAAGGAGGGGCTTCTAGGGAACTGAAAGCCTCAGCCTGACTCACATGTCTGCTGAAGTGGACCTGATGTTGGAAGAAACACCATGATCATCTGGCCCTTCCTCCCACCATGATCACTTTTGCCTTCAAACCTCCAGAGGATACCTTTCTCAGAGGGCCACCCATGAGGGCATCCTTTACTAACCTCACCTACATCAGTCAAACTATAGGATACTCTCCTTCTGTTAACATCAGAGATGGACTAGAGCAAACCTTCGTTCTCCAAATGAGAGCTACTGTTGACTCAATCACAGCTACTTCTGCACCCAGGGGAATCAGAGAGAATACCAACAGGAATGGCAACCATTCTTGTGTGCTAGGTACAGTGCTAAGGGAAGAATCTTTAAAGCAGTTCCTCATGGGCCATAAGGAGGCTGAGAAGTTAAGTATTTTGGCCAAGGCACAATACTCGTGAGCATAGAGCCAGGATGGAGGATCCCCCTACTTGTGTCTGCTGGACACCTGCCCCTTTGTGGAGTCCTTAGATCAGGTATTGGCATGGGCCAAATGAATATCCACCATGAACCATTAAGTCAGCTCCCCATCTTTTTCTGCCTGTGCACTGGCACTTGAGAAATTCTGCAAAAGCCCAGTGACATCTGAGAGAAGCCTGATTTCCAGTGCCAGGCTGAGTAGTTGGAACCCTCCATGCCTGTTCGTTCTCTGAACTGCCCTGTGCTCCCAGACACTTATTATCCAAACCCCATAAAAGCAGGATACATTCCAGACAGCAGTCACTGGAGCCCAACCTAAGGTAGGGGGACCATCCAGGCCTCCAGCTGAACTCTAGGGTCTCCTGGAGGATCTGGCAAAGTGAGGAGAAGCAAATGTGTGGGTAAGACAGCCACCTTGGATCCCCAGTGAGTGACACCCACTCTTCTCCTTGGGCTGGACTCAGGTTCCCTGAGAATCCTCTAGAGCATGGGCCATAAATACTGTCCTCCCATGAACTCAGGACCAAATTCTCTGAACATAACAAGCTACAAAATCTTTCTCCAGGTCCTGGGTCACAAGTCCAGCCTGTGAAGAGGGTAGGATGAGATGGTGAGGTCTATAGTGTAGAGATCACTAAGAAGGCTCTACTGTGTGACCAGATACCCTATCATACAATAGGAGCCTGACCTCCTAGAAGTTCTGCCAAAGCCAGTGAATGGATCCTCTGAACTCACCAAAAGGTAGGAGAGAAAGGTCAGATTTAGCAATGGGACCACCTGCTTTATTGCTTTCCAACTCTGAAAATCCTGTGAATGTTCTCAACATCTCTTTGTCTCTTGGTTGCCTCAGCTGGACTGTCCTGTCACTTGTTTTCTAGATCTTACTGTTTCCAAATTCATCAAGAGGTCCTTCTGGGCTGGCAGCACTTCCCACCCTCCATGGGTGGAGGGGCCCAGTAAGTGCCCGCCTCCTGTCTCTGCTTCCTGTGGTGCAACACCCACCAATGCCAGGGTCTGCCTTGTTGGAATGGTTTCTGTATTGGAAGCCCATTTCTATTTCACTATTCCTAGATCAGAGACAGATACTCTCTCTTTTCTCAGCTGTTCCCTCCATCACAGCAGCTCAGTGCAGCCATGCAGTGCCAGAGGGTGCCATCGCTGTTCAGTGCTTGGAGGAGGGTGGACACAGCAAGCTGTGACCATGTGAGAGTTCTGTTCCCACATGGGTCACTGCATCACTGTGTAGAGGCAATAATTCTTTATGCCTCTTGACTTCCTGTGTCTCAGTTTCCCAATCTGTGCAATTTGAATATCCCCTGCAGCTTGGCATTTGGGGACCAGGTCACTCCCAAGAGAACCTTCCAGCTTCTGCCTTAATCTCTATGTATGCAACAGAGAGATTTGGAGTGTGTCCTGTTTTTTAAGTGTGCCAGACAGAACCCCTCCCTGGAGCCAACAGGGCCACTGGTGGGGGACATATCATCAGCTGATCTCATCAGGGGAGGGCACAAAGATTTGGACAGAAATACAGAGGTGTCAAATGACCTCTCTGCACAACACTTCTCAACCCTTCCTTAATGATCCCAGGGCCAAGTTTGCTCACCTAGTTCACAGGTGGACAGACCTTTTCCCACCCCACAACTCTCTCAGTGCTCTCTCAGTTCTTGATGCATCAGACCTTCTAAGGCTCCCTATAGGCCACACTGATCCTACCCTTCACACATGCCTCCCTCTCTTTCAGAAATGTTTGTCTCTCCTCCTCAGCACCTATCTCCCCTCTCTTCCCCAGGCCTCTGTTTGGGTGTCAGCCTCCTCTCACCCTCTGTCTGCCTTCACCCAGAAACCGCTGGTGTCTCCTCCACCCCAGCTCTTGTTAGATGGAGCTTCAATTCCCAGTTTCTTTTCTGTCTCTTCAGCTGGGCCCAGGGCTCCATGGG
Organism: Muscardinus avellanarius; assembly: GCF_963383645.1. NCBI lineage: Eukaryota > Metazoa > Chordata > Mammalia > Rodentia > Gliridae > Muscardinus > Muscardinus avellanarius. The sequence continues at coordinate 41,153,317 of NC_137796.1, forward strand.
GGCAAGAACCCCAGCTCACCTCCCAACTACCGTGTCTCTAGCACCCAGGGTTGGTCCAGACATAGGCTGAGTTCCCTGTTAATATCTATAGAGTGAATCAGTGAGTAAACAAACCAGAATTTGGAACTCCAGCCACCTCCACCTTTTATACACTTAGATCTAGGAAAAACACACCCATGCTGGGCCTCCTGCTGCTCATGGCAGTGCAGGACACCAGAAGACCCGAGAATGTCCCTGTAGCATGTCTGGTTACAGAAATGTACCAGGGCATGGTTTTTCTCTGAGGAAAAAACAGCCTCCACCCCCTCCCCACCACTTATTTCATGTTGCTTCCCTCCTGCAATCCCATTCAAATGTTTAAATTTTGTTTGGGGTACAATTAGCCCAACATATGGTCTAATCACATTTTTGTCTTCTGCTGGAAAAAAAAACACAACAAATTTGGAAAATCATGACTGGCAATGCTTTATCGTGTTTCTTTCTTCTTCATTAGCACTTTTTTATGAACAAAATTTGTCACATATGAAAAGGCCTTTAGCAACCACCTGGTCTCATCACATTAAGGGGGAAACTGAGGCCTAATAAGGGAAAGAGATCAACCCAAGGTTTATAGACCTGAAATCCAGACCTCTTGGCATTTGCCCTTTCCCTTTCAATAACTTTGAGAGAGTTAGACCAGTTATCTCAGGACTCTTTTAGGAACAACATGAAAAAGTGCTCTCGTCTTAGTATTCTGTGGCTATAGAGCTCTATATCCCTGGGCCATGAGCTGATGAGAGAGAGGAGAGGTGGTATAGGCCCTGTCCAGAGAGTCCCCTCTCCACATCCCCATCAGACAAAGGCATGTTAGACCAGCCCCCCACTTCAATGCCTGGTATTGCTCAGATCTTACCAACATCTACCCTATTCCAGCCCCAGAGTGGTCCACAAAGAGACATGCCAGAAACCTATTTAGAATCTGGTAGCACTAAAGAGAACCCACTCCCTGTTCTGCACTCTCAATTGCCCTCTGCTCCCCTGGGGTGGGTTTGAAATGCCTAAGAATCACTGTTCAGATACCCAAAAGCCCCACTTGGATGTAGACTGACCTGACTAAATGCATCTGGGTTCATTTGTTGAGCATCTGTCCCCTTCTCCACTACAATATCAAATTCCACCTGAAAGTGCAGACCATCAACACATCCTCGGTGCTCCATGCCTTGGGGGCCAACTGACCCCTCATCTTTAGGTCAATGCTCTGCAACTCTTAAGTCTTTCCCTGTCTTGGTTTTGGTTTTGTTCTCACAACTTATATGTTTTTATTGTCTCTTCTTTGTGAATGAGAGAACTGAGACTCAGAGATGGACAGCAATATGAATATATATTATTGATATATATTATGAATATATATTATGAATATATATTATGAATATATATATTCATATATATATGTATGTATGTATGGCAAACAACTATGTCACAACGCTAAGGAGTTGGACCTGTTCACTCCTAGAGTTAAGTCCATGCAAAGGTATATGCCTGGCCTGGAACTGAATGAAGATAATTCTCTTTGTTTTATGCTGTAAACAGTGGTAATCCCTGGGAACTATAAGCACTGCTTTGGTTTATCCTCGTTCCCCACATCCTCGCAAGCATTTGTTGTTATTTGATTATGTTTGCCACTCTGATTGGAGTTAGATGGAATCTCAGCATAGTTTTGATTTGCATCATCCTAATGACTAATGATGTTGAACATCTTTTCATATATCTAGTGGCCATTTGTATCTCTTCTTTTGTGAAGTGTCTATTCAGTTCACATGCCCATTTCTTGATTGGGTTAATTGTTTTGCTAGTGTAGAGTCTTCTGAGCTCTTTGTATATTCTGGAGGGGACCACAGTTATAATATTTTTGATGCACACTGGTATGGATCTCTAGCAGGCATGGTGAGCTCAGCCGCTGCTGGCAATATGGCACTGCCACAGTGCCCTTGGCCACAAGGGGTTCTTTTCTGATGTTGAGCTCTGCTCTGGATCCTTGGAGGGCATGTTGAGCTCAGCTGCTGGAAGATATAGCTGGTATTTGCGCAAAAAGAACTGATGACTTTCAGCCCATTGATCTGTAGCTGTTCACTTCAGGTCCCTGTTTTTATCTCTGGAACTGTGAGGCAAGATGGTGCTGCCACAGCACCCACCACCACTGCTCTCTGGTCAGTCTTCTAATCTTCTTCTTCTCTGTCCCTTGTATTTATTATTTTTATTCCTCTGTAAATAATATATTCTGGCTTTGTAGAATGCTCTCTTTTGTTCTTAGAAATTATTTATTGATGCATTATATTCAAACATCATATTGGGGTAAAAAACTTGTGTGTACAAACATGCACTCATCGCTGATTTAACCCCTACCCAATTCTCACCCCATTCCCTCCCCGTCCCTCCCTCCCTTGCTTGGCTTAGTGATTGACTTCGATATGTTTAAGTACATTGTGTGTTTTAGAGATTTTCCTCTTCCCCCCTCCTTTCTCCTCCTTTAGGTTGTCTTGTTTGCTCCTCTATAGGATTTCCTCTTTCAAGAATTCCTCCTATGACCCATTTCTCCCTAATTCTCATATATTAGGGAAAGCATCTGATTTCTTATTTTTTGTGACTGACTAATCTCACTTAGCATAATGTCCTCCAGTTCCATCCATTTCCCTGAAAATGATGTAATTGAGTGTTTTTTTTTTTTTTGATGGCTGAGTAAAATTCCATTCTGTATATATCCCACAGTTTTGTAATCCATTCATCTGTTGATGGACAAATTGGCTGGTTCCATAGTTTGGCTATGGTGAATTGTGCAGCTAAGAACATAGATACACATACATTAGTGTGGTAGTTTGGCTTCCTATCTTTTGGGTAGATACCCAGAAATGGTATTGCTGGATTGAATAGTAGATTTGTTCCCATTCTTCTGAGGATCCTCCATACTGTTTTCCAAAGTGGTTGCACTAATTTGCAATCCCACCAACAATGTCTTAGAGTTCCCACTTCTCCACATCCTCACCAGCATCTGTTGTTGTTTGTGTTTTGAATGATTGCCATTCTAGTTGGAGTTAGGTGAAATCTCAGGATAGTTTTGATTTGCATCTCTCTGATTGCCAGTGATGTTGAGCATTTTTTTCATGCATTTGTTGGCCATTTGAATTTCTTCTTTCGTGAAGTGTCTATTTAGTTCATTTGCCCATTTTGTTATTGGATGCTTTGTTTTCTTAGTGTTGAGTTTCTTGAGTTCTCTTTATATTCTAGATATTAGTCCGCTATTAGTGGTGTAGGTGGCAAAAATCTTCTCCCATTCTGTTGGCTCTCGATTGAGGTTCTTGATAGTTTCCTTTGCTGAACAGAAGCTCTTCAGTTTCATGCAATCCCATGTATTGATTCTCCTTTTAATTTGTTGTGCCTTTGGACTCTTTTTGAGGAAATGTTTATCTGTGCCTATGTGTTGTAGTGTTGGACCTATGCTCTCTTCAAGGAGCTTTAAGGCCTCTGGTTTAATTTCCAAGTCTTTGATCCATCGTGAGTTGACTTTTGTACAGGGTGAAAAAGTGGGATTAATATCCAATTTTCTGCATATGGTTAACCAGTTTTGCCAGGACCATTTGTTGAAGAGGCTATCTTTTTTCCAGTGTATGTTTTTGGCCCCTTTGTCAAAAATCAATTGGGTGAAAATGTGTGGACTTGTTTCTGGGTCTTCTATTCTGCTCCACTGGTCTATATATCTGTTCTTTGGCCAGTACCATGCTGTTTTTATTACAGTGGCTTTGTAGTATAGTTTAAAGTCAGGTATTGTGATTCCTCCTGTGTGTTTTTTGTTGCTGAGAACTACCTTGGCTATTCTGGGCTTTTTGTTATTCCAGATAAATTTAAGGACTGATTTTCCTTTATCTGTGAGGAATGATCTTGGTAGTTTATGGGCATTGCATTAAATCTGTAGATCACTTTTGGGAGGATGGCCATTTTAATTATATTTATTCTGCCAATCCATGAACATGGAAAATCTTTCCATCATCTAAGATCTTCTTCGATTTCTTTTTTCAATGTTTTATAATTTTCTTTGTAGAGATCTTTTACCTCCTTGGTCAAGTTTATTCCTAGGTATTTTATTTTCTTGTGGGAGATCCTGAGTGGAAGTGTTTTCTGAATTTCTTTTTCAGTGGATTTATGGTTGGTGTACAGGAAAGCTTCTGATTTTTTAAGATTGATTTTGTATCCAGATACTTTGCTGAATTTGTTGATCAGTTCTATATGACTTATGGTTGAGTTTGTTGGGTTTTCTAAATATAGTATCATGTCATCTGCAAATAGTGAAAGCTTGAGTTCTTCTTTTCCTATTTGTACTCCTTTGATTTTCTTTTCTTGCCTTATTGCTCTGGCTAGAGTCTCTAGTACTATATTGAAGAGAAGTGGTGACAATGGACATCCTTGTCTCATTCCAGTTTTTAGGGGGAATTCTTGAAATTTTTCCCCATTTAATATGATGTTGGCAGTAGGCTTATTGTAGATTGCCTTAATAATGTTGAAAAATGTTCCTTCTATTCCAATTCGCGGCAGTGTTTTTATCATAAATGGATGTTGAATTTTATCAAATGCTTTTTCAGCGTCTATTGAGATGATCATGTGGTTTTTGTCTTTGATTCTGTTTATATAATGAAGTATATGGATTGATTTTCGTATATTGAACCAGCCTTGCATCCCTGGGATGAACCCTACCTGGTCATAATTAATGATTTTCTTGATGTGGTTTTGAATGCATGTTGCTAGTATTTTGTTTAATAGTTTTGCATCCAAGTTCATCAGAGATATAGGCCTCTAGTTTTCCTTCCTTGAACTGTCTTTATTCGGTTTGGGTATTAGTGTGATGTTGGCTTCATAGAATGTATTTGGGAGAGTCCCGGTTTTTTCTATTTCGTGAAATAGTTTGAGTAGTATTGGGGTTAGCTCTTCTATAAAGGTTTTATAGAATTCACTTGGAAAACCATCTGGTCCTGGGCTTTTCTTTGATGGTAAGCTCTTTATTGCTGTTTCAATCTCTTTGTATGTTAATTGGTTGGTTTAAGTGTTCTATATCTTCTTAACTCAGTTTAGGAAGGTTGTATTTATCTAGGAAGTTGTCGATTTCCTCCAGATTTTCCATTTTGTTGGAGTATAGTTTTTCAAAGTAGTTTCTGATAATCCTCTGGATTTCTACACTGTCAGTAGTAATGTCTCCTTTTTCATCTCTTATCTTCATAATTTGGGTTGATTCTCTCTTTTTTTTAGTTAGGTTGGCTAGTGGTTTATCAATCTTGTTAATTTTTTCAAGAAACAAGCTTTTGGTTTTGTTGATTTTCTGTATTTCTTATTCTCTATTTTGTTAATTTCTGCTCTAATTTTAATAATTTCCCGTCTTCTGCTGGCTTTGTGGTTCAATTGTTCCTGCTTTTCAAGGGCTTTGAGGTGTGTCGTTAGGTTATTTATTTGAAGATTTTCTGTTTTTCTTATGTGAGCATTCAGTGCTATAAATTTTCCTCTTAATACTGCCTTCAAAGTGTCCCAGAGGTTTTGGTATGTTGTATCTTTATTTTCATTTGTTTCTAGAAATTTCTTGATTTCACCCCTTACATCTTCTATGACCCATTCTTCATTCAGAAGTGTAGTGTTCAGTCTCCACATGTTTAAGTTGTTTCTCAGGGTCTTCTTATAGATGATTTCTAGTTTCATTCCATTATGGTCTGAAATGTCACAGGGAAGTATGTAAAATTTTTAAAATTTGCTAGTGCTCATTTTGTGTCCCAGGATGTGTTCTATTTTGGAGAAGGTTTCGTGAACAGCTGAGAAAAATGTAAACTCCGCTGTAGTTCGGTGAAATATTCTATATGTGTCCAACAGGTCCATTTGGTTAATGGTGTCCTTTAGTTCTGCGGCATCTTTACTGACCCTTTATCTGGAAGATTGGTCTAGTATTGTGAGAGGTGTTTTGAAGTCTCCCAGTATTATTGTGTTGGGATTTATGTGTGACTTCATGTCACAAAGAGTTTGATTTATGAAAGTAGCTGCCCCTATGTTTGGGGCATACATGTTGATTATTGTTATTTCCTCTTGCTGGACTATTCCTTTTACCAGTAAAAGGTGACCTTCTTTGTCTCTTCTAATAAGTTTGGGTTTGAAGTCTAACTTGTCTGATATCATAGTTGCTACTCCTGCTTGTCTTCAAGTACCATTAGCATGGATTACATTGCTCCAGCCCTTTACCTTGAGTTTCTTCCTATCTTTACTTGTAAGGTGTGTTTCTTGTAAGCAGCAGATGGATGAATTCTGGCTTTTAATCCATATTGCCACTTTATGTCTTTTTATTGGGGAGTTGAGGCCATTTACATTCAGTGAGATTATAGAGAGATAATTTTTAATTCCCAGCATGTTAAGATCTTATTTCTGTTTGAGATACTGTTTATTCCTCTTTGCTTAGTGGTCTGCTGGATGGGAATCCTTGTTTCTTTGGTTCTGGTGTGTATTACCTATTTCCTCTTTACAGTTAATCTCCTTGAGTATTTTCTCTAGCGCTGGTTTTGAAGACATAAATTCCTTCAGTTTCTGTTTGTCATGGAAGCTTCTTATTTCCCCATCTAATTTGATGGATAGTTTTTCTGGGTAGGAAATTTTTGGCTGGAAGTTATTTTCTTTCAGAGTTTGGAATATGTGACTCCATACCCTTCTGGCTTTCATGACTTGGTTTGGGAAGTCTGGAGTGATTCTAATTGTTTTGCCTCTGAATGTCACGTGACCTTTTGTTTTTGTTGCCTTCACGATTCTCTCCTTGGCTTCCACATTAGTCATTTTGACAATTATGTGGTGTGGGGATCCTCTTCTCTGATCCTGTCTAAAGGGAGTTCTGTAAGTTTCCTGGACCTTTGTGTCGACCTCTTGCTCTATGTTTGGTTAATTTTCTGCTATTACTTCCTTGAAGAGATGATGGATCCCTTTGATTTCACCTTCTTTTCCCTCCTCTATTCCAATTATTCTTAGGTTAGCTCTCTTAAAATGGGCCCATATTTCTTCAATGTCAGATTCCTTCTGTCGGATTTTTGTTTCTAAATTAGAAACTATGTTTTCATTTTTGGAGTGATCATCTTCAAGAAGCGAGATTCTATTCTCCATGTGGTCTAATCTGTTGTTTATACTTTGAATTGAGGCCTTTATTTCAATGATTGCATTCTTTATCTCTTTTTGGCTCTCTCTGAATTCTTTTCAAAGTCCTCTATTATTTCTAAACTTATTTTCCTGATTTGATCTAGAGATCTCTGGATTTCTGTGTTACCAGATTCTGATGTTGTGGGGTTGTGGGCATTCACTGCTCCATTGTTATTCTTCTTTTACATAATTTTGGAAATTTGTGCCTTCTCTGGGTTCTTCCCTGGGTCACTACGGGTTCACTTAAGGTCTCTGGATCTCGAGTCTGTGGTATCTCAGTCACGACTACTCCTTTACTGGGTTGTATCGCAAAGTCTCAGACCCAGGGAGTCAATCAAGGCTGCTTAGATCGTGGGGGGTGCCAGGTTGGGCGTTCTCCAGCGGAGACTTGTGACTATGGTGTGATATCTCTGCCACCGCCACTCCCCCATTGGCTTGGACTGCTAAAATCTCCGACCCAGGGAGACTATCTGAGCAAGTCCCTGAGAATGCAGTACTGGGGTTTCTCCCCTAGGGGGCACAATTTGACTCACGGTTATTGAGTGTGCTGGTGGTGTTGTAGTGGACTCTGTGGATTCACAGCTGCCACCACTGGCAATATGGCACCACTACCATGCCCTCGGCCATGAGGCTGGCGTATTTCTTCTCTAGTTTTGAGCTCCACTCTGAGTCCCTACCAGGTGTGCTGTGCCCGGCCCTTGGGAACTTTACATGTTCCCTGCACTGAAAAAACTGCTGACTGTCACCTGGCTGTTCAGCAACTGCTCACCTCGGCTCACTGTCCACCCCTCCTCTCTGCAGCCTGGCGGTTGGTTGAGTGCGTTGGTCTACAGCCATCTGGTGAATTTGCCACTGCCGCCAGCAGTAAGGCGCTGCTGCTGTGTCCTAGGCCGCGAGGCCGGCGTACCTCCTCTCTGGATTTGAGCTCCATTTTTAGTCTCCCTCATCTCTGGAGCCTGGTGCTGCTAGGGTAGATGTAGCCCGCGCTGCTCCATGCCGTGGCTCTGGCCCCTCCGGCCGCTCCGGCTGCTCTGGCCACTCTGGCTGCTCCACGCCGCGGCTCCAGTTGCTCCATGCCACGGCGGCTGCGGCACTTCAGGCTGGTTTCTTTCTGGTGTCTCGTTTTCCAGCCTTCTTTTTCTCTGTCCCTTGTATTTACAGTTTTTATTTCTTTGCTGGTGGTGTTTTCTGGCTCTGAAAGGTGCTGGTTTTGTGGTAATAGAGATCAATTGTTAGCGGGACTTGTAAGTGCCACTTTTCCACATTGCCATCTTCCCGGAAGTCCCTAGAATGCTCTTTTTGAGGCAATGAAGATCGGGTGTCAGCAGGACTTGTAAGTGCTGCTTCTCTCGATCGCCATCTTCCTGTAAGTCTCTAAGATTTTTTATCATTTTGAAATAATCTTCTAGAAAGTCTTACGACATAACATAAATCATTATTCTCAGAAAACTGCTGCTCTTGAATAGTTGAGCTTGCCAATGAGAAAAACAACTTGAGAAAGGGCTCTTGTCCCTTGTCAACATAAGAATCCTGAAGGGCTGACCCCTTCAGAAGGTCTTGATGCTGAGTTTTCACCATCCACTAAACTTTCTTTGCTTCATGTCCTCATCTGTTGGTCCCCAATCCAAAAATAATACAGAGAACAAATGCCAGCCATGGGATCCAGGTGCCAACCCCTGGGTAGAGCACTTTGTGTAGACTGTGGCATCTCATCTTTTCACACCCTCTGAGGAAGGTATTGCCTGACACAATCTTGCTAGTGGGGTTCAGCTCCCTGATACATTATGCGTGAATCCCCCACTTGCTGAGAAAGGTGAGTTTGCAAAGCCACAAGAACACTGGACTCTACCTGGGGATTCCACTGAAACCCAGAAAGCATCAGCCACCAGGCTGAGGAACAAGAGACATGCTTGAGGAAAACACAGGAGACACTAAATGTTACCAAAACTGGCTCTCATAGAATGCCATGGCACTGGCTCACAGGGACAGAGAGGGCAGGTAGTGGTGACCTCCTGGGCAAGAATGGGTAGAGTGCAAAAAGTTGGGGAGAATGGGAAGAGCATGCCACATAGAAGTGGGTGTGTGTAAAGACACAGAGATAGGATTTGACAGTTCACTCTCAGGGACTGCAGAAGACCAGCCACAAATGTCACACTGATGATAAATAGTATTCATGAAAGTCTTGTGAACAGCAAGTAACAAGAGAGAAAAATGAGAAAAATTAACCTAGCAACAGTATAGTCAGGAAACTATTAGGCAATTCAGGAAAGGCATGGAAAAAGGCAGGTTTCTAATTTCAGATCTTGGACCCTTAAATAGACTGATTTTTGGGGCCCTGAGTAAAATAAGGTCAAGGCCCCACTCTTGGTCTCTCAGAACTCTTGCAAAAACTCTGAAGTTTCAAAACCCACAGAGCAACCGCTTCTCCCATCCTTCAAGCCAGGTCAACCCTCTTCACATGCCATGCTGTGTAACTGTGGCCATGATAGTCCTCACAGTGAAGGACAACAAAAAGAGCCTTCAATATGATAAAGGATGGGCTCATGGACACACACACACACACAGACACACACACACACACACAAACATATGCAAATCTTAGCAGTGGTGTGCCTCGTCTGCTATCAATTGAGACAACAAAGTGACAGAATGAAATGCAGCCAGCAGATGAGAGCCCACTGAAATGTCAGCCAGAAAAAAATAGGTCCCATCTGAAAAAAAAATTCCAGTTTAGCACAATCATTTCCTTCTCTCCCGATCCTTAAAGAAAAATTCCTGTGGAAGTCCCTGGAACTTTGGCAATCTGAGGAGAGTTATTTATTTTGGATCATCACACCAAACTTAACATTGTGCATGTTAAGTACAAAAAGGAAAAATGCTTTTGGATTTGGAAACAGAGTTGTAGTCGCAGATGGTGCCTGAACATGCATAAATTTGGTTGCTATTTGAACAGATGGAAACTTGAAAGAAAATTAAAAAAAAAAAAACTTTAACATTCATCTGCCAGACCACTCCCAAGCTAAAGAAGGGAGAATTTGTCACTTTACTAAAAGGTCTTTGGTCTTCCAGCATTTGGGATGCGGTAAGAAATTGTGCCATGTTCAATGGTCAAACCAAGTTGGGATCAGTCCTAGCTCTCCTACTTACTAGCTGGAAGAAGTTAGCACATTACCTCACCTGTTTACTCCTTTGAGCAAGGGAATAATGAGGAGGACCTCACAGGGATGCTATTAAAACTGAATAAAATAATGTACACAGAGCACCCATGTGTGCCTAGTACAGAGTAAGTACTCCATAATGGTTTAATCTCAAGGCAGGTATAACAGAGCCTTACTTGCCACATAAAACTTGGGGAGCCTTGATGGCAAGCAGAAGCACTTAAAGGCTTCCAGTGGTTGACCCCACAGGAGGGGGTCTAGAGAGAACATGAGGAAATAGAACTAGCTTCCCACCAGCATATCCCTTCCAGAAAACTACTAGGTCTGGTCTGAGCAAGAGAATTCCAAAGGTATGCCACTTGGAGGAAGCTGACAACAAGCTGGGGCTGGCCAGGACCATGCCATGATAGAGTCTACAGGCATCCTATTGGCAAGGTCTATGGGGAAGAATGAGGCTAATTCAAAGGGAAGATTTGGCCTATGGTGCCCAAAGATGCTCATCTAGAAAGCAGGTCTGCCTTCAATTTCTACCTGTGGTAGATTGGCTGCAAAAATGGCCACAATTCATGACCTCTCTGCCTCCAGTCCTTTTGCCATGGGGTTATGTACAGGCTCCCACCAAGAGGTTGGATATACCATCTAACCTAGCCCTGTAACCTGCATGGGCCAGTAGAATGCAGCAGAAAAAAGTGTGTACTTCCAAGGGTAGACAGCCACTCTCTTTGGCTCTTCTGACTTTACCTGGAAACAAGCCTGGCCTAGCTGGTGGAGGAGGAGACATACAGATAGAGCCAAGTGGGTCCCATAGGCCTGGCTGTGGGCCCAGACATTAAAGAAGGTCATCAATACCACTAAGCCAACCTGAAAATGACCACATGCATCTGAGTGAGTCTTGCCAAGCCAGGCTCATGTCAGCAGAACTACCAGGTAACGCACTGACACATCTACAAAAATACATGTTTATAACTGCTTGCTGACAGAGGTTTGATGGCTGCTTGCCATGCAACTTTTTTGTGGCAGTTAATACCAACCTTACCCTTTCATTAGTCTAACCCCGTGTAATATTACAATATGTATCTCTATTGGTTTTCATCCACAAGTTCTGGCTCATAAATCCCTCTCCAAAGAAGACCATGGAAGTTGGAATTTCTCTTCGCCAAGACAGGTCACAGAAATTTTAATCTTCCCTCATATTTTTGTCGTGGAGTTGTCCATGAAAAAATTCTCTATCCTTTCACTTCTCTGGCAGGTCTTAATACCTGCTTCATTCCATAGGGTCTCACCTCTAACACTAGAGAAAGGCATGCTTCACAGAAGCCAAGCAGAGGCTTAACAGGCAAATCTTGCTGGGTTTCTTTACCCAGCCTATTAACAATTAGGCCTAGGTAATGAAGCCTTCCTGAAAACCTGAAAGCAGCTATCTGGAAGTTTGGAGAACTTCCAGATAGCTGAAAAAGTGTAGGTTGCTGGAGAGTGACTTTTTCAGAGAGGGCATGGAAGCTGCATTTACTTTCCCCATATCATGATCAGGGATTTCTTCATCTGTATCATTTTAACACCCTTTATAATATACTAGTAAATATAACCATTTCTCTGGGGTCTGTGAGCCACTCAAGCAAATTAATGAAACCTAAGAGGGGATTTGGGGGACCCTGCTCCATCATAAACACAAATAAAAAACAACTTGGAGCTCACGACTGGCATCTGAAGTAGAGGGGGGAAAGTCTTGGGAACTGAGCTCTAGCTGCATGATGGAACACTTGTCTGCAGGTAGATAGTGTCAGAACTGACTTGGATTAGAGGGAATCAGCTGGTTTCTGCTGCAAAAGTATTGATTGTGTGCTTGGTGCTTAGGGAAATCCCCATACATATCTGGTGTCAGTGTTGATTGTGGAAGGAGGCCAGAGGAAAAGCAACATATAAGAAAAGACCCTTTCTGACTTCCGGGAAGATGGTGACTGAGAAAAGCAGGGTTTACGAGTCCTGCTAACACTAGATTTCTATCAGCAGAAAAATAAAAAATGTAAACACAAGGGAAAGAGAAAAAGAAGACTAGAAGAACAACCAGAGACCAGTAAAGAAATCAGCCTGCATTACAGAGCCGCACCGGCACCATCTTCCCTCACAGCATGAGGCTCCAGAAAGGAAAGGTAAACAAGGAGCTGAAGTGAGCAGCTGCAGATCATTCGGGTGTAATTCAGCAGTTCTTTCAGAGCAAAGAACGTCTAAAACTCCCAGTGGCCAAGCTCATCAGGCCTCCCAGGGACTTGGAAAGGAGCTCAGAACCAGAAAAGAAATAGGCCAGTCTCATAGCCAAGGTCGGGACAGTGGCGCCATATTGCCAGCAGCAGCAACGAGCTCACCACTGTTTTTCCTGCAAAAGCTCCAGATCAGCACGCACAATAACTGTAAGTGAAATTGCAGCCCCTACAGGACAAATCCCAGCACTGCACCCCCAGGGACTTGCACAGCTTTGATAATCTCCCTGGGTCAGAGATTTTGCAGTCCAACCCTGTGAAGGAGTAGTGGTGGAAAAGAAACCACACCCTAGTCATAGCTCCCCATACGAAAATGCCCAGCTTGACACCCCCACAGTCTCGCGCAGCCTTGATTAACTCCCTGGGTGTGAGACTTTAGGATACAACCCAGTAAAGGAGTAATGGTGGCTGAGATTACCACAAACTCCAGATCCAGAGCACCCTAAGTGAAGTCGTGGTGACCCAGGAAAGAACCCAGAGAAGGCAAAAACTTCTGAAATCATGGGAAAGAGGAACAACAATAGAGCAATGAATGCCCACAACCCCATAATATCAGAACCTGATAACACAGAAATCCAGAGATCTCCAGAAGATCAAATCAGGAATATAACTGTAGAAAAAATACAGAACTTTTGAAAAGAATTTAGAGAGTCTAAAAGAAATAAAGGATGCAATCACTGAAGTAAAGGCATCAATTCAAACTATAAACAATTGATTGAACCACATGGAAAATAGAATCTTGCTCCTAGAAGACGATCACTCCAAAACCGAATGCATAATTTATAACTTAGAAAAAAATCAGAGAGCAGGAATCTGACATTGATGAAATATGGGCCCATTTTATGAGAGCTAACGTAAGAATAACGGTATAGAGGAGGGAAAAGAAGGTAAAACCAAAGGGACCAATAATCTCTTCAAATAAATAGTGGTAAAGAATTCTCCAAACATAGAGCAAGAGGTTGATACACGGGTCCAGGAAACTTATACAACTCCCTTTAGATAGGATCAGAGAAAAAGTTCCCCACACCACATAATTGTCAAAATGATCATAGCTTGGTGTGGTGGTGCATGCTTGTAATCCCAGCATTTGGGAGGCTGAGACCTGGAGGATCGTGGTTCATGGACAGCCTCAGCTACTTAGTGAGGCCCTCTGCAACTCAGTGAGACCCAGTTTCAAGATAAAGAATAAAAAACAGGGCAGGGGGTGTAGCTCGGAGGTTGAATGCCCCTACGTTCCATCCCCAGACCAGCAAAAAAAAAAAAAAAAAAAAAAAACAATGTAGAAGCCAAGCAGAGACTCTTAAAGGCAACAAAAACAAAAGGCCAGGTGACATTCCGAGGCAAACCAATTAGAATCACTCCAAACTTCCCAAACCAAGTCATGAAAGCCAGAAGGGCTTGGAGTAACATATTTCAAACTCTGAAAGAAAACAACTTCCAGCCAAAAATTTCCTACCCAGCAAAACTTTCTATCAAATTAGATGGGGAAATAAGAAGCTTCCATGACTAACAGAAACCAAAGATATTTATATCTTCAAAACCAGCACTAGAGAGAATACTCAAGGAGATTAACTACAAAGAAGAAATAGGTAATACATGCCAGAACCAGAGAAACAAGATTTTCCATCCAGCAGACAACTAAGCAAAGAAGAATGAACAGTATTCCAAACAGAAATAAAATCTTAACATGTTAGAAATTAAAAGTTATCTCTCAATAATCACACTGAATGTAAATGGCCTCAATTCCCCAATTAAAAGACAAAGTGGCAAAATGGATTAAAAACCATAATCCATTCATCTGCTGCTTACAAGAAACATACTTTACAAGTAAAGATAGTAACAAACTCAAGGTAAAGGGCTGAAGAAAAGTAATTCATGTTAAGTAGCCATCCTAACAAATGTGAAGTAGTATTTCACTATAGTTTTTATTTGTATTTCCTTAATGATAAGTTATATTATGATAGTGATGAGTGATATTCATGTGTGTATTGGTCATATAAAAATCTTTTGAGATATATTATCTAGTTTAGTCTTTACCTAGTTCTAAGTTGTATTGTTTGCTTTTATTGTTGCGAATTTTTAGGATTTCTATTTAGAATATTAATATGCCTTCAGATATAGCATTTGGAAATATTTTATCTCATTCTATCAGTAACTTTTAATTCTGTTTACATTATCGTTGGATGGACAATATTTTTCTATTTTTTATGACGTTTGTTTATTTATTCTTTTGTTGTCTGTGCCTTTGGTATCATATACAAGAAATCATTGCCAATTTCAATGTGGTGAAGTTTTATGACCCTAGTTTTCTTCTAAAAGTGTATAGTCTTAAAATTTACATTTAGGTCCTTTATGTATTTTGAGTTAATATTTGTATATGGTGTTAGATAAGGGCCCAATTTTATTCTTTTTCATGTAATTATTATGTTTCAACAATATTTAGTGAAAAGATTATTATTTCCTTCACCAAATGTTCTGGGAAACCTTTTCAAAAATAACTTGGCCAAATATGGAAGAAAAAAACATATCAGAGTTAATCAGAAAACCAAGTATGGGAAGGAGGGAGGGGGAGGGTAGGGTTAGGAATTAGGTAGGGGCTGATTGGGTGATGTGTGCATGTATATATCCACAAGTCTTTTTTATCCCATTAAGATGTATGAGTACAATGTACCAATAAACATTTATTTAACAAAAAAAGCAACATATTTTTCTCCCCACCACCCTCCAAACCAATCTCCTTGCTTTGCAGAAAGAAGGGAGAGGGGGAGGTAAGACATGGAATTCAAAACTCAGAAACTGTCCAAGGCAAGGAGCTCCCTAACCCAGAGACCATAGTGCCAGCACAGAGCTAATGGTAGAGCACCAGGCATCTGAAGCCCCTGACTGGCATAGCTGGTTTCCCTGATGAATGGTGAATATGCTGATCATCTTCTTCTTAAGATCAGTCGAAAGCTCCGGGTCCTTGCTGGCGGGTGCCCACAGGTGAAGGAAGCCTCAGCAGTATGTTCCACCCATAGGCCAGAGACCCTGGAGTTGGCAGAAAGGTTAGGCCCTGCAGAATTTTCCCCCCAGTTGTCATGTCTGATGCTTTCAGCCAGGGGAACACTCCATCAACTGGCTTATGTGTGGCCTATTGTGGCACAGAATCTGAACCATCCCTCCTCCAGGGGCCCAGCATGGCTACAGCTAATACCAGCCTGACTGACTGTGGCTCACTGGGATAATGGAACATGCTACCCATCAACAGGCTGAGGCAGGCAGCACCACAGGCTCTGTGAGGCAGTGGGGACTGTGAGGGCCATGCCCACCCCTGGCAGGAGGCAGGCCATCTGAGCCAGACCTTCATGCCCACCAAGCACTGTCTGAATGTATGCCATTTTCAATATGATCCACATAAAAAATAAAATAAAAACCTGGCTAGTATTACACAACTCATCAAACTTTCACATGGGTAAAATACAAACTCTTGTTTGTTAAATAAAGTTTTATTGGAACACAGTCACACCTATTAATTTCCATATGTTGGTTGCTGCTTTCTACTTTCCAGCTAACAGTAAGAGATTTTATAGCCCATAGAAATATTGAATATTTAATCCTTTTAGAAAAGTTTTATGAGGGGTGAAGTGCCAAAGACTGGCCCATAGAAGGAACTAGAATAAAATTTGTTGAATTAATAAATGCCCAAGTAAATGAGTTAGTGAATGGAGATGTTATAGATGCCACCAAGCCCATGTGTGTACTTTCATACGGATTCCCTGAGGGCCCAGTAGAACTTTTTGTTGACCCCACATGTAAATAACAAATAAAAGACTTCCAGACTTCAAAAAGGAGGAGCAACCTTAATGTGGTGAACATTGTTCTGTGCCAATCTCAGTTGGCCTTTTTACCTCGGGAAAAAAATCTGTGGCAGAAAAAAATCTGTGGGCAGAAGTTGCTGGCATTGCCTGCCTCCCTCCACAGTTCTCTGCATCACAGGTTCTGTGTTCTGGAACCCTCTGCCTCAGCTCAAGAAGCCTTCCAGCCCTTCAGATGCATGTCCATCTTTGGAACTGCAAGGTAGTTGAACTTCCCCAGCAACTCCTGACTAATGGACAATGAGCACCAGTAGTTAAATTATTCTTCTCCTGTCTCAGGTGGGCAATTCTGATTTATGTTCTTCACAGTGCCTCAGAAATTCCACATGAAGAAAGAGCTCATGGTACCCA
Organism: Muscardinus avellanarius; assembly: GCF_963383645.1. Taxonomy (NCBI): domain Eukaryota; kingdom Metazoa; phylum Chordata; class Mammalia; order Rodentia; family Gliridae; genus Muscardinus; species Muscardinus avellanarius. Next base: position 41,170,117 of record NC_137796.1, read on the forward strand.
CAGCAGTTTTCCTCCTCCTATCTTTGCCCTTCCTAGAGACATAATTCTCTGACCCTGGGACCACAACCCCAAACCAATCACCTGCACATAAGCCATCTCTGGCTCTACTTTCTGAGGGATATCACTCTCAAACATTTTGCTCAAACAGTCTCAAACTTATGGTGAGATTCATCAGGAACTTCAGTATATTTAATGCTCTAAATGGAAAGAGGAAGTATGGTACATCAGTTTCCTAGGGCTGCAACAACAAAGCACCACACATTAAGTAGCTTGAAATAACAGAAATTCACTCACAGATAAGGAGGTCAGAAGTCCAAAATCAAGATGTTGACAGAGCGACACTCCTTCTGAGTCTCAAAAGCAGAATCTTCCAGCCTCTTCCTGCTTCTGATAGCTCCAAGCAGGCCTCAGCTTATGGCAGCATCATCCCAATCTCTGCCTCCTACTTCATACAACCATCTTTCCTATGCATGTTAAATCTCTCTCTCTCCTTTCTCTTTTGATGCCAGTCATTGAATTTAGGGCCAATCTAACCAAAGACTCTATTTTCAAAAATGGTCTCACTCGCTGGGCATGGTGGTACACATCTGTAATCCTAGTACTTGAGAGGCTGAGACAAGAGGATTGTAGATTCCAGGCCAACCCTAGCAACTTATCAAGGCCCCCAGCAAATTAGCAAAACTTTGTTACAAAATAAATATAAAATATGGCTGGGGGTGTAACTTAAGAGGTAGAACATCTCTTGAACCCAATTGGGAATTGGGTTCAATTCCCAATGCAAAAAAAATGAAGAAAAGAAGGAAAGAAGGAAAGAAAGAAAGAAAGAAAGAAAGAAAGAAAGAAAGAAAGAAAGAAAGAAGAAGAAGAAGGAAGGAAGGAAGGAAGGAAGGAAGGAAGAAAGAAAGAAAGAAAGAAAGGGGGAAAAAAGGGTCCCACTCACAGGTTTAAGGATTTAGAACTTGTGTATCTTTTAGGAGAACACATTTCAGCATACTACATATGGTGAGTAGCTTTTCCTAAATGTCTTGGATTGAAAAAAATATCTGTCCACCTATTTTCACAGAGAAGACAAAAGCCACATGTGCCTGTTCAGTGCTGTATGCCTGGAGTGAGTGTGATGCCTGGAGCTTGGGCCAGCAAGAGGACTGTGAGCAGGCTGCTCAGGACAGGAAAAGGCCAGAAAAGAATCCCCCCCGTGCAGGACCAAAAGAGAAACTCTGAGTCCTGTCCATGATCCCCTGAGAACACCTGGGCTGCTTACTTGGAAGTGCAGAGAACATGGTGGCTAACCCTCAGGCCAACCTCCTACTTTATACTCTGGGCAGAGTCTCCCAGCTGCCACAGCCTGCCCACTGGCCCCAGTTCCTCTGTGCTCAAAGGAATGCCTTGACAGTCCTGACTAAGAACTCCACAGTGAGCTGTACCAAGATCTCCACTCTACTCCTTCAGAGGAGGCTGGTGATCCCAGGTGATGTGATGCATCCTTGACACTCATGGATAAGAGGATTATGGTTGTCCCATCAGAAGCATCAGGGGCCATGGACGTACAGCCAGACCAGATGTTTCTCTTTGTGGAGCCATATTATGCCTGCAGTAGGCCTCCAGGGGCATCTGTTCTGTGAGTGGGATATTGTCTATTGTTCTCCCGGTCCTCCGAGGTTTTGCTCCTTACCCCTAAGCTTCCTGGAAAGGTATCAATATTGCCCCAAAAGTTCCAGTGAAGGAAAGCTCCAACTCTCTAATTAAAGGATATCAGGGGTAGTCTGCAGGACCATCCTCCAAAGACCAGGTGCCAGTATTCCCAGGATCTTGGCTTATGTTTCACTTGAAGAACTCGATCAGTTGGTGATGAAATTGTCTAAGAACTCTGTAATGTCTCTGCAGGACACTGAGACACCAGGTCATAGGTACTGAGTCTCACAGAACTCCAGGCTGTGCCAAGTACTTTAAGTAAACTACTTATGAAGCAGCAAATTATTCAACCTGTGCACAGATCATCTCCTTCCCCCCAGGACATCCCTGAGGATGGCTGCTGAGCTTCCCTCCTCCTCACCCAAACCCTGAAGGCTTCCTTGATTTATCTGGTCTACAAAGAGAAAGATCTTCCAAATAAAGGGGACAAAAGCCCCCTCTCCCTGCACTACAGTGATGTGCTAAAATGGAAAAGTCAATGTTGGACAGCAACAACCTTCCCATCAGCATCTTGTCAGGTGTAATGATAATCAAGGAAAGGTACCTTGCTCTCCACTGAGCCTTCTGTACCCGCAGGGACCTGCACAGTGTTTGCACACAGTAGAAGCTCAGTACAGTTTCCCAAATTGTCTGAATGTGGCTGGCTGATGGGCTTTCTAGATTCACATCAGGAAGCCCCTGAGTAATGAATCTACTGGCTACCTCAAAAGAAGAAAAACCCAAGGCAAAGGAAACAGATATTTGTATTTGATTTGGTTTTCCCTCCTGACTCAGCAGCAGTGGACATTTAATTCCTTATCTCACAATTACATTGAAAGGTAAATAAACCCCTATAATCTTACATTTGGCATTTCAGTTTCCAATCCAACAAATCACCCTTCATCCCCTCTCTGTCTCACACACATGTGTGCACATGTTGTTTCTATGTCAAGCAGAAGGAAGGCCAGGCAGGGAACTTGGCCCACCTCCCAGATCCGGGCCATGGAGACCCCCACCAGGGGCATAGCAGCAGAGCTACATGTCTGGCCCCCTGGTCCAACCTCCAGCTAAAAACTTTCATTTGCAGAAATTCCCAGAACCTTCCTACTACATGCTTTTCAAAGGGAATAGAGAGGTGCTTTCCTAGCATCCCTGATTGTAAAAGCTCCAATAATGGGAGCCAATGAAAGAGAAGACAGGAAACAGGATCCATCTGCCACTGCAAGGGCCAGTGGTGGCCCATGGTGAAGCCTCTGTCCTGCCTTGGCAAGCAGCAGAGCAGGTTCTGAGCACAGCCTGAGCTCTTCCTTGAGGAAAGCCAGATCTAGGAAAAGTGCTGAGCCACCATGAAGGGCAGAAACACTGGCTGCAGCCAGAACATCTTCTTTCTGAAGGCATAGGGGCCCTCACCTCTTTGTGACCTCAACTCCACTTTTACCTTCTCTGGGCCTTCTCCACCTCCCCTGGGTTGAAAGCACAGAAAAGATTGGATCTGAGGCCCAGGAGGTTACTTTCTGTCACCAGATGCCAAAGCCTTAGGAAACAAGCCCACAGATTTTTGCACATATTCACAGCACAGATCACACCACTGTGAGGCCACCACCACCACCTGCTGGTGGCAGGTCATTGGCCCTAACCCAGGAACGCTGCCTGTGCCAGCTCAGGCCTCCTTTCCCTTGCCCCATGCTTCACAAATCCAGGAGACACTTATCTTTCCATAAAAAATGTCCTGTACTTTCACCCCAGGAACCTCTCTTCCCAGCACCTCACACATTCCTTCTCTCCTCCCTTCCTTATCTGATCTTTCCCAGACTCAGCAAAACAGGGAAGTCCAGGTTCACCCTGGCAGGGCAGAGCAGGCAGGGGTCTACAACCATGGTCACATGTGCAGGCTGTGGGCCTATGAGGCAGTCACCATTCAATCTGCCCCACACCCCTTCCTTGATCTGGAGGCAACCTCCCACTTCAGATGAGGGGTTCATGTGCTGGCTTTCTACCATCGCCCTCTATAGCACTGGGCCCTGAGCAACCAGTTAGGCTCCTTCCCTGAAGCTTTTCTCACAGAAACTAGGAAAGAAAGGCCATCTGTCCCCTCTCAGCTACGTCACCAGAAGCCCTTAGAGGAGGGCTGTAAGAAGGAAGAGGAGCAAGTGGGGAAGAATGAGCCCCAAAATAAGCCCACATCTGGTCTCAGCTGTCCCTGGGGCTCAGCAGACCCAGATCACATCACTAATCTTGTTGCATTTGGCAGGTGCTGCTGCTGTTGGGTCACAGAAGCTGTTTCCTCTAACGCCCTTGCTGGCCTGCTTCAATCCCAACACAGCAGCGAAGGACAGGGAAGGGGCAGTCTCACCAGGAAGCTGCACCAGTCAAGGTTCTTCCATTGGGCCATCAGGTGCAGATTCCCTATCTGCCTGGCCCTGAATGGCCTCAAACTCAGTGCTACAGAGCACAGTGGTCCATGGTCTGGTGCTGAGCCTGCGCTGCCCTGGCTCCCCCATGGCACTACTGCACGCCCCACCTCAGTGATTTGACCTCCCTCAATCAGTTTCCTCTCCTATATATTTCAGATAACAGGGCTCTGAGAGGCTCAGAGTCTGGAGGACAGAACAAGCCGGGGCCTTTTACATGCTCAGCAAGGCGCCTGGCACAGGGTGAGCACCCCCTCCAGAGAAGGAAGCCCCTACAGTTCAGGGCCTCCCCTTCCCAAATAAGGAATGAGACCTTGAGCTTTTAACTGAAAAAACAATGGGAATATTAGAAACCTATCCCACCAATAATCCCAGCCAACATTCGTGAGCATGTTGCATACATACTCTTCTATGCTGACCCACTTGCACAGTCTCTCCACATATGTCCCATATGCACACACCACACATGACCACACGCACACAGATGCAGCTCACATGTACACATGCTTTTCCATGTGCACATTCAAAAAGACTCACACAGTGTTCCTGCACTAACACAGGCCCACTCACACTTCTGTACACATGCTCTTGCAAATGGATGCATGCACAATGGATCAAACATGTATACAATCATACACACACTGATATTCAATGCACACTCACCTTCACACACACATACAATCCAATACCTGGACCACCCCTCAGAACATATTTGCTATTTTTCCAGCCCAAAACATCTACTTTTTAAGTCCCCAAGTGGAAGGACATTGAACATCATCAAATTGAGACCTCAGACAGCAAGTCCCAGCCCTAGAGCCAGTTTTTATGAGCGATTCCTAAATCTCTGATGATGGAGGTTGATGGTACAAATACAGACAACCTCAGCAGCGGGCAGGCCAGCAGGCAGTGCAGGAGGAACTGCAGGGAGGTGTGTGGGCCCCATCCTGGCAGCTTGTAACTCACACAATACCCGACAGTAGGCGAATTATGAATGTCAACCCTAATGATTTCCTATCCCTCCTATAAAAGCCATCATATATTCCTCTAATATCTGGTCTAAATTCCTCTTAAATTAATGGGATTCCCATCCATAATGTATGGATTTGGTTTCCCATCAGTGCAAAAGGATCTGCAACAGCTGGTTTTCTCTATCACATGGAGGGGGCACCCCTAACTTTCCTCCTATTTTATATTCATTTTACAAATCCTCAAATTTCTTATTTTTTCAGATGCCGGAATAATTGCTAGATTCACTAAGATGATGGAAGCAGAAAGCCTCAGTCCCATTTCTGAAAGGAGGCCGGGTTCCCTGGCCCCCCAAATATGGATTCAGTGCCCAAGAATAGGCTGTCAGAGCAGGGGAAGACCACTGGGGAGCGTGTGTCTGGGAAGCTTCTCTTCAGCTCTGGGCCTTTTCTTGTCCTGGTGCATCCCTCTGGTGCAGAAGAGGGAGGGAGCTGACAAATCCTGGGGACAGAAACCTACAGGCAATATAAGGCAATGAGCAGGGTGAAGGCACACGATCACCACCGGGAGCTGCTCTGTTGAGGTAAGCTGCCCTCTTGGCTCTTCTTTGTTAAGTTCTCAGGAAAGCACAGATTCTGGCATCTTACAGGGACTGAGATGAGTATGTGGATTGCTGAGCAGTGGGAGGACAGACAGTGGGGAGTGGGGGCTGCTGTCTCACTTTACCACTCTCTGAGGGCTCCTCCTCTGGCCGCAGCTCAGCCTCCTTGACCAGGTCCAGGTCCTCGCTGGAGGGAGGAGGAAGCTAAAACCTGTGAGTGAGTCTGGCCAGACACAGCCAGAGCCAACTGTCACAGGGAGAGTCCTGGGCCCCGGGACACTCCAGTGGCCTGTCTCCAGGGAGTGCACCATCTGCAGAGCTGCAGGTCAGGAAGACATGGCCTGAAGAAAGGCCCTGAGACTGCCCATGGGTCTGCTGCCCTGCCTGTGATCAGCCCCACAACCTTTCAGAGTCCCCACAGACAGATATGGCCCACAAATGCATGGTCTTTGTCCTGGATATTTTACTTCTTCTTCCTTTTTTTTTTTTTTTTTTTTTTTTGGTGATGGGGATTGAACCCAGGGGCATTCTACTCTGTCCTATTTTATATTTCATTTGCAAACGGTGTCTCATCAAGTTGATTTGAGTTTCTCTCTGAATTGCTGAGGCTGGCTTTGAATCTGTGATCCACCTTTCTCAGCCTCCCAAGTACTGGGATCACAAGCATGGACCACAACATCTACCACCCCACTCTCCTTCCCAAAAGCTGCAAAACAAGAATATGCCACAAGCTCTGCCCAGCCCTTTCTTTTGTCCCTCCCCTGGCACTGTGTATCCACTTCACACTCCAGCTTTTCCTATGGGCACATGCATCAAACCCACACAGGCCCAGCTGGCTCAGCCTTCCCCTTGCCCAGCCTCCTGCCAAGCACCATCCCTCAGATCCTGCATCCACTTCTGCAGCCACTCAAAGGCAGCCTTTGTGGGCCTCCCAGCTCCTTCTCTTCTGCTAACATTTACAGCCTACTTTTACCAGATTACTTTGACTATTTTTTCTCTGTCTCTTGATAAAGCATAATACAGACATTTTGAAAGGCACTGACCCCATTTTGCAGGAAATCAAAGGATATGCCTAGGCCTGAACTCTCACAGGTGGGAGATGACAGAGCCAGGGTGTGAACTCATGCCCGAGTGCAGCCCCTCAGCCCTGTGCCTGAGCGAGGCATCCTTGCAAGCACACCCTGTTGGTGACTCATGCCACTGTGCACCAGATGGCTGCTTCTCAACTGATGAGCTGCTTGCCCTGCTCCTCATCAGCAATACCCACCAGTGGCCACTGCACCCCTCTGTGGCCCAGCCTTGTCCAGGTACTTCATCTGCATGGCTGCAACTGGGCTTCCCATATTCTTTACCTTTTTTTTTTAAATCTATTTTTTTATTGGTGCATTGTAGTCAAACATCTCAATGGAATACAAGACTTGTGAGGATATACAAGCACACATCCCGGCCTTGCTTGGGCCTCCCATATTCTGAGGACAGAATCACCACTGACAGGTCATGCTCAGTCAAAAGGGCTGATGTTTCTCTTTAGTATGAAGCATTGCTGTCTGATTTCTTCACTAATTATTCCAGGAGACTGCCCAAACACAGAGGGACTGGTACAGCCCTCAGCCACTGGTTAATGAAAACCAAGGGCAGCTTGATGCCCTGCTCTATTTTGCTCCAGGGGCCTTGGCCAGACTCAAGAGTCACCTATCCTTGATGTTGCTGAACCTAACCGTAGTCAAGGTAGGACTCTTGGGGAGTTCTTGCAGGACTAGAAGAAAGAGGGCTGGGACAAAACTAACAGAGGATGGAATGGGGATGGAGAATAGCCACCGAGGCTTCCTGGAAAGCAGACTCATTTACCAGGGAGGTGGCAGAGACAGCCATGGTTCAAAGCCAGGAGCCCAAGCAAGGGCGGAGAAGGGAGACACCTCCACTCTTGTGTCTCTCCTGGGAACTCACAACCCAGAGGACAGCACAACTCTTGGCAGGCTCTGCTCTCCCCTACCTTCCCAGTGTCTCTTGCTGGCCATCCTGCTCCCTAACAGCCCTCCATGAGGCTCACAACCACCTGCCTCAGTCTGTTCAGGCGGCTTTAACAAAATGCCATGAACTGGGAATGGGAAGGCATAAACAACAGACATTCCTTTCTCACAGTTCAGGAGACTGGGAAGTCCAAGAACAAGGTGCCAGAACAGTTACTGGTGAGGGCCCTCTTTCTGGTTTGTAGCATTCCATCTCCTTACTAAGTCTTTACATGGCTAAAAGGCTGATATTTCTTGATAAGAGCTCCACCCATGATCTAATTACCTCTGAGAGTTCCCCTCCCAACTTAATAGCATCATTTCAGGGCTTAGCATTTTGGCATACAAAACTTTTGGGGGGGAGGGTATAAATATTCAGTCCATAGTACTATCAAAAAGAAAGTGATGGTGAGTCACTGGTCTGTCTAAAACCCTTCCAGTACCATAAAAGAAAAACTCTGGTATGGTGGCACACACCTGTAATACCTGTACTTGAGAGGCTGAGACAGGAGGATAGAAGGTTCAAAGCCAGCCTCAGTAATTTAGGGAGACCCTAAATAAAAAATAAAAAATAAAAATAAAATAGGTCTGAGATGTTTCAGAGGTAGAATTCCCCTGAGTTAAATTTCCAGCACCACAAAAAAATAAAAATGGAAGGAAGGAAGGAAGGATGGAAGGAAGGAAGGAAGGAAGGAAGGAAGGAAGGAAGTGAAAGGTGGAACCTGGTTTGATCTTAGGTCAAATCAGATCCCAGATCTGGCTCCAGATCCCAGGCCTCAAATTCCACTGCCTCTTAGAAGGCAGCATTGAGCATAGTTTTGAAGGATGGTGCTAAAGTTTAACCTCCTTCAAAGGCCCATTGTGTTAAAGGCTTGGTCCTCTGTCTGTGGCACTATTGGAAGGTGATGGAAGCATTGGAGGTGGGGCCTGTAGGAAGGAAGTTCAATCACTAAGTGTGTGACACTGAAAGGGAGATTGGAACAGCAGCCTCTTTCTCTGTTTGCTTCTCAGCACCAGATATAAACAAGCCTTCTCCACCACATACCCCTACCATAATGTACTGTGCCACTATATGAAAGTAACAGGGTCAAATGACCATGGACTGAAACCACTGAGACTGTAAGTCAAAATAAACTTTTCTTATAAGCTGATATCTCAGGTACTTTCTCATAGTGACTGAAAGATGACTAACACATGGGTAGGATTTTAACAGGTAGAGGCCAGTTTGTCAGAGAGAGAAAGAGAGACAACAACCCAGTGGGCAGAGCCAGTGTGGGCAAGAGCTTCAAGACAGGAGAGTCCACATGTGGGTGCACCTGAGGTGGAGCAGAGGCTCAGCTACCCAAGAAAGAAGTCATGGTCAGTCCCACAGGGAACTATCATCAGTGAGGCTCCCTGTGGCCAGAGCCTGGTCACACATGGCACCCTACTGGACCCCAATCTTCCCCTCTCTGCTTTACCAGTTGTTTCAGCCATTAGTAATGACCATAGCAGAGACATTCATTGACTGTGAATGCTCTATTGAATTCTGCCCCTGACCTGTCCTCCAAACACCCAGAATAGCTCAACCACATGAATGATGTTATTGTGCCTGCTTTATAGATAAGGAAATGGAGACTCGGGCAAAGAAAAAAAATGCCCCAGATCACACAACTAGTGCAAAATTACATATCACGATCACACAGCTAGTGCAAAGCTAACCATGATACTTGCCCCATGCTCTCGGGCTGCCAAGCATTCTAGGGGCCCCTCTCTTCAACCTCCTGGGTTCCTTCCCTATCCCCCGGCCCCACCCAAGTTCCCCTGCCCATGTCCACTCCTCCTTCTCACAGCCAGAACACTGCTCACAGAATCTCATAGCTTTAATAACTCCAGCCTGCAGAAATGGAGCAAATTGATGGCCAAATGCATCACTCTTATGATGTTTATAAAAGAGTCATAATTAATTTTCCAAATGTACACAGGACTCAAGGGATAGACTGGGTGCTTTTCACAGATTGCACGACCAAGTGACGGTTTTAGCAAATGAGTAGTATTATTTGCTTTTCTAACTACTGCCTGGTGCATTTTGGTTTTGATGATGGTATTTCCAAAGCAATTTCAGAAGCAGATTAGAGAAGTAACATTTTTAATCTTTAGCCAAAAAAAAAAGATGTGAGGGAGACTTAACATCTATATTTTTTAGCTCTGTGTTTTCTAGATTTGGGGGCAAAATGTAGCACAAAGTAAAACAACAGCATCACTTACTGTGTAAATAGCTACATTATCTCCAGTTACTTTTACTTGGCTATACCTGTCCCCTGCCTCAAAGGAAGACATGGCCACCTATGGCCACATTCCAGGATGGGCTGAGCACCACCATCCACCAGGAGGAGATGGGGCCCAGGGAGAAGCCCTACTCTGCCTCTCGATTCCACTCTTACAGATGCACTTCTTGTTTGATGCACATACTCCAGGAACTGCAAAACATAGGAATTAGATTTGTGGGGAAGGAGGGAGAGAGAAATCCAGAATATACCCAGAAAATACAGAAAGCCCCACATGCCATGTTTCCCCAGTTTATATGACCTTGGAACACCTTTCTTACAGTATGTCTCAGAACCAGGATTCAATGAAACACTCTTTAGAAAAAAGTTAACCAGTAAGGCCATATCCCATTCCCCATGGACAGGCTGGCCCTGGAACCCTTTCTAGACATTCTGCCTGGCAGCCCCTTCTCCCTTAGTGGCCCACACTCATCTGTCACCTCCCACTCCCAAGCCTAACAGGAAGAGAAAAATAAACTAAGCCAGCACAGTCAAATGCAGCTGAATAAACCACTTCAATTTCTCAGACACAGAAGAGTCTTCTGTGATAATGTGTTGAGTGGGTCTTCAGACTCCAAAATACAGTGTCAATAAGAAAGAGACTACTATGGCTGAGAGTGAAACCCAAATAACCCTGAATACATATTAATGTTAAAGATAGCTGAAGTGAGATTAGTCAGTCACAAAAAATAAGAAATCAGATGCTTTCCCTAATATGTGAGAGTTAGGGAAGAAACGGGTCATAGAAGGAACTCTAGATGAAATAGGAAATTCTATAGAGGAGCAAATAAGGCAACGTAAAGGAGGAGAAAGGAGGGGTTAAGAGGAAAATCTCTAAAACACACAATGTACTTAAACATATCAAAGTCAGCCAAGCAAGGGAAGGAGGGACAGGGAGGGAATGGGGTGGGAACTGGGTAGGGGTTAAATCAGCGATGTGTATATGTTTGTACACACAAGTGTTTTTTTTACCACAATATGATGTATGAATATAATGCACCAATAAATTTTTTAAAAACCCAGAAAAAATAAAAAAATAAAGATAGCTGGCAGTAAATATGTCTCTCCATTAACTGGATAAGATCTCTTAGTACAAAAATTGCAATATAACATTAATTATTACCTTTCTAGTTCCACTATTATGAAATTTTTGTTTCAAGGGATTTTCTTTCTTTCTTTTTGCTTTTTGGTGTGCAATACAATTGTCTAATGGTTTATCTCATCTCTCATAAGACATGATCCTCACATAATTATTCTTCCAAGAGCATATTGGGTTTATATTCTCTATAGTAGGTACATTTCTTGCAAATTAAGTGCTAGTGATACATGTCTACCTCTCTAGCAGTGTCACCATAAATAGCCTGTAACTGTCTCCCTGACACTCCCCAGGAATACTGCTAAAATGACTGTACATCATCATGGCTTTTTGTCTTGATGACAATAGGTCTCACAAGTAAGTATCCTCAAGACACAAGGACTGTACTTAAGAGCCCCTTTCCATACAGCACTCTCTGCACAAATCTGCTTAGGTGCTTAAATTTCTCACTCAAGCTCCCAGATTTGCATCTCAGGTCTAGAACCTTCAATCAATGCTTTTCCACTTCTACAAATATCTCAAACTAGGCTCAGGAACGGTGAGCTGGACAAGGCCTATGGGAGCTACATTGATTCCAGCAGCAAGGAGGGTTCAAGGACTTGTAAACATCCATATCATGCGCCTGTGCCAAGCCAGCATGCTCCCATTCCTCTCTAGAAAGAAAGAAAATCTCTCTGTCATGGGAGCAGCCAAATATCTCCTGGAAGATGCTAGCAGAAGAAGCCTGGTGCAGGACCAGATGCTAAAGACCAGAGCCTCTGATAATAATGGGCAAGGCCAGGGATGCAGCTTTTCTCTTCTTTCTGGTCCTGCAGAAAGTGGTCGGAGAGAGGAGGGAAACTGAGAGCTGCACAGAGCACATAAGGTCCTGGCTTACCTACAGAGTAACACTATAATCACCTCCCAGCAGTAGGGCCTGGAGCTGCTCCTGTCCCAACCCATAGCACTGGCACTAACCCCTGGCCAAGCACCACCCTCTTAATACACCCAGTACATGCCCTCAGGAGTCCAGAAACCAGCTTCTTTGGAGCCTGCAATGTGCCATGAACCAACACTGTCTGCCCATCCCAATGGTATCACCCTCCCTCAGCACACAATTCAGACCTGGGGCAGGTGGTACATCAGTCATTGCACCCCTGTGCCCATCTGACCCCACGTACCCAGGCTGCTCTGTGCCCCAAAGCCTATCTAGCTCACCCTAGCCAACCATTCAAGATCTTTCTGAGCAGAAGAGGACTTCTTTTTCTATAGACTCCAGACCCCACCCATCCTTTCTGACTCCTAGCTGAGGGTTTTCTGCCCCCATCAGCCAATAACAGCAAGACTTTGTTATTCTTCCTCTCTGGCCTTCAGTGTCCCTGATAATACTTGTATGGCCTCTCCCTCTCCTAACAACAACTCAAATGGACCCAGAGTCACAAATAATAGCTTCTTAAGTTTTGGCCAATACATCCCCTGTTTGTCATATTGTCAAGGGAGTGAGGAGCCAAGGGTTATGATTGGCTTTGAAGTTGGAGACCTGAGTGAATCCTCTCTTTTAGCCATAGGACCTTGGGTAGTCTCCCAACCCTGAACCTGTTACCTCATCTAGAAAATGGACATAGTTTGTACCTCCAAACCTCATGGCTAGAAAATAAAATAACAATGGAAAACACCAGGCCCATTGGACAAGATCGCAAGTATCACAGCCCTTTTCTGTATCTTCTGAGCAGCTTTTTCCACCAGGATCTGTGCCAGTGCTCAGCAGGGGCTCTGGTTCTTTCTCTGAGGCTCAGCCTAGAGCCCTAAGCCCTAGATCCATCCTACCCAAGCCATATCAGCCCTGGCTCATGCCATTGTCCTAGGAGAGTGCAATGATCCAGCAATATTCTCACCCACATTTGAGTCATGTTGAGGAGCTTTGAAGATGGGGATCAATGCATGGGTGACTTACTACCTTAGCCTAATTAGCACCAGACTCCTACTTTTATCCTAATAAATTGCCAACACACTCCAGCCCACACCATCGCAGGCTTAAAGGATGTCTTAAAATCATCAATCTAGCCCCTCCTACATGTGGCTCCCATCTCTAGAGGGCAAAACAAAGGCCTGCCACAACCTGATCACCAACCACAGACCCTCTGTCATAAACCTACTCTCAGCTATCTCTAGGCTCCTTGGCATTTCTTATATTATTCTTCACCTCTATAGCTTTTTATTGCTCTGTACATCTGTTTAGAATGTTTTTTTCCTACCTTACTAACCTGATAAACCCCTAGTCATTTCTTTTTATTTTAGTGGAATCCAGGGCCTCACACATGTCAGGCAATTGCTACTGAGTTACACCTCAACCTGTTTACAAAGCTGTGCAGTAGCTACTTGTGGACACCAAGTAGTTTAAATGTGAAGAGTATTAATTCAGATGTTCTATACATGTGAAATTATTATTAGATTTACAAAACTTAGGATAGAAAAAATAATGTAAAATATCTCAATTTTTGTGATGTGTGGTAAAATTATTATATTTTTAGTCTATTGGTATAAGAACATGTATTATGAAAACTAATTTCAGTTGTTTCTTTTTTCTTTCCAAAATGAAGCTGCCAGAAAATTTTAAATCCCCAATGCAATTAGTAATCTATTTCTATTGGTTAGCCCTTGCTAGAATGACTGGTTCAGATATGGCAAGAAATGGCTTGAAAACCCTCAGAATGGCTCACATGGAGGAATCTGGTCTTCACCCAACTATGAGCCACTCACAGCTTCCTGGGACACAGAGGCTCTTGCAGCTCCTGGGGGTCCAATAGTCCAGAAGGGAGACAAATTTCCTCCCTGCTTTTTTTGGTAGGAAACAAATGATCCTGCTAATGTTCTGGTAGGGAAGTGATTACAAACAACGGAACAAGAAAACGAGCAAGCGATGACAGATTGTGACTGACAGGCCTGTGTTGGGCAGTTAAATGATGTGGCAAAATACTGAGGTAATCCACTTAAAAGGAGAAATAATTTATTTTACTCATGAATTTGGAGGTTTTAGTCTTTGGCCAATGGCTCCATTGCTTTTGGGTCTATGTAAGGCAAAGCACCCTGGCAAGAAGCAAGTGGTAGGCAAAGCTACTCACGCCATGAATTCGGGAAGTAAAAGGAGAGAGGGGAAGGGACTGGGGCTTGCTCTAGTAGGTCATAGGTTATACCACCTCCCAACAGGCCACAGGTTAGCAACCAGGCCGTTAGCATATGGACCTTCGTGGGACATTTAAGATCCAAACCATAGAAAGGCCATAGAGAATAATTGATTGATATGGAACTGGTTGATATGGAGCAAAGTGACCCGGGAGCTCTTTAGCTGGGGTATTCAGAGAGGTCCTCTGGGAGGTATAAAAAGCTGAGACTAGCCAGGTACAGTGGTTGGGCACCCCTGCAATCCCAGTCCTGGGACGCTAAAACAGTAGGATCAAAAGGTCGAGGCCAACCTCAGCAACTTAGCAAAGCAACTTAGTGAGATCTTGTTTCAAAAATAAAAGGACTAGAGATACAGTGCCCCTGAGTTCAACCCCCAATACCAAATACATACATACATACATACATACATACATACATACATACATACAAGCTGAATCTAAATAGAGCCATGAAGCCAACTAAGCAAAATTTGGGAAGGCAGTATAGCAAACGATAGTGGCTGGTAGAAATAGGGTGAAATATGGACATATTCAGACTTCAGAGTATTATGGAGTAAGAGTGGACATGACTGACAGACTGGATGAAATAAAAGTAAGTGCCTAAACTTTAATCAGGGGTCTCTTGCCTCAGGAGGAGTGATCATCTAGGGACACTAGGTGATGCATCTCCTGTTATCTAGAAACCAGGGTAGCTGGGGTCCTATACACTTTCTAGTTGTGATTTTAAACAAGCCTTTCTCCCCTCTGAGTTCTTATCTCTGAAATGAAATAAAAACCCCAGCTGAGCTCACTTGCAGCAGCATCATGAGGACTAAATGGCCATGGTGTTCCACTAACTCTAAACCACTAAGAGGGCTCCTTACAGGCCAGGGATGAAGGGATGAAGGAAATGCATGCTGGATTGAAATGCTGATTTTGGGTAAGAATGTAAGGTGTGCTATAATAGCAACACACACACATCTCGGGGAGAAAAGAAGAGTTTGAGTCACTGGATGGGGAAGATATCTTGGAAGCAGGAGCTCTTAATCTGGGCCTCTGTGTCCATCGTATAGTCAAACAGATATGAAATGTAACACTACCAGGGAGGGCACAGCACAAGCAAAATTGTGGAGGTAGAAAACAACAAACATGTATAGAAAGCATCACATGGTATAGACTGACCTCCATACAGCCCAAAGAGGAAAATTCATTCACCTGTTAATGTGATTGCCAGGAAATCACAAATACCTCCTGGGAAGAGCCTCTTTCACTACCCCAGATGGCCCAAGCTGGCTCCCAATACTCTCCCAACAGTGCCAAAAGCTTGTTGGTAAGAGAAGAGAGCACCAAATATGTCGACAATTAATGTATAACGAATAAACATTATTTAAAGGGACTGTGTAATGCCATGAATTTTTCAGTGGCAAAAACAGCTGAGAACTTATTAAAAAATGCATGACTTTCATATTTGATTATAAGTCAAGAGCAGCCAAGAAGAAAGAGAGAGTAGGGTGAGGAGAGTGGCAAAACACAACCAGCAGCCTTGTAGACTTGAATTAATGAGGTTGCTCCTAACAGCGAAGGAGTGACATGGTGATTAGTTAATTACTATTCAGCTGCCTGTTATTAATGCACAACTGAATTGGTGTACAATGAATTAAACTACCACATAAAGATGCTTCCCAAATTGAGCTGAGGACTTTGATTACTGATTGGGAAGGCTATTACTGTGACTTCACCATTGTGGTTTCAATAGTGTCTCCCTCCAACAACATGTTATGAAACCAGTGGCAGAGCGGAGATGACGAAGCCTACCACCTGGCAGAGCACATGATCCTGACACTCACATTTGGAGCAGGGTTTCCCATGGTGGAGCCGGCTCTGATTGAGGTCTAAATCCAGCATCTGACCCAAAAAAGGTTCTCAACAGTTGTGTAAAGAGAGATGTGGAGGAATGGGAAGAGATGATGTTGGAAGGAAAGAGAAATGGAAGGGACAAGGAATGGTGCTGAGAAGGAAGACAAGAATCTGTTTTCTTCTCTTTAAGAATATAACTGTTGGTGGGCATGGTGGCACACGCTTGTAATCCCCACTCTTGGGAGGCAGAGACAGGAGGATTGCACACCATCCTCACTGGTTTAAGAGATCCTGTTTCCAAATAAAATACAAAATAGATCTGGGAGTGTAGCCCGGAGGTAGAAGGGTTTCCAGGAACCCCAGTACCACAAAAAAAGGAATATAACTGTCATCCAGGCTTCAGGTCACCTTTGTCCCCAACTAGAATCACTGGAGTCAGAATCCAGGCTACTGCAACAGTTCAGGCACCAGGTGCCCTCTCAGATGCATTATTGGCAAAGCAGCTGGGAGGATCTTAAATAAAGATAAGTCAAACCAGGTCATTTCTCTACTTACAGCTTTCCTATAGATTTCTCTAATGGGTATAAAATTTACTCTCCTGATGAATTATCAGACATGGGGCAATCTGATCCTCATTACCTCTCCATCTCGCTTTTTCTCTCTTCCTCTCATTTATGTGGCTCAGCCATACTAGTCACACTCCATTTCTGTGCCACAAATTCATCCAGCTAGATTCTACTCCAGGACATTTGCAGCTGCTTGAAACATTCTTCCTCAGTGTTTTTCAGTGATGAGGTGTCAGTTCAAATATAATCTCTCACAGGAAAGTATTTCATTCTTTGTAAAACTGTTATTAAAGCATCAAGTATTTAAAAACACAAATATAACCATCTCTGTTCCTCAGAAAACTGGGAATAGATTCATCATACAGTTCAGCTGTACCACCCCTGAGAATCTTTCCAAAGGAATCAAAATCAAAATATTATACTGCTATGTGCATATCCATGTTTATATTAGCACAATCCACAATAGTCAAATTATGGAACCAACTTAGGTGTCCATCAACAGATAAATAGATTCCAAAATTATGGGATATACACACAGTGAAATTCTACTCAGCAAAAAAAGAAGAAAATTATGCCATTGCAGGAAAATGAATGGGCCTGGAGGACATTATGTTAAGTGAGATTAGCCAGTCACAGAACATGGAAGGTCATATGATTTCTCCGATATTCAGAAGCTAGGAAGTAACCAGGATACAGGAGGCATTTTAAATAAAAGAGGAGATACCCCAGAGGAGCAATTAAAGGAGAGGGCTGTCTAGAAGTGGTTGGTTGGGGGAGGGGGAGGAAGAATTAATGAAGGAAACTGAGTGAAGTTTTCCAGACATAGCTTTAGGTATAGATGGATCCAGGGCTGAGTTAATCCTTACCTCTTCTGACCTCTCATTATATCCTCTCTTTACCTCTCAGCCTTGCTCTTCCCTATGAGGTCTTCCCTCTCAACATATCAGGGCTATCCACCATGTTTGTGCCAAGAGTTTCTGTGTTCAGTATGGGGTTAAAGACATCCCCAGGGGTTTAGTAGATGAGAGGCCACAGGACCATATTTGTGACTTAAATTTTGTCTGTTAAAAATTTTGTTTGAGATATACATCCAGTAAAATATTTCCAGTGTCCAGCCCAACTATTTTTAACCAATGTATATACTAGGTAGCCACCACTGAGATCAAAATAGAGAATATTTCCAGCACCTACCAGGTACCATATTCACCCTTTCCATTCACTGACTCTGTTCTCTCAAGCTGACTGGTATTCTAACTTCTCTCACCACTGATAAATTTTACCTGGTTTAGAACTTCATTTAAATGGTTTTGTTTTGTTTCCTAGCATAATGCTTTTGAGATTAATCTGTGCTGGTACACCACAGTTGATTTTCTATTACCTGCTGGAAAAAAAAAAACACAGATTTAACCTCCTTTTTCCAGTTTGAGACTATTATAAACACAATTTCTATAAACATTCATATTTCTCTCTTTTGGTGCATGTATTCATTCACAATTTCTGTATATATATATATATATATATATATATATATATATATATATATATATATATGTATATTCAGTAGTGCCAGTGATGGGTCACACATGTGTTCAGCCCTAGCAGAAATGCCAAACAATTTTTAAAAGTTGTACTAGCTGGGTGCAATAATACACACTGACCCTTTTTCAAAATAAAAAATAAATAAAAAGCTGGGGATATAGCTTGGAGGTAGAAGACTCCTGGGCTCAATTGATAATAGAGAAAAAAAGTAGCTGTGCTATTTTATAATTCTTCTCATAAGTTGCTCTACAAGTTCACCAAAACTTGGTGTTTTCAATCTTTTAAATTTTAGCTGTTCTGGGAAGATAGTGACCTAGAAAAGCAGCATTTACGACTCCTGCTAACACTAGATCTCTATTGCCACAAAATCAGCACTTTTTATAGCCAGAAAACACTATCAGCAGAGAATTTAAAAATGTAAACACAAGGGACAGACAAAAAGAAGACTAGAAGAACAATGAGAGACTAGAAAAGAAACCAGCCCACATTGTGGCAGTGGGGCTGCACCAGCGCCATCTTCCCTCACAGCACCAGGCTACAGAGAAGAAAGGTAAACAAGGAGCTGAAGTGAGCAGCTGCAGATCATTCGGGTGAAATTCAGCAATTCTTTCAGCAAAAAGAATGTCGAAAACTTCCAGTGGCCAACCTCATCACGCCTTCCAGTGACTCAGAAAGGAGCTCCAAATCAGAAAAGAAATAGGCCAGCTTCATGACCAAGGGTGTGGCAGCAGTGCCATATTGCCAGCAGTGGTGGCGAATTCACCATGCCAGTGATAGCTCCAGATCAGCAAGCACAATAACTGTAAGTGAAATTGTGGCCCCTAAAGGAGAAATCCCAGCACTGCACCTCTGGGGACTTGAGCAGCTTTGATAATCTCCCTGGGTCTGAGATTTTGCAGTCCAACCCAGTGAAGGAGTAGTGGTGGAAAAGATACCATATCCTAGTTGCAGGTCCCCATGGGAAAATGCCCATCTTGGCACCCCATGGTCTTGCACAACCTCGATAAACTCCCTGAGTCTGAGACTTTATGATACAACCCAGTAAAGGAGTGGTGGTGGCTGAGATTACCACAAACTCCAGATCCAGAGCACCCTAAGTGAAGTCATGGTGACCCAGGGAAGAACCCAGAAAAGGCACAAACTTCTTCAATCATGGGAAAGAAGAACAACAATAAAGCAATGAATGCCCACAACTGAACAATATCAGAACCTGATAACAAAGAAATCCAGAGATCTCCAGAAGATCAAATCAGGAATATAATTGTAGAAATAACATAGGACTTTTGAAAAGAATTTAGAGAGTCTAAAAGAAATAAAGAATGCAATCATTGAAGTAAAGGCATCAATTCAAAATATAAACAATTGAATAGACCACATGGAGAATAGAATCTCGCTCCTAGAGGATGATCACTCCCAAAATGAAAGCATAATTTATAACATAGAAAAAAATCAGAGAGCAGGAATCTGACATTGATGAAATATGGGCCCATTTTAAGAGAGCTAGCCTAAGAATAATTGGAATATAGGAGGGAAAAGAAGGTGAAACCAAAAGGATCAATAATCTTTTCAAAGAAATAATAGCAGAAATACACAGGTCCAGAAACTTATAGAACTCCCTTTAGACAGGATCAGAGAAAACTATCTATCAAATTAGATGGGAATATAAGAAACTTCCATGACTAACAGAAACTGAAGGGACTATGTCTTCAAAACCAGCGCTAGAGAAAATACTTAAAGAGATTAACTACAAAGAAGAAATAGGTAATATACTCCAGAACCAGAGAAACAAGATTTTCCATCCAGCGGACAACTAACAAAGAAGAATAAACAGTATTCCAAACAGAAATAAAATCTTAACATGTTAGAAATTAAAAGTTATCTCTCAATAATCATACTGAATGTGAATGGCCTCAATTCCCCAATAAAAAGACATAAAGTGGCAAAATGGATTAAAAAACAGAATCCATTCATCTGCTGCTTACAAGAAACACACTTTACAAGTAAAGATAGTAACAAACTCAAGATAAAGGGCTGGAAAAAAGTAATTCATGTTAAGTAGCTATCCTAACAAATGTGAAGTAGTATTTCACTATAGTTTTTATTTGTATTTCCTTAATGATAAGTTATATTATGATAGTGATGAGTAATATTCATGTCTTTATTGGTCATAAAAAAATATTTGGAGATTCATTACCTTTTACCTAGTTCTAAATTGTATTGTTTGCTTTTATTGTTGCTAATTTTTAGGATTTCTATTTGGAATATTAATATACCTTCAGATATAGCATTTGGAAATATTTTATCTCATTTTATCTGTAACTTTTAATTCTGTATACACTGTTTTTGGATGTACAATTTTTTTTATTTTTTATGAAGATTGTTTGTTTATTCTTTTGTTGCCTGTGCCTTTGGAATCATATCCAAGAAATCACTGCCAATTTCAATGTTGTGAAGTTTGATGAACCATATTTTCTTCTAAAAGTGTATAGTCTTAAGATTTATGGACTCCCGGGAAGATGGCGATGGAGGAAAGCGGGGCTTACGAGCACCGCTAACAACCAATCTCTATTACCACAAAATCAGCACCTTTCATAGCCAGAAAACACCATCAGCAGAGAAACAAAAATGTAATTACAAGGGACAGAGAAAAAGAGGGCTGGAAAAATGAACACCAGAAACCAGACTGCAGTGCTGCAGCTGGAGCCAAGGCGCGAAGCGGCGAGCGCCATCTTCTTTTGCAGCACCAAGCTCCAGAGAGGAAGGGAACACATAACGGAGCTCAGAACCACAGAGGAGATACGCTGGCCTCATGACCGAGGACACGGCAGCAGCGACTAACTGACAGTGGCAGCGGCGAGGTCACTGGACAGCTCTAGACCAACGCAATCAACAGCCCACCAGGCTCCAGAGAGGAGCGGTGGACAGTGAGCCGAGGTGAGCCGCTGAGGAACAGCAAGGCGGGATATAGCAGATTTCTCAGCACGGGGAGCATCTAAAGCTCCCAGTGGCTGGGCTCAGCACACTTTGCAGGGACTTAGAGCGGAGCTCAAAACCAGAGAAGAAATATGCCAGCCTCACGGCCAAGGGCATGTCAGCAGCACCATATTGCCACCAGCGGCAGCAGCAGCGAATTCACCAAGTCCACTACAGTTACATCTGCGCACTCAAAAACAGTGAGTCAAACTGCGGGCCCTGGAGGAGAAATCCCAGTACTGACTCCCAGGGACTTGACCCAGTGGGGGAGGGGCGGTGGCAGAGATATCACACCATAGGGGAACGCCCAACCTGGCACCACCCATAATCTAAAGCAGACTCGATTGACTCCCTGGGTCTGAGACTCTGCCATACAACCCAGTAAAGGAGTAGTGGGGACTGAGATACCACAGACTTGAGATCCACAGCACCTTAAGTGAAGTCGTAGTGACCCAAGGGAAGAACCCAGAGAAGGCACAAACTTCCAAAATCATGGGAAAGAGGAATAACAATGGAGCAATAAATGCCCACAACCCCACAACATCAGAACCTGATAAAACAGAAATTCAGAGATTTATAGAAGATCAAATCAGGAAAATGACTATAGAAATAATAGAGGTGTTTCGAAAAGAATTCAGAGAGAGTCAAAAGAGATAAAGGATGCAATTAATGAAGTAAAGGCCTCAATTCAAAGTACAAACAACCAACTAGAACACATGAAGAATAGAATCTTGATCTTAGAAGAAGATCATTCAAAAAATGAACGCATAGTTTCTAATTTAGAAAAAAATCCGACAGCAGGAATCTGACATTGAAGAAATATGGGCCCATTTTAAGAGAGCTAACCTAAGAATAATTAGAATAGAGGAGGGAAAAGAAGGTGAAACCAAAGGGATAAGTAATACCTTCAAAGAAATAATAGCAGAAAAATTTCCAAACATAGAGCAAGAGGTCAATACACAGATCCAGGAAACTTATAGAACTCCCTTTAGACAGGATCAGAGAAGAGGATCCCCACGCCACATAATTGTCAAAATGACCAATGTGGAAGCCAAGCAGAGAATCTTAAAGGCAACAAAAACAAAGGGCCAAGTGACATTCAGAGGCAAACCAATTAGAATCACTCCAGACTTCCCAAACCAAGTCATGAGAGCCAGAAGGGCTTGGAGTAAGATATTCCAAACTCTGAAAGAAAACAACTTCCAGCCAAAAATTTCCTACCCAGCAAAACTTTCTATCAAATTAGATGGGGAAATAAGAAATTTGCACGACAAACAGAAACTAAAGGAATTTATGTCTTCAAAACCAGCGCTAGAGAAAATACTCAAAGAGATTAACTACAAAGAAGAAATAGGTAACTCACACCAGAACCAGAGAAACAAGATTTTCCATCCAACAGACAACTAAGATTGGTTATCTGTGGAGATTCATTATTTATGTTAGTCTTTTACCTATGTCTAAATGGTATTGTTTGCTTTTATTGTTGCTAATTTTTAGGATTTCTAGTTGGAATACTAATATACCTTCAGTTATAACATTTGGAAATATTTTATCCCATTCTATCAGTAACTTTTAACTCGGTTTACATTGTCTTTAGATATACAATATGCTTTTATTTTTTAGGGAGTTTGTTTACCCTTTTGTTGCCTGTGCCATTGAAATCATATCCAAGAAATCACTGCCAATTTCAATGTTGTGAGGTTTAATGACCCAGATTTTCTTCTAAAAGTTTATAGTCTTAAGATTTATATTTAGGTCTTTTATATATTTTTAGTTAATATTTGTATATGATGTTAGGTAAGGGTCTGATTTTATTCTTTTCCATGTAATTATTATTTTTCAACAATATTTAGTTAAAGATAATTATTTCCTCCACCAAATGTTCATGGAAACCTTGTCAAAAATAACTTGACAATATATGGAAGAATTTAGCTCTAGGCTTTTATTTAACTCCAATGGTTTATATATCTGCCTTTAGAACAATACTACACTGTTTCAATTATTGTAGCTTTTTTTTTTTTTTGTGGTACTGGGGTTCCTGGAAGCCCTTCTACCTCCGGGCTACACTCCCAGACCTATTTTTACATTTTTATTTGGAAACAGGGTCTCCTAAACCAGCGCGCGTGGCTGGCTTCGAACCTGCGCGATCCTCCTGTCTCTGCCTCCCAAGTGCGGGGATTACAAGCGTGCGCCACCACGCCCGGCTTATTGTAGCTTTATATGGTTTGAAATCAGAAAATATACATCTTCTAACTTTGTTCTTTTTCGAGATAATTTTGGGTATCTAGAGTCCATATTCCATATTAGGATAGATTTTTTGTGAAAAATAAATAAATAAATATATGATAGTTTCATCTTAAAAAAGAAAAAAAGAAATATTCTCTGGTAAGAAAGAAAGCAAAAAGAAATATTGAAATGTTATCCTTAAGTCATCAAAAGCTTGGTATCAAACAAATGAAACTGTTATGTGAGATTATCAATGTTAATATGGGATAAATTGCTATAATACTAGATGTCAACCACTAAGCCAAGCATGGGAAGGAGGAATGGGGAGGGAACAGGGTTGGGATCGGGTAGGGGCTAACTGGGTGATGTGTGCACGTATGTCTACAAAAGTATTACTTTTATCCCATTATGATGTATGAATACAGTGCACCAATAAAATAAATAAAAAAGAATAAAAAATTTACATTTAGGTATTTTATCTATTTTGAGTTAATATTTGTATATGGTGTTATGTAAGGGCCCAATTTTATTCTTTTTCATGTAATTATTATTTTTCAACAATATTTAGTGAAAAGATTATTATTTCCTTCACCAAATGTTCTTGGAAACCTTGCCAAAAATAACTTAACCATATGTGGAAGAATTTATTTCTAGGCTTTTTATTTTACTCCACTGGTTTATATATCTGCCTTTATAGCAGTACTACACTACTTTGATTATTATAGCTTTATAAGGTTTGAAATCAGAAAATGTAAAAAGAAATGTTATCTGTTCTTGTAGATGGTATCTCAATGTGGTATTTCTTATTTTGCTTTTCCCTGTTGACTAGTGATGTTGAATATCGTTTCATGTACTTATTGGTCATCTGTACATCTTCTTTTGTTTAATGCCTGTTTAAATCTTTTGCCCATTTTCTTGAGTTGCCTCTCCTGTCCTTGATATATAATCATTCTTTACTCCAAATTCAAAGTCCCTTGCCAAATATATAAACAATATTGTGAATATTTTCTTCCAATCTATGACTTACCTTTTCTTTCTTTATGGCATCCTTTGAAGAACAGAATTTTCTAATTTTAATGAAGCTGTTTTAATGAAGCTATTGAACTTTCCTTTTATGGCTATTGATCCTTGTATGCTTTTTAAGGGAATCTCAAGCTGTGGCCTGAAATTTATTCCATTTAGCCACCACTTACTAGGCCCTTTCCACAAGCAAATCACTTGGGACTTATCCTCAAACATCCATGGGTAAAGAAGCCACCTGAGGAGTTTGATAAATGGCTATGCCTTGGCTGCACTTTTGGAGATTCTGCTTAGCAGGGCTTTTAATCTTGGCCCCTTGATGGCCTGCTGCACTGCTCACCCTGCTGAGGCAAAAGGGAGCAAGGGCAAAGCTCTACCCTGAGTAAGTCTACAGGTTTGTGCAAGGTTCACTGAGGGGATCTTGAGCATCTACACCATGGTTCTAAAGCCATGCTTTGGACTTCCTAGTGTTCTGGAATTTTAGGTTTGTTATTCCTCATCCCTGCCCCCCTCCACTGTGTATCTGGCAAGGTAGAAGAAATATCCTAAAGACAGAAAATATCTAGGTTCTACAGTTTCTAAAATAATTTGGAAGCCTCTGGCTTTGCCACTTGCAAACCTCCATCTGCCTCACTTTTCTATTCTACAAAACTAGGATAGCAGTAGTATATACTGTTATAGTTTGAGGTGAGGGTTACCATTTGGGGGAACTGTCCCCAGGGACCTTTGTTAGACCCCCATATACAATTCCCTTAAGAAAAAACCTGTGGGTTCTTGTCCCAACTCAGGACTGATGTACACTAGTCAGGACTCTTGCTGAAGATTTAACTGAGTTTATTAAAAAGATAGAAATACAGAAAGCAATTACAGCCTCATGTTTCCCAAGGATAACATGGGGGTGTGCTTCAAATGAAATCACCGAAATACAAAACACAGAACAACCTTTTTATAGACACGACATCCTCCATCTTGTTCTCTCCCAGGTAACTCTGACAGAGGTAGTCTGTCCCTTTAATTTTTCCCCACCTCATTTTGGTCTATGCCCAGGTTTCTCCTTCCATTAAGGTCAATCCTTTCCTCACATCCTGACTAGATATCAATTATTATGTAAACCTGTCTTTAGAATGAGGAAGTCCTAGCTCCCCTTCTCTTTCCACTTGCTAACTACTTTTAGCTAGGATGTTTTACATCATGATAGCTGCTTACTTCCTGGCCAAAACCAAGTCCTGCCCTTTATATTCTACAAAATGATTTTTGAAATATATTGATTAATAATCAGAGCTATCTCAAATCTTCCTAGGCCATTCCCAATTCTGGTACATATATGTCATAGGGTCACTGGGTGAATTAAGAGAGATAATGTATATGAAGTATTTCACCTAGTATATAATCCGTTCTCAATAAATGGTGGAGAGTTTTATTTATTATCTGACAACTAGGAGGTCCCATGTGACTTCTTATCTTTAAATGCCCACCTCTTTTCTCAACAAGGGCTTAGCCTCCAACCTGCCTACTTTTACCTACCCTACAGTCCCATGCAAATGTTTAGAAAGGCCTGATACTTAAGAGCATCAAGCCCCAGCAAATCTACCCTCTAGGCTCTTGTCCTGAACCTCTCTCTTGTTGCTCATCATTTACGTACCCCAAGAATGCATAACAGGTGTGCCTCCCACCACCCTAGAGCTTCTAGCTGCCAGGTCAGTCACCCTGTTCTCAGACAGATACTTCTGTCCCATCTCTTCCCAGGCAGTTTCTTTGTCCTCTTTTGTGTGGGCTCTGTTTCACTAGGTGCTTCAAGCACCTGCTGACAGCAATCATGGCCATGAACTTTACCCAATATAATAGAATATCCATCACCCCAAGAAGGTACCCGTAAGATAAATACAAGTATGCCCTTTAGATTTCAAAGCACTCCTCAATTAGTTTGCAAAATTGAGGAGCTCTTGACCAAAAACCAGGGACCATGTCAGAAAATCATGCCTGGGCCTGCCCACAGCACAGTGGTTTGGGCTTCTCTGTCATCAGGAGCATTCAGTCTATGTGTGTGAAATGAATAGATGAACTCATGGCAAGTCTCCAACTGTCTTGGATTCATTCATGCATGCATGCATTCAATTTCCATTCAGCAGGCATCATGGAGCAGCTACCAATTTCAATCAATGTTTATGACCAGGACTGAATTCTTTCTACAAATCATAGAATCACTACCCCAGGAGATGAAATGGGAGTGTGAATTGGCAGAGCTATTCACCTTCTAGAGGGATACTGCTTCTCTTATCAAGAGCCTCACAGACTTAGAATCCATAACTATGATTAGAAATTTTTCTGATCTCAACCCAGGCTTCTCTGGCTTCACTGAATACATTTTTCTGAATCTATACTTCAGACACTTGGAAATGAAAGTCTGGTACATCCCTCACTTTAAGGCTTCAACTCTGTTGATAGTACTTCTTCCCCTGTCTCAGAAGCATCTAACCTAAGAAAGAAAAAACCCAGGCCTGAGTCAGGAGATATAATGGATAGAGACCAGAGACCCTATCCCAAATCCTCCCCAGTGCAGAGTCCCAAAAGATAGGCCTTCTCAGAAACACTCCTCATTGCCCCCTGAATCTCCCACTCTAATTCACATTCATTCATTCTTCATTCTCTTCTCTTCTCTCTCTCTCTCTCTCTCTCTCTCTCTCTCTCTCTCTCTCTCTCTCTCTCTCTCTTCTCTCTCTCTCTCTCTCCCTCCTCCCTTCCTTCCTTCCTTCTTCCTTCCTCTTTCTCTTAGCCTCTTAGGACTTGGATGAGGCAGATAAATAAAATTCTTAAAATAGCTGGTGCTCCAAGCCTACATGCTCTGGGCTGCTGGTTCCACTCCCAGGAGTGTTTGAGTGTTTCAGAATCCCCCAGCATTAGATGACTAAAGATGGGACATAGACATACTAGGTCTTTCCTGTAATTAAAAAAGTCTAATCAAGGACAATACCTGTGTTGACCACCTCCAGAAACACTGAAGTAATACTTCCATTATAACACCCAGATAATGACAGCCCCAATACCAAGCTTATGTACCAATCTTGAGGTCACTGGCAACTGGTCATCCCTTTTGGACACTGGACTGCTGTTGATTCCAGTCCTCAAGGTTCCAGCCTCCCCCAGTAATCTAAAGATGGGTTCCATAGAAATCTCTGGGAGTTGATCTGGTCCTTCAGCAGGACAGCTATCCCTTTACTCCCCAATCCTCTAATACAAATACCAGGATCTCCAAATAGAAGCTTGTCAGCATGGTGTAAGTAGCCAGATAGGACAGTATAAGATACCCCATGACCTCTATGTCCAGAAGAAGAATAGGTTTCATGGCAGAGCCCCTATCTGTAAGTTCTCTGACACAGAAAATCATGACTGTAGTACAAAAGTATGTTGTGGCCCACTCCTGGTCATTATTAAGACACACATTAAATTCATGAAAGCATTTTCATATATAAAACAAGATGTAAGCCTGGCATGGTGGTGCACACTTATAATCAATCCCAGCATTTGGGAGGCTGAGACTGGAGGATCACGGTTTGCGAACAGCCTCAGCTACTTAGTGAGGTCCTCTGCAACTCAGGGAGACCCAGTTTCAAAATAAAGAATAAAAAATAGGGCAGGGGGTGTAGCTTGGAGGTCAAATGACTCTGGGTTCCATCCCCAGACCCACACACACACAAAAAAAAGACAAGATATGATCTAAAATACCCCAATTTTTCAGCCAGGTGTGGTGGCGCATGCTGGTAATCCCTGTGCTTGGAGGGTGGAGACAGAGGATTGTGCAGGTTCAAAGCCAGCCACTCTGGCTTAAGAGACCCTGTTTCCAAATTAAAAAAAAAAAAAAACATAAAAAATAGGTCTGTGAGTGTAGGCCAGAGGTAGAAGGGTTTTCAGGAACCTCAGTACTACCAAAAAATAAAAATAAAAATAAATAAAATAAAATAAAATAATAAAATAAAATGCCAACTATTTAATAAAATATATTCCAATTTTTCAATAGATGTCTCACTATCCTAGTACCAGGGATTCATGATGAAATGTTCCATCTCTTAATATCAGAGTCAAGTTCCAGAAAAACAGACCTGTTAGACATGGTTCCCTTCCCCAGAAGTAATAGTCACAGAATGCTGACTACATTCTGGTAATTTCCTTGGTCACCCTGCCTCTCTAACTGCAGAAGCCTTTTGCTTTCCGGCTGATCTCTATTTAACTAAATTAGCCCTATTTAAATCTGATTGATCCAAGAATCCTTAACCCCCCTAATGTCTATTTTCTATATAGTCTTTAAAATGACTTGGTCATTTCTACACATAGTCATAGGCAGAAGAATAGGCTCAAGATTACAAGCCAATGGTTAATGATTTGCCAACACTTCCCAGCACTTGCCTCCTTTTGTTAAGGTGTTGGACTGTGACTGTTACCATCTAGGAAAACAGTCCCCAGAGATCTTTGTTAGACCCCTGGGAATAATTCCCCAAAAATACCACAAAAAGATAAAAAGTGCGGGTTCTTGTCCTCAGCTAAGGATAGATATGCAATAGCCCGGACTCTTGCTGAAAATTTAAAGAAGTTTATTAAAAAGATAGAAATACGGAAGACAGTTACAGCCTCATGTTACCCTGGGGTAACATGAGGGGGTGCTTTGAATGGAATCACCAAAGTACAAAAATGGAACAGCCTTTTTATAGACATGTAATTCTGACATAGTAACAGTCCCTGTAAGATACCTCCACGTACCCTGTAAGATACCTCCATTCATGAAGGCCAAAGGTCGACCCCCTCCTCCCATCCTAGCTAGATTATCCAATTATGTAAACCTGTCTTTAGAAGGAGGATGAAGAAGTCCTAGTTCCCCTTCCCTATCGACTTGCTAATTACCTTTAGCTAGGTTAATTTACATTAGAATAGTTGCCTGCTTTTGGGCAGAAACCAAGTCCTTTCACCAATTTTTGAAATATATTAATAATCAGAGACTTCTCAAATCTTCCTAGGCCATTCCCAATACTGGTACACCTTTGAGCATCTTGTAATGCTAGTTAATAAGAAAAACTGGCATATACAAATAATGCAAGCAGCAAACACACCTGAGAAGTAAATGACTATTCAGGGAGCTTTGCTCCCTGGCAATAGAGGGGAAATTGGCCAAACCAGTAGAGACTTCCCAGATACAATGTTAAGAGCTAGTCTTCCTAGATATCCTCAGAAAGAAGGTAGGTGGATCAATAGAAAGACAATGTCTCCTCTCAGGCAAATGGGAATAACAATGCAATAATTTTAATGTGACATAAAACACCACAAGAACCAGGAGTGAAAGTAATGGAACTAACTGTTGGAGTTTATTGGGTACTTCCTCTGTGTCAAGCAGAAGGCTAAGAATTTTGCATTTATCATCTAAGTTAATTCTTCCATTTATACCATTTATACCATCAGACTACCACTACCCCTATATCCATTGTATAACTGAGAAAACTGAGACCCAGAGGATAAGGAACTTACCCCAAATCAGACTTAATATATGGCAGAAGTGAGCATTGGTCAGATAATTGCGGATAAAGATATGCCCTCTTATGTATGAGATGTCTCATCACTAGCCAGGCATTCCACCAACAATAGCCCAGTCAAACTTTCATGAGTCTCACTTAAGAAATTATTTATATGAGTCCCATTATTAGGAATATAGGCATATAGGCAGGCACACACACACACACACACACACACACACACACACATCATTTATCTCTGAGAACTCTTTGTGGAATCACTCCGTGAAAGCAAGTAAGTGCAGGCATGAGAGAATGGATGAGAGACTGGAGTGAAGAACATCAGGTGACTTAAGAGTCATAAGGTCCATGTTCCAATCTTGCTTTCCTAACTAACTGTTATCTTCTGTTTTACCCTCTTAGCTTGCATTTTTCATCTGTCAAATAAAGTTGATATTATATGCAATAATAAATTAAATACACTTTGTAAAGTGCTTACCACAGTGCCTGTCCTACAGGACCTCACAAAATATTATAATAAACAACCACTCCATAATAATGACAGTCACATATAAAAAAAAATACAATTAAGAATTAGGCACTCTAGGCTGGGCATGGTGGCGCACGCTTGTAATCTCCGCGCTTGGGAGGCAGGCAGGAGGATCGCGCAGGTTCAAAGCTAGCCACGCACACTGGCTTAGGAGACCCTGTTTCCAAATAAAAAATATAAAATAGGTCTGGGAGTGTAGCCTGAAATTGAAGGGCTTCCAGAAACCCCAGTACCACCAAAAATAAAAAATAAAGAATTAGGTACTTTAGAGGGAACAAATATTTTAAAAAGTAGACATAGAAAAAGACTGATGCAAGACTGAGTTTTAAGTTCTGTTTAGAGGCAAACCTACTTTAAGCAAATGCTGTTTTGAAAGATAAAATATAATTTAAAATTATAAAGTTCATCATTAACTCCAAAAACAAGGTAAACATTGCAAGAATATGAGATGAGTTAGAAACACAAAGTGTCAAAACCTTATCATGAAGCCAGATTCCCTAGGGTCACTGAGAACAAAAGGGTCTGGAGCATTAGAAACCATAGTAAGACTTTGTT
Organism: Muscardinus avellanarius; assembly: GCF_963383645.1. Lineage (NCBI taxonomy): Eukaryota > Metazoa > Chordata > Mammalia > Rodentia > Gliridae > Muscardinus > Muscardinus avellanarius. Next base: position 41,201,098 of record NC_137796.1, read on the forward strand.
GTCAGAGGCAAAGTAGACACTAAAATCAGGATAACAACTTGGGGAATCTGACCTACATTACACCATGGTGTGTCTACAAGCAAGATATATGTGTGGCTGACAAATTAAAGATGAGCAAAATTTGGGAGATTAACCACACCAATGGGTAGTTACTGTTACAGACTGGGAGAATATGGTTTGGGGAACTGTTCCCTGGGAACCCCTGCTAGGGTCCTGGACACACTTTCCTCCAACCCATAACAAAAACCCAAAATGACCAAAACCAGAAATAAACCGCAGGTTCTTGTCCTAAGCTAAGAATAAATATGCATAGCTTGGACAGTTGCTGAAGATTTAAAGAAATTTATTAGAAAGTTAGAAATACAGAAAATAGAAATACAGCTCCATACCAGACTGGCATGGAGGGGTGACTTGAAATGAATACACCAAAGGAATTACATGTGGACTCAGCCTTTTATACCCATGACCTCCATCTTGTTTGCATGACTCTGACATAGTGAACGTCCCTGTAAGGTACCTCCCCCTACCCTATAAGGTACCTCTCCCAATAAGGTGTGGGGAAGTGTCTACTTTCATGAAGGTAGACCCCTCCTACCATCTTAGCTGGCTTATTAATGTAGATCTGTCTTTAGATAGAGAAAGGCCTAGTTCTCCTTTCCTATTGACTTGCTAATTGCATGTAGCTAAGTCAATCTAAGTTTCAATAGCTGTTTGCTTCCTGACCAAAGCCAAGCCTTTCTCTCTCCAGGTCTGCAGCCATTTTGACACAATTATTTTTGAAATAGATTAATAATCAGAGCTTTCTCAAATCTTCCTAGGCCATTCCCAATACTGGCACACTTAAATGTCATATCAGTTCTCAAATTCATCAAATTAAGGATAGGCTTTTTTGAGGAAAGACCCTGCAATACCATAACATATATGAACAAGAGCGATTTCTCCACTCCTGTGTAACAGTGTATCGGTAAAAAGGGAAAATCCATAACTTTAGGACATTACTAGAAACCACATCAAAGATGATTGGAGATTCAAAGATCAATCATTCCCACCTCCATTAGTATATTGGTTCAAGCAATGAATGTAATCTTTCTCTCAGCAAGTCTAATAGGTCCACAAACCCATCAAGTGATTACTTCTCATAACCAGGATGTACATACTTAAAAACTTGCATGGTAGAAAGGGCCAAATGCCTGCCTCTGAAATTGGCCCTGGTGCATTGATCAAAGTAATCAAAAACAATACCACATCCTAGGGGTAGAGGAAGAAATGATCATCATTCTCAAAGACTTGAAGGATATAATTGTAGAGTTCACTCATTTAATTCACAAATATGGAACCTGCAAAATCCATATAAATCAAGGCTGGTGATTCTGGACCTTGAATTTAACCAAGTTTAGTCCCAAACACAGCTACTATATCAGATATGGTATCTTTACCTAAAACAGATCAACACAGCCTCTGCTATGTAATTTGTAGCTATTGATCTAGTGGTTTAGTTTAGTTTTGTTTTGTTTTGTTTTGTTTTTGTGGCACTGGGAATTGAACCCAGAGGTATTCTCCCTCTGATCTACACCCCAGCTCTATTGTTTTTTAAACAGGGTCTCACTAAGTTGATGAGGCTGGCCTCAAACTGTACCAGTATTGGGAATGGCTTAGGAAGATTTGAGAAAGCTCTGATTATTAATAGATATTTTTTAAAATAATTGTGTCCAAATGGCAGACCTGGAGAAAGACTTGGTTTCAGTTTCAGTCATGGAGAAAACAGCTATTGAAACTTAAAATGACTTGGATAAAAGTAATTAACAAGTCAATAGGAAAGGGGAGCTAGGGCTTCCTCTTTCTAAAGACAGATCTACATAATAATTTAGCTAGGATGGGAGAAGGGGGTCGACCTTAGACCTTCATGAAAGGAGACACCTTGGTGGGGGAGGAACTTTATAGGGTTTTTACTATGTCAGAATTATGTGAACAAGATGGAGATCATGGGTATAAAAAAGTCTGGTCCACATGTTGTATCTGGGTGAATTCACTCGAATCTCCCTCATGCCATTTCTGAATGGCATGGGGCTTTAACTGTCTTCTGCATTTCTATCTTTTTAATAAGCTTCTTTAAATCTTCGCAAGAGTCTGGGTTAATGTGTATTTACCCTTAGCTCAGGACAAGAACCCATGATTTTTCTGTTTTTCTGTTTTGAGGATTTTGTGGTTTTATTGGGAAATTATTCCTAGGGGGTCTAACAAAGATCCCTGGGGACAGTTTCCCCCAAATGGTAACCCTCACCCCCTAAACCATAACACAAACCATAATTCTCCTGTCTCAACCTCCCAAGTATTGAATTACTACCATGCTTAGCTTATGAATTTGGTTTTTACAAGTCCCCATCAGCTGTGTAACTCCAGTACTTGGGAGGCTGACAGAAGAATTCAAGTTTTGATGACAGCCTCATCAGCTTAGTGAGACCCTGTTTCAAAATAAGTCCCATCAGAAAAGAAAACCAGAGCAATTTTTATTCAGATGGGATGGATGATAGTATTTATCGTGGTCTTTTTCTAAAACTAGTTAACTTTCCTCCTCCTCTCTCTCTCTCTCTCTCTCTCTCTCTCTCTCTCTCTCTCTCATCACAGTACAGCCCAATGACCTTAAACATCTGGGAATTTTACAAATAATTACACTAGTCTGCAACTGTCTTGCAGAGGTTGGAAGATATACTCTACAAAGATTCTCAGGAAAAACAGAACCATTCACAATTAGATTAGGCCAATTAACAGGTTAACAACAATAGTAATAATAAATCCAGAAACTGAGTAAAAACTAAAAATGAGCTGAGAATTCATTTAAAGGTAGGCAAACACTAAGTAACTACAGAAATAAACATAAAGTTAAATGTCCTGGACAAAGTAAAGGGACAGAGAAGATGACAGGTTCAAGGACAGCTTCAGCAAGTAATGAGACTCTCATCTCACTACCTTGCAAGATTCTTTTTCAAAATTAAAATAAAACAGGGCTGGGGATGTAGCAAGAGGTAGCATGTCCCTGGGTTCAATCTCCAGTATCAGAGGGAGAGGGAGAAAACAAAAAGGGAAGAGGCATAGAAGAGTCATCTTTCAGAAAAAGAATCAAAAGACTGCTTTTTGAAAATAATGACTATAAAATTCTGGTATTTTCATAATCTCTTTATTTTTAAGGAGTTTTCTAGAATTTTTTACATTTTAGAGAAAATACTCAGGGCTGGGATGTGCCTCAATGGTAGTGTGCTGGCCTCATATGTACAAGGTCTTGCATTGATCCCCAGTACTGCCAAAAAGAAAAACACAAAGTGGCCTTCTAGAGAAAATACTTGAGTCCCTTAGTTTCACTCTATAAACATTTTATTCTATTAATTTCTAGTAAAATTAAGCATAATATTTTATATTTTGAAATAATATGAAGAAATGGTAACTTTTATTGTATGTGTAGTACTGGGAATTAACCCCCAGGCATTTTACCTCTGAGCTGCACCCCAACCCTATGATAATTTTTATTTTGAAACAGGATCTCACTAAGTTACTGAGGTCTCACTAAGTTACTGAGGCTGGCCTCAAACCTTTAGTCATCCTGTCTCAGTCTCCTAAGTACTGGGATTGTAAGCAAACATCATCAGGCCTGGCGTGGTCATGTTTGTATAAAAGTAAATACTGGCAATGTAGCTATGTTACCTTCTATCTGTATAGGTGCATAGATAAGTGTCTAGAATTATGTTTGCCTGAGATAATGAGATTTAGGTGATTTCTAAACCCTTTTCCATTGTATATTTCTACTTTGTTTTGAGTCTTTAAAATAAGCATGTTTTATTTTTATAAAAACAATAGAATGATTTTCTGGAAGTAATTATGTCAAATATTAAGTGATTAATTCCTGGTGGTGAAAATTCTGATGATATGTGTACCAGTATTGGGAAGAGGTGTCAAAATGTATTAATAGACCAGTATTGGGAAAGATTTCCAATTTTAAAAATATATTTTTGGTAGTGAAGAAAGCCAGGGGCTGTTGGGAGAGGGACTGCAGATTTCTCCATGGATAATTAGCAAAAGAATAGAAGAAGCCTAGGGCCTTTTTACATTTCTAAAGAGAGGCAGAGTTCCTAAAGGATGGGAGGAAATCCCAGACTCCAGAGAAGCAATTTAACACATTTTGTAGTGTAATAAAAGGTGTGGGGGTCTGTGCCTGAGACAGAGCTGCCTTCCCCTGCCCCAGAAGGGGAAGATCTCGCTGGGATGAAGACAGAGTGGATACCTGCGCTAGAGATAGGGCAGCATATCTACATCTCAAAGGACCTGCCACAGACTTGGTCAGGATAAGAACACTCGCATGCAAGGATTTGGGGGTGAATTCGCTCAAACCAACCCACCCCCGTGCCATTTCTGAATGTCATGGGGCTTTAACTGTCTTCTGTATTTCTATCATTTTAATAAACGTCTTTAAATCTTCAGCAAGAATCCGGGCTAATGTGTATTTACCCTTAGCTTGGGATAAGAACCTGCGGTTTTTCATTTGGGGGTTTTTCTGTAGTTTGAGGGAAATTGTGTCCAGGACCCTAACAGGGGTCCCCAGGAACAGTTTCCCCAAAACCATATCATCTCAAATCACAACAATATGGGGGTCACTTTAGGGTTTTTTTGTAATTTTATGCAATTTAAACTTTAAAAATATATAACACATCCAGGCATGGTTGCAAACATCAGTAATCCCAGTACTTAGGAAGCTGAGAGAGGAGGATTGCAAATTTGCAGCCAGCCTCAGCAACTTAGTGAGGCCCTCTACAACACAGCAAGACCCTGTTTCAATATCAAAAATAAACAGAGCTGGAAGTGAAGCTTGAAGATAGAATGCCCTGGGTTAAATTGCCAAAACCATTATATGTTAAAATAGAAATAAAATCTCTAATTTACAAGTAGGCAGAGGAGAATAATAAAAGTTTTAGTAATCAATTTAAAACAAAAATGGGGTTAGAGTGAGGAAAAGAAGAACATACAAAAAAAACATACAAAACCAGACAATAAAATACGCCCAAATATCTCATGTCAGTATTCATAATAAATATAAGCAGATTTAAGTCACAACTTATAAGACAGGATCTAATTATCTGGATTCTTCTTAATCTAATTACTTGTTGCTCACTGCAAGGGGTGCACCAATACAAACAATCCAGAAAGGCTGAAAATAGAGGAACTGAAAAGGATATTGCTGGCACAACAATGGCAACAGCACAAAAACAGGAGGACAATTTTAGCAGCACATACATCAAACTTATGGAGAGAAAGAATTCTATGTGATTATGAAAGAAAGAAACTCACCAAACAGATAAAACAACCATGAATTCTAGTATATCACAGCAACATAGCCCCAAAACTATATGAATCAAAACTGACAGAATTATAAGAAACTGATAAATCGATAACCAGAGTGGAAGATTCTAACTCACTTTACAAAACTGCTCTTGCAGACAAAAATTACTTATGATTCAGAAGGTTGTGCAACATTGCAGCAAACTTGATCTAAGATATATATATATATATATATATATATATATATATATATATATATGGCATGATGCAGTCAACAAATAGAAAATATGAATTATTTTCAATAAAATAAAAAAGATTTACAAATAACCAACAGTGCAGTAGAACACAATAAAGTATCAAGTTGTTTTTGTTTAAAATCAAATATGAGCAAATATTACCTGGGCATGGTGGCACACACTTGTAACCAAAGTACATGGGAGGCTGAGAGAGGAGAAGCACAGGTTCAAGGCCATTCTCAGCAACTTAGTGAGACCCTATTTCAAAATAAAACACAGAACCCAAGTGTGGTGGTGCATGCTTGTAATTCCTGCTCTTGGGAGGCGGAGACAGGAGGACTGCACAGGTTTGAAGCTAGAATCACGCAGGTTCGAAGCTAGCCATGCTGGCTTAAGAGATCCTGTTTCCAAATAAAAATATAAAAATAGGTCTGGGAGTGTAGCCCAGAGGTAGAAGGGCTTCCAGGAACCCCAGCACCACCAAAAAATCAAAAAATAAAAATAAATAAAACATAGAGCTGTGAGAATAAATTAAAGGCAGAATGCCCCTGAGTTCAATCCCCAGTATCACACACATACACGAAAAAAATATTATTTCAGACCTCAACACAATTAAATTGAAAACTGACAGCTAAAAAGGAAAAATGTGGAACATTTTTAAATGACACTACTAAATTTCTCATGTGTCAAAAGTGGAAATCATCAAAAAATAAAATATTTAGGGCCAAATAAATAGTCTTACACAGTTGTGGGATATATTCAATATAGTTCTACATAAATGTAAAAAACTGGAGGAATAAAAATAAATAAACAACTCAAGAAGATTAAACTTATAAAAGGAAGAAAATTACCTTAATTAAGGATTAGAATATGAGTAGTTTATTAAAGTACTTCCAGAAACAAAATTAGGAAGTAGAAGCATGCCATAAGAATAGAGAATTATTCTGTACAGTGGTAACACAGCTGGGATGTTGGACTCTCACCGAGCTAGTTACTGGCCACAGGCTGCCTGAAGGTGGGAAGGGTAGAAACCACAGGCCCTTCTAGCTCACCATACCAGGTGGCTCCAGGACTCAAAAGCAGTCCTTTAAAGATTTCAAATACAAACTTTTAAGAGTAAAACATACACAGGAGGCTGAGCAGGCAAATAGGATACAAAGTCTTCTGGTGAAATCTTATTACAGAATTTACATAAAAGAAAAACAATTAGAAGAGATGTTAAAGAATGGTGCCCCATGCCTGTAATCCCAGGACTTGGGAGGCTGAGACAGGATGATCACAGGTTGGAGGCAACTTAGCAAGAACCTGTTTCAAATTTAAACAAACTACCAAACTAATGCATGGGTATCTATGTTCAAAGCCACACAATTCACAATTGCCAAACTATGGGACTAGCCAAGATGTCCATCAACAGAAGGATAGATTACAAAACTATAGGATATGTACACAATGGAATTTTACTCAGCCATTAAGAAAAACAAAATTATAAAACTTGCAGGGAAATGGGTGGAACTGGAGAATATTATGCCAAGTAAGATTAATCAGTCAAAAAAGTAAAAGTCAAATGCTCTTCCAATTTTTCCAGATGCAGAAGCTAGGAAGAAAAAGGATCAGAGGAGAAACTTTAGATTAAGAAGGAGATACCATAGAGAAGCAAATAAGGCGAACCAACTGAGGAGAGGGAAGAAGAGGGAAATTCCCTAATATACATTACACACATTTATAAACATATCAAAGTCAATCAGTAAGCCAAACATAAGGAGGAGGGAGAGGAGAGGTAATGGAGCAGGGGAATGAAGTGGGAATTGAGGGAGGGCTAAATGAGTAATGTATACAGGTATGTCTCTACCATCTTGTATCCCATTAAGATGTATGAATACAATGCATAAATAAATAAAAATTTTAAAATAAAAAATAAATAAAATAGAGCTTGGAGTTTAGCTTGGGGGTAGAATGCCTCTGGGAATAATAATAGTTAATAATAATAATAATAATAATAATAATAATAATAATATTAAATTTGGATTTTTAAGAAGGCCTAACCATATGCTATATCAACACTTAAGATAGAAATAACAACTCTATTCAATTTATTACAAAACACAGAAAAATAATGTCTTTGAGCTCATTTTTTATTTGAAAATCACCCAAAGACATTACAAGATTTTTTTTTTTTTTTTTGCGGGTTTGGGGATGGAACCCAGGGGCATGTGACCTCCAAGCTACACCCCCTTCCATATTTTTTATTCTTTATTTTGAAACAGGGTCTCATTAAGTTGCAGAGGGCCTCACTAAGTAGCTGAGGCTGTCTGTGAACTGTGATCCTCAGGTCTCAGCCTTCCAAATGCTGGGATTGCAGGTGTGCACCACCATGCCTGGCTTAAGATTTTTTTTTAACCCATAGGCTAGAGGATTAAAGATAGAAGAAGAGAGGAAGACAGTGTGTTTCCATTGCTCTGAGACTCAGAACTCACCAGTGGGAAAACTGCTTTTTGGCAAGAAAATAAAAGTAATCAGAACTCAACAGGAAAAAAAAAGACATTGAAAATATGATAAAAGTGCATGTAGCACAGAGAACAGGAAAAGAGTGACTAAAAAGAGTTCCATGAGTCTCATCTGGTGAGCAGAGAGCAGAGGCAGCACCATTGTGGAGAGTCCACACCTCAGCTGCAAGGATGCAGTGGGTCTCAGAGATCAACTTCGGCAAAGAAGCAGAATCTTGTCAAACCAGTGATTTCAGAGAACGATCATCTTCCCTCTATGCTTAAATACGTCAAAAGAGTGACTCCCCAGAAAGCCCACCCAAATCACTCCACAAACTCTTGTAGCTGTAATTGAACCTGTCTGAACTAAAAAATGACAAGACCTTCCTGCAGGGAACCTACATCTTTCTTGACAAAACCTCTATGAATCTCCAGACCAACCAGCCAAATTTCCCAGTGAACTCCTGTGGATGAAAATTAAGTTGTCCCTTTCTGCATGGACCCAAGAAGCACTAGTAAAGACTGTTCATCTGGGCAGGAGCCCACAAAACTACAAGAACTTCTGTGGCAATCAACAGACTTATAAGGTCTATAAGTTGGTAAATCATCCCTGCTGAGGTGGGGGCAGGAGATTATAGTCATACATAGCAGAAATGTGAATTAGCAGATAGTCCCTAGGGACACTCAGGTGGGTGAGGCCTAGGGTCTCTGTAGGGTCTCCAGAAATCAACACAGGACCATCAGCAGTGGTGTCTATAGGGTAAAATAACTCAGCCAACCATGCTGCAGGCTTGGAATGCTATAAACTTGTGTCCAGTGGTGTTTAGGTACCACAAATACCCAGGATGGAGGCTAACAAGGTCTCATATGATAATAGCTGCCCAGAGCAGCAACAGTGTCCCTAGGGCTAAGTACAGTGCTAGGTACGGTGCACTTTCTCCCTGTCAGAGTTTGGGACCTGAAAGCAGGGAGGCCAGGGTCCAGCAGGAATTCATATGACCATAGCTACAGGCTGGGAACACAATACTCTCTTCACCAGCAGAGTGTGGTCCTAGCATGCATGCATGCCAATGACTGACAGAGTCACACATGATCATAGCCAAGCAGAGGTGTCCCTAGACCATCAAAGCTCAGGCAACTGGGCCACAACCTCAGAACATATTAATCTCTAGCCCTGCTGAGCTTATTCCTAGTGGCCACAGAAGCTAGAGTTCAGCACTCTTCAGGGTCTCATAGGTTTGTAATCAGCAGAGAAGGGGTGTTATCAGTGGGGCATTAAATACCAACCAGCAAAAAAAGTTTCTAAATGGAACATCATAGTCTCTAGCCATGCTGCATTTGGGCCTGGAGAACACAATGGCCTGAAGCCAACTAGAGACTCTTGTTTTCTTGCTAAGTAAGAACTATGTCTTTTTAAAGAGATCCTTGGAAACAAACTCAAAGTTTTTATTGAGAGATTTGTTGAAGCAAATATATAACCCCAGCATTGACCTTACTATGAAGGGCCAACAAATAGACATAGTACTCTCCTACAAAGAGGAACAGAATGCCAAGACAACAGAAATACAAACCTGAGAATTATAAAAACATAAGAATGAAGACCAATTAGGGAAACACAAACTCCAACAACTAAACAACAAAAGAGATCACCAATACTGAGCTGCAGAAAAAAAAAACAAGAAAATTTAGAATTTCAATTTTCAATACACCTTAGATAGAAATCAGAAAAGTGTACAGAAAGTGAAAAAACATTAATAGAGAAATTGAGGCCCTAAGTAAGAACCATAAAAAAGAGGCTTTGAATGAAAGGAAGAAGATAATAAATGAATAAAAAATATTAATAAAAATCACCTCTGTTAGACATGATCACATAAAAAATAAAGTCTCACTCTTGGAAGAGAGCTCATTCAAAACTGATCACACAGTCAACAATAAAGAGAAGCCAATACCATACAACCAGAACCTCCTAGAAATATGAGATAATATGAAATGACCTAATTTACAGATAATAGGCATTGAAGAAGGTCTATAACCACAAACCAAGGGCATTAGAAATGTCTTCTAAGAAAAAAACAGAAAAACCAAAAGGAATTACATAAAGAAATGGAGACTGAATTGAATGGAGACAGTTTTGAATGAGGTGAATGGAGACAGTTTTGAATGAATTGAAAGACATGAAGACTGAATTGAATGGCGACAGTTTTGAATGAGAACTGTATCATAAAAAAATGAGGAGAAATAAAAGAGAAAAATAATTTTTAAAATCCTAGAATTAACAAAATAAAGACACAATACAACAAAATCTCTGGGACTGCTGGGCGTGGTAGTGCATGCTTGTAATCCCTGTGCTTGGAAGGGGGAGGCAGGAGGATCACACAGGTTCAAAGCCAGCTGTGCTGGGTTAAGAGACTCTGTTTCCAAATAAAATAAGTATAAAAATAGGCCTGGGAGTATACCCCAGAGGTAGAAGGGTTTCTAGGAATCCCAGTACCACCAAAAAAAAAAAAAAAAAAAAAATCTCTGGGACATTTTGAAGGTGGTTTTAAGAGGAAACTTTATAGCACTGAGTGCCCACATAAGAAAAAAAGAAAGTAACCAAATAAACAACCTAATGACACATTTCATAGCCCTTGAAAATCAGAAACAGACTTATCTTAAAGCCAGTAGAAGCCAGAGATAATTACAATCAGAGCAGAAATCAATTAAATACAGAACAAAAAACAATACAGAAAATTAAAAATAAAAAAGCTGGTTCTTTAAAAAGATTAACAAGATTGATAAATGCTTAGCCAATCTAACCAAAAGATTTGGGGGGGGGGGTACTGGGGATAGAACCCAGGGCTATTCTACCTCTGAGCTACACCCAGCCCTATTTTTTTATTCTTTATTTTTGAAACAGGGTCTCACTAAGTTGCAGAGGGCCTCACTAAGTAGCTGAGCCTATCTGCAAATGGCAATCTTCCAGTTTCAGACTCTTGAATGCTAGGATTACAAGCATGTGCCACCACACCTGGCTAAAAGAAATTATTAAATTATTAAAATCAGAAATGAAAAAGGAGACATTACCACAGACAGTAGAAAAATTCAGAAGCTCATCAGAAATCATTTCAAAAACTTATACCACAATAAACTGAAAAACAGAATAAAATGACAGATTTCTAGACACATAAACCCACCTAAATTGAACAAAGAGGATATAGAAAACCTAAACTGACCAATAGCAAGGAAAGAGAAACAGCAATAAACAGCCTTCTATCAAAGTAAAGTCAAGATGAATTCAAATAAATTCCCAGCTAAATTCTACCAAACCTTTACAAAAAAAAAAAAAAGTAAACCAAATAATTTTCAAGTTGTTCTGTAAAATTGAGAAAGATGCAGTTCTTCCAAACTCCTTCTTTGAGGTTAGTATCATGTTAATGTCAAAATCAAATAGAGATCCTTCAAGAAAAGAAAATTACAGATCAATATTATTGATGCACATAGATGCAAAAATTCTAAACAAAATACTAGTGGTACACATTTAAAACCATATCAGGAAAATTATACGCCACAGCCAAGCAGTTTTCAATCCAGGGATGCAAGGTGAGTTCAACATATACACATCAATACACTGTCATTCACCACATAAATAGAACTAAGCAAAGGTTGGGCTCAAAATGGCTGATGGGATAGGAGTGAACCCTGGGAAGCTGTAAGAAAATCAACCTAAGGAGCTCTCCCTTAGCTTTCTGAGGTAAGCAAGCAATGGGTGAGCAAGTAACAACTTATCTATAACAAAGCAAATAATCTCTGACCCACAGAAATAATGCATCTAGATAAACAGAGCAGCAAGCATGAACCGGTGGGGCTCTATGCCATAGCCAGGGGCTGTTAGAGAACTTTATCCTCAGCCATTTTCAGGGCCACTGAGCTCTGTATCCACAAACTGAACTAGTGCTAGTGTGCTATCCTCACAGCATCAGAACTGGCAGAGCAGACAAAGCTCATGCACATGACCCAGGCCCCTCAGTGTCATCCAGCCACAGACGAAGTCTGCATGCTGAGAAGAATGGTGCCCTACAACATCCCCACAAAAGCAGCTTTACTAGAAGCAGCTAGGACCAGGCTTGATCCTAGCACAAGCTCATTGGCTCCACTCTCCAGGTGACCCCATACCAGGCCAAGTAACCTCTGTCGCCCTCATTTGCAGAAACCAAGAAACTGCAATAAACAGTCCATGCCACCTGCACCAGCAGACCATGAGGGTCTCAAACATTCCAGCTGGCAGAGGAAGCACAAGCTTGGTGACAAGAGTGTGTCCCATACAGTCCTTACCCTGCTCAGTCAGTCCAACAGATGGGGATACACTGACACCCGGGTTACATCCCCTTTCCCTCTCTCCAGACCCAATGCCCTACTCTGGATGCAGCCCAGAGCTCTGCCCCTTCCCACCCAGATTCCAGCAGAAGCAGGGATGAAAGGAGCATTGAAGAGCTCCCCTGACTCTGGGTGTGTTCTTGTGGCCAAACCAGAGGCCTTTCCCTCCCTCTGACACAGTACCAGTGCCCATCCACCTTGAATGGTGCTGAGAACAGCCCCACCTCCCCAACCTCATGGAGAACAGCCTGTACACTCTAGATCTCCAACTGCCCTGGGCAGATAATACAATACTGCCATTGGCACAGCTATCCACAGCCACCAAGTCAAAACTAAAGGTCTGGCTTGGGCCAGAGAGTGTCCCCCTAAGAGGTACCATGGGGAGAAACAAAATCTGGACCCAGGACTCAGGAGCATCTCTGACCAGGAACTGCTAACAGGCTATCCTCATAAATAATACAACTTTTGTTATAGACCCAGTGGCAGCAACAGGGAGTCCAAGCAACAAGAGGGTCAACTCAGGTTGCTAAAATACTGAAAAACACTATACAATAAGGCTCACTCCACCACAGACCCTGCAACAGTAGAGTCTGTTCAGTCAGAGTAGCCTTTTCTTGTTCTTGTGCTCCAACACACCCCTCATGTAGACAACCAACTCAGTGCAGAAACAAACATAAAAATGGACCTTATGGTGTCCTTAGGTCATGCAACCAGGATCACTGGGCCTACTGAAAAGGAGAGGATCTTCTCCTTTCCCCACCCAATATAGCATCAAAGATACCTGGTACAATAAAGAATGCACAATTCTTAAATTGAGCTAGTAAGGATTTTCAAGAAGACTCAAAGGAGCTCAAATCAAACTTCCTAGATTCTTCCCACTAAAGGACAGAGGAAAGAGATATTCTATCAAACATGGTAATCACTTGGAACAGAAGATAATTCCTTTTTTAAATACTTCACTAGATATAAAATCAAGTCTCCTCCCTAAGAAGATATATATTAAAAAATAAAAATTATTCATCTTCCTTAAAATTTATATAATATTCTAAATATATTTTCAAATCTTTCTTAAAATTTTTTACTTATATTTTAATTTTTTCTCTATTTTTTATGTTTTTGTTTTTAATTTTTCCTCTCTAATAAACACTTTTATTTCTCTGTTATTGGTAATGTTTTGTAAGTTTCTCTTCTGGTTTCACAATTCTGTTTGGTATATTAATCTGTATCCTCTCCTTCTCTTTTCTATTCCCTTCCCTCTTTTCCCTCTTCTCACTAACACTTATTTTTAATTCATTTAGATTTGTTTTGAGCTATAGGGCTTTGTTTTTGTTTTCTGTCCTATTTGTTTATGTTTATAGTCTTATCCCAAGTTTCTCTTTCTAAATAGGGCCATTTCTCCATGTGGCTGTATCTGTGTACAAGTTAGTCTCTGGAGCCAAGTTCCATTTGACTCTTTACATTTTCTTATACTTTTGTTCTATCTCATTCCCTTCTTCTCAAGTGTTTGTCTCTTTATAGAATACACTGCAGCAATTTTCCTCTCTCCTTCTGATTATTCTCTGTCTTGGACTCTCTCTGCTATACTATCTTCTCCCTAACCCTAGTGCCCACTTGTAATTAAACCTCCTAAGCTAGAGTGAAAACTCTCAACATAAAAGATAGGACATCAAGAAATAAATACTCTGCAACCAGTTCCACCAAATACAGAACAGGCCAGAGAATACTCTACCAAATTTCTTCTATATACCCCCAGTATACTGACATTGAGCACTGGGAAAAGAGGTATATTTTCCTACAAATTGAAAGGAAGTCTGAAAAGACTGGGTGCTTTGAACAACATGCCCAGTATCAACAAGAGAAAAGCTGAAGATAGAACACCCCCCTGAATAAGTAAACAAGTCCTGTTCAAATCACACAACAGCCTAGAGAGGGTAACCAGGCAAAGCAGACTCTAAAAATAACCCAGCCATGCCAGATGATATACCCATTTAAGGAAGCAGTGAAGGCTGAGGTCAAACATCCAATTATAAGAATAAGGCACTTAGAAACTAACACATACTTCATCACAAGCACAAAAGACTCCTGAAAACATGGGGGGAAAGTCCACCAAAACACCATCTGATCCTCATAATCTCACAACAACAGAACCCACTGAAACAGAGATGCAGAGGATACAAGACAGATAATTTAGAAATTTGATATTTAAAATAATAAGTGATCTCAAAAATAAGAAAGAGCATTCAGAAAATTAAGAACTATGTCCATTAAGAAGTAATATAAAATCTGAATAAACTGAAAGAGTCAGTAAATAATTCCATTGAAGCTATCACCAACAAAATAGACCACATGGAAACAGGGTCTCAGCCATAAAAGAGAGTACATTCAAAACTTAAAATGTTGTCTTTAATTTAGTAAAAACAACTAAACAGCAAGATTAGAAACAGCCAAGAGCTTTGGATAATTTTATTTTTATTTATTTATTTATTTATTTATTTATTTATTTATTTGGTGGTACTGGGGTTCCTGGAAGCCCTTCTACCTCTGGGCTACACTCCCAGACCTATTTTTACATTTTTATATTTGGAAACAGGGTCTCCTAAGCCAACGCGCGC
Source organism: Muscardinus avellanarius (assembly GCF_963383645.1). NCBI lineage: Eukaryota > Metazoa > Chordata > Mammalia > Rodentia > Gliridae > Muscardinus > Muscardinus avellanarius. The sequence goes on from NC_137796.1 coordinate 41,216,110, forward strand.
GGCTGGCTTCGAACCTGCGCGATCCTCCTGTCTCTGCCTCCCAAGCGCGGGGATTACAAGCGTGCGCCACCATGCCCGGCAGAGCTTTGGATAATTTTAAAAGACCTAACCTAAGAATAATGGGCATTTAAGAAGGCATAGAAGCCCAGACAAAGGGAAGTAAAAATCTCTTCAGAGAAATAATAATAGAAAATTTTCCAAACATGGAATGAGATGAGGGCATTCAAGTACAGGAGGCATCCAGAATGCCAATCAGACAAGAACAAATAAGAACATCTCTACACCACATTATAATCAAAATATGCAACATCAAGACTAAGGAGAGAATCCTAAAGGAGCCAAGAGAAAAAACCTAGTTGACATTCAGAGGTAAAACTCTTAAGAATTATTCGAGATTTCTCAACCCAAGTACTGAAATCCAGGAGGGCATCCAGTGATGCACTTCAAGCTCTTAGAGAAAACAACTTCCAACCAATAATACCATATCCAGCAAAACTATCATTCAAAACTGATGGAGAAATAAACTTTCCAAAATAAGTAGAAGTTAAAAGAATTCATGAAAATCAAAGCAGCACTTGAGAAAAGACTCAAAGAAATAAACCACAAGGAAGAAATGAGAAGCAAACATCCAAACCAATGAAGGAATGAATACCACCAGATAAATAACTAATCCAAGGAGAACCATTATTGCCTCCGATTTAAAAAAAAAAAAAACTTGATTCAAAATGACAGGAAACAAAAACCATCTCTCCATAATAACACTAAACATCAATGGAATCAACTCCCCTGTTAAAAGACATCAACTAGAAAATTGGATTAAAATTTATAATCCTACTACATGCTGCTTGGAATAAATACACCTGATGGTGAAAGAGATTCATAAACTGAAGATGAAAGGATGGAAAAAAATTTTCCATGCAAACAGAAACAGAAGAAAAGCAGGAGTGGCTACTGTCATATCTGACATAGCAAATTTCAAGCCAAAACTTGTCAGAAGAGACAAATATGAATACTTCTTACAGATAAAAGAAACTATCCAAAATAAAGATGTAACCATATCAAATATGTATGCCTCTAACATTAGTGCCCAAACCTATGTAAACTCTTCTTGACTTGAAGACCTAAATGGACCCCAAAGCAATAATCTTAGACTTCAACACATCACTAATACCACTAGATTGGTCATCCAGACAAAAAATTAGTAAAGATACCTCAGACCTAAAGAACATTATAAACCAACTGGACATAACTGACATTTTCAGAATATTCCATTCAACAACAACTGAATATATAGTCTTCCCAGATGCTCATGGAAGCTTCTTCAAAATAAACCATATTTTAGGCCACAAGATAAGCACCAGCAAGTTCAAATAATCAACATCATCCCTTAAATCCTCTCAGACAACAATGATTTGAAAGTAGAGATCAACAACATAAAGCTCTAGAGAAAATACACAAATACATGGAGATTGAATGCTACATTACTAAAGGGGAGAAATTTTAAAACTCCTAGAATCAAATGAAAATAAAGGCACAACATATCAAAATCTTTGTGACACTCTGAAGGCAGTGTTAATAAAAAAAATTATAGCATTAAAAACCCACGTAAGAAAAACAGAAAGATTCAAAATAAATAATCTAATAATACATCTCAAAGCTCTGTAAAAAGTGGAACAAACTAACTCCAGTGCCAGAAAAAGGCAGAAGATAATTAAAATCAGAGCAGAAATTAATAAAATAGAAAACAAAATGAGACAAAATACAATTCAGAATATCAATTTTAAAAAGCTGGGTTCTTGGCCGCACATGGTGGTGCACGTTTGTAATCCCCACGCTTGGGAGATTGAGACAAGAGGATTGTACAGATTCGAAGCCAGCCTCAGCTGGCTTAAGAGACACTGTTTCCAATTTTTTAAAAAAAGAGCTGGGTTGTTTTGAAAGGAGTAATAAGATTTACAAACCCTTCTCCAACCTAACAAACCAAAATCTCAAGATTAAAAGATGAAAATGTAGATTTCGCCACAGATAATGTAGAAATCCAAAACATTATTCAAAACTATTTTGAAAGTTTATAGATAAAATAGAAAACCCAGCAGAAATTGAAAAATTTGTAGATACCTGAAACTTACCTGAACTGGACAAAGAGGATAGAGAAAAACCTAAACAACCCAATAGGAAGCAAATAAATCAAAACATCAATAAAGGGCCTCCCATCAAAAATGAGAACAGGCCCAAATGAGTTATCAGCAGAACTCTATAAGACCTTCATAGAAGAAATAGTTTCCATGCTCCTCAAATTATTCTGTTAAATAGAAAAAGGAGTAACAATAACATCAAAAAAGATAAAATACATAGGAATAAATTTAACTAAGGAGGTGAAAGACCTCTATTATGAAAATTATAAATCACTAAATAAAGAAATTGAAGATGATTTTAGAAGATGGAAAGATCTCCCATACTCTTGTGTAGGCAGAATAAATATAGTCAAATGGCCATACTTCCAAAAGCTATCTACACATTCGTTGTAATCCCTATCAAAATACTATTTTCATTTTTATAGATCTAGAGTTATAAAATTCATATGAATAAACAAAAAACCCAGAATAGTCAAAGAAATTCTCAGCAATAAGAACCATGGAGGAAACATCACAATACCTGACTTTAAACTGTACTATAAAGTTGTAGTAATAAAACAGCATGGTATTGGCACAAAAACAGACAGAGACCAATAGAACAGAATAGAAGACTCAGAAATAAAGCCCCATATCTATGACCATTTTATCTTTGATAAAGGTGCGAAAGACATACACTGGAGAAAGAACAGCCCCCTTCAACAAACGCAGTTGGGAGAACTAGCTATCCATATGTAGAAAAATGGAACTAAACCCTAAACACCTTACCCTGCACAAAAATCAACCCTAGATGGTTCAAAGAACTAGAAAATATACCAGAAACTTTTGAAACTGCTAAAAGAGGGTTCATGACCAACAGTCCAATATATAGGTACGGGTAAAATCTTCCTCAATAAGATCCCAAGAATTAATAATAGCATTAAATTAAAAAGCTTCTGTGCAGCAAAGGAAACCATCAAGATTCTACAGAGAGAGCCTACAGAATGTGAGAATATCTTCACCATCTACCCATTGGACAAAGGTCTAAGATCCAGAATCTTAATCTTAAGAGCTTAAAAAGCTTATCACAAAAAAAGCACATGCGCACACACACACATACACACACACACACACACACACACACACACACACAATTAAAAAGTGGGCAACCAAACTGGGTACATGGTGGCACACCCACACTTGTAATCCGAGCATTTGGGAGGCTGAGATAGGAGGATCATGATTCACAACCAGGCTCAGATATTTAGTGAGGTCCTCTGCAACTCAGTGAGACCCGGTTTCAAAGTAAAAAATAAAAAATAGGGCTGGGGGTGTAGCTCAGAGGTAGAATGCCCCTGTGTTCTATACCCAGGACTGCAAAATAAAAACAGTAGGCAAACAAACTGAATAGATACTTTGCAAAAGAAGAATGTAAATGGCCAACAAAAATATGAAAAAAAAGTTCATCATCTTTTTTTAAATTTATTTTTATTGGTGCATTGTAATCATATATCACATTGGAATACAAGACTTGAGAGGATATACAAGCACACATCATACAATTAGCCCTCATCCAGTCCCCATCCCATTCCCTCCCCCTCCCTCGATCCCATGCTTGTTTGGTGATTAACTTTGATACATGTATTTATGTACCTCCTGCTTTTTAAAAAGGCTCCATCCTCCCCTATTCCATACCCTCTGATTGGTCACCTTAATTGCTTCACTATAGAGCCCTTTCTATAGCTCAACCTCTTCCTGTTGCCCCTTTCCTCCTAGTTATTGCTGATTACGAGAAGCATCTGGTTTTTATTTTCTGAGATAATTCTCTGTGCATGCCGCGTTGCAAGTACCAATCCCACTCTTGACGGCCCCAGTAGTGACCTGGCTACCCGGTGGACTAATCCAGACCTCGCTGGCTCAAGCAGCGGCCTTGCCTCATGGGAGGCCCTGATTCTGGTCTTGCTGGCCCCAACACTGGCCTAACCCCTCGACTGGGTCTGATCCATGCCTCGATGGCCCCAGCACCGGCCTAGACTAAAGGCAGGCTCTGATCCCAGCCTCAGAGGCCTCAGTAGTGGCCTTACCTCACGGCAGGCTTCAATGTCAGCCGCTGGCCCTGGCACCGGCCTAACCCCTTGGCAGGCTCCGATCACGGCCTGGGAGGCACCAGCTCTGGCCTTGCCTCATGGCAGGCTCCGATACCAGCCTCACTGGCCTCAGCACTGGCCTAACCCCTTGGCAGGCTCCAATCCCGGCCTCGGAGGCCCCAGCACCGGCCTTGCCTCACGGCAAGCTCCGATGCTGGCCGCTGGCCCCAGCAGAGGTCCAATACTCCAACATATAGGCATATGGAGAAACTTCCTCAATTAGATCCCCAAAGCTCAGGAAATTAAAAGAAGAATTCATGAGTAGGATGGCTTTCATTTAATACTAAAAAGTTTCTGCTCATCAAAGGAAACCATTGAGTCTGAAGAGAGAGACTACAGAATGAGAGAATATTTTTGCCAGCTACACCTCTGATAGAGGACTAATATCTAGAATATACAAAGTACTTAGACTTAACACTAAAATACAAATAAATAACTGAATCAATAAATTGGCAATTGAACTAAATAGACACTTCACAAAATAAGAAATAAAAATGGCCAATAAATACATGAAAAAGTATTCATCATTAGCAATCAGGGAGATGCAAAACAAAACTACACTGAAACTCCATCTAACCCCAATCAGAATGGCAATTATCAAGAGGTCAAACAACAATAAATCCTGGCAGGATGTGTAGAAATAGGAACTCTTCTACAGTGATGGTGGGACTGAAAATTAGTAGAGCCACTATGGAGATCAGTGTGGAGGTTCCTCAGAAAACTGGAACTAGATCCACCATATGACCCTACCTATAGCACTCCTGGATATCTTTCCAAAGGGACTGAATCTGAATACTCTAGTAATATATGCATATCCATATTTATATAGTATAATTCACAATGATCAAATTTTGGAACCAACATAGATGTCCATTAACAAATGAATTGATTATAAAATTATGACATATACACACACAATGGAATTCTAGCCAGTGACAGAAAGTAAAGGGTCATATGTGTTCTCTCATGTGAAGGCTAGGGAGTAAATAAAATATCAGAAGGACTTCAGACAATGGGAGAAAAAACTCCAGTGGATCCAGGGCAATGGTCTAGGGGAAAGGGAAGGGGAGAAAGAGAATCAACAAAGGGATCCCTTCCATTGGCATTATATACATATGCGAGATTACCAATGTCAATATCTTGTATGGGGAAGGGGGAGCATGGGGAAGGAGCCAGGGAAAGCCTACCAAGTTCTGTGTGTATGTTTGTCACTATCAATGTGATTTTTATTATGATGCAAGACTATAGTGCACCAATAGGAGTATAAAAATAAAATAAAACCCATAGGCCAATATCTCTCATAAATATAAGTACAAAATACACGTATAATACCAAGCATGGTGACACACACCTGTAATCCTAGTACTTGGGAGGCTGAGACAGGAGGATCACAGGTTCAAGACCCTATTTCAAACTAAAAAATAAAACTGGGCTCAGGATGTAGCTCAGGGGTAGAATGCCTGGATCCAATACCTAGTACAAAAAAAAAAAAAAACCTCAACAAAGTGCAACTGTAGTCCCAGTACTTGAGAGGCTGAGACAAGAGGATCACAAGTTCAAAGCCAACATGCAATAATTTAGTAAGACCCTCTTTTAAAATAAATTTTCTGAAAAAGGATTGGGTAGAACAGTGGTAGAACACTCCTGGGTTCCATCTCCAATAGCATTAAAAAACAAAACAAAATCTTCAACAAAATATTGGCAAATCAATTTCAATACTATTTAGAAAGTATATAATAAATACATCATGATCGCACAAGGTTTATCGTGGGAATGCAAGTTTAGTTCAACTTTGCAATCGATGTAAATCATATTAACAAATTAATTTTATGATCACTTTAACAGATGTGAAAGAAATATTCAACAAAAATCAACAATCGTTGGGATGGTGGAGCATGCTTGTAATCCCAGTATTAAGGAGGCAGACACTGGAGGATTGTGTTTCAGGGACAGCCTTAGCTACTTAGTGAAATTCTTTGCAACTCAGTGAGACACTGTTTCAAAAATAAAAAGACTAAAAAATAGGGCTGGAGGTGTAGCTCAGAGATACAATGCCCCTGGGTTCCATCCCCAGTACCACAAAAATAAATAAATAAATAAATAAATAAATAAATAAATACCATCATAATTTTTTTTTAATTTACAACAGGCTAGGAATTTAATAAAATTTTCTTAACCCGATGAAACTTGATCAATTTAAAAAAATTTAACCCTACAGGTAACATCAAATTTAATACTGAAAGATAACCTGGTCTTCATCTAAAGCCAGAAAGAAACAAAGCAAGGATTTCTACTCTTAGTGTCTCTTATTCAACATCATACTGAAAGTCCCAGCTAGAAAAATAAGGCAAGAAAATTAAATAATCTGAATATAAATTGCAGAGAAAGGAAGATGGCGACCGAGAAAAGCGGGGCTTAAGAGCCCCGCTAACAACCAATCTCCATTACCACAAAATCAGCGCCTTTCATAGCCAGAAAACACCATCACCACAAACAAAAAAATCACCAGGCTCCAGAGAAAAAGCGGACTGAGAACAGAGCTCAGAGCCACAGAGGAGATAACTGGCCTCATGCCCGAGGACGCGGCAGCAGCGCCATACTGCCGGCGGCAGCGGCAAATTCACCGGACGGCTACAGCAAGCCGAGGTGAGCCACTGCAGAAACCAGGCGGGATTTCTCGCTGCAGGTAAAATCTAAAGCTCCCAGTGGCTGAGCTCAGCACACGCCGCAGGGATTCAGAGTGGAAATCAAAACCAAGAAGAAATACACCAGCCTCACCGCCGAGGGCATGGCAGCGGCGCCATATTGCCACCGGCGGCAGCAGCAGAGAATTCACCGAATCCAGTACAGCTACATCTGCATACTCAAGAACAGTGAGTCAAATTGCAGGCCACAGAGGAGAAATCCCAGTACTGTACTCCCTGGGACTTGACCCAGTGGGGGAGTGGCAGTGGCAGAGATATCACACCATAGGAGAACGTGCAACCTGGCACCCCCCACAGTCTAAAGCAGCCTCTATCGACTCTCTGGGTCAGAGACTCTGTGATACAACCCAGTAAAGGAGTAGTGGGGTCTGAGATACTACTGACTCGAGATCCAGAACACCTTAAGTGAAGTCATAGTGACCCAAGGGAAGAACCAAGAGAAGGCACAAACTTCTGAAATCATGGGAAAGAGGAATAATACTGGAGCAATGAATGCCCACAACCCCACAACATCAGAACCTGATAAAACAGAAAATCAGAGATTTCTAGACCAAATCAGGAAAATAACTGTAGAAATAATAGAGGTGCTTCGAAAAGAACTCAGAGAGAGCCAAAAAGAGATAAAGGATGCAATTAATGAAGTAAAGGCCTCAATTCAAAGCACAAACAACCGATTAGACCACATGGAGAACAGAATCTCACTCTTAGAAGATGATCATTCCAAAAATGAATGCATAGTTTCTAATCTAGGAAAAAATATCCGACAGCAGGAATCTGATATTGAAGAAATATGGGCCCATTTTAAGAGAGCTAACCTAAGAATAATTGGAATAGAGGAGGGAAAAGAAAGTGAAACCAAAGGGATCAACAATCTCTTCAAGGAAGTAATAGCAGAAAATTTTCCAAACATAGAGCAAGAGGTTGATACACAGCTTCAGGAAACTTATAGAACTCCCTTTAGACAGGATCGGAGAAGAGGGTCCTCACGCCACATAATTGTCAAAATGACCAATGTGGAAGCCAAGCAGAGAATCTTAAAGGCAACAAAAACAAAGGGCCAAGTGGCATTCAGAGGCAAGCCAATTAGAATCACTCCAGACTTCCCAAACCAAGTCATGAGAGCCAGAAGGGCTTGGAGTAACATATTCCAAACTCTGAAAGAAAACAACTTCCAGCCAAAAATTTCCTACCCAGCAAAACTTTCTATCAAATTAGATGGAGAAATAAGAAGCTTCCATGACAAACAGAAACTGAAGGAATTTATGTCTTCAAAACCAGCACTAGAGAAAATACTCAAAGAGATTAACTACATAGAAGAAATAGGTAACACACACCAGAACCAGAGAAACAAGATTTTCCATCCAACAGTCAACTAAGATTGGTTATCTGTGGAGATTCATTACTTATGTTAGTCTTTTACCTATCTCTAAATTGTATTGTTTGCCTTTATTGTTGTTAATTTTTTGGATTTCTACTTGGAATATTAATATACCTTCAGATATAGCATTTGTAAATATTTTATCCCATTCTATTAGTAACTGTTAACTCTGTTTACATTGTCTTTGGATATACAATATCTTTTTTATTTTTTAGGAAGTTTGTATACTCTTCTGTTGCCTGTGCCATTAAAATCATATCCAAGAAATCACTGCCAATTTCAGTGTTGTGAGGTTTTATGACCCAGATTTTCTCCTAAAAGTATAGTCTTAAGATTTATATCTAGGTCTTTTATCTATTTTGAGTTAATATTTGCATATGGGATTAGGTAAGGGTCCAACTTTATTCTTTTTATGTAATTATTATGTTTCAACAATATTTAGTTAAAATATTATTATTTCTACCACCAAATGTTCGTGGAAACCTTGTCAAAAATAACTTGACAATATAGGGAAGAATTTAGCTCTAGGCTTGTATTTAACTCCAATGGTTTATATATCTGCCTTTAGAACAGTTCTACACTGTTTCAATTATTGTAGCTTTATATGGCTTGAAATCAGAAAATATATATCTTCTAGCTTTGTTCCTTTTCAAGATCATTTTGGGTATCTAGAATCCATATTCCATATTAGGATAGAGTTTTTTTCTGAAAAATAAATATATAAATATATGATAGTTTCACCTAAAAAAATAGAAAAAAAAATATTCTCTGGTAAGAAAGAAAGCAAAAAGAAATATTGAAATGTTATCTTTAAGTCATCAAAAGCTTAGTATCAGACAAATGAAACTGTTATGTGAGATTATCATTTTTAATTTTGGATAAATTGCTATAATACTAGATGTCAACCACTAAGCCAAGCATGGGAGGGAGGGATGGGGATAGAATGGGGTGGGGATCGTGTCGGGGCTGACTGGGCGATGTGTGCATGTATGTCTACAAAAGTTTGTATCCCACTATGATGTATGAATACAGTGCACCAATTAAAAATAAAAAATAAAAAATAAATTGCAGAGAAAGAAAAAATCTCTTTATTTGCATACAGCATGTTGCCTGTATAGAAAACTCAAAAGAATCGGGCAAAGTAACACATATCTGTAATGCCAGTTTTTGGGAGGCTGAGAAAGGAGAATTGCACGTTCACAACTAGCCTCAGCCACTTAGTGAGGCCCTCTGCAACTTGGGGAGATTTGTTTTGAAACAAAAATAAAATAGGGCTCTAGGTATAACTCAGAGATAGAAACCCTCATTCAATTTCCAGTACCAAAATAATAAAATAAACTAAAAGTCAAAAGAATCTATAAAATAATTCTTACAACTAGTAAGTGGGCTTAACAAGATCATATAATACAAGCTCAATATACAAAAAATCAATTCCATTTCTTTGTGTGTGGGGGGGGTGGGTACTGGGGATTGAGCCCAGAGTGCTTTCTACCTCTGAGTTATAGTCGCAGCCCTGTTTTATTTTTATTTTGAAACAGGGTCTTGCTAAATTGATGAGTCTCACTAGTTGCTGGGTCTGTTCTCAAACCTGGAATCCTTCTGTCTCAGCCTCCCAAGTATTGGTATTATAGGTGTGCTCCACCACACCAAGCTTCTATTTCTTTTTTTAAAATATATTGTTAGCTTTCAGCCAGAACTGCTATCTTCCAGTAATTTGCCAAAATGATGAAAACAAAGGGAAAGAAAAGAGGCACGTTGTGTATGTTCTCTATAACTATTAGAAAACATGAATTGTTTCTTTGGCCAGATATATGCAAATCTACAAGAAGGATGGTATTATAGAGATTAAAGGAATAGGTACTGTTCAAAAGGAATGCTTCGCAATGTTACCATGACAAAATTGGAAGAATTTATAATGTTACCAGCATGCTGTTGGCATTGTTGTAAACAAGCAAGTTTAGGGCAAGATTCTTGCTAAGAGAATTAATGTGCATATTGAGAATATTAAGTATTCTAGGAAGTGAGACAGCTTCCTAACAGGAATGGAGAAAAATGATCAGAAAAAGGAAACCAAAAGAAAGGTATGTGTTCAGCTGACGCAACAGCCTGCTCCACCCAAAGAAGCACACTTAATGAGAACCAATAGAAAGGATCCTGAACTGCTGAGACCTACTGCTTATGAATTCATGCCATAATAGTTGTTTAAAAATAACTAAATAAAAGCTCCCTAGGCTGTATAAATGGTGCTAATGAGTAAAAGTATGGTGTCTTCTCCCCCCAAAATATTAAAAAGCAAAATTCTAAGTCTGTCTTAGAATTAATGAAGTCATGACTTCACTATTCAAATTTAGTATGTTTATTGCTGAATTGGATTATTGTATATCAGGTGTACTCAGCTGGTTAAAAAATGGCCAAATATCGCCGGGCGTGGTGGCGCACGCTTGTAATCCCCGCGCTTGGGAGGCAGAGACAGGAGGATTGCGCAGGTTCGAAGCCAGCCACGCTGGCTTAAGAGACCCTGTTTCCAAATAAAAATGTAAAAGTAGGCCTGGGAGTGTAGCCCGAAGGTAGAAGGGCTTCCAGGAACCCCAGTACCACCAAAAAAAATGGTCAAATATTACTTATGAAATTTTTTGTTTGTGTGGTCCTGGGGTTCCTGGAAACCCTTCTACCTCCGGGCTACACTCCCAGACCTATTTTCATACTTTTTTATGTGGAAACAGGTTCTCTTAAGCCAGAAAGGCTGGCTTCGAACCTGCGTGATCCTCCTGTCTCTGCCTCCCAAGCACAGGGATTACAAGCGTGCACCACCATGCCCAGCATTTATGAAATATTTATATTGGCTTGAAGATGGTCTCCAAATTGCCATGGGAAAATTTAAGGACTGATTTTTCTATGTCTGTGAGGAATGATCTTGGTAGTTTAATGGGCATTGCGTTAAATCTGTAGATCACTTTTGGAAGGATGGCCATTTTAATCATATTTAATGAAATTCTGACAATCCATTAACATGGAAGATCCTTCCATCTTCTAAGATCCTCTTCGATTTTTCAGTGTTTTATAATTTTCTTTTACCTCCTTGGTCAAATTTATTCCTATGTATTTTATTTTTTTGTGGGAGATCCTGAGTGGAAGTGTTTTTTTAATTTCTTTTTCAGTGTATTTATTGTTGGTGAATAGCTAGGTTTTAAGAATCAAGAGTTTTATCTGTGAAGCCTACTACTTTTTGTGTGTGTGTGTGTGTGTGTGGTTCTGGGGATGGAACCCAGGGGCATTCAATCTCCGAGATACACACCCTGACCTATTTTTTATTCTTTACTTTGAAACAGGATCTCACTAAGTTATGGAGGGCCTCACTAAGTAGCTGAGGCAGTCCACGAACTGTGATCCTCCAGTCTCAGCCTCCCGAATGCTAGGATGAAGCCATGGTGCACTCTTGTAATCCTAGCACTTGGGAGGCTGAAACGGGAGGATCACATGGCCTCAAAGCCAGCCTCAGCTACTTAGTGAGGCTCTCAACAACTTAGTAAGATCCTGTTTCCAAATAAAATATATTAAAAAATAATAGGTCTGGGAGTATAGCCCAGAGGTAGGAAAGCCCCTGGGGGTTCCACCCCCAGTACCAAATATATATATATTACACACACATATATTTAAAATATATATATTTAATATATATATTTTAAAAATATATACACACATATATTTAATATATATATTTAAAATATATTTATATAAAATATATATATATATATATATATATATAGAGAGAGAGAGAGAGAGAGAGAGAGAGAGAGAGAGAGAGAGGAGAGAGAGAGAGAGCATCCAACTTCTTTGGGAGTTACTTAATAGTTCTGAATTAGTTTAATCATTAATGTACCAGGCCACAGAAAGTAATAGTGTAAAAACATTTGTTTTTGTCCTATAGTAAAATACTACAGAACTTGATAATTTTATCTTTCACAGTTCTGGAGGCTGGACAGTCCAAGATCAAAGTGTTAGCATGTTTGGTGTCTGATGAGGACTTAGTTCCCTCTTCTAAGAACTGTCTTGTTGCTACATCCTCCAAAAGGCACAAGCACTATCTTCACATGCCCTAAGAGGAAAGGGGAGAGAATCAGGTATAAGCAGGCTAGTTCCTCCAGAGTTTTTATAAAGAGTGATAATATTCATTAAAGTTGGGCTAAGGCCCTTTTCCTAGGCTTCCCCAAAGGTCCTACCTCTTGTGAGGATGAAGTTTCAACATGAATTTTGAGAGGGAAACACTCAAACCATAGCATTACTGGATTTAGCTTAAATGGAGGATGGTTTCTCATTATTACTAAGTTGTGCACATTTTATCTCACTTAAAATTAACATCTGAGCAGGGGCATGGCAGCCGTATTGCGAGCTGAGAGCCTGCGGGGTACAGGCTAAGGCCTGGATGGTTGGGGCTGCCAGGGCAAGCACGGGCGGCAGCGGCCACTGCAGGTGAGAGGCACAGCAAAGGCAGCTGCAGCCCGGTGGAGATGAGGAAATTGAGACACAGGTTATCTGAACCAGATAGAACTTAAATGGTAGAATTGGGATGCAAACTTAGAAGTCTGACTCCAGAATCTACATTCTAACCACTAGATTGTACTAGCCCTTCAATAAGTTCTAAAAGATGAATCATGGTTATTCAGAAAATAACAATTTCCTGAACAATACAACCAAATGGTATTGGACATGATCCTTTATCCATTAATTGAAATCCCTCGATGGCAAGGCTTGTGCCTGGATTAACACCCAAAGAATATGCAAAAAGTTTTGATGGACTGAAGAGCAGTGGAAGCTCACCTGTGGACAACCAGTATAATCCTCTAATGGCAGCTGGAGAGAGTCCTGTTGAAACTCTAGCCACATACATCAAATTCTCCCTGCTTGACACTCAGGGAGATTTTCAGGAGACTCCACTGGGTCAGGATGCAGTTTCCAAGACAGAAATACATAGTATAGCTTCCACAAGGAAGTGTTCTTCAGAAAGTGAAAATTGTGCTACTCTTAATGGCGGAGATAAGACTGAAGAATCTGAAGGGCCAAATATGGTGATCCATGTATGTGATGAAGGAAAAAACTTGAAAGAAGATTTATTTCCCCACAAGGTCTTTTGATATCATAAATGAAGCACATTGCTGAATATTTATCCATGGATGCCCAGCACTGGGACGAGGTGGACTTTTCAGTTCATTGTGATATTCACATATTCAACTGGTTGATAAAATATGTTAAAAGGAAAACTAAGGAGAATAAAGAGCATGAGATGCCCACTTTAGAGCCAGAAAATGTTATTTCAGTTCTTATTTCTTCAGTATTTTTGAAAATGGATCCATTAGTTGAACAATGTATTCACTATTGCCACAAAAATATGAATGCCACAGTAGCTACCCCTTGCAATATGGACTGCATTAATGCAAATCATCTTGCATGTATAGCTGACCTGTTCACTCACAATGAAGTTGATGATTTAAAAGACAAAAAAAGATAAGTTCAGGAGTAAACTTTTTTGTAAGAAGATTGAGAGACTGTTTCATCCTGAGTATTTAAATCCAGATTCTCGTAGTAATGCAGCAATATTATATAAATGTTGTTTGTGTAAGAATTTTTAACAAAAGAAACAGAAAGAAGAATGTCTTGCATTCCTGGAAAAATTAATGTGGATTGATATGGAAATATTATCTATGTTCACATAAGAGATAAGACATAGGATATTCATGAATATTTGAATAGTCTTTATGAGGAATTAAAAATCTTGGAGAGATGTGTATTGGCGCTTGTGGGGAACAATCAGCTGGTTGACTTGTTCAAAATGTTATCAGGCATTTCTCTGTATTGAACTTTTATATTGCCAATACTACTCAGAAACAGTGGTTTATCCTACTGCAGCAAGCTCACTAAGCACTATTGGAACTGGAATTTATCCATGTTGTAACCAAAAGGTTCTTCAGTTTGATCCTACTCAGCTTACAAAGGGCTGTAAAGTTAGGGACCACATGGGAGCTCTTCAGGATCAGGGTAATGGTGGGGATATGCTGTCTTGTCCAACTACTAAAACACTCAATCAAAGATGGAATTGTGGCAGGGCGTGGTGGTGCACGCTTATACTCCCTGTGCTTGGGAGGCGGATACAGGAGGATTGCGCAGGTTCAAAGCCACGTTGGCTTAAGAGACCCTGTTTCCAAAATTTAAAAAAATATATAAAAATAGGTCTGGGAGCGTAGCCCAGAGGTAGAAGGACTTCCAGGAACGCCAGTACCACCAAAAAAAAAAAAAAAAAAAAAAAAAAAAAAAAAAAAGTGAATTGTTGTGCCTTTTTCTAAAGATTCAGTTAGTATCGGTTTTTGTGATGGAAAAGGTCTAGAATATGATGTTTTACTAGAGCCAACTACACCATGGGGCCCCAAAACTGGGGAGCTCAAAGTTTTTTTGTCATTGAAAAACTGGACTCTGCAACTGAAACAACAGTCATTATTTTCAGAAGAAGAAGAATATGCTCCTGGATCTGAGGTCACTCAAGATGGAGCTGATGATTAAACAGAGGTTACCAAGAAACAAAGGAAAAAGGTGAAGCCAAAGAAGTTCACTAAACAACCAGAAATGCAGATGTCTTCACCCTGTACACAAAAGAAAGAAAAGGCATTGGAGAAGTCAGCTTCTAGAGATATTTCTCTTTTCACTATATGCTGATTTTAAGTTTGCATGAATATTAAAGAGCAATGTATCTCAAGACTGCATTAATATTCCAAGGTGAGATATTTTAATACTGGGTTAGGCAGAGGGTTAGTTGTTTATTTGGGGCTTTTTCCCCCAGTCTTACACCATAGAAAATAAAATGCTAGTGCAACTTTTATTTCTTTCATCTTTCAGTGCTTATCTGTTGGTCCTCTGAGCTGGGATTACTGATAATTACCTCTTTCCTATGTGAATTTGTTAAAGTAACCTTAGATAGTTTTAGGATAATAAATCGTTTCAGTTGTATTAGACACTCACCATTCAGTTATCAGACCCATCCATGTTTCTATAGCCATCTAAATAACCCCTTAAAAGCCTAGCATGGTGGCACAGAGCTGTAATCCCAGTTCTTGGGAGGCTGGAACAAGAGCATCACAGGTTCAAGGACAGCCTCAGCAAGTAATGAGACTCAATAATCTAATAGGACCCTGTTTCAAAATAAAAATAGAGCTGAGGGTATAGCTCAGAAGTAGAATGCCCCTGGGTTCAAGCCCTAGTACCACAAAAAATAAAAAATACCCCTTAAAACAGTTATGATTGCTAGTTACATTACAGGTGTCTAAAAAATTTCCAAATATATTATATAGGTGAAAAACTGCATACATTCAAGAAAATCAAAATGAATTATTTTATGAATCATGTTTTAATTTTTCTAACAAGGCTAAAAGAGTTCTTAGGGAAATTTTGTTTCAAACCATCATCATATAATCAATTATGTGTTTGGAAATTACTTATATGTAAATATCTGAAAATTTTTAGGATGTACTGTTTCTATTTGTTAGTCTTCAAATCCTTGTAGTTGAAATGACTTCAGATTATTCAGAGTATGGTCTTTGATAATTGTAACAGAACAACAATTTATTTTGAAATGTTCAAGTGTTATACTCAGCTTACACGTACATCAACGATTTTAGTGAATATTTTAGTCAATATATGAAACTAGATGTTATTTGACATTATATGAATGGCTTTGTATGTATTTTTTTAACTTCTATTAGGAAATTTTGTTCCAATGTGTATTTATTTCAATTTTTTGATACTTTGGAAATAGGTTATACCATATTTATTTTCAAAACAATGTTTTTAATGTTTTAAATGTAAGCCCTGTTAAATACTAGAATCTTGTTGTGGTTTACTATATTCTTTGACAAAAAATTTTTTGTACTTGTAAACATTATTGTGATGATCACAATTAGAAAAGGAAAATACATTATTGATTTTAACTGAGGGTGAAAATACACATGCTTCTCTCTCAGGGGGACTTGCACCACTGAACTGTTTTTACAAACCAGAATTTGATTCTTTTTAGAATGTGCTTTTTAACATGTCTGTAATACATGGCTAAGTTACCACCAAGAAATTTTTTTCCATACTGGAAATTGAACTCAAGGCTTTGCACATTTTAGGCAAACACTTTACAACTGAAAACCACCCCACTTTTTTTATTTTTTGAGACAAAGTCTCCCTGATTTGTCCAGGCTGGCCTCAAACTTGCAATCCTCCTTCCTCAGCTTCCTGAGTAGCAAGAATCATAGGCCTGAGTTACATCATCTGGCTTTACCAAAATTTTACTCAAACTCTTAATAGCAATTCTTTTGCCAAATACTTTCGGGCTTTACTTTATGTTAATCGAAATAAATGTTAATAACAAAATTAACATCTTTATCTGTCCTTGAAACAACAAAAAAATACTTTTATTGGTGTACTGTAATTTTACATCATAATGAGGTTCAGAGTGATAGAAACATACACGCACGCAGAAGTTGGTGTACTTTCTTCCAGATTCCACCCCATTCTGTTAACCTCCCCATACATATTATTGAGATTCCTGTTGATAACTTCATATATTTACATAGCATTATTTGAACTTTTTTCTTCATCACATCTCCCCGCATGACCACCATCCTGTCATTATTTTTCTATAATCTTTCATTTATATAAAGTTCCTTCTGGTTTCCAATTTCTCTCTTTCAGAGAAAACATGCAACTCTTTACTAAGATGAGCTAATTTAACCAATATTTTCTAGTTTCATCCATTTTCCAGCAAATGACATAATTTATTCTGCTTTATGGTTGAGTGAAATTCCATTGTGTGTATATACCATAGTTTCATTATCCATCCATCTGTTGATGGACACCTAGTCTGGTTACATAATTTGACTACTCTGAATTGTGCTGTTATAAACATGGATATTGATGTATCACTATAATACTCTGACTTTAATTCCATTATAAATATACCAAAGAACCATATAGCTAAGTCATATGGTGGTTCCATTCCCAGTGTTGAGAGGAATTTCCACACTGATCTCCATAGCTGCTGTACTAATTTGCAATCCCGTCAAGAATGTAAAAGTATTCCTATTTCCCCATATCCTTGCCAGCATTTATTGTTTGTATTCTTGATGATTATCATTCTAATTGGAGTTAGATGGAATCTCAGTGTAATTTTGATTTTCATTTTCCTAATTGCTAATGCTATGGAACATTGTTCATATATTTATTGGATATTTATATTTCTTCTTTTGAGAAGTGATTATGTAATTCAATTGCCCATTTCTTGACTAGGTTCTTTATTTTTTTAGTGTAATGATGTTTATGTTCTTCTAAGTATATTCTAAATATTAGTTATATATCAGAAATGTAGCAGGTAAAGATATTTTCCCATTTTGTAGGCTCTCCCTTTAGACTCTTGTGGTTTCCTTTGCTGTACAAAACTTTTTTAATTCAATGCCATCTCATTTATTAATTTTTGTTATAATTTCCTGAGCTTTGAGAGTCTTATTGAGAAAGTTTCTACTAGTACCTATATGTTGGAGCATTTGTCCTATATATTCTTCTAATAATTAAAAAGTCTCTGGTCTAATTTCTGGGTCTTTGATCCATCTTACTTGACTCTTATGCAGGGTGAGAGGTTGAGGTTTAATTTCATTTAAAACTGGATAACCAGTTTTCCCAACACTGTTTGTTGTGAATGCTGTCCTTTCTTCAGTGTATGACTTTGGCTACCTTGGCATAGTGGCAGGCAACTGTAATCCTAGTACTTGGGAGGCTGAGACAGGAGAATCACAGGTTTGAAGCCAGCCTCAGCAACTTAATGAGACCCTATTTCAAAATAAAAATAAAATAGGACTGGGAGTATAGCTCAGAGGTAGAATGCCCCTTAGTTCAATCTTCAGTATCACACACACAAAAAAACAACTGGCTATAAGTGTTAGGATTTGTTTTTACATCTTCTGCTTGGTTACATTGGTCTATGTGTCTGCTTCGGGTCAATGCCATGCTGTTTTATTATTATTTGAAATCAGTACTGTGATGCTTCCTGCATGATTCTTATTGCTGAGAATTGCTTTGGATATTTGGGGTCTTTTGTTTTTCCATATAAATTTTAGGGATGATTTTTCTAGCTCTGTGAAGAATGACATTATTCTTTTAATAGGATTGCATTGAATCTACAGAATGCTTTGGATAGAATGGCCATTTTGACAATATTGATTCTACATACTAACAATAAAAAACACATTTATAATGTGTTTAGACCATTTACCAAAAAGGAAAAGAAACATGTAGTTATAAATATGACAAACTACATGCAGGACCTATAGAATGAAAAATCACAAAACACTGATAAAGAGGATAATACCTAAATAAGTAGAGTTACAAATTCATATTCAGGGATATTTGATATTGCTGTCAATTGTTCCTACAGTGAACTATAGAGTCAATTCAATTTCAATCAAAATCTTAGCAGAAAGTTTATAGATATTGATAATATATGTCTAAATTTGTTGAGAAATACAAAGAAAAATCTTTTTTAAATAAAAGGGCAAAATTGGAGGACTCTCACTACCTAATTCTTTTCTAGACTTTTACTATATTCATATATTTATATGTACTTATTTACTAGGTATTGAACTCAGAAATATTCTACCTCTAAACCACACCTCCAGACCTTTTTCTATTTTTTACTTTGAAACAGGTCTCACTAAGTTGCTGAGTTTGACGTTGAACCTGGGATCCTCCTGTCAGCCTCCCAAGTACCGGGATTACAGGCAAACACCAATGCACCTGGCATATTTTTAATTGACACATAATGATCATATATACTCACAGAGGATAGTGTGACATTTCAATACATGTATATAATGTATGATGATCAGATTAGGATAACTGGCATATTAGTTACCTCAGATATATGTCATTTCTTTCTGTTGATAATTCAAAATCCTCTCTACTTGCTTTTTTGAAACATTCAGTTGATTATTGCCACCCAGAGCTAGCCTATTGTGCTATACAGAACATGAGCAATTGTTCCTCCTACCCAGCTGCACCCATAGACACATTACAGGCCTCTCTCCATCCTCCCCTCCCCCACATCATTTCCAGCCTCTGATAACCACTAATCTAGTCTTCATTTCTTTGAAGTTAACTTTTTAGTTTCTGTATATAAATAACAACATGTGGTATTTTTCTTTCTATTCCTAACTTATTTCTATTCCTAATTATTTCACATAGCTTAATGTCTTCCAGTTCTATCCATTTTGCTACAAATCACAGAACTTAATTAATTTTATGGCTGAATAACATCTAATTGTTTGGATGTGTGTGTGTGTGTATATATATATATATATATATATATATATATTTGATTATATATATATATATACACGTATAAAATCATATTTTTTAGTTTATGTGTACTGTGGTACTGGAGATTGAACCCAGAGGCATTCTGCCTTCGAGCTACACCCTCATCCCAATTTTATTTCTTATTTGGAAACAGGGTCTTACTAGGTTGCTGAGGGCCTTGAGGCTGGCTTCAAACCTGCCATCTGCCCATCTCTTCTTCCCAAGTACTGGGTTTACAGGCATGCACTGCCACACCTGACTGTATACCACATTTTTTATTCATTCATCAGTCAATATATATTTTGGTTGATTCCATACTGATTTTAATACTTACAAAACTATAGTTATCAAGGCTGTATGACATTGCTGGTAAGACAAACATGTAGATCTATGGGGAAAAATATGTCTAGAAATAGACCCAGGCAAATGCAATCAAATGATTTTTGACACAAAAGAATAGGCAATTCAGTGGAGAAAATATTATGGTTTTTGATGATAGTGAATAACTAGTTGGGTAAATAAACAATTCTGAGCCACCCATGCATACCTTACATTTTAGGCAAATATTAACTCAAATGTATTTTAGAAATAAATGTGAAATTGTAAAATTTCTAGAGAAAAAAAATTGACTTTGAGTTAGAAAGTTAATTCCTATGTACATTACCCAAATATAATCTATAATAGAAAAAAAGCAAAACTGAACTTTAGCTGGCTTTGATGGTACATGCACATAATCCCAGTTCTTGGGAGGCAACTCAGCAAAACCCTCAAAAGGGATAGCAGTATAGCTCACCCCTAGTTTCAATCCCCAGTACCAAATAAATCTGAACTTTGATGAAAGTAAAAAACTTCACTTTCTGAAAGACAAGGCTAACAAAATAAAGTGACAAGCCATAGAATGAGAGAAAATGTTTGCAAACCAAATATCTGACAAAAGATTTCTATCCAAAATATATGAAGAATCTCAAAACTCAATAAAAACAAGCAACCCAATTAAGAGAAAGTAAATGATTTGAAAAAAATTACTTTGCCAAAGATGATATATAGGTGGCACATATACCCATAAATATGCTCAATATCACTGATCATTAGGAAAATGCAAACTAAAACCACAATGTGATACTACTACATGCCTATTTTTAATTATTATTATTATTTTTTTAATTTTAACTTATTTTTTATAAGTGGAACATATTGAAAGTGGTGTACATTTAGATTGTGCTTCATGCCCTTCCCCCCTCCATTTCCCTTCCCCCCTCCCAATAGAGAGTGTCCAGGTTAATCATGTTGTATTTATGCTATTACACATATTCGTATGTAGCTCCTTCATTGAACAACCTCAGCTTTCTTCCTCTCCTATCCTTCCATTCAAGCTTTGCTGAGATTTCCCCTCCATCATCTGGAATCCCTCTGGTATTACCACTACTCCCTGGCTTGGACATATTAGAGAGAACATTAAAACAAGAATTTATAAGTGGGATCTCTTCATACATGCCTATTTAAATGCCTAAAAAATTTTCTTTGAGGCCGGGCGTTGTGGCACACACTTGTAATCCCTGCGCTTGGGAGGCGGAGACAGGAGGATCGGCGCAGGTTCAAGCCAGCAGCTTCCGCTGGTTTAAGAGACTCTGTTTCCTAAGTGAGATTAGTCAGTCACAAAAAATAAGAAATCAGATGCTTTCCCTAATATGTGAGAGTTAGGGAGAAATGGGTCATAGGAGGAACTCTTGAAGGGGGAAATCCTATAGAGGAGCAAACAAGACAACCTAAAGGAGGAGAAAGGAGGGAGGAAGAGGAAAATCTCTAAAACACACAATTTACTTAAATATATCGAAGTCAATCACTAAGCCAAGCAAGGGAAGAGGGACGGGGAGGGAATGGGGTGGGAATTGGGTAGAGGTTAAATCAGCGATGTGTACATGTTTGTACACACAAGTTGTTTACCCCAATATGATGTTTGAATATAATGCATCAATAAAAATTTTAAAAAGAGACCCTGTTTCCAAATAAAAATATAAAAATAGGTCTGGGAGTGTAGCCCGGAGGTATAAGGACTTCCAGGAACCCCAGTACCACCAAAATAAATAAATACATAAAATAAAAACTAAAATATAAAAAATATAAAAATAGGTCTGGGAGTGTAGCCCAGAGGTGGAAGGGTTTCATCCCCAGTACAACCAAAAAAAAAAAAAAAATGTTCTTTGAAACTGACAACTTCAGCCACGAATGGTGGCACATGCCTGTAATCCCAGTACTTGAGAGGTTGACAGGAGGATCACAGGGTCAGGGGACAGCCACAGCAACTTAGTGAGACTCTGATCTAAACTGAAAAATAAGGCTGGGTTAGCTGGATGTGGTGCCACACGCTAGTAATCCCAGTGCTTGGGAGGCTGAGACAGGAGGATCGCACAGGTTCGAAACCAGCCTCAGCTACTTAGGCTCTCAGCAACTTAGTGAGACCCTGTTTCCAAATAAAATATAAAATAGGTCTTGGAGTATAGCTCAGAGGTAGAAAGCCCCTGGGTTCCACCCCCAGTACCACCAAAAAAAAAAAAAAAAAGATGGCTGGGTTGTAGCTCAAAGGTAGAATGTCCCCTGGGCTCAATCCCTAGTACTACAAAGAAAGAAAAAGAAAAAAAACTGACAATTTCCATTGCTGTCACAGGAACTTTCAATCACTTATAAAAAATGGAAAAGTATAGAGCCACTATAAAAAAGAGTTTGGCTATAAAGTTAAACATGCCATATGAACCTGCAATCCTTGGGCCTATGTGTATATAATATACATATTCATTGCTGCATTGTAGTCTCACATAATAATAAAGCCCAGGGTGTCAGAGTGATAGTGACACAACATGCACACAGCACCTGGTAGCTTCCTCCCAGCTCCCTCCTCACTCCCCCTGCCCCAAATGTGATATTGAGACTGGTTGTTATTCTCACATATGTTCATAACATCATGGAAGTGTTCTATTTATTATTTCTCCCTCCCCTCCCATTACTCTCCCCTGAGCCATCTCCCTGGCTCCACTGGGGTTTCTCCTCTATTTTCTAAAACCCCTCTGTATCCAAATTACTCCCTAGCTTCCACATATGAGAAAAACCACCCTTCACTTTCTGTGACTAATCTCACTTAACAAAATGTTCCCCAGGTCCATCCATTTTCCTGCGAATGATATAATTTTTCTTTATTGCTGAGTAGAACTTCATTGTGTTTACATCCCATAATTTTGCAATTCATCCATCTATTGATGGATACCTAGGTTGTTGTCTATTGTGAATTTTGCTGCTATAAGCATGAATATGCATGTATCACTATAATATTCTGATTTCATTCCTTTTGGAAAGATATCCAGGAGTGGTATAGCTGGATCCTATGGTGTATCCATTCTCAGTTTTCTGAGGAATCTTCACACTGATCTCCATAGTGGCTTCACTAATTTGCATTCATTTGTATAAAAAAGTTCCTATTTCCCCAGATTCTCACCAACATTTATTTTTGTCTGTCTTTTTGATGATCACCATTCTAAATGGGGTTACATGGAATCTCAGTGTAGTTTTGATTTGCATCTTCCTAATCTAGGCTTAGGTATTTAACAAATAGAAATGAAAATTTACACTCAAAAAATTTTCCTACACAATTTTTTGTAGAAATTTTATTTATAATCACCAAAAACTAGAAACAAGGTAAATGTCTTCAACTGTGACTAGACGACCAGTCTTGGGATAGGCAAAGAATGGATAATGTGCAACAAACTACTGAAACAACAAACTATTGGAAATAAAAACATACTTGAGCCTCAAATGTACTGAGGTAAAGCCTTTTGAGGTGAATACTGTGAAATTCTGTTTATATATCATCTCATAAAAGGATGGTTGCCAGAGATTGAGGTTAGGGCAAGGAACGGGCAGAATGAGGGGTCCCAGGGGTCATGTGGGGTACTGGATCTCTACCAATTATCCTGATTGTAGTGGCGGGTATGTTTGGCAAAACCCACAAAACCAAAAGAGGTAAATTTTCCTGAATATAAATTAAATATAAAAAACAGCATTAGGAATCAAGGAGAGATAACATTATGAATGCAGTACAGATTTATTTAATCATAAGAAAATGTGAATGACTTTATACTAGTAAATTTGTAACTATAATTGACAACAACAATTCCTGAGACAAATATAAATTATTAATATCACAAAACTGAGATACACAAAGAGCCATTAAATAAATTGTAGATATTGCCATTCAAAATTTCCTCCCTAAACAGACAGAAAACCCAAATCGTTTTATAAGAAAACATTTCTAGATTTTAAACATCATAGTATTAAAAATAAAGAAACTACCCGGGCGTGGTGGTGCATGCTTGTAATCCCCACGCT
Source organism: Muscardinus avellanarius (assembly GCF_963383645.1). Taxonomy (NCBI): domain Eukaryota; kingdom Metazoa; phylum Chordata; class Mammalia; order Rodentia; family Gliridae; genus Muscardinus; species Muscardinus avellanarius. Next base: position 41,240,207 of record NC_137796.1, read on the forward strand.
TAGAAGGCTGAGACAGGAGGATTGCACAGGTTTGAAGCCAGCCTCAGCTATGTATTGAGGCTCTCAGCAACTTAGTGAGACTCTGTTTCCAAGTAAAATATAAAATAGGTTTGGGAGTAAATAAATAAATAAATAAATAAGAAGAAACTAAAAATACTTTCTGTAAACAAAAGAAAACTATACGATTCATGACATAGGACTATAATAATTTCAATACTAAAATCTGATAAAGACAGTATTAGAAAACAAGTACGTATTTATAAATATCTTTATTATATGTGTATCTCATATACATGTGCTTATATTTTATGTGTACATAAAAATATATATATATATATTTATAAGAAACAAGTATAGAATGTGTATGGTGATGCACGCCTATTACCCCAGACTTAGGAGGCTGAGACAGGAGGATTACAGGTTCAAAGTCAGCCTCAGCAATTTATCAAGACCCTCAGCAACTTCGTCAGACCCAGTTTCAAAATAGGAGGGATAAGGGTGTAGTACATCCCTGATCTCAATCTCCAGTACAAAGGAATGAAGGAAAGGAGGAAGGGAGGGAGCAAAGAGGAAAAAAAAGGAAAGGAGAGGAGGGGTGGTGAGAGGGGAGGAAGAGTACAAAAAAAGGAATGTACCAGATAAGATTTGTTATGGGACATGTCATTAAAACGATGTGGTATTATAAAGGAAGAAGCAAGTCGATTAGCAGAAAAACGAGAAAGCACTGAAACTGACCCAAATATAGAAACTTGCTAGGCAGCAGAAATAAAATTAAAAATTAGTGCACAAAGGTAAACTTTAATAATCACCAACTAAAAATGGATAAAAGATCTAGGAATTAGAGCCAACTAAAAATGGATAAAAGATCTAGGAATTAGAGCCAACTAAAAACGGATAAAATATCTAGGAATTAGAGCAGAAACATTGCAGCTGCTGGAAGAAAACATGGTCATCTCTCCCACATACAGGCACAGGCAGCAACTTCCTCAATAAGACTCCTGAAATCAACTCCATAATTAACAAATAAGATGACATCAAATTATAAAACTTTTGCAAAGCAAAGGTAGCCAAGCATGAAGAGGAGAGAGACGACAGAATGGGAGACAGTCTTTGCCAGCCACCCCTCTGACAGAGGATTACTATTCAGAATACATAAAGAACTCCAAACGCTTAGCACCATAAATACAAATATCCCAGTCAATAAATGGTCAATTGGACTAAAAAAAATTCTCAAATAAGAAGCACATACAGCTGGACATGGTGGCACATGCTTGTAATCCCAGCATTCGGGAGGCTGAGACCGGAGGATCGCAGTTCATGGACAGCCTCAGCTACTTAGTGAGGCCCTCTGCAACTTAGTGAGACCCTGTTTAAAAATAAAGAATAAAAACTAGGGCAGGGGGTGTAGCTCAGAGATCAAATGCCAAAAGCCCCTGGGTTCCATCCCCAAACCCGCAAAAAAAAAAAAAAAAAAAAAATGAAACACATATAGCCAACAAATAAATGAAAAAAATGTTCGACATCCTTAGCAACCATGGAAATGTAAATCAAAATTACAATGAGATTATGTTTCCAGTTAGAAGGCAAAAATCAAAGAATACAAATAATAGGCCAGGCATGGTAGCCACACCTATAATCTCAGTACTAATAAGGCTGAGACAGGAGGATCACAGATTCAAGACCAGCCTCAGCAATCTATCAAGACCCTATTTAAAAAAAAATTAAAAGGGCTGGGAGTGTAGCTCAGAGGTAGAATGCTCCAGGAAAATCCTCATTACCTCCTCCAAAATAAAAATAATACAAATAATAATAAATGATGGTGAGGGTGTGGGAAACATTGATACACTATTATTGGTATTGTACATTAGTACAACGCCAAGCCAAGTGAGATCAGCCAGACTCAAAAAATCAAGGGCCACGACTCTTCCCTCTCATATGTGGAAGCCAGGGAGAAAAAGGAAAGAAAAGGGGCTTTATGAGAAATAGGAGACTAGTAGAGTAGTAGGAAAGACGGAGGGAGGTAAGCAGGTAAGGGGAAGGAAACATCAATGTTATGTTTGTATGACTGTATCACTGAATTCAATTATCATGTACAATGCACCAATGAGAATGTAAATAAGTAGATTGTGCTGGGTACACATATATGTTTATGTATCTCCACATAGCTGACATAGATACATTTGTGTGTATATGTAATATACATGTATATGATACATATATACATATGTATATATTTCTACATTTCAGTATTTATAAAAAGGCATTCTAGGAACTGTAAAATCATAAATATAAAAATGTAAAATGATTTAGAAAATTTTCTTCTCCCCCATAAATACTAAGGTACAATTGACAAAACTGTATATATTTAAGGTGTATGACATGATGCCTTTATATATACATGTATTATGAAATAATTACCATATTCAAGGTAACAAATCTATTATCTCACAGTTACCTTTTCTCATATAAGAACATATAAGATCTATTCTCTTAGTAAAATTCAAATACACAACTCAGTATTTTTAACTATAGTTACCATGCTGTTCATTAGACGCCTAAAATTTATTTGACTATCACTTGCCCATTTTTTTTCACCTCCTGACTTTGGCAACCACAATTCCACTTTCAGTTTTGCTAAGTTTGACTTTTTTAGATTCTGCATTTAAATGAAATCATGCAGTATTTGTCTTTTTTTGTCTGACTTATTTCACTCAGCATAATTGTCCCATACTTTAGAAAATGGCAAGATTTCCTTATATGGCTGAGCAGTGTCCGTGTGTGTGTGTGTGTGTGTGTGTGTGTGTGTGTGTGTGTGAGTGCGCGCGCGTGCCTCACTGTTTTTACCCATTCATCCATTGGTGGACATTTGCATTGCTTCTGCCTCTTGGCTATTGTGTATCATGATACAAAGAACTTAGGAGTCTAGATATCTCTTCAACATATTGATTCTCATCTGTACCTGTTATTTCTTGTTGATCATAACCATCGTGACATGTACAAAGTGATAGTTTCATTGTGGTTTTGATTTGTATTTCTTTTTGCTTTTTTTTATCCTGGGAATTGAACTGAAGGGCATTTTTACCTCTGAGATATACTCCCGACCTTTTTTATAGAAAATTTGAAACAGGGTCTCACTATGTTGCTGAGGGCCTCCCTAAATTGCTCAGTCTGGCCTCAAACCCTCAGCTCTTCCTGTCTCTGGGATTATAAGTGTGAGCTTTTATGTTTTCTTTGAAAGTCTATTCAGGTCTTTGTTACTGAGTTGTAGGAGTTCCTTATTTTTCTATTAATGGTGTGCAAGTCTTTTCTCCCATTCTGTAGTTTACCTCCTTTACTGTAGATTATTTCCTTTGCTGTAAGAAAGCTTTTGGTTTGATACAGCCCCACTTGTTTACTTTTGCTTCTGTTGGTTTCATATCAGAATATCTTAAAAACATATTAAGCATAGGCACTAACAAAAGAATAAAATGATAAATGTGTTTACATTAAAAAATTTAAGACTTCTGTGGGCCAAGATGTCATTAACAAAGTTAAAAGATAACTCATAATTTAGAACCTCTCAACATGTATAACCAATATCTTGCTAGAGTTGAGAACACATGAAAATCCAAATGTGGAGATGCACACCTGTAATCCCAGTATTTGTGAAACTGAGACAGGAGATTGCAGGTTCAAGGACAGCCTCAACAAGTAGTGAGACTCTCATCAATCTAGTGAGACCCTGTTTCAAAATAGAATAAAAATAAAATAGAGTTGGAGTTATAGCTCTGAAGTGAAATGCCCCTGGGTTCATCCACAACCCACAGTACCAAAAAAAAAAAAATGCAAAAGAATATATAAAGAACTCCTACGAGGCAGTTAAAAAGAGTTTAATGGCCAAATTCACAAAAGTTGAAACCTTAAAGAACCATAAGCATATTAAATGCTATTTAATTTCACTTATATTCAGAAAAATGCAAATCAAAGTGAGATATAATTTATGCCAGAGCATATCATCAGATTGGTTAAAATATTTAAATCTATCAGTATCAAGTGATGGTTGGAACTGAGGAGAAATAAAAATACAAGCTCTTGGTTGGAATTAAATACAACTTGACAAAAATAACTGAAGTTGAAAATATAAACATCCTATGGTTCAGCAATTTCCCTTCTGTCTGTATGTTAAAGAGCACAGCATATAAGACAAGAAAACTTGATCAAGGGTATCCATTGTTAAAACATAAAACCATTAAGAGGAAAATAAACAGTTGTGGTACATTCATAAAACAGAATAGAACTCTCCCAGGAAAATGAGTAAACTGAATGTATACATCTCAACAGGGATAAATCTCAAAAACCATAATAATTGCATTAAAATATAATAAAGTGACAACACTGTGTATATTACATGGATATATATACATGAGGTAAAATATAAAAACTTGATAAATAAGTGTGTGTTCCTTTCAGAGAGTGGTCCCCAAAGGATGTAGTAAGGGTTTCAACTCCATTAAGAAAAAGGACAGGAGAGAAGGAAGAGAAAGGAGAAAAAATGATAGATCATGGGTTGTGCTATACTTTCCCCATATTTTGTTTATTTTTGTTTAAATTATTTCATAAGCCAGGCGTGGTGGCACATGCTAGTAATCCCCACACTTGGGAGGCAGAGACAGGAGGATCACGCTGGTTTGGAGCCAGCCTCCCTGGCTTAAGAGACCCTGTTTCCAAATAAAAAAAATATAAAATAGGTCTGGGAGTATAGCCCAGAGGTAGAAGGGCTTCCAGGAACCCCAGTACCACCAATAAATAAACAAACAAATAAATAACAAAAAAACATTTTAAGGAAGTAAGAGATAAGGGGAAAAAAGGAAGGAGGGAAGGAGGAAAAGTCTAAGTAGGAATTCACCAAAATGTTTAGAGCAGCTATCTCAGGATGGGGAATCAGGGAAGATTTTATTATTTTATTTAAATTTCATTACACTTCTAAATTATCCCCAGTAAACATGTATGAGTTTTGTAAGGTGAACAGAAACAATAAATGTTCTTTTTGAAAGCACCTTGCTACACTGTTGTGATTTAAAAGCCTAGACTGTGAAAAGGCTTTGATGTTTTGGACACCCAACCTGACTCCGGGAGCACCTTGTCCAAGACAGGTTTCTGGGGGAACTGATAAGAAAAGAAGAGAATTTAAATTTCAGTATCAGTACCACCACCTCAGGCTCTTGGAGGTGAGAGCCTCAGGGGTCTCCATCACGCTGCCAGCCTCCCAGTGGATGAGGCTGCAGCTGCAGCCTGAGGTAAAAGCCAGTTTTGTTCTCTCTGAAAATCATCCTCTGAAAATTGTGGAGACTTTCCCATGGCCAGATTTTCATAGGGAAAGTCACACTGATTCCCTTGAAGACTTGGACAGGTAAAACCTATAGTGCCCACCACATGGCCTGTCCTGTATGCCTCACTCACGTAGGCATCCTGCTTAGAAGGCTTACCCAAGCGCACGCCTGTAACCCCAATACAGGGAGGCTGAGACATAACACCATTTCCAGGTGTTTGAGGCCAGTACAAGACTCTGTTTTGAAATTTAAAAATAAGCCAGGCATGGTGGTACACACCTGTAATCCAAGTTCTTGGGAGGCGGAGACAGGAAGATCGAAGGTTTGAGGCCAGCCTCAGCAACTTAGTAAGACTTTGTTTCAAAATAAAAAATAAAATCGAGCTGGGGGTATAGCTCAGAGATAGAGCAACCTGGGTTCAATTCCCAGCACTAAATAAATAAATACATAAATACATAAATAAATGTTGTGGGTATGGCTTGGAGGTAGAACACCCCTGGGTACTCAGTCTCCAGTATGAAAGGGGGGGGGGAGTAAAGAAGGAGCCTATCACCAGCAAATTTTACATTTATTTTTTAAAACAACTCTAGGAAGTCTTGACTCCATTTCACAGTGGAGAAAACTGGAACTCTGAAAAGTTAATTAACTTAGAGCCACCCAACTAACAAGCAGGACAGAGTGAGCACCCTGGCTCAATGGTGGGATCCTAGGTACAAGAAACAGGCTAAGGAGAAAAGTAATACTGGTTATAGCAGTAGGACATTCCCCAAAGTCCTAACCCTCAAAGATAGTAGACCCAAGAGTAGGGACAGGACAGGGTCCATTTGGAGACCAGACTCTCAGCATCCCTCCCCCGACACTATCCTCCAAACTCAGGGGTCCTTTAAGTAAAGGAAGGTGCCAGTTCACTGTACCACCCGTCCTCCACCTCTTCCTTCCCCTGTTTAATTATCAGGCACTTAATGTTAATATATGAGAAGTTTAAGTACCTTAGAAAGAGCCTAATGAATGGAAATGAGAAAAAATCCCTGTGTTTTCTTCCATCAGTCTTTCTGATTGCTCTTAACTCTATTTCCTGGAAAGGATCTGTTACAGCCAAGCTGCAAACTAGTCATTTTTTTCACCATCAGAAAAAATACACAGTACTTAGAGCAGCAGGGGCCACTTAAGATCTAAGCGGGATGCAGCCCACAGGGCAGCTATTCCAAAAAATGGGTAACTGTTTTGGCAGGCCTTGCAGGTTTCTGAACACCAACCAAAACACAGAACTTTCAGGAGGAAGAAGAGAAAAATTGGAATCTTCTGGCCAGTCTCTGAATTCTCCCCAGACCCTCTACTGCCAACCCCAAGCCTTAATCCAGGTCCCATACTGGACAAGTTTCAGAAAAACTGGAACTCTTAATCCAGCTCCCATCCTGTAGGACAAGTTCAAGAAAAACTGAAACTCTTAATTTTTTATACAAAAATTCCTAAAATTGTTAATAGCTATAACTTACTGTAAAAAGCTTTATTCTCTGGAGAAAAATAAGCAAGACTACAAATTGTCTTTGGCCCCTGGACTACCATATTTAGATACGATATGACAGCCACAATAACAATGAGAGAAAACAGCTCTGGTTTATTATGGCCTTACTACCTGCCCAAACGTCTGTGAAAGGCACCTACAAGTGCTTCAGCGAAACCAAGCCAAGCAGGCGTTTGGGTCAGAGACAACCTGCACTTCCCAGATTTCTCCTCTAAAAGCCCAGAAATGCAGGCATGGTGGTCCCCCAGGTTAGAATTTTCTCCCACAGGGCTTCAGAAAGTATTTGTGGAGGTGCACAGTGATAAATGACAGAGGAGAAACACCCACTATACCAATGTCAAGTTTCTGGTGTTGATACAGTGCTGTATTATTTAGTATGCAAACTGGAGAAAACCAGGGCAAGACACAAGGTCTCTCTTTCCTATCTCTGCAACTTCCCATCAATTTATAGTTATCATCAAAATAAAAAGTGATTTAAAATATGTTAGCTGGGTGTGGTGGTACACGCTTGTAATCCTAGTACTTGGGAAGCTGAGATAGGAGGATCCCAGGTTCATGACCAGCCTCAGTTACTTAGTGAAGCTCTCCACAACTTAGTGAGGCCCTGATTCAAAATAAAGAATAAAAAATGTAGCTGAGGGTGTAGCTCAGAGGTAGTATGCTTTTGGGTTCAACCCCCAGTACCACAAAAAAAAAAAAAAATGTGTTAATAGTAGCCAATTACAATGGCACACTCCTGGAATCCCAGTACTTAGGAGATTCAGATAAGAGAGTTGCAGGTTCAAAGCCATTCTTAGCAACTTAGCAAGACCCTATTTCAAAATAAAAAATAAAAAGGGCTGGGGATATAGCTTGGAGCTAGGATGTCCCTGGGTTCAATCCTCAATGTCAAATTAAAAAAAAAAATGAAAAAGAAAAAATAGTCATCGCACTAAGATAGCACTGTGAAAATTTTTGTTAGATCCATGGCACCTGCCAGAAAGGGCTATACTGAAGTCACTCTGCCCACTGCAGGGTTTGGCTCCCAGCACAGATAGTCTGGCTGTACTCTGCCTACCATTTAAAAAGAAAACTCAAGGAGAACTTCAGAGCTTCAAAAGAAATAGAAGAGACCCTGATTTATCTCCTGGGCCAGGAAGGATCTTGGAGGTGCTGTCAGGATTTTAAGAGGAGAGCAGGAGAAACGATTAAATGTCAAAGTATTTCATTGACTGAGGCTGCAGCAGCCCAATTTACTATTCCAGGAAGCACCAAACAAGGGCAATGATAAACTGAGGGTTGGGGGTGACCAGGAAAGGCTGTGGAGAGAACTCAGCATCAGCAGAGATTTGTGGAAATGTCTCGAAATGGAAAAAAAATCTCTAGTTAAAATACAGCCAGGTTAGAGAAGGATTCAAAATGGCGACTGAGGGACACAGCACTTCTCAGTAGCTGAAACAAATAAAGTTCAACTACTTAGAAAGCAGTGTCTTAATCAACAAAATAAATACATCCCAGGAACCAAAACAGATCCAGGTACCTCGGCAGAAAACCTGAACTCGAAGAAGAAGAACAACAACAAAGATTAGGCACCAGACCTGCTGCAGATACAATCAGGACACCTGCCAGCGGGCTGCCTGCACAGGCTGCCTGCCTGCCCAATCTGCACTCCCGAGCCCTGACTGAAATCACCGTGGCAAGATAATCCGAGACTGAAAACGGACATAGAGCCTCATCTTAAGCAGCGAGCAGCACCCACGTCAGAATTCTATATGCTCACCAGTGACTGAATCACAACAGCACAGGGACTCCCACGGGCGCCTGGACCAAGGAAGCCAGGTACCTGAGTGCGTCCAGGGAAAGTGTGGGTCCTAGCATGCGCCCCAGGCCCAGCACTGGCCCAGGACATCTGTCCCACGCCTCAGAACCCAGCACTGTCCTCACGCACCCTGTCTGCGCCCCGGCCCCCCGCTGGTAGTCAGTGCCTGCGCCACCCCCACCTCTAAAATTGGAGCTTACCTTGTGTGCCTAGTCCCCACCCCCCACTGGAGCCCAGACATCCACCTTGCCAGAGGCCTGCTTTCCAGGCGGCAAAAGCTCTGTGCACCTGTGAGATCTCTTCGGGCCCCCAGCTTCTACACCCCGTGGGAGGCAGAGATCATTGCTGGACACCACGCAGTGCCTGTTCCCCCTTGACCCTTGTGCACCTATCCCACACCCCTGGCCCACCGCTGGGAGTTCCCACCCGCCCAGCAGCCTGAGACTCAGTTCTAGTCTAGAGCACAGCCCAGTGCAACTTGGAGGAGCATAGCAGCAGGCACTAGGCCTCTGTACCCACTCACACCTGGGTCCAGTAATAGCAGTGCACCCAGCCTGCACTCTCGGAACTGGCAGAGCTCTGGCAGTAAGTGTGGGCATCCAGGAACCAGCAACCCTTTGCCCAGGGCACATCTTGGGACCACACCAGCTAGCCCCGTTAGAATTTCCAGACACAGGAAAATCCATCGAGACACAATATCTGCACAGGACCTCAGGGGGAGGTTCCAAGTCTACTTTGGACATCCTCCACTCCTGCTGTAGGGAAGCACAGGCCGGAGTCTAGGATGGTGAGTGCAGAGGTGCTAACTACAAGTTGGAATTACACAGAACCTGGGAATTGTACAGAATCTAATAACAGTGATACCAGACATCCTGACACATAAACCCAAAGCAGTTAAAGGAAAGAAAGGTGTCCAAACATTCAGAGTGACCTAAGAAAATAAAAATAGAGTACAAAGAAAACTAAGAGACATTGGATTATATTCTGAAAACTACCAAAGCAATCAGATATGCAAATATTATATGGACCTGACCCCATATTCGTAAATAAGTAGGACTTTTTTTTTACTTTTATTGTGGATGTTTTGTTTTGTTTTGCTTTTACAGTGCTTTTGTTTTGTTATGGTTATTGCTGTTTTATTATATATATATATATATATATATATATATATATATATATATATATATATATTTGATAGTTTGCCTTGTTTTCTGGTTTCACACAGCTGCTAGTTCCTTTTATTTTATTCTTGTCCTTTTTTCCTCTTTCTTCCTCTTTCCTTCCTTTTTTTGTTCTCCTCTTTTGATTAGTTTTTCCTTTCTTTTTCTTGGATTACATAATAGTCTTGATACCTTGTGTGGATTTTTTTATGTTTGTCTGCTCCTTCCATCACCCCTCTTACAAACTATCAGGTAACAGAGGCCAGAACTTGGGCCCATGGGACACTCTGGAAAACCCATCACTGTGTTGGGACTAAAATTAATGCACATCAAAAAATACTCTCTAGAAAACTTTAGCCCAACTGAAAATATTCCACCCTTATCAAGAAAAAAGCTGGACTTCCGGGAAGATAGTGACTGAGAAAAGCAGCGTTTACAAGTCCTGTAACACTCAATCTCAATTACCACAAAATCAGTGCTTTTCATAGCCAGAAAACACCATCAGCAAAGAAATAAAACCTGTAAATACAAGGGACAGAGAAAAAGAAGGCTAGAAGAACAACCAGAGACCAAAAAATAAACTAGCCCACACTGCTGCGGCGGAGCCATGCCGGCGCCATCTTTCCTTGCAGCAACAGGCTCCAGAGAAGAAAGGGACTCAGAACAGAGCTCAAAACCAGAAAAGAAATATGCCAGCCTCACGTGCAACAGCAGTGACATATAGCCAGCAGCAGTGGCGAGATCACCATGCCCGCGACAGCTCCAGATCCACTTATTCAACAACCCACCAGGCTCCAGAGAGAAAAGGTAATCAAGGAGCTGAAGTGAGCAGCTGCGGATCATCCAGGTATAATTCAGCAGTTTTTTTTTTCAGCACAAAGAACATCTAAACCTCCCAGTGGCCAAGCTTAGCACACCCTCCAGAGACTAAAAACAGAGTTCAAAACCAGAAAATATATATGCCAGCCTCATGCCATATTACCAAAGGCGGCAGTGAGTCCACTGAGTACGCAACAGCTCCAGATCAGTGCACTCAACAACTGTGACTGGAATTGCGACCAATAAGGGAGAAATCCCAGTACTGCACCCCAAGGGGCTTGTGCAGCTTTGATAATCTCCCTGGGTCTGAGATTTTGCAGTCCAACCCAGTGAAGGAGTAGTGGTAGCAGAGATACCATACCCTAGTCGCAGCTCCCCATGGAAAAACACCCAGCCTGGCACCCCATTGGGCTTGTGCAGCCTCAATAAACTCCCTGGGTTTGAGACTTTCTGATACAACCCAGTAAAGGAGTAGTGGTGACTGAGATTACCACAGACTAAGATCCACAGCACCCTAAGTGAAGTCATAGTGACCCAGGGAAGAACCCAGAGAAGGCACTGACTTCTGACAACATGAGAAAGAGGAATAACAATGGAGTAATTAAAGCCCACATTCCCACAATATTAGAACATGTTAATCCATAAATTCAGAGATCTCCAGAAGATCAAATCAGGAATATAACTAGAAATAATACAGGAACTTCGAAAATAATTTAGAGAGAGTATGAAAGAAATAAAGGATGCAATCATTGAAGTAAAGGCCTCAATTCAAAGTATAAACAATCGACTAGACCACATGGAGAATAGAGTCTTGCTCCTAGAAGACGATCACTCCAAAAACGAACACATAATTTATAATTTTAAAAAAATCAGGCAGCAGGAATTTGACATTGAAGAAATATGGGCCGATCTTAAGAGAGCTAACCTAAGAATAATTTGAATAGAAGAGGGAAAGGAAGGTGAAACTAAAGGGATCTATAATCTCTTCAAGGAAGTAATAGCAGAAAATTTTCCAAACATAGAGCAAGAGGTCGATGCACAGGTCCAGGAAACTTATAGAAATCCAATTAGACAGGATCAGAGAAGAGGTACCCACGTGACATAATTGCCAAAATGATCAATGTAGAAGCCAAGCAGAGAATCTTAAAGGCAACAAAAACAAAAGGCCAAGTGACATTCAGAAGCAAACCAATTAGAATCACTCCAGACTTCCCAAACCAAGTCATGAGAGCCAGAAGGGCTTGGAGTAACATATTCCAAACTCTGAAAGAAAACAACTTCCAGCCAAAAATTTCCTACCCAGCAAAACTATTGATCATATTAGGTGGGGAAAGAAGAAGCTTCCATGGCAAACAGAAACTGAAGGAATTTATGTCTTCAAAACCAGCGCTAGAGAAAATACTCAAGGAGATTAACTACAAAGAAGAAATAGGTAATACATGCCAGAACCAAAGAAACAAGATACTCCATCCAGCAGACAACTCAGCGAAGAAGAATAAACAGTATCTCAAACAGAAATAGAATCTTAACATGTTAGGAATTAAAAATTATCTCTCAATAATCACACTGAATGTAAATGGCCTCAACTCCCCAATAAAAAGATATAAAGTAGCAAATGGATTAAAAACCAGCATCCATCCATCTGCTGCTTACAAGAAACACACTTTACAAGTAAAGATAAGAACAAACTCAAGGTTCCATGCTAAGAGAACTCAAAGGGAAGCAGGAGTAGCAACTATGATATCAGACAAGTTAGATTTCAAACCCACTTTATTAGTAGAGACAAAGAAGGTCTTTGTCTTGAAGAGATTATTGATCCCTTTAGTTTCACCTTCCTTTCCCTTCTCTATTCCAATTATTCTTAGGTTAGCCATTTTACTGGTAAAAGGAATAGTCCAGCAAGAGGAAATAACAATAATCAACATCTATGCCCCAAACATAGGTGCAGCTACTTTAAAAAATCAAACCCACTGGGCGTGGTGGCGCACGCTTGTAATCTCCGCGCTTGGGAGGCAGAGACAGGAGGATCACACAGGTTCAAAGCCAGCCACGCACACTGGCTTAGGAGACCCTGTTTCCAAATAAAAATGTTAAAATAGGTCTGGGAGTGTAGCCCGGAGGTAGAAGGGCTTCCAGGAACCCCAGTACCACCAACAACAACAAAAAAATTCAAACCCTTTGTGACATGAAGTCACACATAAAATCCCAATACATTAATACTGGGAGACTTCAACACACCTTTCACAACATAAGACCGATCTTCCAAACAAAAGGTCAGTAAAGATGCCTCAGAACTAAAAAACACCATTAACCAAATGGACCTGTTGCACACATATAAAATATTTCACCCAACTACAGCGGAGTTTACATTCTTCTCAGCTGCTCACGGAACCTTCTCCAAAATAGATCACATCCTGGGACACAAAATGAGCACTAGCAAATTCAAAAAATGTTACATACTTCCCTGTGTCATTTCAGACCATAATGGAATGAAACTAAAAAGCAACTATAAGAAGACCCAGAGAAACAACATAAACATATGGAGACTGAACTCTACACTTCTGAATGAAGAATGAGTCATAGAAGATGTAAGAGGTGAAATAAAGAAAGTTCTAGAAACAAATAAAAATAAATATACAACATATCAAAACCTCTGGGACACTTTGAATGCAGTATTAAGAGGAAAATTTATAGCACTGAGTGCTCACATAAGAAAAACAGAAAATCTTCAAATAAATAACCTAACAACACACCCCAAAGCCCTTGAAAAGCAGAAACAAATGAACCCCAAAGTCAGTGGAAGACAGGAAATTATTAAAATTAGAACAGAAATTAACAAAATAGAGAAAAAAATATACAGAAAATCAACAAAACCAAAAGGTGGTTTCTTGAAAAAATTAACGAGAGATAAACCACTAGCCAACCTAACTAAAAAAAACCTAACTAAAAAAAAGAGAATCAACCCAAATTATGAAGATAAGAGATGAAAAAGGAGACATTACTACTGCCAGTGTAGAAATCCAGAGGGTTATCAGAAACTATACTGAAAAACTATACTCCAACAAAATGGAAAATGTGCAGGAAACTGACAACTTCCTAGATAAATACAACCTTCCAAAACTGAGTCAAGAAGATATAGAACACTTAAACCAACCAATAAAAATCAAAGAGATTGAAACAGCAATAAAGAAAAGCCCAGGACCAAATGGCTTTCCAAGTGAATTCTATAAAACCTTTATAGAAGAGCTAACTCCTCAAACTATTTTGTGAAATAGAAAAAACCAGGACTCCCCCAAATATATTCTATGAAGACAACATCATACTAATACCCAAACCCAAATAAAGACAGTTCAAGGAAGTCTTGAACTATCTATAGGCCTATAACTACAGGCCTATAACTTTGATGAACTTGGATAAGAAACTATTAAACAATACTAGCAACACGCATTCAAAACCACATCAAGAAAATCATACACCATAACCAGGTAGGGATCATCCCAGGGATGCAAGGCTGGTTCAACATACGAAAATCAATCCATGAAATTCATCATATAAACAGAATCAAAGATAAAAATAAATGATCATTTCAATAGACACAGAAAAGGCATTTGATAAAATCCAACATACATTTATGATAAAAGCACTTCAGAGAATTGGAATAGAAGCAGCATATCTCAACATCATTAAGCAATCTACAATAAGCCCAACGCCAACATCATATTAAATGGGGAAAAACTTCAAGAATTCCCCCTAAAAACAGGAACGGAGACTTCCGGGAAGATGGCGACCGAGAAAAGCGGGGCTTAAGAGCCCCGCTAACAACCAATCTCCATTACCACAAAATCAGTGCCTTTCATAGCCAGAAAACACCATCACCAGAGAAACAAAAAAAAATCACCAGGCTCCAGAGAGAAAGCGGACTGAGAACAGAGCTCAGAGCCACAGAGGAGATAACACCGGCCTCACGCCCGAGGATGCGGCAGCAGTGCCATACTGCCGGCAGCAGCGGTGAATTCACCTAACGGCTACAGCAAGCCGAGGTGAGCCACTGCGGAACAGCCAGGCAGGATCTTTCGGCGCAGGGAGTATCTAAAGCTCCCAGTGGCTGAGCTCAGCACACGCCGCAGGGACTCAGAGTGGAACTCAAAACCAAGAAGAAATAAGCCAGCTTCACGGCCAAGGGCGTGGCATCAGCGCCATATTGCCACTGGCAGCAGCAGCAGTGAATTCACCAAGTCCAGTACAGCTACATCTGCGTACTCAAGAACAGTGAGTCAAATTGCGGGCCCCAGAGGAGAAATCCCAGTACTGTACTCCCTGGGACTTGACCCAGTGGGGGAGTGGCGGTGGCAGAGATATCACACCATAGGAGAAAGTGCAACCTGGCACTCCCCATAGTTTAAAGCAGCCTCTATTGACTCTCTGGGTCGGAGACTCTGTGATACAACCCAGTAAAGGAGTAGTGGGGTCTGAGATACTACAGACTTGAGATCCAGAGCACCTTAAGTGAAGTCATAGTGACCCAATGGAAGAACCCAGAGAAGGCACAAACTTCCAAAATCATGGGAAAGAGGTATAATACTGGAGCAATGAATGCCCACAACCCCACAACATCAGAACCCGATAAAAAAGAAAATCAGAGATTTCTAGAAGATCAAATCAGGAAAATAACTGTAGAAATAATAGAGGTGCTTCGAAAAGAATTCAGAGAGAGCCAAAAAGAGATAAAGGATGCAATTAATGAAGTAAAGGCCTCAATTCAAAGCACAAACAACCGATTAGACCACATGGAGAACAGAATCTCGCTCTTAGAAGATGATCATTCCAAAAATGAACGCATAGTTACTAATCTAGAAAAAAATATCCAACAGCAGGAATCTGACATTGAAGAAATATGGGCCCATTTTAAGAGAGCTAACCTAAGAATAATTGGAATAGAGGAGGGAAAAGAAAGTGAAACTAAAGGGATCAACAATCTCTTCAAGGAAGTAATAGCAGAAAAATTTCCAAACATAGAGCAAGAGGTTGATACACAGGTCCAGGAAACTTATAGAACTCCCTTTAGACAAGATCAGAGAAGAGGATCCCCATGCCACATAATTGTCAAAATGACCAATGTGGAAGCCAAGCAGAGAATCTTAAAGGCAACAAAAACAAAGGGCCAAGTGGCATTCAGAGGCAAACCAATTAGAATCACTCCAGACTTCCCAAACCAAGTCATGAGAGCCAGAAGGGCTTGAAGTAACATATTCCAAACTCTGAAAGAAAACAACTTCCAGCCAAAAATTTCCTACCCAGCAAAACTTTCTATCAAATTAGATGGAAAAATAAGAAGCTTCCATGACAAACAGAAACTAAAGGAATTTATGTCTTCAAAACCAGCGCTAGAGAAAATACTCAGAGATTAACTACAAAGAAATAGGTAACACACACCAGAACCAGAGAAACAAGATTTTCCATCCAACAGACAACTAAGATTGGTTATCTGTGGAGATTCATTATTTATGTTAGTCTTTTACCTATCTCTAAATTGTATTGTTTGCCTTTATTGTTGCTAATTTTTAGGATGTCTAGTTGGAATATTAATATACCTTCAGATATAGCATTTGGAAATATTTTATCCCATTCTATCAGTAACTTTTAACTCTATTTACATTTTCTTTGGGTATACAATATTATTTTTAATTTTTAGGGAGTTTGTTTACCCTTCTGTTGCCTGTGCCATTGAAATCATATCCAAGAAATCACTGCCAATTTCAATGTTGTAAGGTTTTATGACCCAGATTGTCTTCTAAAAGTTTATAGTCTTAAGATTTATATTTAGGTCTTTTATCTATTTTGAGTTAATACTTGTATATGGGATTAGGTAAGGGTCCAATTTTATTCTTTTCCATGTAATTATTATTTTTCAACAATATTTAGTTAAAAGATTATTATTTCCACCACCAAATGTTCGTGGAAACCTTGTCAAAAATAACTTGATAATATAGGTAAGAATTTAGCTCTAGGCTTGTATTTAACTCCAATGGTTTATATATCTGCCTTTAGAACAGTTCTACACTGTTTCAATCATTGTAGCTTTATATGGTTTGAAATCAGAAAATATATATCTTCTAGCTTTGTTCTTTTTCAAGATCGTTTTGGGTATCTAGAATCCATATTCCATATTAGGATAGATTTTTTTCTGAAAAATAAATATATAAATATATGATAGTTTCACCTAAAAAATAGAAAAAAATATTCTCTGGTAAGAAAGAAAGCAAAAAGAAATATTGAAATGTTATCTTTAAGTCATCAAAAGCTTGGTATCAGACAAATGAAACTGTTATGTGAGATTATCATTTTTAATTTTGGATAAATTGCTATAATACTAGATGTCAACCACTAAGCCAAGCATGGGAAGGAGAGATGGGGAGAGAATAGGGTGGGGATCGGTGGGGGGGGGGGGGCTGACTGGGTGATGTGTGCATGTATGTCTACAAAAGTTTGTATCCCACTATGATGTATGAATACAGTGCACCAATAAAAAAAAAGAAAGAAAGAAATAGAAAAAAAAAACAGGAACGAGACAAGGATGTCCATTATCAACATTTCTCTTCAATATAGTACTAGAGACTCTAGCCAGAGCAATAAGGCAAGAAAAGAAAATCAAAGGAGTACAAATAGGAAAAGAAGAACTCAAGCTTTCACTATTTGCAGATGACATGATACTATATTTAGAAAACCCAACAAACTCAACAAAAAGGCTTATAGAACTGAAGTGTCTGAATACAAAATAAATCTTTAAAAAATCAGAAGCTTTCCTGAACACCAACCATCAATCCACTGAAAAAGAAATTCAGAAAACACTTCCACTCAGAATCTCCTACAAAAAAATAAAATACTTAGGAATAAACTTAACCATGGAGGTAAAAGATCTCTACAAAGAAAATTATAAAACATTGAAAAAAGATATCGAAGAAGATCTTAGAACATGAAAAGATCTTCCATGTTCATGGATTAGCAGAATATCATTAAAATGGCCATACTCCAAAACGTGATCTACAGATTCAATGCAATGCCCATTAAATTACCAAGATCATTCCTCACAGACATAGAAAAATCAGTCCTGAAATTTATTTAGAATAAAAAAAAGCCCAGAATAGCCAAAGTAGTTTTCAGCAACAAAAACCATGCAGAAAAAAAAATCACAATACCTGACTTTAAACTATACTACAAAGCCATTGTAATAAAAACTGCATGGTATTGGCACAAAAACAGATACATAGACCAATGGAGCAGAATAGAAGACCCAGAAACAAGTCCACACACTTTCAACCAATTGATTTTTTACAAAGGGGCCAAAAACATACACTGGAAAAAAGATAGCCTGTTCAACAAATGGCATTGGCAAAATTTTTAACCATATGCAGAAAATTGGAAATTAATCCCATTTTCTCATCCTGCACAAGAGTCAATTCAAGATGGATCGAAGTCTTGGAAATCAAACCAGAGACCTTGAAGCTCCTTTACGAGGGAATAGGTCCAACATTGCAACACATAGGCAAAGATAAACACTTTCTCAACAAGACCCCAAAGGCACTAATTAAAAGGCGAAACAACATGTGGGATTGCATGAAACTGAAGAGCTTCTGTTCAGCAAAGGAAACTGTCAAGAACCTCAACCAAGAGCCAACAGAATGGAAGATTTTTGCCACTTACCCCTCCGATAGAGGACTAATATCTAGAATATACAGAGAACTCAAGAAACTCAACACTAAGAAAACTACCCTGAGATTTCACCTAACTCCAACTAGAATGGCAATCATTCAAAACACAAACAACAAATGCTGGTGAAGATGTGGAGAAGTGGAACTCTAAAACATTGTTGGTGGGATTGCAAATTAGTGCAACCACTTTGGAAAACAGTATGGAGAATCCTCAGAAGAATGGGAACAAATCTACCATTCGATCCAGCAATACTACTTCTGAGTTATCTACCCAAAAGATAGGAAACCAAACTACCAAACTAATGCATGTGTATCTATCTTCATAGCTGCACAATTCACCATAGCCAAACTATGAAACCAGCCAAGATGGCCATCAACAGATGAAAGGATTACAAAACTGTGGGATATGTACACAATGAAATTTTACTCAACCATCAAAAAAAAAAAACTCAATTACATCATTTTCGGGGAAATGGATGGAGCTGGAGAACATTATGGTAAGTGAGATTATTCAGTCACAAAAAATAAGAAATCAGATGCTTTCCCTAATATGTGAAAGCTAAGGAGAAATGGGTCATAGAAGGAACTCTAGATGAAAAAGGAAATCCTATAGAGGAGCAAACAAGACAACCTAAATGAGGGGATGGAAGGGGGGAAGAAGGAAAATCTCTAAAACACACAATGTACTTAAACATATTGAAGTCAACCACTAAACCAAGCAAGGGAAGGTGGGATTGGGAGGGATTGGGGCAGGAATTAGGTAAGAGTTAAATCAGTGATGTGCACATGTATGTACACAAAAGTTTTTTTACCCCAATAAGATGTATGAATATAATGCACCAATAAAAAATTTTTAAAAAAGAAAAAAGCTAAAATAATAAGAGATGATGAGGAAGTAGAGGAGGAGGAGATAGAGGAGAAAGGGAGAGAAGGATGGAGGGTGAAATGATGGAAGGAGAGAAGAAGGGGAGGAAGGAAGGAAGTAAAGAAGGAAAAAAAGAAAGGGAAGGAGGACAAAGGAACAGGGGGAGAGACTTAAGAACAACTTAAGAAAAATGCCAACCACCTTTAACTTCAACATATCTGCTAACATAATTTCAGAATTATTTAGTGTCCTCAAGACCTTAAAAGTTATTCTTACCTCACACACCCTCCCCTTGGCCCATAGCCATGATCAGCTGTGTGATATATATACATTTCTGTCTCTAATTAGAATTAACTTATTATTTTATTTTTAAACAGCTTTACTGAGATGAAATTTATAAAACACAAAATGTACTCAAAACTACTTTACAGAATGTATAGTGAGAAATTAAAAGCTAAGCAGTTATTGGGAGAAAATAACCATTCCCTGCCAATCTGCCTGGAACACACAACTCCTGCTGGTATGGAAGCCAAGGTCCCAAGACTATCATCTGGTGCTAGATCTTCTGGTCATCAATCAAGTAACGTCTCCCTGCATGCAATGGTGCCCTCAGCCTCCTCCTAGCCACCACCACCTGACTCAGCTACCTGGATCTCAAGGATGCTTTCTTTAGTTTGTGACTCTCCCCTGCCAGGCAGGAACTCTTGGCCTTCAAGTGGGAAGATCCAAATTCAGGAGCAAAAAGCCTGGTCACCTGGACTAGACTGGTGCAGGAGTTCAAAAATTCTCCAATAATCTTTGGGAAAGTCCTTGCAAAGCTCTCCTAACTTCTTTTCCCTCTCATAAAATAGGCTGTATACTCCTCCAGAATGTAGATGACCTCCTGTTGTCACATAAAACTTTAAAAGGATGTGCAAAAAGCACTGCTGCCCTTGTGCACCATTTAGTCCAGTGTAGATATAAAGTCTCCAGGGAAAAGCCCAAATATACCAGAGGGTCATAAAGTACTTTGGATCCCATTTAGAATAAGGAGAACAACTTTTAGGGACCAAGAGAAAAGAGGTAATTTGAGCCATTCTGGTGACAAATTTCAGGAAGACCTTAAAAGAATTCTTAGGAGCCCTGGGGTTCTGCCAACTCTGGATCCCCAACTTCTCTGTGATTGCTAAGCTGCTATATGAAGCCACAAAGCGGGGAGGGGAAAGAAACCTCTAGTCTTGGAAGAGGACCAACAGACAGCATTCAGCCTACTAAAGAAAAATCTATAAGAAGCCCCAGCACTGGTCTTCCCAGACCTAGACAAACCATTCACTCTGTATATCTCAGATAAAAACAAAAATGCAGTTGGAGACCTGGTACAAAAGCCAGGGTCATGGGAACATCAGTTGCTTGACTCTCAAAACAGTTGGATGGAGCTGTGAATGGATGGCTGCTGTGTCTGTGTGCTGTAGCTTTAATGGCACTGCCTAAAAGGCTGACAAAATGACACTTGGACAATCCCTCTGTATCAGCATGCCCCATTCAGTCCTCACCCTCATGAATGCTAGAGGACACCATTGAATGATAAATACCCACCTAATCAAATACCAAAGTCTCCTGTGTGAAAACCCACACATCATACTGGAAATCATAAGCACCATAAACCTTCTCTGCTCCATAAAGGTGGGGGGCACTAATGATTGCGAAGAAGTAATTGCTCAGGTATATTCAGATTGGCCTGATCTAAAGGATCAGCCTCAGCAGGGTGTGGTGGCGCATGCTTGTAATCCCTGCACTTGGGAGGCAGAGACAGGAGGATCACGCAGGTTCGAAGCCAGCCATGCTGGCTTAAGAGACCCTGTTTCCAAATAAAAAAGTATAAAATAGGTTTGGGAGTGTGGCCTGGAGTTCTGGGCTTCCAGGAACCCCAGTACCACCAGAAAGAAAGAAAGAAAGAAAGAAAGAAAGAAAGAAAGAAAGAAAGAAAGAAAGAAAGAAAGAAAGAAAGAAAGAAAGAAAGAAGGGAGGGGAGGAAAGAAAGAAAGAAAGAAAGAAAGAAAGAAAGAAAGAAAGAAAGAAAGGAAGGAAGGAAGGAAGGAAGGAAGGAAGGAAGAAAGAAAGAAAGAAAGAAAGAAAGAAAGAAAGAAAGAAAGAAAGAAAGGCAGGAAGGAAGGGTCAGCCTCTTAAAAGCTCAGATTTGGAGATCTTTGTGGATAGTAGTAGTTATGTCACGCCAGTGGGGGCCCAGTAGGCCATATATGTGGTGCTCACCCTTGAAGCCATCTTAGAGGTAAAATCCTTGCCACAAGGAGTTTCAGTCCAAAAGGCTGAACTCATTGCATAAACTTGAGCCTTAGAACTAAATAAAGAAAATATCGACACTGACTCTAGGTATGCCTTCCTCATTCTATGTGCTCATGGAGCATTACCCCCCCCCAAAAAAAGAAGACTCCAAATTCCAGAGGGAAAGAATTAAAATACCCACAGGAGATCCTACAACTCCTTGAGGCCATCTGGAAACCCAAGCAGGTAGTAGCCATTCACTTCCAAGGACACCAAAGGGGAAAAACAACAGAGGCCTGATGGATGGTTTTGCCTAGCAGATTCCTCCCACTAGGTGCACCCCTAGTTAAAAAGAAAAAACTCACAAGTCCACCCACCTGGGTCAAGAAAATATGTTAAAAAGTATCTCCTTGGAAGATATTTCTACTCATCATTTGTCAGGTTTGACCAAAAAGACAAGTCAACATTATACTCTTTGCAGTCAGCACAATCCAGTATAAGGACCAGGACTGCCTCCTAGAGCCAGTTGCAGCCACCCCTTGGGAGATATTCAATGGATTTTTCTGAAGTGCTCTGATGTGGAGACTACTAGTACCTACTAGTGATAGTATGCAGACTTTCTGGATGGTAGAAGCTTTTTCATGCAGTACTGAAAAATCTTGAGAAGTAGTCTGGATCTTGCTTTGAAAAATAATCCCCTGGTTTGGCTTGCTTTTGTGAATAGGCTCAGATAATGGCCCAGCCTTCATCTCAAAAGTTGTTCAGGCTATAGCAGTAATTCTCAACATTACAAACATTACATGGAAGTTTCATGAAGACTCTTGCCCACAAAGCTCAGGAAAAGGTGAGAGTTTGAACCAGACCTTAAAAATGGGGTTGGAGCCGGGCGTGGTGGCGCACGCTTGTAATCCCCGCGCTTGGGAGGCAGAGACAGGAGGATCGCGCAGGTTCAAAGCCAGCCACGCGCGCTGGCTTAGGAGACCCTGTTTCCATATTTTTAAAAAAATGTAAAAATAGGTCTGGGAGTGTAGCCCGGAGGTAGAAGGACTTCCAGGAACCCCAGTACCACCAAAAAAAAAAAAAAAAAAATGGGGTTGGAGGGGCCAGGCGGAGGAGCTTGCTTGTAATCCCCGCCCCTTGGGAGGAGGAGACAGGAGGATCGCGCAGGTTCATAGTCAGCCTCGCTGGCTTAAGAGACCCTGTTTCCAAAAAAATTTTTTTAAAAAGGTCTGGGAGTGTAGCCCAGAGGGAAAGGGGCTTCCAGGAACCCCAGTACCACCAAAAAAAAAAAAAAAAAAAAATGGGGTTGGAAAAAATTGTTAGGAAAATAACTCACCTGGCTATATTCCCCTAATACTGTTTAAAATTAGTTGCTCCCCAGTTAAACAGATGTGGTACTTGCCTAATGAAGTATTGTATGCCCAGCCTTTCCCCATATTGTTTTCTCCTTGGGAAGCTTTGAGAAAGTGAGGAGACCAAGTTGCATTAGCTAATGTTCAGGCTATAAAAAATCACCCAAAAACTTTTCCCTTGGGTCTTAGATAGGGCCCCAATAAGTCTTTTCTCCTCCATCCCACATTCCAGCCTAGGGATTCAGTATGGGCAAGAGACTGGAATCTGACTCCACTAAAAGTGCAGTGGAAGGAACACTTTACTATTACCTTAGCTATCCCCACAGCTGCAAAAGTAGGAAGCATACTTCACTGGATCTATCACATCCTCCTCAAAAGGGTCACCCCAGCATGGCTGTGGGAAGCTGCAATGGACCCAGACAACCCCTGCCACCCGACCCTGGGAAAGATGCCATGCCCTTCCCTGGCCACACCTGGGAAGCTGACATGTCAATACAAGCAGAAGCTGAAGAGATGCGTCTTCCTCATATGGACTTTACCAGGGTTATCCAAAATGAGCCCAGCCATATCCTTTTCATCCCTTCTCACTGCTGGTAGGTTCCAACAGTCCTAAACTACACTCCCACTCTCTCTCACACATACACCTAATAATGGAAACTCAAAATATGAGACCTACAACAGGTGTTATGGTGGAATCTCAAAGGAGGGGATGAAGCAGGAGCCTAAGATGGCACTGCCCTACACCTACCATGTGATTGTAGGTGGTTGTAGGTGTGTAAATCACACATCTGCCACATGGGAACAGTTAGAGGAAATCAGGCTCAGGAAAAGAAACTGAAACCCAAGTCAAGCTTTCATACCTGCGAAGCCAATGAAGATGTGCCCAGTAGTTGCCCTTATGATATATAATCTGTATAATGATGCCATTTGCGGCCTAGACATCAGATTTTAGTCCTCTGAGTCCCACTGGTGAAAATAAAGGAATTCTCCTTCCCAACCTAGTCTCCAGGTTATCATCTTTCCACACTTGTCCCCCTGCAACATGCACAGAATTGGACCTTCCCTACAAGTGGCTTCAGTGGAACTTCCCTTTGGTCCCTTTCCTAAAGGAAAGCCAAGGGCATATGGATTCCAGAGCTGACTGCATATGACCAGATTCCAGACCTCCCTGCAGCCTAAGAGCCCCAATTTTTCATTGCACAAATTATTTCTAAGAAAGCTGCTGAAAAAGAATTTGGGGCTATAATTAGAATAATGCCCTAAAGGATTACATTCACAAATGTAATTACATAATCATTTAAGAGTTAAATGGCACCATAAAACAGCATAGTGTTCTGAAGAGTAGTATAAGGGGAAGTCCCAGGAGCCTCTTGTGGAGCTGGGGATTCCACGACCTCTTCCTTATGCCAGCTTAGCCCAGAAATAATCAAAGATGAATATGAAGATCCTTCATTCCTCAGTGAGTTTTGTCTTGAGTATCAGTTGACCACAGACTTAGTGGATAATGGGCACGCTGCCAATGACTACCCAAGCTGGTTCTCAACCAGTTCCCATTACAGATACTAGGAAAGAAATGGAAGGCTTGGGATCCATCAGGTATTTTCTGTCTGTGACACATGTGTGGTTGTAGGAATAGCGAGCCAGCCACATTGGGAAAGAGTATACGTCTATTTCCTTACTCTCCTGAAGCCTGAATAGCACTAACATTTTGGAGATTTTAAAATTAGATAAAGGCACTGAGTTGCTACTGTTTCACATACGAGTTCCACATGCTGACACACACTTTGGGCTCTACACATGTCCTGATCCTCTATCATTCTTCTCTCTCTGACAGCAGTGATCTGTTCAATAAGCTGTGCTTCCGATAACTTTGTGAGATGTTCCATATGTTTATATCCACAACTCAGAGAAAATATCTTTTATCAGTCCAAGTGTCCTAAATTTTGTTCCAGAAAAAACTGGTAGCTGTATAAGTAGATCACAGCTTTTGAAAGCCGTGACGATAAATCACATTAATTTGGGCCCCATTAATCTGAAGTATGTGCTAATCCCATAGGCCTAGGAGGAAGCTTAGCTTTGAAGAAAAAGTTTGCTTTCTAAGCAAAGAAGGATGCAAACAAGCCACAGTAAGTATAGCCTATTTAGAATCAGATGTTGTTCTTAAAGAAAAGGTGCACAATAAGGTAGCCTGCTTGGACTCCTGATTCCCCAGCTCACCCTCCATGTTAGACACCAATCAATCTACTTACAGCATAGTACACAACTTGGCTCCCTCACTCATTCCAGCAACTAAAGTGTCTCTTCCAATACTGGCATCAGAAGTAGAAATGCACCTGGAGATCCACTGGTCCCACGGCCTCCTTGGGTAAACCGAGGCCCCAGAGGAGAAGGAACCAGCCCAAAGTTATACATCCAACAGTTCAGCCTGATTCTCTTAATCGTCTTAGCTTGCGGCTTTGTCTCCCAAAAAGGTTCATATTACAGCCCAACCTCTCACTGAGAGACTTTGGACAAGTTACCAGACCAGGTGGGTTTCTTTTACCCCTCTTTGTAATGCAGATTAAGCCTGGAGCCTCCCCACTCTATGAGGTCTAGATAAAACTGGCCCAAATTCTAACCCCATCCATCCTCTGTGTAAATCCAGAGCCCTTTCTTAGGTCTCTGCAAATACTCATGGTCATCTGGGCCCCACAGTTCTGCTTCCCTGTACACTGTCTCTGCTCCTCACTGTGTAGACTCAGATGGGAAACTAGTCCTGTGCTCAACCTGCACACACACACACCTTTGACAATGTGCAGGGAGTCTTCTCAGGTGGGGTTCCTAGCATCAAGAGACCTAGATTTTTTTTAATCCCCTTGTCTGGTACCAGCCACTAGAATGGGGTGGGAGTAATTAGCTCCAGGCAATTCCCCAGAAAAAGGGCTACAAGCCTAGACGACATTCACAGCAGCCCCACCACCCCAGGAAGGGAAGAAGGGATGGGGCTCAAAAACTTTCCTGACAAAAACATAGTACCACAGGCCCTAAAGTGTCCTTGGAGGATACCTCAGGGTGCCCCTCACCCAGAAAAACTCCACTTTACTCCCCTTAGCCTCTTTCCTTCTATCCTCTGTCCCTTCTGATTTTCCCTTACTTTCTAAAGCAACAATTTCTTAAAATTTTATTTTCTTCTTCAGAACCATTTAATCTTTCTTTTATCATTCTGTTGCTTGAGCTGCTGCCAATACCCTGAGAACCACTATCCCTGTGAAGTGAATTTTCCCTTAGTGGGTTTTTGGTCTCACAAAAATAGACTAATAAAGTCCATGGATAATAAATAGAAAAGTGGGCATACGGGCATAAAAGTTTATTTTAAGCCAAAGAAAATAGAGAAACAAAACAGCTTTCCCACACTGAGGGGCTGCTGAAAGAGAGAATTCATTAAAGTTCTTGGGAGAAGAGCTTTTATTCTATCTGTGTCTCCCAAATGTTCCCTTACGATTGGTCTGATTTGGACTCTGGGGAGCCAGTGTTGTTTTGATCCCTAATTTGAATCTCTATCTTGCAGGTTAGACTCTTCTAAGACTCTTCTTAGACTCTTCTAAGCTCCTGGTGCCATTTGCCTGCCTCCCATCCTTCCCCCTTGAACATTCTTGGGGTTTGTTTCCACTGGTTGCTCCTAGAATCTGGCCCATGGCTGAAGTTTTGTTTTAACTTGTACTAGCTTTGCTTATCATTGTTATCTCTGGATAATATTAACTTTCCCTGTTTTGATTCTTTTTACAGATTATTTCTTTAACTTTTTTGGTACATTGGAATCTTATGTCATATTGCACACAAATACATGCACACAGCTCTTGGTGCCTTCCCCACCGGGTCCCTTTCCCCTCCATCACTTTCCCTGCGCATGTCTTTGATACTGGGATCAGTAGTTTGTATACATTTATTAGAAATAAATTCCCATGGTGTAATAAGAAAAGACATATCCAAAAGTGGCTCAGCAAAGCAAATTTAGAGTACTTGAACTGATAAGAGATATATTCTCTCAGTTCTGGATGTAAGCATATGAAACATTTCACAAAGCTATAGGAAGCACATTGAACAGATCACTGCTGTCAGCGAGAGCAAGATGACAGATCAGGACACCTGTAGAGCACAGGGTGTGTGTCAGCATGTGAACTCAGGTGTGAAATGGACCAACTCAGTGCCTTTATCTAAGTGATGCCTGAAAAGCTCCAGTAAATTTAGGTAGGCAAGAACAGCATGGCAGAAAACTACTGGGTATTTTATTTTTAGCACAGGGCTCCTGTGCTGTGCTTCCATTGGTGGGAGCTGATTTCTCAACTCAGGAACTCAGGATCGGTGGGGTCCTTGGCTGACATGATGGAAAAGAATTTCAGCATGCACCAGTCAAAGACATGGACAGAGGTTTCTTTGGGAAAGAAGGAAATCTACATTCACGGAATAATATGGACCTATTGGAGAGTGCAACACTCTTATAGGAGATTCTCATGAGAGTGGGCTAAGAGGAGGCATGATCTCAGTTCAACAGTCATGGGGTGATTTAGGATGTAAGGCGATTTAGGATAGTCACAAGGTGATTAGGCTGTCCCAGGTCCAGACCCTCACTGTCTAATCAGCAGGTATTTGGAGTATTCAAGGACAACCAAGAATGTTAAAGAATTTGCTCTCTTGGGTGATACCCAGAGAAACTCCTCTTTTTGTGAGATCTGTTATCTAAACAGATCTGTTATCTAGCTAGGGGTGGTGGCACACACCTATAATCCAAAACTTGGAAGGCTGAGACAGGAGGATTCCAGGTTTGAAGCCCACCTCAGCAATTTAGTGAGGTTTTCATCAACTTAATGAGATCCTATTTCCAAATAAGAAATAAAATAGGGCCTGGGGTGTAACCCAGATGTAGAAAGTCACTGGATTCAATCCCTAGTACCACAATACATAAACAAACAAACAGCTGGCTATGAACTCCTCAAAGTACATTTCTTACTCTGTAGGTTGTCTGCATTCTCTCCTGAATCTGTATCTCTTACTTTTCTAAATAAATCTCTGTCTATATTTCTCTGACTGAAATTATTTTCCATCACACAAGTCAAGGAATCCATCTGTCCTGAGTTGAGTTCCATTCTCTCCCACACTGGGAACTCCCCAAACCTTTTATGGAACCATTTCTTCTCCTATAAAATTCTGACACTAGGCTAAGATGGCTAATCATCTTTTCTTTTTAATCATAATGGGTGTTAAATTGGATCAAACACTGTTCTGCCTCTATTAAGAGACTCATATGGTTTAATCTACCAATGAAATAAATTACATTAGTATATTTTCTAATTGTTAATCATCATTTGTTGCTGGAATAAGCCACATTTGAACACACTGTATGTTTCTTATGATCTCACATATAATTTGATACCCTAATATTTCATAGGTGACATTTGATCCTAAATGACTTTTATTCAAGTTTCCTTTTGCCACTTTTGTCTGATGTTAATGCCTGGAATAGACTTGCCTTGTAAAATGAGTTTGAGAGTGTTTCCACTTTTTTCACACCTATTTCCTTGCTGCCTGGCCTGCGTACCTCAGTGAAAAATGAAAGAAGAAAAGCATTCCAAGTTGTCACACAAGGAATTTGCCTCAAGGCAAAGGATTTCATCTTTACATCCAAAAGGCATAACGTGTTCAGAAAAAAATGTGTTCAAAACGATGGGCATCGAGGAATATTATAGTTAAATAAAGAAAATAATTTTTCATGTACTCACAAAGGAAAAAGCAGCATTTTCCAGGGTTGGGAGGCTGGAAACCACACTGCTTTCAGCCCGGCCCACAGCAAGATTCAGTTCAGAGGATGAGGGAGTAACAGCCACAAACTGCAGTAAAAATATGAATCTGAAATGTTACAGCCATTCACCTTGTCATTCTATCAAAAAAAAGCAGCAAGCTAACATTCTCAAAAACATGAAAGAAGTCTCAACAGAGCAGCCACAAGCATGTCTTTAAAACCTCACTGACAGTTCAATACAGGCAAACTATACCAAAAAGGAAAAGAAAACTGGAGAAGCCTTAAAATTAGGGGAAAAGATGGGGAGGGGGGGCACGAGAGAGAAAGGAGAGGAGGGAGGAGGGAGGAGGAGAAAGGGAGGGCGGTGAGGAGGGGCAGGGTGCAGGGGACAGAGAGGAAATCCTCAACACTAAAGCAAAGGCTGTGGAAAGGCAGTTTTAGAGGAAAAGCAGCCCAGTACAGTAACACATGCCTGTAATCCCAGTGTTTGGAAGGCTGAGACAGGGAAATCACAGGTTCTAGGCCAGCACTCAGCAATTTAGTGAAACCTCATTTCAAAATTTAAAAAATATTTTTAAATTTATATATAAAAAAAAAAGAAGGCTGGGGTGTATCTCAGTGGTAAAAATTACCCCTGGGTTCAATCCTAGTAGTAAGTAGGTAAGTAAATAATAAAGAGCTGAGTGTGGTAGCCTATGCCTGCCATCCCAGTATTTGGAAGGCTAAGGCAGCCTCAGCAACATCATGAGGCCCTCAGCAACTTAGTGAGACACTGTTTCAAAATAAACAATAAAAATAGGGGTGGGAGGATAGCTTGGAGGTAGAATGCCCTGGGTTCAATCTTGGAGTACCACAGATAAATAAATTAATAAATAGCCATATATGTTACAAGTTTTGTGTGTGTTGGGGGAGAGGGTACTAGGGATTTAACCCAAGGTCATTCTACCTCCTAACTGTACCCCAACCCTATTTTAATTTTTATTTTGATACAGGGCCTCACTGAAAGCTGAGGCTGGCCTGGCTGCAAACCTGCAATCCTCCTGTCTCAGCCTCCCGAGTACTGGGACTAAGGCATGTGCTACCACGCCCAGCTTCAAGTTGTTTTTAAAATACAAATGTACCGGGCCTGGTGGCGCAGGTTTGTAATCCCCGCACTTGGGAGGTGGAGACAGGAGGATCATGCAGGTTCAAAGACAGCCTCACTGGCTTAAGAGACGCTATTTCCAAATTTTAAAAAAAGTATAAAAATAGGTCTGGGAGTGTAGCCCAGAGGTAGAAGGGTTTCCAGGAACCCCAGTACCACCAAATAATAATAATAATAATAATAATAATAATAATAATAATAGTAATAATATAAAATACAAATGTAAGAGGCAAGCATTCTCTAGCACAAAGAACTCAGATGACACAACAACACTCATGCTTCTTAGAAAAAATTAAAATGATTACACAATAAAATAGAGTATCAAAATAGAAAAAAAAGCTTAAAATGGAAGGTCTTAAAAAAGATAATCATTGAAGATAGCAAAACTTAAAGGAAATGCAACAGAAGAGGATGCAAATGTGCTAAACTTAGACAAAGTAAAAGACTGATCTAGTAAATAAAAAGTGGTACGGCTCTTTCAAAAGAACTGCTAAATTCCTCATCTTTCACAGTAAGGATCTAGTTGAAACTGTCTAGAATTGGAAATAGCTTAAATCAAAATGACTCCCAGAACATACTTTTTTTTGTAATTTTTGTTCTTAATCTTAGCAATAGCCTGAAGAATGGGACTTTTTAGGAGGAGAAAGACTGCCCTCATGTCCATCCAGGGCTCCAGCTTCACTTCAGGCTCTCGTAGCTGCTCAGAAACTCAAGCAAAGTCAGCAATCTTACTTTAAAATAGTCATTGTGAAATACTCCTGTTTCGTCAGATTGTCTATTTGTGTGCCTGTGAATTCCTACAGAGACACCTGGAATGACTGCCACCTACTTTTTATAATTATTTTGAAGGGTGAGATGTTGAATTTTACTTTTCACTTCTCTTTCACTTGTATTGTTTGTGAGGATGCATTGTTCTTATAAAATCAATAAAGCCATTATTCTTAAAAGCGGAAAAAGGAGGAAGAAAAGAAGAAGGAAAAGAGGGAAGAAGAAAAGAATAAAGAGAGGGAGTGGGCTGGTGCTCCGGCCTGCTGAAGGAGATTGAAAGGCCGCAGAAGCATTCTTAGCATCCAGTCTCCCTGACCTTCTCCTGCCCTCTGTTGTTTATCCCTCTTCATCCCCCAAAGCCAGCTATAGAAACCAGAATTCTCTCTCCATATAGTGTGTCACAGAAGCTAGACCCCCTCTCCACAAAGCCGGTCATAAAACCCAGGAAGGCCACTGCCTTCCTTCCATTCTCTCATAAAGCCCCTCACTCCAAACAGGACCTGCCCTACACCCAGAAAGAAAGAAGGCCACGAAGAGAGGCCACGAAGAAAATGCTAGCTGGGACCTCTCAGTCCATTGCCATGAGGTCACGCCTTTCATCCAATCAATTCTACATGGCTGACCATTCTTTATGAAATGTAAGCATTAAAATAGACAGTTTTCCCTGGGTCTGTAGGTCTTCATTTCCGAGACTGTTCTGTCACATATAACTTGGATTAAAGGGACTGCAGGTTTACAGCCAACCTTAGCAACTTAGTCCCTCCCGAACATAGTGAGACTTTGTTTCAAAATAAAAATAAAATAGGGATAGGGTGCATCCCCAGTGTGCCAAAAAAAATTGATTAATCAGAGCATAGTGGTGTATGCCTGTAATCCCAGTATTTGAGAGGCTGAGATAGGAAGACTGCAGGTTCGAGGCCAAGGCCCTCAGTGACTTAGCGAGACCCTGCTTTAAAATTAAAAAAAAAAAATGGGTTGTGGGTGTAGCTTATTAGTAGAATGCCCCTGGATTTTTAATAACCAGTACCACAAAAAAGAAAATTTTGACTAAATAAATTTGTTATGATTTTCTCTGTTCACCTGTCTTTTTTTTTTTTTTTTTTTTTTTTTTTTTTTGGTATTGGGGATTGAACCTAAGAACATTCTGTCTCTGAGATATACCTCCAGCCCTTCTGAAACAGGCCCTCTCTAAGTTTCTGAGGGTCTCACTAAATTGCTGAGGCTGACCTCCAACCTGTGATCTTCCTGTCTCAACCTTCCAGTCACTGGGATTACAGGTATTCACACAGAGCCCAGTTTTACCTGTCTTTAATAGCAGTGTTGACCATGATCCTTGTGCTGTGAGAGGAAAAGTATCACTGCTTTCTTTCCTTCTTTTCTTTCTTTTCTCTCTCTCTCTCTTTTTTTTTTTTTTTTTTTTGGTACTGTAGATTGAATCCAGAGGCATTCTACCTTCAAACTACACCCCCAGCTCTTTTTATTTTTAACTTTGAAACAGAGTTTTGCTAAGTTGTTAAAGGTCTCCCTACGTTGTTGAGGCTGACCTCCAACTTGTGATTCTCCAGACTCAGCCTCCCTAGAATTACAGGCATGTGCCTCTACACCCAGCTGCTATAATTTTCTCCCCATACAGAAGGAAAAGAAGAAGGAAAAAAGAAAAACTATCAAAGCCTTCTGGCCATAATCTCAGATTCTTCCATCCACTGTCTTCCAAAGGGGATGAGGGTTGGTGCTCCCTCTCCTGGAAGCCACCACCCTCTCCAGTACTCATATCCACGGCAGCAGTGAGGTGACAGCCCTAGCCATGTGCACTCTGACTAAGGCTTCTCCGCGGTGGAGGGCATTTGGCAGAAATGACTCTAACCGTTTTGCCCATAAAGGGTTCTGATCTCTTCTCCCTGTTTCTTTTCCATTGCCCTTGACTCCCTTCAGTGACTGCAGAAATGTCAGAAGTGCTCAAGAAAACCAGGCACTCATGGCCTCAATGTGTAGTCTGCCTGGTCTTAGGGCTCTAAGTTTCCCCCTTATATAAGAATAGGTCCTTCCAGGGGCCTTCCAGCTCCGAGAGATGAACTCTCAATAGCAAGGGCAAAGTAGAGAAGTGTACCAGTATTGGAAATGGTCTAGGAAGATTTGAGAAAGCTATGATTATTAATATATTCCAAAAATTGGGTGAGGGGCAAAATCTGTGAAAGGACTTGGTTTCTGCCTAGAAGCAGGCAATTATTCCAATGTAAATTAACCTAGTTAAAGGTAATTAGCAAGTCTATAGGAGAGGGGAACTAGGACTTCCTTATCCTCATTCTAAAGACAGGTTTACATAATAATTGGATGATCTAGCTAGGATGGGAGGAGTGGTCAACCTTCAGTGAAAGGAGACACCTTGCCACCCCGGAATGTTAAGGGGACATTTACTACGTCAGAATTACGTAAACAAGATGGAGGTCATGGGTATAAAAAGTCCGGTCCACCTGCTGTATCTGGGGTGGGGCATTCATTTGAACCACCCCCTCCATGCCATTCTGGCATGGGTCTGTAACTATCTTCTGTATTTCTATCTTTTTAATAAACTTATTTAAATCTTCAACAAGAGTCCGGGCTAATGGTATTTATACTTAGCTCAGGACAAGAACCTGTGCTTTTTCTCTCTTTTTCTGTTTTTTCTTTTTTCTTTCTTTTTTTTTTTTTTTTTTTTTTTTTTGTTTCTTTGGGGAGTTTTCAGGAAATGATTCCCAGGGGTCTAACAAAGATGCCTGGGGACAGTTTCCCCCAAATGGTAACCCTCACCCCCCAAACCATAACAGAAGGTACCAGTCTTGACATTTGGGCTTTCCATGACTTGTTGGTTTTCCTATTTCTGCTGTTCACAAATAGGTAGACAAGCTCAGATAGGTTCAGTGACTGGCCCAAGGGCATCCAGCTAAGTATGAGCCAGCATTTCAACCCTATCCTGTCTTGCTCTGAAGCCTTGCTCGTGTGTGTGTGTGTGTGTGTGTGTGTGTGTGTGTGTGTGTGTGTGTTGAAGCAGTGTCTGACTGTGTTGCCCAGGCTAGCCTGGCACTCCTACACTCAAAGAATCCTCAGCCTCTCAAGTAGCTGGGGCTACAGGTATAGACCACCACAACCTGAAGCTCCCGACCACTCCTCCCCCAGTCCTGCTTCCCCACCCCCTGCACCCAGACCCTGAGCCCAGTTTGTGCAAGGCCCAAGGGTTGGACCTTTGTTGTTGGTCAAACTCTATGTCCTTGGACAGGTAGGAAAACCAGTCCCTCCCAGAGGCCAAGCAGCTTGCTCCACCTAGTGGATGCAGAATGTCCAGGGCAAGGGGGTCTAGGAAGGCCAGGCAAGGCCAGGCCTTCAGCTGAAGGAAGGACAGGGACAGGCTGGAGCATACCTGGAGTCGTGGCCAGAACAGGAGGGCCAGGGTACAGACAGGCCAGGAAGAGCCTGCAGGAGGGGCTGCAGCTCAGGTACCCTCACCGTCTTCCAGCTCAAGTCTTTCTCACAGCTGAGGAAGGCCTAGAAAGTGCAGATCAGTGCCAGTGAAGAGAGTTGACTAGGGCAGTGTCAGGCAGGATATGTGCACAGGAGTGCCTAGAGGCTCTCCTGTTGAGGAAGCTGTGGACGGGATTCCTGCCAGCTGAACAGGCAGGCTCCATCACCCCTGCAGATAATGTGAGCGAGTTCTTTCTGCTGCCCAGACATGTCACTTCTCAAAACTACACCTGGAAGGAAAATTCTCCAATAGAAAGCAGGAGGGGGATAGACCAAGCACCAGTTTACAGAGGACTTTGATAAGGGCCCAGGCTGCATTCCCAAGGAGAGGGTCCTATGGGGAGCTGTGTGCTCAGCCCCAAAGGCTGCTGAGGAAAGGGGGTGAAGACAGGGGGCTAGAAGGAGCCTGAAGTTCCCAAGGCCCCCAGGAAATGAGGTGAGGGTGAGAAGCAGTGAGTCTGCTGGACCCCACTGGATGTTCCTGGCACACTCCCAGCTTCCTGAGGCTTGCCCAGCTTGCTATGGGGCTTACCACTCCACTACCTACTGTGATTTTTTGTGTGTGTGTGGTACTGAGGGTGGAACCCAGGGGCTTTTTCTACCTCCGGGCTATTCTCCCAGACCTATTTTATACTTTATTTGGAAACAGGGTCTCACTGAGTTGCTGAGAGCCTCAGTAAGTAGCTGAAGGGCTGGCTTTGAACCTGTGTGAACCTCCTGTCTCAGCCTCCCAAGTGCTAAGACTACAAGCGTGTGCCACCACGCCTGGTTCATACCTACTGTGATCTTAATGTGGCCCATCTCTGCACTCCAGCCTAACTCAGTGTTCAGAGCTGAATATGAGAGAGTGAATGAGGCAACTTCCAACCACCTGGAACTATTTTGGGCTCTGGGGCTTCCAGAAAGTTAAGGCAGGCAGGGTCTCTGCTCTGGTGGCACGCACATTGTGACAGAGCATGCCTCTAAATGACACCTCTAACAGAGGGAGAGGAGGCATCTAGGCAGAGGCTGGCATTCAGTGGCACCCGAATGCCTTGGGCCATACCTCAGTTGGAACTGCCTGACCTTCTAACTAGCACTAAATGTCTCCTGTCCAAGCTGATTTCTTCCATTGTCTGCACCAGACATGGCATTTCCAGACTTCCCCAAGCACAACTGACACAGGAAAGCATGGTGAAGTCTTGGGGGGTAGGGAGCCCCATGGAGGAAGCATTCCTCTCCTAACTTCATGCAATGATTGGAGACAACCTAATCCCCAACCACCCCTTCCTACAAGAGCCTTCACATGCAGCTGAGTGTCAGGAACCATCTTATTGGAATCTAGAACCCCTTGCTATGGCCAGACCTAGGTGTGATGCCTGGAGGGCATTGGAGCTGGAGGTCTTATGCAAATAAGCCCTCTTCTCCCCAGTCACCACCCCTGGGGCTCTGAGGTTAGAACCAGAGGTCCTGAAGGATTCCTGTGGAGCAAGGGGATCTTCCCTGATGACTATTTGCACCTGGATCACTCAGGCACTCAAGGTCAGAAAAGTTTAGTGCTGGGCGATACTTCCATGAAGTAGGCACTTGGCTGAAATCCAGTACTTGGGAGGCTGAGATAGGCAGATCACAGTTTGAGGCCAGCCTCAGCAATTTGGTGATACCTTGTTTCAAAATAAAAATAAAAAGAGAATAGGAGGATATAGCTCAGATGTGGAATGTCCCTGGGTTCAGTTCCTAGTACCAAAAAGGAAAAAAAGCCAGCTAAGTAAGACTGGGAGTGTAGTCTCAGTGGTAGTGCACATGCTTAGTACCCAGGAAGCTCTGGGTTCAATCCCTACCACCAACAGAAGGAGATGCAGTGAAGTTGCTCATCCAGGCACCAGCTACTCCTCCACTTTCTCACCAATCCTGAGACTTAGAGAGTAAAGAGATCATTTTATCCATTTTATTAGTTGAGAAACTGAGACCCAGAAAGGGGAAATGACTTGCCCAAGGTCACAGAGAGCAGGCCCTAGAGCCATCACTACAAATATCTGGCCAGCCAGGGATCTTTCCACAGTGCTGAGATACAGAAGCTTGTAAAGCTCTCCTCTCATCCTGAAGTTACTAAAATACAACCAAATTGCCAAAAATATCAGGAGCAAGGGACAAAACAATCACATGCAAAAAAAAAAAAAAAGAGGAGCAACAATTTGATGATTCTCCAAGTGCCTGAAAAATCATCCGTTCTCTGAAACTCTCCCAGTGCCTTAGATGTATCAAATACTTTTTACAGCCACAGATCAAATCGTTTCTGATTCTTCAGAAGCTGCATGTCAATAGCTGATGTTAATATTTTGTGAGAGATAGGCATAGTGGAACAAATGCAAAATCAATGCCATCTGTCTTCAGGAAACTACTCGAGATTCCAGACATCAGAGAAACCTGACGCAAGCAGATTTTGGAGTGATATCCCTCACAGAGGCAGAGCGAGATGGGAGTGAAAAGATCCTTTTCTGGTCAAAAGAAATCCCTTTTTGATTGTTCAAAAAGCAAAATCAGTAAGATTGGGCCATTTCTGAATGATTCTTCCTTCTTTAAAATCCTCAGACCAAACATAAATTTGAAATACAATTGTCCACACTTGACAGCAGGGTGGCATGTGGTCAGAAAGCAAGGACAACCTCCTCCATAAGAGATGCAGAGCTCCAGTGAGGCTGACCAATGAGGCTAGTTTATGTGAATGCCCACTAGGACCACCATACACCTATCCTGGAGCAGAGGCCTGTATTAGATACCTCCAAAGATGCTTGGGGGCTAAGGATTCTTAGAAGCCTGGCTCAGCAGGTTCATCATTCAAAAGCCAGGTCCAGGAACTCCAGAAGAAAGGATTGTTAGGAAGTACACTAAAGCCTCACAGACTTATCAGGCAGAGAACCAGCTGAACTTGGTAAATAGGCCAAGTAGCTCTAGACGTCCAGGCCTCAGCATGTGCTGTGACCACCTCAGCCCTCAGAGTACTCCAAGAAGCACAAAGCAGAACCCAGGCAAGTGCTTGTGGTTCCCAGAGATATGACCATTCCAGCTCTGGAATCCCTGCAGACTTCTCAGTCTCCTGAACATCCCTTCTCACCTGGCACCATTTTGCATTTGTCTCCTGAACATCCCTTCTCACCTGGTACATTTTGTCTCTGTGGTGACCCCCTCCCCCAAACCTGGATCAAACCAGGGTCTGATTGTTACCATGTAATAATTTCTGCCTCAGTTCTTGATTCTTTAATAGAAATAATTCAATCAGAAAGTATAAATATGGAATATAGTTGATTTATTTAGGAAGTGAAGGCACAGTGTGAATAAGGCTGTGATTTAAAAAAAGGGGGGGGGGGGGATATGTTCCAGAGAAAAATATCTGGAATGGGCCACTTTCTGGAATGGAAAACAGCATGGAGTCTTCCATATAGTGAGTTTTGAGTTTGGAACCTTCTCCCCTAATGCATATGCATTTTCTGAGGTCACTGCCTCTTTTCACACTACAGCTTCTGCACTGTTTTTTCCTATTGGAGACCCTTCCTTGGGGTAGGGGTCTATGCGAGGCCCTGGAAGTGGAGATGGTGTCTAAAATAGCAATTGTGGCTTCTTATCTCATCTCAGAACGTGTGGTGAATCCTCTATCCCATTCCTCTCACTGCCCTGCTTATCTCTAATCTAAGTACCCAACATGATGAGAAGACATATGTAAATGGGGTGCAAAGGACAGATTTGAACCCCATGGGCTGGTTCTTATTCCTGCTGTGCTCCAGCCCAGTCTCACCAAAGGCACTTTGTGTTATCCAGCCTCCCTGGGCATCAGTGATATTTGCTGAGCCAACACAGGGCATCCTTACCCCACCACCCTGCCTACTCCCCGAGTGGGCATCACGGTGCTGGGGACCACTATAGCACTGTTCCTCTGGGTAACTGTGTGCCCTCTGAAGCTAAAAGGGCCACAGTTCTCCTCCCTTCTGTTCTCCCTTCAGCCTGGTTTCCCAGAGGACCACATTAGTCTCTTGATTGGGTTGGGGACTGCCCCAGGGTACTTCGTTGACAAGTGACATTCAGCAAATGGCTGAATTAAAGAGATCTGCCAAAGAATATGCTTCTGTGCCAGTCATTAGGATTATAATGACCAAATGGCCTCAGTGGATGGAAAAATACATCTTAATAAGAATATGACAGTCAGGACCCTTGGTGACAAGTGATAGAAACACAAACCAAGCCAAATCAGGCAAAGAGGGAGGAGTTATGGGTTCACAGGCTAATCCCAGGAAGGACAGAGGTTCTGCGTAGATGGCTGGGCTATAGTAGCCATGCTCCTGGCTTGCAAGCTCCCAAAATCCACAGGATGTTGGAGGCAGGGGTGAGGAGTGGGCAATGAATTTTCCCTGGTTCCAAATGGAACACACTGAAGTCACATGACCCCACTGGCAGCAGTCCCACCTCCACCCCTAGAAGATACAGGTGAGTGAAGTTCTCCCAAAGAGTAAAGTCTTCGCTGACACTGAGATAGACAGTGTGTGGGAGAGGGAGAAGGAAGCTCGCAAAGGGGTATTTATAAGTCATTTCTTTCTGGCTCCTTTACTTGTAAGAGCTGACCTTGTGTGGAGTTAGACGTGTTTTAATATCTGAATCGGGGGTTTCCTGGATTCACCCTAAACTGATAGAGACTGGCAAGCAGTGGAGAAGGGACATTGGAACATAGTGCAACTCCAGAGAAATGTACCCCTGAGCAAGGCTTGCTAGGAGAAGCATGTGGACATCTGGATGGGTGTGCCAGGCACCTGTGGTGAGTGAGGGCCACAAGACCAGCCTGCAGGTGATGTGCCTTTAGTATTCTCAAGTGTCCAGGCACTTTCCTGCCTAGGCACTTTCCTGCCCAGGCACTGGTCCCCTGGCAGCACCCTGCAAGACACTCTCCATCCTTTCTGCCACTGTGACCATCCACCCCACCCTAGGAGCAGGTCTTGAGACAGCAGAAGTAGTGTCAGCAGGAGAGTGGGAAGCCAGACAGGGAGGGACTGTTGCGGGATGTGGTCATGAGCAGGTTACTGCTGTGAGCAGCAGGGGCAGGGCACTAGCCCAAGCCCTGAGGGCACCTCTGAGCCTCTGAGCAGAGTAGTCTCAGAGCTGTCCCATCAGAGAAGGGAGGAAGAATATCCATTTAAATGCACATTGTCACCAACTGTGGCTCCTTCTGGGGAAAAGGACTCCCCAAATTTCCAGGCCTGTGCTCCAGGGCTAGCAGAGTCACATGTGCTAAGGACAAAAAGCAGCTCTGTGAGGGCATTCAGCAGGATGTGAATAGAGGAGGTGGGGCACACCAATAGCTATGCAACAGGCTCCAAGCTAGCTCTAGATGGGGCTGAGACAAGCCTCGTGTGATGGGAGGAGGGTTTAACCTCCACGGAGAAGTACAGGCCTCACTCCAAAATGACCAAATGACCAAAAGTCACCAAGGGAATCTGGGTGCCTCCTGCTGAGCTCCCTACCAGCCTGCCCTGAGTGTGGAAAGCTGACTGCTCAGAAGTAACACTTGCTCCAGAGTAGAATCCCCCTCCCAGGTCTGCAGACAACAGGGAGGAGAGCGCTGGCTCGATCTACCAATGTTAAATTAAGTCAGATAATTCTCTTGTCTGCATCATAATTAACTCTACTTTCTTCAAAGGAGACATTAAGACAAAATGTTGGGTTTTTTTTTAAGAAAAGCCATTTTTCTCACTCATAATTTTTGATGAGCTAAGT
Organism: Muscardinus avellanarius; assembly: GCF_963383645.1. Lineage (NCBI taxonomy): Eukaryota > Metazoa > Chordata > Mammalia > Rodentia > Gliridae > Muscardinus > Muscardinus avellanarius. The sequence continues at coordinate 41,279,928 of NC_137796.1, forward strand.
GCTGTTAGCTTTTAAATTGCAATCGAGAAAGTACACACACACAGAATAATCAGCAATTTTAATTTTCAACAATTGTGATTGTGAATAATGCTGCTAATGCTACTAATAGCTTCCATGGCAGCTTATATTCATTTGCCCGAAAACTGAATTCCAGATTTCTATATTGAAGAATAAAAAGATGGCTTGGGCCAATTAGTACATGACTTGTGTGTCCCACGTCTCCTTATCTGGAAAAGCATTCTGTGATGTACCCATTCATCAGAATCATGGGGTGTTCTGCAGCCTTTACCTGGAAACTGAATGGAGAAAGAGGTTAAATTTGACCCACTGGATCATGACCTGAATGGAGCATCAGGAGGCCCTGGTCATCCTTTGCAAATGACTCTCCACTAGCAAGAAGACAAATTACCTCCACATGAAACATTCAAATGGTCAGTGGCAACTGACAACTGGCTCCTTTAAAAATAAGCCCCATTGTTCCCCAATTGCCTATTAATAGCTTGAAAAGACATCTGTTTCTAATTTGGTCTTTTCAAATCAAGAAATTTTCCCTTCACTTTTCTGCAGGGCCAGGATGAAATCAAACAAGCAACAAAATTTATCAAGTACCAAGCACATTCCAGCCCAGCGCTTGGCGCCAACTCCATAATCTGACCCAGGTCCCAAAGGCTCAGGTCCACAGGGAGCATGTGCCCTTTCTCCAGTATGTCCTTCCACACAAGGCCAGCACAGATACCACCAAGAGAACCAAATGTCAGGCCCACATCCCACTTCAGTCCCCAGCCCCCTCTGCTCTGTCCCCAAGGGCCAGAAGTTCTAATATATTCTCACTCCCGACCATAACTCCTTCAGACTCCCCTGCTCTCAGAGCACAATTTCTTCCCATCCTGGACCACTTCCCCATGAAACATCCACTGCAGGTCCCATTCTGCTCCCTGGGGCCATATGCAGCAGGTCTACTCTTTCCCATTGCAGTCCTTGAGCTCCTCGAGCAGAAATGTGTGTTTGTCCCACAACTCGTTTCCAGCTTTGGTACTTGAGTGGCAGGGGGATGTTGTAGACCCAATGCTCACACAGGAAACTGAGCCCAGTGATATTAAGTTATGTGAAGGCTCATCCCTGAGAGCAGCCCTGAATATCCATGTGTCCCCAGTGCATTACTGTTGCTCCAAGACCCATAGCCCACCATTCCTCAGTGAGCTGTGCTTACTCACACGCAGGGCCTTTGTTTAGCCCTTCTTCTGCCTGGCATACCATCTTCTGGTTTCTGGATAACTGTTATGTATCTTGTCATTCAGATCTCAGGTCTTCAGGGGCCCTTCCCTTACCTCATGGCTAACGTGCACCCAGTCATACAGAGAAGTTAGCACTGATTTATTTTTCTTCCAGAGCCATTTCCCCCTCTGGAACATAGAAGCATGGATAAGCAAGGGTAGAAATTCAGTAAATGGTTGTCATCTTCATAAAGAAAACAGTTTTCAGGCAGAAGACATAGTAGCTGGGACAGAAATGGCTAGAGATGCCACGGAGCCTACTGGTTCTGAGCGTGGGCCTTGGAATGAGATAGATGCAGGCTGACCAGCTGCATGTGACCTTGGGCACATTATTTGACAATCCTGACTCTCAGCTTCCTCAATCTGCAAAATGAATATGATTGGAGCCCATGCCTCCTGTCATTGGGTGTGAGGGGACACAAGGGAGTGGGAAATGGCAGGTTTTAACAATGCTCTATGGGTTATGGCTATTAGTGGGGAAGTGGGATGAGCTCTGGGCTGGCCACAGGGAGAGATGGAGCTGAGTGGTGGGGATAGTATGTCAAGGCTTCTATCCTGGTGAATCATAATGAGAGGAGCTGCTAGACGCCAAGGAGCTGAGGGCAGAAGAGGCAGAAATAATGAGCCACTGAGGCCCATATGGGTAACCTTCCATGATTTAGTCCCCACTGTTCTACTTCTCATGTCATAGAAGAGCTGCCCACGGGGGGCCCAGCTCGGGAAAGCAGGTATTCAGGTGTTTTTACCTGTGGCTCACATGCCCTGAAAGCGAGAAAGCTAGTGTGAAAGGAATCAGGCAGAGACCAGGGTGGGCCTGCAGCAGTCCACCCTCCAACTCCCTTTGTCAGAGCAGGACAGAAAGCAGGATGCCCAGAGGAGTGAGTGCCCTGGGGCCCCATCCTCAACCTCAGGCCCAGCGCCCCTGCAGCTCCTGGGGCTCAGCCAAGGCGCTGGCTTCAGCCCCTGGGCCCCGGGACACAGCGGGGATTGTCTGGCCTGCTACATACAGGCACAGAGCCACAGCTGAGGGGACAAGGCCTAGCTGTTCCTGGAGACAAGTGTGCAACTTTCTTCTCACATGAAAAGGGAACCTGTGTCCCCTGAAGGAGGAAGAGGAGGAGGAGGGAGAGGCCAGGAAAGGCTCAGGCAGAGCTCTCCACACCCCTGCTCCAGGGTCCCTGCGGCCTGGAGTGGGCTGGGAGGGGCCAGAAAGGGCAAAGCACCTTGGGCTCTAGAGCAAGCAGCCCAGCGCAGGCTCAGCCTGACAGAGACTGAGGCCTGGCCTCTGGTGCCAACCTTGTGTGACCCCGGGTCAGCTGTCCCCATGTGTCTTCAGGCTTCTCCACTAAAAAGGTAGGCGTTGGCTAGCCTACAGTCCTAGTATTTGGGATGCTGAGACAGGAAGATCACAGGTTCAAAACCAGCCTCAGCAACTTAGCAAAACTTTGTTTCAAAATAAAAAATAAACTAGGGCTGGGGGTGTGTGTAGCTTAGAGGTAGAACATTCTGGATTTTTTCCCCAGCACCATCAAAAAAGTGGACATTGAAAAAGCCTCCCTGGGGTCATTTGAGGAACAGCTTCAAGGAAGGGCACAGGCCACTTCCTAGAAAAGTCAGACTCCCCAGGAGAAAAAGGAAACAGGACACAGGCACGGCAAGATGAGAGTACAGAAGGTCCACTGGACCCCTGTCTGCTTGAAAGGTAGACCAGTGCCTGCGCCTAGCCCAGGGAACAGTGTGGGGCTTTCCTCCAAGGCCCCAAGAGGGCACTGAAGAGAAGGAGTTGGGGCTGGAGTAAGGACAATCAGCCCCGCTGGAGCCAAATGTGTCATCAAGGATGGGAGGGCCCTCAGAACCTTGACAAGAGATAGGACTGAAACCAGCTAACGAGGATCTCTTTTAGGTCTTCTCTTCCCTGAATCTTATCATTCATCTATATACTTCGTTATTTGGAAGTAAGAAATGCACCTGTTTCTCCACAGTCCCTGTACACATGGCTTTGCCCCATGGACTTTGCCTCAAGCTCCAGACCTGGATAATGAACAGGACAACCTCCCTCCCTGAGCATCAGGCAACCTGGGGTTCGGCTGCAGAGCACATGGACTTCCTTCCCAGAAAGGCCAAGTCCAGGGCCATAGAAGAGGGGCAGAGACACGCTAACAAGGTTGAAAGGTAAAGCTGTCTGCTGGTCAACAAGAACTTCTAGAAGGAGAACAGGGGCACATTTGACTCGAGGCTTATTTAAAAATAGCAGTGGCTGGTATTTATTGAATATTTTTAATTGGGAGAGCCAAAAGCCCAGACAGACTTTGCTTGGGCTCCTTCGGTAGTAACTGACAAAAAACTGACCTTTAATCAAAGTACAAAAACAAAACAAAAAAGCAGTTGTCACTGTGCAAGATCCACTTCCGCCCAAGCATGGGGGTCTCAGGAACTCAAACATCGCAGGAGCCTTCTATCTGTGTCTCTGTTCTGGTTCTCCTCCACAAGAAATAAAGATGACTCTAGCCATCTTCAGGGCCTGCCTTGCTGAGGAGATACTACTTTCTACTTTCCTGGAGACTCAGGACAGTTTACATTTCAATGCACTTAAGTCCTGCCGAGACCCCCTGCATCCCTGGACTTATTAGTGTGCTCAGGCACAAGAGCATCCTGATTGGCAAGGACTAGTCATATTCCCATGTTTTATGCAGGGAATGGGACCAGGTACACTTAGCCAACATAAGATCTGGGTGAAGAAGGAGTGTATCATCTCCATTCAGAAAGCCCCACAAACCTGGAACTCAGGGAAGCTCTCCTCCATTCTACAAAAGAATGAGCATCAAGGAAACGGTCATGTCTTTCCTCAGGGACTGCCATTTGTTACATTCTGATTGAGATGCTCCTCGGAGCCCCTTTCATGTTACTAGAGAGCCACCTTTAGGACAGGTGGTGTCCATGCTTCCTCAGAGGGTGTTGCCTCTCCAGGATCACCCCCAGAACTGTGGATGTACCCTGGGATCCACTGATGTGATGCAGGGCCTCTCCAAAGCCCAGCAGGCAAAACCTCGGACATGTTTTAGCAGTGAGATGGAAGTCGTTAGCTCCCATTTTAATTTAACAAGCCCAATTTTATAAATAAGAGTGAATTTTCCCAGGCTATTATTTCTAATTATGCATTTACATCAATTCACATTATGCGGTTGATGAAATGTTAATACCAAAGGCAATTTTCTGCTGACGGGTGGCATGGAGAAGAGCTTTCTTCACATTACAAGTCAATATTTTTGGAAATAATTACCCAGTTGCTCACCAGAGTCTGCACTGAATAACCCAATGGCTCTGTCTACACAGCCCCCAGCCAGAGATGCTAGGAGGAAAAATGCTCTAACAGAGAAAGAGGATAGAAGAGACCCAAAGCACTCTGGGGGTGGGGAGGTCTGGGCATCTGTGACTGGACCTTCTGCTGGTTGGCAGGACAGGCTTAGCTTTAGCTCTGCTGCTACCATCACTGGAGTCTTTGGTTCCACTACTAAATGACTTGGAACTCAGATTTTCCATCTGCAAGACGAAAATGGTAATGTGACTCTCCCATAGGGCAAGTTAATATGTTTATACCTTCATTTGTTTATTAATTCAAGAAGTATTTATTGTAGTCCTAATTTCTGTCAGGCACACTATAGGTGCTCAAAAAATGGTAGGGGGGAGGAGGAGGAGGTGAGGGGGGAGGAAAAAGTGGATAAATCCAATCAGTGGGTGCCTCCTAGTTCTGAGTAACAATGCATCTCAGACCTGAATGGCACCAGCAGCGACAGAGGTGAGAGACCAGAGCTGCCATCTCCAGATAGTCTGAGTACCAAGGGTCCCCAAGGAGCACTCCAGGGGTGGGCAAGAGAAAGGTACAGAGAATTCCTCCTGTGGGCCTACGTGGGTGTCAGGCCAATTACTGAGACAGAGAAAGCTATCAGGTTGGTAGCAGACCAGGTTTTACAGGGGGACATGTTTGTGAAGAAAAACCATGAGTCTGGTGTGCATATCATGAGATACCCTTGTGATATCTACATCAAAGCCCACAAAGACAGAGAGGATCTCACACTGAGTGGTGAGGAGCCCCAACACTCAGGGGTTCAGCAGCCACAGTGTGCCTACAGACTGGGGTGGTGCAGCCAGCACAGCTGGAAGAAAGTCAAGACTGTGTCCCAAAAGCCAATTCTTTGGACCAGAGTGTGCTCAGTGGTGCTGAATATTCTGGGAGGAAGATCAAGACTAAAAGATGCCCATACATTCCAGTTACTCTGATTTCATCATTACACATTATACATATTCTTGAATTATCACACTGCAGTTCATAAATATGTGCTATAAAGTGTCAACTAAATTTTGAAAAATTTTTCCTTAAACTTTTGAGACCACAAAGACACCAAGGTACCTTCCTGGAAGTCATATCAGTGAAGGAATGGGGTGGAAGCCAGGCTGAGGAGCTCCAAGGCAGGGAGAAGCAGACAGAGAGGACAACTCACTGTGAAAGAGAAGAAACAGGCAGTTGCTCTGTCCGCCTTGGCAGGAAGATCCTGGAGTGGGACAAACCCTTGTCCTCCCAGGGGCCAAAAACAGAGCGGGTAGTCAGGGGCCTGTGGGCAGAGAAGCCCTGTTTAGGCTTCTGCTTCCCCTTTATCTGTTGACCTCAGTTTCCTCAGCTGTGAAAGGAAGAGCAATTGTAGACGCGAGGTGCTGTGCGATGACATGAGCCCAGGCCCTGCTAGGAGCAGCTGCACATCCCCCAGCCCTCCAAAGCCCTGTGTAGATGCTGTCCTGAGGCCGCACCACCTGCATGGGTGTTGATCTGCAGCAGCTGCCACACAGGCCCGCATGCCACGAGCAGCAGCCCGGAGCTGAGCAGCAAGCAGCACAGCACCAGGTGGGCATAAGCGACACATGGCAGGAATGCGCCCCCTCCCACCAAGAAGATGTCAAAGTTCCCCACAGCCCCGCAGTACTATGCCTCCCATACAAAAGAGGCCCTATAAGTCATTGTTAGAGGAGACTCCTTGTGCTCAAGGATGGATTCTTCTGGGGCTTTCCTCCAGAGTTCAGGCTGCATCTGCGGACAGATATTCCTGATTTCTCTGCCACTCCCCAGCATCTTTCTAACCAGTTCCTTCCCTCTTCTTATGTCTGTCTGGCCTACAAGGCCATGTGCTAAGTCCCAGGTCTCCAAAAGATCTCAGACACAGTCTTCTAGGCAGCAGAAGTGGGAAAGAAGCCCTCATGCTGAATGGCCATGTTGGCCCCTTATTATAGTGTAGATAAAATGCTCCACAGAGAAGATCATGCATTAGACAATGCAGCCAGGTTTGGAGGGGGACATGGCTGGGGCAATGGGCCGCTGGAGGTGTAGCTCAGAAGACTATATCTGTTTATCTGCCCCCCACTCTCCATTTTTCACTACTGCTGCCAAGACAGCTTTTCCCTACCAAGTACCCTGCCACCTCCATTTCTGCCTTTGAACCAGGGAGCATTCGCAAAATCTCTGAAACCCTGAACCCAAATAAACCTTTCCTGCTCTCAGTTGTGCTTATCAGGTGCTTTAATCACCCACTTCTGTGGTTAGGGCAGGCCTGAGCACAGGCCTCAGGGAGTCGGAGCCTGCCTGGAGGAGAAGGGAAGAGTGACCATCTGCTCTACCAAGAGAGCCCATCAGGGAAGGAGGACCGCTCTGACAAGGGAGGTATGAGGGAGGCAGGCCCACCCTGTGGTCCTAGGAGGGACCTGCATCTTTAGAAAGAGGAGGATGGGAGGAAAGGACTGGAAAGACAGGGAGGGGCAGAGGGAGGAAGCAAGGAGAAGAGTGGGACCGGGCTAGAGGCCACCTTCCTGCCTCCGTGTGCACCACCAAACTGCACAGACACACACACTGTCTGTGTAGTCTCACATCTTTTATGTACACCTGTATTGTCTGTACACACAACCATCGCTGTCTATACAATAAAATGCTATCTGTGTATGCACACACACACACACACACACACACACACACACACACACAGCGCCCCATCCTAACACTCTGCCCACACTCAATAGGCATGCTGTTGTCACAGTTATGTCTGCACACACACATCCATGCACACAGATATGTACACTCTGCATACCCACTGTGCACATGCTAACCACCTATGTCTTGAGGGTATACCCCTAGGACCCCAGTCTCTGGAAAGAGCTGGCAGAAAGAGGTTGGAACTATTTGGAGAATATACCTGTATCAGATTGTCTCTGGGGATAGAGTCCACAAGTGAGAGGATGCACAGGGATGGGACTGACTCCCAGCCCTTATACAGAGACAGACAGCAGCTGTGGGTGGAAGCTACAGTCCTTTGACAAGCCCTAGGTGTACTCCAGATTTATTCTGCCACTCTTACAGAAATATGTCCCAGCTCTGTCTCTCATCCCCACCTCGAGCCCTCCACAGGGCCACCTTGATCTCCCTCTGCCCATCTCTGAGCTATATTGGCTCTGAAATCCACCCTGCATGCCTGGCCCCTGCCAGAGCAATCAAGAGGGCTACTGCAACCTCATGGGCCAACCCTTCCCGAGCAAGGAAGAGAGCTCTGACCCATCAGGGCCTGGTGCTCTTTGTCAAAGTCTGAAGTCCACTACTGTTCCCCCAGGCCACCCATACAATAAGTACTTCCTAAAAGCTTGTCAAGCTGGGTAGAACTACCTCAGAACTTGACAAAAATCATTCCCTCTGTTCTCCCCTGTTGCTGGCCCCTTCCCACTGTGGAGCTACAGCACAGGGGCAGAAGACAGTCACAAGGTCCGGATGCATTAGCTTTAGCTTCAGGGCCTCATTACATCTGGGCCTAATGAGTTAATCTCTCCCACTGGCATATGTGTAGGCAAATGCATGGAAGGGGTCCACAAGGGGTGGGTGGGCTCCAGGCCCCGCTCTGGTCTGAGTAGGCCAGATGCCAGTGGGAGAGATAAACTCATTAGGCCCAGATGTAATGAGGCCTAAAGCTAAAGTCACACCCGGAGCTTGTGACTGTCTTCTGCGCCTGTGCTGGAGCCCCACAGTGGGAAGGGGCCAGCACTCAGGGGTCCAGGAATGAGCAAGACAGGGTTTGTGTGCCCTAATGAGTATAGGGAGCTGAGCCAGAGAGAGGACAGGGGCACAGGCTGGCATGGCATGGCACCAGGGCTATACCCAAAGAATCTCACTCAATAACTTTTTTTCCAGAAAGGGAAAAATGGTATTTTGAAACATTACTGTAAAAAACTAAGTTAGATCTGAAGCATCGAAGATATTTTGCAAATAAAATCAGGACCTTTTGTGGCTGGCAACAGCAGAGTTTAAAGCACCAGGCACCTTGGCCCAGCCAACAAGGCCCACAGGAACAGCACTGTGTCCGCCCGACATTGCACTCCTGGAGGAAGTGTGGCCTGCCCCTGCAAGGAGGGAGGGAGAGCAATCACACGTGTGCAAGGCCTTGGCAACACCCCCGCTCCCCAGGCAGGATGACCTTTTATCAACTTCAGAAGAGAGCACAAATCTGCCGTCACTCTGGATCGGTCTTGATTGGATCAGAGTCCCACCGGAAAATGGGGAGGGAAGGCAATAAAACCTCCAGAATTGATATTAAACCACTGACATTTCACAAGGCGAGCAGCACTGGCAGCTGCCAGTCTATCGTCAGGAGGAACTCGAAGGGGGCAAGCCAGGCATGAAGGTCACGGCGGTTCCAGAATCCTCTTCCCAGGCCTCGGCCTCAGCTCCAAAGGCAGCAGGGGCCTAGATGGCCTGAATCTGGCCTACTCAAACCAGAGCGGGGCCTGGAGCCCACCCACCCCTTGTGGACCCCTCCCATGCATTTGCCCATACATATGCCAGTGGGAGAGATTAACTCATTACGCCCAGATGTAATCAGGCCCTGAAGCTAAAGCTAACGCATCCGGACCTTGTGACTGTCTTCTGTCCCCGTGCTGTAGCTCCACAGTGGGAAGGGGCCAGCACGGAGACCAGGGAAGACCACAGTTCCTTTGAGAGGAAGTTTCCTTTGAGAATAGCCTGGCCCTGAGAACTCACCAGGATCCTTGATTGGCTTCCTGCCACCCACAGCTCACAAGCACCTGCCAAGCACGCTACCCAGGCAGGTATGAGGATGAATGAGCACGGTGCTTGTCCTGCAAAGGCTATGACTACACATATTTTTCTCCAGGTAACCCCATCTGGGCATATGCAGGGAGCTGGGCTGAAATAAGGCATTGCCAGGAGCCAGTCCTCCTTCCCAAACACCTGTCTACCACTGTAGGCAGGCAGAGAGTCCCCTGGAGTCTTCCAACTATAGGCACAGACCTATATGTGCCACAGACCTACAGGAGTTAACCCTTGTCTGGCCTTGAGGGGAAAGCACAAGAAGGCAGAATTTCTATCCAGTACTTGGAGACACTGCTGAGATGGCAAAACCTGCCTTTTCCTTCTCTGCCCCCACCCACCAAGCCCACAGCAGACATCAGTAATCACCTCGCTTCCCTGCTGGGCCCAGATGTAGCCTCAGAGTACTTCTCACCACAGAAGTCACTGCCTCCTCATGGGAGTTAAATTGTGAGATAAAAGCAGGTGTGGGCCCTCTTGGAAGGAGAACTTAAAGCCACTCATGATGGCCACTCTGGGTGGGAGGACAAAAAACAAGGGCAGACAAACATGAAAGGAGAGAGCAATCGTGAGGAAGCCCTCCTGGAGAAAGAGCTGAGTGAACAGGCAGGCCCTGTCCAAGACTGGAGCAGGCTGACATGGCTGCACTGGCAACATGGACTAGGTCAACGCCCTGAACTCGGCCATGGAGCTCCTAGGCGGGGCCAGAGGTGGGCCTTCTGCCAGAACTGCAGGGACCACTCGGTCCAATGTGGATGGGGACCTTTTTGCTTCTCCTTACTTCTGAGAACCACCTCTGGGGCATGAAGATGAGTCACCGAGGACCCAGAGCCTCCAGCAGGCCACAGTGCCTCCCACTGGCCTGGCACCCTCCAGGGTGCTCTGGGTAGAAACTTAAGGTGTGACCCAGAAAGACAGAGGAGGTTGCCAATGTCTTGGGGTCCCAGATCTGAAGCCATCCTTTAGTAGGACTGGAATTTCCTCAGCTGTTCCTGGAATCCAGAAGTGCAGGCAACACAAAGCTGTAGTCACTGACTTGAGTCCAACCCATGACCATTTTCAAGGCTACTTCCTGAACATCAACAGCCCTGGGAGGGAGGGAGGAGGGTTCCCAGTGCCCCCCTGTCAGGAGGAGCTGAGGCTCTGCAGAGCGGAGACTTGGCCAAGACCCCTCAGTGGTAGCACCTGAGCTCAAGCAGACAGCACCATGTCCAGGCCCTGCGTGTGCACTGGTCCCCTGACAACATGAGGCTGGTTCTTCAGAAGGCCGGCTCAGCACAGAGAGGCCAATCAGTAGAACTGGACAGGGGTAGGGTCACTACAAATGCCCCAGGCCTCCAGAAGCATCACTACTGGAATTATCAAACAATGTCCTTAAAGGGGGTCTCTGTGGGCCTGAAGAAAGCATGGGAGCCAGAGCTGGATCCTCTGGCTGACCCCTAGAAATTACTAACCAGCTTCACCATTAAGATGAAGAAAGCACATGAGGAAATAACAGAGTTTATCTCAAACAGATCGATTCCCTCAGATCCATCTGGCCTCAGCCTCTTAATTCTCTATAATGTCAAAACAATTTTTGGTTAAGTATACAGTCTGTCCTCTACTAAATTAAACTAATAGATCTAGCGGGAAATAAAACCCTGAGCATATTGAGAATATTAAAAGTACAAAATAAACTCCTCACGGGTCTGTAAGATTTATTTTGGCAAATTATTAAATAACACACACACATAGGTGCGTGTGTGCTTCAGTAAAACCCACGAGGGGATGCGCAGCTCCACTGGTCACCTCCAACTTCCGACTCCCTCTCTGCTCTCAATAACACCACTCTGCCCCAGCACCCAAGCTCCAGGGCACTCAGGCAGTGTCTGGAACAGCCATCTCACATCCTCACAATGGCTGCCTACTCTCAAAATCAATACTCTAGCTTTCTTTCTTTCTTTCTTTCTTTCTTTCTTTCTTTCTTTCTTTCTTTCTTTCTTTGTATCTTGTGCACTCAGCAATGCTAACACACCTTTTCTACTGGTGAAAAAGCCAAGCCAAGACCAGGATCTAAACTCTAGAGCCAGATCTGACTCCAGGGCCCTGGACACCATCCTGCTCAGCCTTGATTTGTTTTTGCTTTTTAGTTAGTTGTCCAATGAACCACAGATGGCTCATGCCATAGGGACAAGCTCTTGCTTGGATGATGATGCCTGATTTTTCCAACCTCATAGAGCCCCGAGGAACCAGGAAAGATGAGGCAAAGTCCTATGGAGCCCAGACCTGGGCACCATGGAACTTACCCCAAATCCCAACAACAGCTGACACAGGAATGAAAATGACAGGCCAGACCCTGGGACCCAGGGACCATGTGTCCCTCCTGGAGCTGGCCAAGCCCAGGCTGACTGAAAGCCAGACCTGCTTTGCTTTCACATGGGCACGTGTGCAGAACCAGGCTGTCTCCCTGGTGGCTCTGAGTCCTGCTGAGAACAGAGAGACTCTCTCTGGTATCCATTCACTGCCTGGCTCTCCCCTTCTGGAATCTGGTACTACAAAGTGGTGGTGACATAGGACAGAAGAGGGCAAAGGGAACCATAATGTGGCCCTTTCACTCACCTGCCTCCTATTTTAGGAGCACTCTGCCATCCTTTCTCTCTCTGTTAATACCCAGCACCTTCCACAGGGGCAGACTCCCCATCACTTGCTGACCCCATGTGTGCCCTTGAAGGGAGGTTTTCTGGGGCCAGACTTCCAGCCTTTATTTCCTGACATTGATGGCAAGTAAATAACTAAAGTAGTCAAAAATAAAAGTGCCATAAATCCTAAATTTTGCTGTAAGATGTCATGTACACAAAGTATGCTGGGATTATTGATAGAAAAGTTTATAGATGGACTGCATTTTAAAATCAAAATACAGCCGGGCATGGTGGCGCACGCTTGTAATCCCCGCGCTTGGGAGGTGGAGACAGGAGGATCGTGCAGGTTCGAAGCCAGCCGCGAGCGCTGGCTTAGGAGACCTTGTTTCCAAATAAAAATGTAAAAATAGGTCTGGGAGTGTAGCCCGGAGGTAGAAGGGCTTCCAGGAACCCCAGTACCACCAAAAAAAAAAAAAAAAAAAAAAATCAAAATACATTACCCAAAATCAGTGTTACTATATGTGGTATAGGGAGGACAGGAAAGGTCAGCAGAGACAAGAATATTGAAATCCCAATTCCAAGAGGACCTAAGCATTATAATAAATAAAATTTAAAAGTGAGTTCCAGTAATAATACTCACTTAGAGCTATACTTCAAGGGTGTTTTCACAAGTGACTGGGCAGGATTTTTAGATAGCACTATTTGAGGTACCCCTGAAAGCCCAGTGAAACCATCCACAAAATGGTATTGAAAAGAGCCATGTACCCCAACTCATGGCCCAACAATAGCAGTCAGTAATAATAACAGCAAGCAAGAGAACACTGAGAACAGGCACCTGGAGCTCAGGGCTTGGCAGAAGCAAGCTTACAGGCACAGTCAACAGGAAGGCCAGGTAAACTGAGCCCCGGTCTCATTAAAGGAAGATTCACCTCCAGGTCTCAGTATACAGTGACACCACAGAGCTGTGCTTGGAGCAAAGAGGGAGTGGAAAACCTTGTCACTCCCTATTGATGAGCAATCAGGGATGGGGAAGGGGGGAAAGTTGTGAAATTTCTCCCACAAGTGTGTCGGAAGGATACCTGCTTCATTTTACTGTGAAAGAATTACTCTAAACCAAACACGTTTATAGGAACCCAAGGGACACTTGCAGTTGGTAGTGCAGAATGGCTGTGTCCCCAGAGAAAAGTATCCCTTTGGGAACAGCAATACACACTCTTCACCATAGGTGCCTTCTTTTAGATCTTCCAACAGGAAGACCATAGCCCACCAGGACACACAAGTCAAGAACCAGCTCCTCTGGGAAGTGGGTGGCCAAGCACTCATAAGGTCTGGGAGGAACTACGGCCTGATTTCAGCTACTGATGCTCCAACTGGCCAAAGGGCTAAGTCAAAGTCCCTTTCCTGCCCACAGGAAACCGCAGGAAAAGAGGAGAAAGTGTCCCTTCTGCAGTGCTCCTAACAGCACTCCTAGCTCAGGCATTTACTAGGCCCAACGACGGATCAGGCCCAGCTAGGAGTAGAAGACAGAAGATCCAATTGCTGCCCTCATAGTCCACAAGAAGAGGCAGAAGAGCAAACAGACCTTTCCACACCCAGCTGAACAGGCAGGGAAGAGACCACAAGGCTAGCTCAGGCTGCTTCTGGCTGCCAGCAGCCCAAGTATGTAGGGGAAGACAGGGAACCTTACTCTCTTTACCAACTACAAGCATGGTGACTAGAGTCTCACCTGGAGTAGGAAGAGCAGATGTTTTGGTTAAGAAGCACCAAACTTACTTTGATTAAGTCAGACCAACTTAACCAACCTGCTTGTTGAAGCTTTGACTACTCATTAGCTATATAACCTCAGAGAAGCTCCATAAACTCTTTGAACACCAGCCATCTCACTCATAAAATGGTGTGAAACCACATTGTCTACCTTACAGGGTTGTTATAGAGATGAAATAATCCCATTTGTGCATTCCACAAATATTTAACAAGCAGCTACTCTTCTAGGGAGAGAGCATCCGTGAACAAAGCAAAGAGCATGACAAACCGACCGCAAACAAGAAGCACAGTGAATGGAGATAGTGTAATATATTTTGGAAGGTTGTTAGTCCAAAGGAAAAAGAAAAAGGAGAGCAGGGTGAAAGGTTGGAAGTGTTGGGCCAGGGCCTGGTCCAGGGGGGTCTCATTGATGAAGTGACTTCCTGACAAAAACCAAAACAGGATGCAATTAGCCAAGCAGATGTTTGGAGGAGAAGCATCCCAGCCAGATGGCACAGCTGATGCAAAGGCCCTGGGACTGGAGCATGCTGCTTTGCAGGGAGGAGGATAGTGTGGTGAGAAGAACATAAGCCAGGGAAAGGACATAAATGAGTACATAAAGGCAGAAGGAAAGTAGGGCTTGGGAAGGCAGATCAATTGACCTTGCCAGGCCACTGCTGTTTGTGCTGAATGAAATGGGAGCCACCGCAGGGTTTTGAGCATGGCAAAGTGATCTGATCTCTGAAAACAATCTCTTGGTTGTCATGTTGAGAACTGATGCATAGAAAATGATGCATAGAAAATATGCAGCCAGTGTCTACTGCGTGAAAAGCATATAGTAACGTAGCTTTTACTCTTAATAATACCAGCTCAGGCCATGGGCAAAAGATGCCTTACCCCATGTGGTGGTCGGGGTGTAGGAGTTCCACAAAGCTTAAAGGTAACCAAGGTACAACTCTCTCTGGCTTCAAGATCTCTCCCTTTGTACATACCTGATCACTGGCCACCATTCTCTGCTTGGATCTGGTAAAAGAGAGGAGATAGCTGCTTCTCCAGGCAGGCTGCTGCATAGTCTTGCCATCAGAGCTCTGTCTGTAACCAGTCCCCAAATAAAATCTGTTTTCCTAGAATCCTATGATGGTCCTGAATCTATGACACTGTACAAGTGTACCCCCTCCTTTCAGAAGCTGAGGAGAGCAGTGGGACCTTCAGGGTCTTACATTCCTGGCTCCAAATTGTTTTCTGAAGACAGGTGGAATTTCCCAGGGAAAGCTGGCCAGTGGTAGTTGAAATGACAGAAGAAGCTGACAACTGCTTCGTAAGGGATCCTGGAGAAGAAATCCAGGGAAAGAGGGAGGCCCTACATACTCCTGCTCCAGGCAGTAGACCCTGGCAAACAAGAGTGAGCAACAGTGTCCCCAAAGAGTGTGAAAATGGCTCCTTGGCCACAGATGAAGAAACTGAAACCCAGACCCAGGAGGGAGGGAAAGTGAAGCCCAGGAGCACCCTGCCATAAGGACAAAGCTTGGAAAGCACTTGCAGTTTCTCCTCTGAGGCTGTGCACCAGTACTCTGGACCAGCTGCTGGAAAGCATTTTCGCTCTTAGTTTCCTTCTCCCTTGGCTGCTTGGGAACTCTCAGGAGAGCCCCCTGGCAAGCTGGTCAGTAAGAAAAGTAGACACTGAATCTACTAAATTGGTGCACCCCAACCTCAGATCAGAGCTGAGGGATAAGGGCCTAGGGTAGAGAGAAAGATACTTAAGTCCACTGGCTGGGGATTCCCATGACAAGGGAAGAGAAGAGACCCAAAAAGAGCTGTGGGACCACACATCTGCCCTACATTTCACTTTGGGAACCAGAACACACTTCCTCAGATAGCTGAGGAGATGGCAGGCTCTGGGTGAAGCTGGGGAAGACAGAGATGAACGGGATGTAAGAGTGGGGGATGGGCTCCGGAACGCGGCAGTGGACCTCGGCCTCCTGGGATCCTCCTTTGCACTGGGTAAAGAGGGGGCAAGCTCTAGCCAAGAGCACGCAGGGCCTCCGGGACCAGCTATCGAGGGACAGGAACCCCGCCCCTGCCCAGAAACCTCCTGAGCCCTGAGTCGTGCCCGGCTCCCCACCCCACCCCACCCCACCCCCGCCGCCTCTGCCGTCACTCACCGCCGCCGCTCGCTGGCTCGCTGGTGCGCTCTCCGCGCCACAGGCACCTGCTTGCCGGGCGCTGTGCACTCACTCCCGCTCACACACTGCAGACCCGGCGTCGCCACCTTCACCAGCCTCGTCCCCGGCCCGGCGCAGCGCTCCGCCCTTCTCTCCCGCCCCCGTCGCCCACCCACCCACCCGCCATGGCCCGGGCCTGGGCCAAAGAGTGGTGCAGCTCGTTGCCCAAACCGGGGTAAGAAGTGGCGGCCTGGGGGCTGCGGAGAGGGCCGGGGCACACTTGGGGAGCAGGGATGAGGCCGTCTTGAGGGATGGAGACTGGGAAGAAGCCAAGGAGAGTTTGGGTGGGAGGATACCCCCACACACTGGCAAAGCTGGCGAGGGGCGGGGCTGCGCTCCAACCAGAAATGGGGTCCCTCGGAGCGACCCCCCAAGGAGGGAAGGGGTAAGCTTCGGAGGGATGGTGTGGGCTGTGGCAGGGTTGAGGAGCAGGGGTGCTGCAGCGGCGGAGGCGGCCCGGCGTCCAGCCGCCGACCGCCCCTTCTCTGTCTTCCCCTCCCCCTCTCCCCGCCTCCCTCCGGCTCCGGGTCTGCACGCGGGACCCGCGCTCCCCGCGCTCGGCCGGGTCGGATGCCAGGTCTGCGCTCCGCGGCTGAGAGCCCACTCGTCTTGCTGAGAGAGGCCCAGAGAAAGCCTCGGGGTCGGCGGCGGGAGAGCTCCGGGAGCCGGAGGAGGCGGCAGTCGGAAGCCAAACCAGAAAGGGACCGGGAAGCAGAAGCTTGCGGCTCGGAGGCGCGCGCTCCCTCCGCCAGGGATGGGTCCTGGCGCAGCCCGGCCCCGGCCTGGCCCGCGGGGCAGACACTGAACCGCGGCCCCCATCGCCCTGCGGACCGCCGGACAGAGGGAGGTTGACCGACCGCTGGCAACCTCGGCCGGGACCTCGCTTTCCGCACACCCCGCGCAGCGCCCCGGCCGGAGCCGCGCCCCTGGGCGGCCGGCGGCGGGAGAGGAGGGGGCGGCGGCCCGGCCATGGCAGGCTCTGAGGCGTCCTAGCCTGAGCTGGAGCAGGAACCCGCGCCGAGTCCGCGCCGCTGCTGCCGCCGCCTCTCCGCTCCCGGGTCCCCGTCGCCGCCGCGCCCCTGCGGGAGATGGAACAGCGGAACCGGCCCGGCGCCCTCGGATACTTACCGCCTCTGCTGCTGCTGCTGCTGCTGCTGCTACTGCTGCCCGTCCTGCTCTCGGGGGCCGACGGTGAGCGCGGGAACTTCGCTGCCGCGGGGAGCTCGGGGGTCCTTGCTGCAGCCGCCAGAGCCTGCCGGCCCCGGCCGCCGCGGAGAAAGAGGAGGGGAAGGCTTCGTGGCGTCCAGCAACCCCGGCCTGCGGCCCGGGCCCGAGGGGGAGGGAGAAGCGCAGCGTGGGGTCGCCGCGGCGGCCAGGTCCGCGCGGGAGTCGTTCGGAGTCAGGTCCCAGCTCCCGCCACTGAGAAGAGGCCTGCGGGGAGCGAAAGTTGGCGTGCGCCAGCCGGGCTCCGCTGGTGTGGCCCAGCGTGCGGGAGAAGCGTGCGCCGCTCCTGCCCCCTCGCCGGATCCGGAGGGAAGCGGCCTGCAGCCGGCCGCCGGTCCCCTCCGCTGCTCAACTGAACTTTGCTAGCGCCTACAGCAGTGGGGCGCCGAGTAGCTGGGGGGTGGGAAGCACAAGGCCAGTGCGCGAGGCGGGAACCTACCCCCTCGCCTCGGGCTGCCCTAAGCCCCCGCCCTACAGCTGGTCACGCCTCTTTCTCCCCCCCCCCCAGCTACATTCACTGAAGTCCCCAAAGATGTGACAGTACGAGAGGGAGACGACATCGAAATGCCCTGCGCATTCAGAGCCAGCGGAGCCACTTCGTATTCGCTGGAGATTCAGTGGTGGTATCTCAAGGAGCCGCCCCGGGAGCTGCTGCATGAGCTGGCGCTCAGCCTGCCAGGCGCCCGGAGCAAGGTACCCCGTCCCCGGAGAGAAGGCAGCCAGGTTCAAAGATTCAGGGCTCCTCCCTGTCGCGAAGCTCTCTTTGCATCCCCACAGCATCGTCAAAGTCAGCGATTGTTGTCAAATCCTGTCAATTCTTTTGACATTTTCCCCGTCTACAGTCTGCCGCTAGCTCCTAAAAGGCCCGGCCCATCCACTGCCCCATCTCTTGCGTGCTGCCTGTGGGGTGAGCGTCTGATGAGTGTCAGGGAAGATCACTAAGTTCCTCCTGGCTTGCTGGCCCCTCGTCCACTCTGAGGTCCTGGGACAGGGCCAAAGAGCTAAGCTCCTCCCAGCTGCTGTCCAAAAGCCAGCAGAGAAACATGTTTAGGAATGCCAGCTGATCCTCTCTATCGTCCGCTGGATCAGAGGGACTGCCTCCCTGTGGCTGGAACAGGCTCTGTCTTCACTGAGCCTCACAACCCACACTCTCGTACGGGCACTTGAACACACACACACACACACACACACACACACACACGCCTACCTATATTCTCCCCGGGGTCTCCCCAGGGCCCCACCCAAAATTATTGCTCATGTCTCCCACGGGCTTCTCTCCAGACACAAGAGTTCCTCCATCCAGTTTTTCACGGTTTCAAATTAAATAGAGAATGTGGATGGGCAGGGAATAAGGACGATCCACCGGTGGGAGATGGGCCTTCGTTCCAGCCTTAACAGTTATCCAGTCTCCCCTTTTCGGCTGGCAGGTGTATGTGACAGCCACTCCTTGGCAGGCACCATTCTAGCTTGCTTCTGGATACACTGCTGGAAAACCAGATGTCCTTCCCATCCCCCCCAACACACACTCCAGGCGGTTTCCAGGCCCAGTTCCCTTGGCTGATAGGGGTTCCCCAAGCCATATACCAACAACCTAATTCGTATTTCATATTTTCTCTCTCTCTCTCTCTCTCTCTCTCTCTCTATCTCTATCTCTATCTCTATCTCTCCCTCCCTCCTCCTCCCTCCCTTCCTCTCCCCCTCCCTCTCGCTCCCCCTCCCCTCAATCCTTCTCCTCCCTCTCCCTTTGCATTTCAGGTAACAAATAAGGATGCGACTAAAATCAGCGTAAGTGTGGAGCCCAGAGTGGGCTGCGGGAGACCCCTTCTGGCCGCTTAGCGCCCCACAGCTCCCTCCCCCCAGAAAGCCTCCGCCTCCGCGTAAAGTGGGGCCGCGCTCGCAGCCTGACAATGTAGGCTGCTTGGCTTGTTGGGCGCCATCTATCGCTGGTAGCGGGGTGGGTTCTCTTTGGTAGAAACTAAGGGTCCAAAACCTGAGTCCTCCAACTCGGCTTTGAGCTCACCCGTAACTCGGCTTTGAGCTCACCCGTAACTCGGCTTTGAGCTCACTCCTGGACGGTGGGCTGAGGCTCCTGCGCATCTGCTCACCTTCGCTCTGCCGTCCTTCTCCCAGCCGTGAGCGTGCAGCTCGCCCTCGCCGCCCCGGGTTCCCGCTCCCGGCTCGCCTCTGCCCAGCCCCGCCCACACGCCCTGCACCCCGCCGCCCCCTCTCCAGCAGCCCGGTCCTCCGCCAAAAGTAGTGTGCTGTAGTCTCCTAGGGGGCGTGAGCGAAGCAGGCAGTCTGGCCAAGCTGCTTGGGGTTGGGGTGTCGTGGTCCGTAAAGAGCCCACGCATTCCGTGGCAGGGCCTGAAGACAGATCGCTAGGGCTCCGTTCAGCGGCGAGGGCTCCCCGGGCGCTTGGCCAGTGCCACGGCAAGGTCCCTTCCCGCGCTGGGCGGGAATCGGGCCAGCTCAGAGAAAGGCGGGTTCACAGCAGGAAGCCAGGGGAGCCGGCAGCAGCCTGCCTGGAAGGGCCGCTTGGGTATTTGTGAGCTCCGAGAGCAGAGCGGCTTTGCCTAGGACCTGACCCTGGCCCTCCGGGGTCTGGAGGAAAGGGACCGTCAGTACGGGTGCGTGTGGCCGGCAAAACTTGGGTTGGTGCCTCGGCGCCCTTGCGGTCAGTCCCAGCGCCCGCGCGGGAAAACGTGGATAGATAGGGGTCTAGAGACCAGCCTGAGGTTTCTTGAAGGTGCCGGAGAGAGGAAGGAGGGAGTGAGTTTTACCATTCTGAAAGGAAAGGTAGAGGAAGGCTGGAAGCATAGGTGCGGGAGGGGTACGGTGCAAAGGGGGGCTTTTCGGTAAAGATGGTGAGAAACTGGGGTCGCGATGCGGTGGGCACAGGAAGCCATCTCAGCCGCGTCGGGAGCTCCGTGCCTCTAAGGAGACACGGCTTGAAAGGAGAGCGGGATCCCGGTGGTGGGCACCTGCGGCCGGGAAGTCCTGGGGCGCCCTGACTCCCCGGGCATGCGAGTCGGCTGGGGATCTGCCCAGCGGGCCCTCTCACGCGGCCTTCTTGCAGACCGTGCGCGTCCAGGGCAATGACATCTCGCACCGGCTCCGGCTGTCCTCCGTGCGCCTGCAGGACGAGGGCGTGTACGAGTGCCGCGTGTCGGACTACAGCGACGACCACACGCAGGAGCACAAGGCTCAGGCGCTGCTGCGCGTGCTCTCGCGCTTCGCACAGCCCAACATGCAGGCTGCCGAGGCCGTGTCGCACATCCAGAGCAGCGGCCCGCGGCGCCACGGCTCCCGGGGCGCCAACTCCAACCGCGCGGGCGCCGCGGGGCGCACCACCTCTGAGCCAGGCCGGGACCACAGGAGCCGGCCTCCGGGGAGCCCTCCTGCCGGACCCGGACCCGGGGTCCGGGAGGTCGCAGCCGCCTCCGCAGCCCACGCCGCCGCCACTACCGCCGCAGCCGCGGCCGCAGCCTCCTCGGCGTCGCTGCCACCCACCCAGGCGGTCCTTCTGCGCCAAAGGCCTGGCGGTTCAGGTAAGCTTGCGGAGAGGGCTGGCTCCGGGAGCACCTGCGTCCCACTAAGGCCATGTGCATGCACAGAAGGTTGGAAGATGAGCTGTCTCCTCTTCCCCTCCTCCCCTCCCCTGATGGCCTCTTGGAGCCTTCAAGAATTGAATTTAGGAATGTGACCAGGTTCAGCTGTACTGAGTGAGCCCTAAGTGGAAAGGGATTGCCCCAAGGGGAATGCCGGCACCTAGTAGGGAATGGGCTGGGCCGGTGGACTTGCTGAGCTGGTTGACTCACTACAGACAGGACTTGTCCTAGACAGCCAGCGTGTACAGGCCTGGATGTGTGACCTCCACTCTCTTTGGCAAGCTCAGAATGGTTCTGGGCTCCAGCTCTGTACCCTGCAGTAAGCTGCTGCTCTTCTTCTGTTCCAAGAGGGCTGAGGGACAGGGGTGTGACTGGAGGGGCTTTAAGGATACAGCGCTGCATAATCATTAGAGAAGTTTCTGAGGTTAAAGCCTTTTTTCCCCAGGAGTTGAGGGGGCTGGGAAGGAAAGGAGTTGGAGGATAGGCATATTGGATAAGGGAAGGTCAGGGAAAGGAACTGACTGCCTTGGGACAGGCTTAGTAAGCAGCACTAGGGGGAGCTACAGTGGGCAGAAAGTCCTACTGCCCAGTGTGCCCCTCCCACCAAGGCACTTCCCACTCCCTCCCCCTACTTCTAGGGGACCTCAGAGCTGGGCTCCTTTGCTCCAGTGCTCTCTCAGAGTGTCTGAATTTAAGCAAGTGCCCCTACCTGCCTTGGAACTTTCCGCCCTGGTATTATTATATTTTTATTGGTGCATTGTAGTCATACATCTTAATAGGGTACAAGATGGTAGAGACATATATGCACACATCACTCATTTAGCCCTTCCCCAATGCCCACCACACTTCCTCTCCCCTCCCTCCTGTTCATGTTTGGCTTAGTGATTGACATGTTTGTGAATGTAAACCATTGGCTAGAGTCACACAGCCAGGAAGTGGTAGAGGCACAGCTCACATCCGGGTTCCTGTCTTTCCAGTCCTTTGCTTTGCCACTCTACTTATGAGCTATGTTTCATCCTGTGGACAAATGTTTACTTGCTGGGTAAACATAAATGTACATCAATTTCCCTCTTCCCCCTCCCATACCCCTCAGTTAAGTCTCCTTATTTGCTCATCTATGGTTTCTCCTTCTTTGTCTAAAGTTCCTCCTTATTCACCCTAGCTTCTGCATATTAGGGAGAGCATCCAATTTTTTTGTTTTACTTTCTGTGATTGACTAATCTCAGCATGATGTTCTACAGTTCCATCCACTTCTCTGTAAATGACATAATTTTGTTCATCGTGTATATGACCCATAGTTTTGTAAATCCATTCATCTGTTGATAGACATAATGGCTGGTTCCATAGTGCAACTATGAACATAGATACACATACATGAGTTCAGTAGTTTGGTTTTCTGGTTTTCATTCTTTTATCCACTCCAATATTCTTTTGAGTAACACTAGGTGCTGTTACAAACCCCAAAATGTGAGTGGCTTGACACATTTCAAATTTATTTCTTGTTCACATCAAGTCCTGCCCTGGAGTCGGTTTCTCTGCTCCATGTAGTCATTCGGGGACTCCGGCTGACAGAGATTCTCCCAGCTTCAGCAAGTGGTTCCCAGAGTCATTCTGGGGCCAACATGTGACCAACAGATAAGAGAGCAGAGATGGAAGCAGCCCTTCTCAACACAGTTCCCTGAGAGAATGAAGCCCCAAGGGTCTAACGCACACAGTATGCATAATGAATCAGCTTCTTTCCTATGCCTTTAGAATGGCCCTAAGTTATGTATCATTCTTTGGAAACTAAGAAAATAGACACTCAACACATTTCATAGTGCTTAATTCTCTCAGAGAAAAACTGATGTCATGAATGGCAAGGTGGGTGTTTAAGAACTAGGCCCACATATGGCAAATATTACTTTTTCCTCATCCATTGGCCATCTCAAAGTCCAACATAGATGCAAGGTCCTTTGGAAAATACAGTTGTTGGCTTGGCAATTGGTTTCCAACTTCATCTCTTCACAGGGGAAGGGAAGCATGAATCTTTTGGAAAGTTAACCGTATCTATCTAGTACACAATAGGTGTGTTGGAAAAGTATTTATTGACTTATAAAGTGATTGGCTTAATCAATACTGAGTGGTGAAAAAGATTCTTCTGCCCTATCCCCTTGAGACCGAACAAGTAGACATTTGTGTATAGGGTGAAACATAGCTCATAAGTAGAGTGGCAAAGCAGAGGATTTGAAAGACAGAGGCCCAGATGCCAGCTGTGCCTCTACCACTTCCTGGCTGTGTGACGCTCTCTAAGTGATTTAACATCTCTGAGCCATCTGTAAAGCGTATAGGGAAGCCCCTGATCTCACAGGAAGTTCGGTACAGAAATTGCTGTTCATATATGCCCATTATTTTCACCCTGACCATCAGCTGCTGTGGTTGGAGAAGAGAGAGTAAGGAAAATAAAACTAAGTCCTTGGCAATTGTAGGCTGACCTATGGAAGGCCTACAATCCAAGTGAAAGCAACAGAGTTGGTTAAAGGTCGATGCAATGCCAAATGAAAGAGATGTATAAACATAAACTTAGTTGACAAAATGGTAATGAAGCCAAGGTCACTCCTACTTGAATCTCCCTCTTCTCCTGGTCGAGCCTGACCCTTGAGCCCAAGACTAATCTGACTGTCATACATAGCCTGTCAAATCTCCAGTTTCTGTGCTGGCCACAGGGTTTCCATAAGAAAATAGGGATGCTCCAGGTGAGAGAACCTATCCATGGAAGCTGGGAGGGACAGTGCCCCTCTTCCTAGAAGATATGGGATCCTCACAACAGTTCAATTTTGATGGCACAGTTCCCTGGGTCCTCTAGTAGATGGGGCTTTGAGGCCTGCCAGTCATAGGGCAGTATAACAATGATGATAAAGTTCAGGGCAGTCTGCCTTTCTGGGGTGGAGGTTCACTGCCATCCAGAAACTGTAGATTCTGGGATGACAGGGAAGTACCACTGGGATGTGCAATGGTGGCTCATAAGTCTTCTATCATCCAATAACCCTTGCCAGCTCCTGAACAGGCCAGGAGTCAGGTAGACACAGCTCATAAATAACCCTGAGTTTCTCTCCAGTTCTCCTATTGAAGACCTGGAAGATGGATCTTCACCTGGGAGGTCAGAAAATCTGTGCCCCCCACTCTTTTTTAGGGGAATATGAGTCTTACTTAGGGAACTAGGGATACATCTTTAGAGAAGGCCATGATAAAGGCTATGTTCCAGAGAAAGGGTCTGGAACAGTCTGTCTTTGGAAGTGGAAAACAGCCTGACCCCTGCTCTTTATGTGAATGAAGCTCTGAGGTCATTTTCTACAGGCACCTTTGTGTCCCATCTGACCACAGAGAAGTGGGCTACACATCTCCAAACCACAAACACACCTGAGTAGCCTCGATCCCAAGGAGGAAATCATGCCCAGTCTTTAGTTCCATCTTGCCCACCAAGCCCACAGGTTTTCCATGGGAGTGAAGCCTGCAGGCTGTTTTGGGTAGTAGCCATTAATAACTTTTTATGGGACTGTTTGCTAAACTTGGCTCCTGATGCTCAGTCTTTCTGAGCCTCCCTGGGAGACACCCAGAATGATGAAGGCTCTGAAATGTCAGCAGCATAAACTGGAAAAGGAGGGTGACCTTAGGTCTGGCCTCCTCAACTTACAATTTCTAACAGCTTGGTGGGGAGGGTTCCAGAAAGGTCCAGGGTCCCTGGCCCTTTGGTGTGGTTGGAAAACTGTCTGCTGCATTGTGATTCTCCAGGGTCACAATGGTACCATCTGGGCATGGGTTGAGACATAGCGAATATCTTCACTTTGCCACTGCCCGCAGTCCCCTCCAGTAACGGACCCGCAAGGACCCGAAAAAACATTGCCTTAAATAAATAATCCACTCTTCCATTGAGCTCTGAAGTGACTTAAACATCATAATTAAGGAGAAAACAAGTATGGCAAAATTTGTCCCAGAGAAGGAAGGGCGAGGCTGAGTGTCCTGAAGGAGGAAAATGAAAGGATTTCATAAAGGCAAGGGCTGGGCCTCACGGTCGGCAAGAGAGGCCTTCATGATCCCCAGTGGAATAAAGGAATGTGATTATCAGCAACATGGCATCCTCTCCATCAGCCTGTCACCGTGACCCTGATGGGGCTCAACTTCATGCTTGCCATGAGCAAAACCAGAGATGATGGTTCCTGCTCATGGCTGTGGGCTCATTCTCAGAGAAGTCAGGGCACACAGATAATTCTAGGACAGAGTCCCCAGGAGGGATAGCCCTAATCCTGCCAAGGCAATCTGGGGAGGCTTCTTGTAGGTAGTGTGTGATTTCAAGCTTAAAAGAGGCATCTAGGGCTGACATCCTCACAGCTTAGGTCAGTCCTAAGGGGGAAGTTTCTGGATACCTCTCCTCCCCTCCCTACCTTGTATCCCATGGCTTGAGAAGGTCAAATCCCATCCATCGCTGAAAAGTTGGCCCACTGTTCATCAGAAAGACCCCCAAACTAAGGATAAAACAGCTGCCATTGGATTCTAACAATAATATATAATTAGACTTGCTTTTTAGTGAGCTCTCATTGTATGCCACGCTAGCCTCTGCAGGGTTCCCTCCTTTCTGCAGCTCACCCTAACTCCTGCCTTGCTTCATCCCTGGAGGGCACTGCCCTTTCCTTGCTTGTAGCCAGAGCCTAGACTCTTCCTGTAGCAGGAGTGGCAGCCCCCAAGGGAAGGACTGAGAGCCAGCCTTTCTAGATGTCACCTGGAGCCAAGCCCAGCAAGGAGCCTCTCATTAAATATGCCAGGCACACATTTTTAAAGCTCTGCATATTAAGGATTCCCCAAGCATCTGTGGGGATAAACGAGGTCAAGTGCTTTTGTAATATGATATTGATTAGTTCTACCCCATGTGGACAGTGGCAAAATCTTGGCTGTGGTCTAAACCCCTCAGCATTATGGGAGATACCAACGTAGTTTTAAGACATTTTCCTACAGCACAGGGGTGGGGGGGAGTATCTTTTTATTCTCCTGGGCATTTCTAATTCTTACCAAGCATCTCTTAGAAATTCATGTCCTAAGCATTGAGAGCCTTCACTTTGCGTTATGTAAGGGCTGCAGGAAAGTATAAGATGATAAGCAAATAGGCGCAGGCCCTGCAGCTCCCCATTCCTACCTATTCTTTATGAAGGAAGAAGAACCTCCTCCCCTGGGGTGGTGTTTCTGGGGAAATTCACCTGCTTGTTGATGGCTTTGGGGCACTCGGGGAAGATGTGCTATAAATAAGATGGCTTACCCCATTTGACCTCCTCTGGATTAGGGTTTAACCTCTGTAGCCATGGAGAAACTACAGGGAGTGCTGGCCATGCGGCGCCCTGAGTGCCCTGAGTGGCTGGCGCAGTGTAAAGGGTGGGGTTGCTCTGGCCCTTTCTGCCCATGTCTTCCATGAAATAGGCCCCAAGAGCCAGGCTTTGCGAAGCCTGTCCCTGGCGCCAGTCTCTAGCACAGACGGTTTCTGGATATTATTGATTATTCTGTTCTGTCATTACAAGTCTCTAAGTCAAAATGTGAAAGATACTTTGGACTAGCTCGAGTTGGCTCTGGCTTTATAGTTCCGTAAGCAGTGTTTCTTGGAGGCCTGGTGTCAGCTAAAAAGGAAGAGCCAAAGTGGACATCTCGGAAACTTTTCCCTACCCCTCCACCCACCCACTCTGCCACACTCCTGGGTCCTGTTCCATCAGCTCAGAAGTGACCAGCCGGTCAGAAGGACTGCCTTGTGGGGCTGACCACTCGGCAGCCCTCAAAGGTTGATTGGACACAACCTAAAGCAGCCAGCTGGACGCGGACACCTAGTAGGGAGCAAGGCCAGGGAAAGTGATGGGGAAGCCTCTGGAAGGCTGCCGACTCTGGAGGAAGAACCAAAGCCTAAATGTAAGAGAAGCTGAGGACAGTTTTAGAAGAAGTTGTAGTCACTACCATTTCCAGCCATTTTATTTTTTCTCCTGACATTTAAACTTTCCTCACTGTCTGGCTAGCTTGCTCGTAGGTAAGCCAGGGTTTGAATACCAACAACTTCTCCCTACTTCTGGGCCTCAGAGCTCCAGCCACCCAGAAATCACAGTATGCACTTTATCTTTCTCACCCTCGCCCATCATAAGTATCATGCATCCCATTTTCCACGTGTGTCCAGCTGCTCAAATTTGAATCCCGCCTCCATCATTTCCCATGTGCAAGTTCCCTCACCTGTTATCATCTGACACCAGTTCCCATACCAAGGCATGTTGCCTGATCTGAGATTATCCACACAAGGCTGTTAGCTTAATGGAGCCTGGTGCCTAGCAAGTGCTCAGCAGATGCTGGCTCCTCGGTATTTTTCATGAGAATGGTACAGTGTATAGGTACATTAAATAGTCTGGACAGAGAGCCCTGATCTAAGGCTTCATTTGTGAATCCGATTTTCCTCCTACACATGTGCTGAGCACCAGGGAGCTAAAGGTGATGGAAGGAAACTGATGGAGCTTCAGAACAGAAAGTGCCATTCTGAGAGGGGACAGAAAATGGAGTTGATGCCACAACCTCGTCTTTGTCTGGCTGGGGCTATTTTCCATGCAACTGGAGCTCCTGGGTGAGCAAGGAGAATGTCACTGAGGTTTCTGATGTTCCACAAGCAAATTAAATCACCATGTTTGCACATGTGCCCCATAGGCGTGGCCATGATGGCACAGCTTCATGGCCAGCCAGTGTGGTGACTGGTCTGGCTCTGCTATAAAGGCTGTCACTGGTGGGGGCATTGTGATGTAAGGACATGGGGCCCAGGCAGTGTTTGAAGCACTAGATAACTACGTCTTGATGGGATAGGTACACTTAGAACAAAGTCCCCTGGGGACGAGCTGAACTGATGAGGACTTGTCTGGAATCCTCATCACACAGGGATTTTTACCAAGAGGGAGCACTTCCGCTGGGAAGCACTGGGTGTCTTGGGGATGGGCATGTGAGATGATAGAGCTCGGCCACCTCACGGGCTCAGGGAGAGTGCTGGCTCTTCCTGCATTATTCATACATCCCGCTGTAACTCTGTGCCCAGCGACTGCCAGTAAAGGTGCTACTTGGCACCCGGGGACTAGTAAGAAGAATGAAAGACAAAGCTACCACCCCTGTGAAGTGGTGGGAGTGTGAGCAGGCTGTGCACAGGGTCAGGAGACCAAGACCCTCAGAGCCACACATGGCTTGCCCCCATCCAGGACAGAGAGCCCACCGCAGACTCCCCAAGCACAGCCCACTACCCATAACTGGATACCCAAAGACAGAGCGCCCTTCCCTCTAGAGATCCCTGGCCCATTACCCATCAGTCCTCCCAGGAAGGAAGGAGACCATGGTTTTCTATGAGCCATGGAAGCCCAGGTATAATGTCAGTACCCGTATAGCAAATTTGTTAGAAGTGATTCTTACACAAATACTACTCAGCACAGAGGAAAGATAACCCAAGGGAAGGGGAGCTGATGTGTGTCAGGGCTCCATCTGAACTGGTGATGGTTTCAAGGAAGGATAAGTGATATAAGGATGAATAAGGAGGGAAAGGAGAGTGAGATGGGAAGGGTGTGCAGAGTAATTGATGGATGGGTGGGAGGGAGGACTGCGTAGGTGGGCATGTGGGTGAACGGGGGAGAGAAAATAGGGTAGTGAGTGGGAGCACGGATACAACGTGGGCGGAAAGAGAAGTGGGGTGGAGGCCATAGGCGTCCCCGCAGTAGGCCACATCTTCTAAGAAGGAGGCCGTGGAGAGAAGCTCCGGGTAGTGGCATGGCTCAGGGTGCCATGCCCGCCCCGCTCTGGCTGCAGCCCCTTGGCCACGCCACAGACAGGGGTGTGAACAGTGAGGGGCACATCGGGCCCAGCCTCCCCGCCCCGCCCCCCGCGCCTTCAGGAGCAAGACCAGGGGCCTCCACTGACTGGACATGTGCTGCTGCTGGATACAGCCCGGTCCAGACTTGCTGATTATTGCCCATGTAAAAGCCAAGGCAGACATGTTTTTTCAGGCATAAAAGAAATCACATCTCCAGATGGGTGGATGAATAACTGTATTCACATTAAAGACTAATGTAACCAAAAAATATACAAGGCAATAATTCATAATGCATTCTGTTCTACAGAGTCATATTTTAATGTCTGACGTATCCTGGGCAGCTCCTCCGTGTAAATTTTAATTAATGAGCACATGTTGTAGAATTTTCTGAGCACCATCCCTGGACAATTAAATTGTTCTAACCTTTTCCGTTAAATTGTGCTTCTGAAGAAAAGTCCTCTCAGCAACAGAAGGAAATATCTAAGTACCACTGAGGCAGAACCTAGAGGAAGGTTGTAAGAGGAAAGAACTTCTGTTGGTTCCTAGGTGGGCCTCACGGACCATCAGCACTCCTTCCTGACCCAATTGGTTCCATCCTACCACAGGACCCAGTTCCATCCTACCACAGGACCTTTGCACATGTCACTCCCACTCCCTAGAAGTCTCTACCATCTCTCTTTACCAAGCCAACTCTTAACCGTCTTCCAGACGACTATGACTCAAACATCACTTCCTCAGGGTAAGGACCCCTGTTCTTAGTTCCCCAAGACCATGGGTCTTCCTTTTAACATGGGCACAGATTTCCACTTGTGAAGTATTGGTTTGACTAATGTCTGGAATGTTCTTCATTCCCGCCTTGGCTTCAGCAGGCCTGGCTCCAGCGAACAGGACCAGGAGACACTGAGAAGCCTTAGCTGAGCAGGCACCGAGAGCCCACTGTCTGCCTGACCCGGGGTGCTGGGGCACACTCCGACCCAGGGGCACGACAGCCATAGAGGGAGGTGAGGCGCCCGTGGGCGGCTGGGGTTTAAGTGGGCCGGATGGAAGGCTTCGAGAGGAGCAGGGTCAATTTCCTCAGAACCCCAGATGTTCCCCTAAACTGTGTGATGGGCACACCATCACTCCAGAATTCACAAGTCCAAGAGTTTTAGATTTGGAAGGGGACTGAGAAAGCCTAAAGTAAATGATTCTTAAACTCTTCCCATTTGGAACCCTGTGCACTCAACACAACCTGCAGCTTTAACCAGAGTTCTGCTTCTAATGGTGTTACGTATATTTGGGTCCAGGCTGCAATGAGCATGAAAAGGATTACTCCTGTCAAAATGTTTAAGAACCATGGACATGGTAAAAATAGACACACACGCATAATACACACACACACACACACACACACACACACACACACACAGATAAACAGCATGAAGCCGGGTGTGGTGGCGCACACTTGTAATCCCAGAATTTGGGAGGCTGAGACAGGAGGATCACAGTTCGCGGACAGCCTCAGCTACTTAGTAAGGCCCTCGCAACTTAGTGGGACCCTGTTTCAAAATAAAAAATAAGGCTAGGGGATGTAGCTCAGAGGTTGAATGCCCCTGGGTTCTATCCCCAGTACCTCAAAAAAAAAAAAAAACACCCAGTATGAAATATATGAAACCTACAAATATTTTACAAATATATGTATGTGTCAGCTTCTAAGGGAGGAATTTAAAATGTTTTTGTTGTTGTTTGTATGGTTGGTTGGTTTTCTTGTACCGGGGATTGAACCCAGGGATATTCTGCTTCTAAGCTTTACTTTCAGCCTTTTTTAAGATTATTTGAAACAGAGATTTGCTAAATTGCTAAGGCTGGCCTGGAAGCTGCGAGCCTCCTGTCTCATCCTCCCAAGTACTGGATTATAGGTGTGAGCCACCATACCTGGCTTGAAGTGGCTTTTAAAATAGCATAAGAGAATTTAAAAACTAATAAAAACATAGGAATAAAAACTAGGCATGGAGATGCATACCTATAATCCCAGTACTTAAGAGGCTGAGATGGAAGATAGACTGACATGTTCAAGGCCAGTCCCAGCAACTTAGTGAGGCTCTCAGCAACTTAGTAAGACCTGTTTCAAGATAAAATAAAATAACAAAATAAAATAGGGTGGGAGAGGGGTGTAGATCAGAGGTAGAATGCCCCTGTGTTCAATTCCCACCTATAGTCCAGTACTTGGGAGGATGAGACAGGAGGCTCGCAGCTTCCAGGCCAGCCTTAGCAATTTAGCAAGTCTCTGTTTCAAATAATCTTAAAAAAGGCTGAAGGTATAGCTTAGAAGCAGAATATCCCTGGGTTCAATCCCCAGTACAAGAAAACCAACCAACCAACCAACCAACTAACCATACCACAAGGAATATAAGAAGAAAGGGAGAGAGAAGAGGAGGGAGGAAAAAGGGAGGGAGGGATAATGAATATACATACAATGGTGGGATTTGTTCAAGAAAAAAAGTATTCAAGGGCTGGGGTTGTAGCTCAGTGGTAGAATGTATATTTAGCATGCATGAACATTATAAAAATAAAAATAGGAAGTTAGTATAAGAAATGTGTTTGACTCTTGGCCAGTTGAAAGGTCAGATCACTGTGATAGCCCCAGTACTCCCCAGAGGGTTCTGGAAACAGACTTCCCAGCCCCAGCTTGTACTTGAAGGATAAAAATGGGATGCTGCGTATGGAGCATCTGGACCGCTGTCCGTTATATCATGGACAAGCTGGAGTGTCTAAGAAAGATTTTTGATTCATTCAGCAAACATTGTGACAGCATCCCATAGTGACAGCCGTGTGCTAGGTGATGGGGATGCACACAGCTGAGGGAGTTGTGGTCTCTGCTCTCCCAGGCTCACCCTCTGCCAGAGGATACCGGTGTCAGAAGGTAAACACACTCCTGGTTGCCCAAATACAGCCCAAAAGATACGGACCTTCCTCTGGAGTTGGGACAAAGGGAGTGTCTGGACCTGACGTCTGCAGGAGGCTCGTGTGGTGGGGAAGAGGCACGTGGGTGAGAGGGAGGTCTTGGGCCAGCAGTGTGATGCTGGGCTGGAGGGAGGTGTGGGTCTGTGGGGGCCTGGGGCAGTGGGGCAGGTCTTCCAGCTGAGGGACTGATGGATGGCCGGCAGGTTTGTACTGTCTTTGGAGAGGACACTCTGGAACCGCAGCAGAGTGCTGGGTGCTGGGCGACTGGCGTGCTGGGGTCATGGGAGGAGAGTCAGGAGCTGTCAAGCTTCCCAGGTGAGAGAGGTAAAGGACCAGGAAGTGCCAAAAGCCAGCTAGTCCAATGGGGCACGAGTTTGCTCGTGGTCAAGGGTCTCAGTAAAGGTGGGGAAGGATAGAGTGATTTTCTACAGATTCTTATCTGTAGCGGTTCTTTCCTAGGAAAATAATCCTATGATCGGCGCTTTTAAAAAGAACCTGACATGGATCGATGCTTCTTGTGCAATCGAACACTTTATTTTTTGACACAAGATTTTTTATATTTTTCCCTCTCCCAGTGAATTTCTAGTAAAAAGAAGTGCAAAACACCCAAGGTACAAAAGAGAGATACACATGCAAATTACCAACCCTGAACAAGACAAAAGTAAAGACTGGGATATTCCAGGTCTTTGTGTTTGAAATAAGTCCCATTATCTCAGGTGGGCCTTGTGCTCTGGGAGCCCAGCCCCCTTTGGCCTTGCAGCTGCAGAGGCTTCTATTTGGCTAAAAGTCACACCCAAAATCACTTGAAGAATTTAGTTTTTAAGATCACTCGAAGAATCCAGTTTTTAAGAGTTTTCATTCCTAGGGCTTAGTCCAATGTCCTCCTTTATATATAATGGGGGAGGAAGTCCGAGATTCCAGCTTTCATATAGTTATCGTAAGGAAAATCCGTGTTCCTTTATGATGATTTAAAGAACTTCGATGAACGTCTCCTGGATTTTGTCTGCAATACTATCTGCTGTCTGAAAACTTAAACAAACTCATGACACAGTTTAGCAGGTAAACACCAAGAAATAACATGAAGTCTTTAGATTTAGTTGTCAGATATATTTCTCTAGCAGCTGAGCATTTTCCTTCTTTTAATAATCCATATTCCTATCACTAACCTTCTGCAACTTTCTTTTCTTTTCTGATTACCCTAATTCTCTCTTTCCCATTTGGGCCAATCTCAG
The DNA here is from genome assembly GCF_963383645.1 of Muscardinus avellanarius. NCBI lineage: Eukaryota > Metazoa > Chordata > Mammalia > Rodentia > Gliridae > Muscardinus > Muscardinus avellanarius. The sequence continues at coordinate 41,312,754 of NC_137796.1, forward strand.
GATAAGCTCTTCTTCATACAAAATACTTTCTTATTCTCACCATATTTTCTTTCTTTCATCTTTACACATCTATTTTATCTGTCCTTTGTTTTGACATAGCTATTTTTAACCAGGTGGTGTCGCTGTATTGAAGGTCGAAGGTGGACTGGAATGCTGCTTCTAATTACCATTTGAACAAGGCTCATCTAATTACCATTTGAGCAAGGCTGAAAGTTTACTGGAAGGACATGGATTCAATTTTCACTCACAGTCCTGATCTTTTTTCCACCGGAGCAATTTCATGTGGAAAGTTAAAAGAATCATTACTAAAAGAATAGTAGTTATGAAAGAATATCTAAGAGTGGAGAATACTTTTTGCCAGCGACCACACCTTCTCTCGGGGCTCATTTCTCACTTTGAGAATCGCCTATGACTACATGGATTCTCACACATGTAGATGCCAAGATGGGGTGGGCAGCAAAGTCTTGGCAAGGAAGCATGGACGATGCAGGCACAGGGGCCTCATCGTGGGGTCCTCACCGGGCTGGGCAGGGGAGGCTGGCTGGGAGGCTGGAGCAGATCAGATGAAGGAAACAGCATGAGCAAAGGCCATGAGGGAGTCCAATTTGCCTGAAGCTCCAGACACTCAGAGGAGTGTGTGGGCCAGTCAAGAATTGTTTGTCTGCTAGGTGGGGTCAGGAAGCGCTTCCAACCAGCTAGGGAGCCTAAATTTTATTTGTAGGTACCAGGGAGTCACAGGCCATAACCTCTAGCACCTACCAGTGGTGCAACCTTAGGCAAGTCACTTAACCTTTCTGGGCTCCACATGTGAAAGGTGAGAGACCACTGAAAGGCTAAAGGAGAAAATGTTCACAAAGGGCCGGGTACTGCTCCTGGCACTCAGAGTCTTTAGGGTGCCTGTTAGCAGCCTGCAGCTCCAAAGCTTGCCAAATGCAGATAGGTCAGGGACAGGGCCTCCAGGTGAGGACTAGACCCTGCACTAAAGGAGAAAGCCCCACCTTCCTTGCCTGGGGAGCACCCCGATGCCCACTGTGGTCAGGGCTGCCCAAGGCCCACCAGCAGCACGCACCTGGCACAGAGGAAGGGTCTGTTGACCATTTTCATTCAGTGACACTATGAAAGGGTCTTGTGGAACAAGAAACACAATATGATGTGAGACTGTAATGCACCAATAAAAGTATATAAAATAATATGGAGCCAATTGCACTCCTAGAATAAATCTCCCCTATCATGTTGAGTTATTTCCCTAAATCTATAAATAAATAAAATACGGCTGAGGTTGTATCTCAGAGGCAGAATGCCCCTGGTTCAACCCCCAATACCGCGCGCACACACACACACACACACACACATATAATGGAAGGAAGGAAAGAAGAAAAGAAGGGAGGAAGGGAGAGAGGAAGGAAGGGAGGAAGGAGAGAGAAGCTAAAAAGGAGCTAGCAACAAATTTGGCCACATTAAAAATCTACCATGGATGTCAAAATTCAGGGGGAAACCCCTTCTCCTCTTCCCCTCCTATGGTAGAAGCCTGGGGCTGGGTCCCGATGAGGAACACAGAGGAAGGAGAGTTTCTGCTCTTTGGCCCTGAGAGGTACTGTAAGTGGTGGTAGTTTTCTGTGGGGACAGATACCAGATTGCCTGGGATCGAGTCCCAGCCCTGCTGTGAATCTTAGTATGGCCTTAGTAAGACTACTCAGGTTAGCCAATAAAAACTATGGATGTCGCCTTTAATTTGGATTTCAGATAAACAACCAATAACACCTTAATATAACTATGCCCCACGCAGTGTTTGAGATATACTTGTAACAAAAACTGTCCATTGTTGTATCTGAAACTCAAATTTAAATGGGTGTCTTTTTTTGTTTTTGTTTTTGTTTTTGGTACTGGGGATTGAATGAAGGGGTGTTCCGCCTTTGAACTACACCCCCATCCAATTTTATTCTTTTTTCTTTAAACAGGGCCTCACTAAGTAGCTGAGGCTGGCTACGAGCCTGCAATCCTCCTCTCAGCCTCCCAAGTGCTGGGATTCTAGGCATGGGCCACAATGCCCAGCTGGGCATCCCGTGTTTTAGCTATCAACCTTAGACAAGTCACTTCACCTTGATGGATCTCAGTTTCCCCACCTATAAAAGAGGAGCAAATGCTAACTCCTGCCATCTGGAGAGCTGGACTTAATGTAGGCAACATGCTTCCCTCCGTGCCTGCCTGCCGCTGTTAGTGTTGAGGGCCTGGCTCTGCTACTGGCCCTCAAAGAGGTGGGACATGTAAGAAAGGCATCTGTAGGGGAGACACAGGCAAGGGCGCATGAACAGCACAGGTATTCATGCAAGCCTTCTGTGCCTGGGCTCAGGGGAGATCTCTTGGGGAGATAGTACACGTTCCACATTTAAGAGACAGCTTAGACCCAGATAAAGGAAAAAGAGGGGAACAGTCTGCAGGCGTTTGCAGGGAACACTGGCCAGAGCACACGGTTGATGGCAGGGTGAGGTAACTGGGGGGAGAGGTCGTGGAGAAGCCCCAGCTGTGGCACTGAGACAGTGGCTCTTTCTCCTTGGGCAGGGGGCCCAAGAGAGTTTTCCAGGTACAGGTAAAAGGAGGGTGGGTAAAATGGTAATAAAAGCAAGGGAATGCTTTAAGAGACTACTGTTGTCTTTGGCTGTGACAGAAAAAAGAGGGTGCAGCAAGGAATAGCTAAAACGAGCCAGCAACACTCTGCCCCCATTGGCCCCGCCAAGAAGGGCACTGGGGTGCTCTCCAGGGAGGGAGGTGGGGCCGTTTCCTTTAGTGCAGGGTCCAGTCCTCACCTAGGAGCCCCCATTCCCAGGAGCGCTCAGACTCCTCCCACTGCCAACTAGGCATCGGCCCCAGCAGGCATAAGCGCCACAGGAGGACAGCTTGTCTTCAAAAGCAGAGCCAGCGCGCATGGTGGTGCACACCTGTAAACCTAGTACTTGGAAGGCCAGCCTCAGGGACTTATCAAGGCCCTGTTTTTTTGTTTGTTTGCTTGTTTTTTGGTTTTGGATTTTGATTTTTGTTTGTTTTTTTTGGGGGGGGTTGTTTTGTTTTGTTTTGGTGGTACTGGGGCTCCTGGAAACCCTTCTACCTCCAGGCTATTTTATACTTTTTTATTTGGACACAGGTCTCTTAAGCCAGCGTGGCTGGCTTAGAACCTGCGGGATCCTCCTATCTTCGCCTCCCAAGCATGGAGAATACCAGCCCATGCGCCACCACGCCTGGCATCAAGGCCCTGTTTCAAAATTTAAAAGGGGGTGGAGATATAGCTCAGAAATAGTATGCCCCTGGGTTCAATCTCTAGTACCAAAAATAAAAACCGAGCCAGCTACTTAAGGGTTAGGGGGCAAAAGGAACAGGGCTGGAGTGGGAGGCACTGTGGACTCGGGTAGGATGGGTAAGCAGGGCACAATCAGCATAGGACGGTGGGGCCCACATTTAATCTGCTGTGCCCCATCCCACACTGGGCTTTTCTTTAAAATATCCCCATTTCCTTCAAAACCGTACAACATCAGGTTTTTACCCCAGTTACAAGCACACATTATTTTATGGCAGAAATTAATTCTACCAAAACAAGTTCCACTAGTATTTAATTATTCCTTGCTGACTGCCTTTGAGTAAATTTCTTCAGAGAGGCTTTAATTAAAATGTCAACGCTGGGCGTGGTGGCGCACGCTTGTAATCCCTGCACTTGGGAGCTGAGACAGGAGGATCCGACAGGTTCGAAGCCAGCCTCAGCTACTTAGTGAGGCTCTCAGCAACTTAGTGAGACCCTGTTACCAAATAAAATAGAAAATAGGTCTGGGAGTATAGCTTGGAGGTAGAAAAGCCCCTGGGTTCCACCCCCAGTACCACCAAAAAAATTTAAATGTCAACAAGAGCCAGGCAATGGTGCACATGCTTGTAATCCCAGTACTTGGGAGGCTGAGACAGGAGGATCTCAGGCTCAAAGCCAGCCCTGGCAACTTAGCAAGATTCTCAGCAACCTAGTAAGACCCTGTCTTCAAATAAGAAATAAAATAGGAGTGGGGGCATAGCTTGGAAGTGGAATGCCTCTAGGTTCAATCCCTAGTATCCCCCCAAAAATGTCAATAAGGGAAGCAGCCTTGCAAGGTGGCATCTTCTCTGTCGGTGGCATGCTGGACCATGCTCTGCATGGGAGAGCAAAGGGGGCTTTCTCAGGCTGCCTGATACTGTCCTGCTGCCGTGTTTGAGCCACATGCAGAGAGAGGAATGGTGCTTGACTTTGGCCAGGGCCAGGAAGACTCCCATATGCCCTTTCTTTGTTCTTACTCGAAAAAGCCCCTCTAAGCACAGAAAACTCAGTACACCCTGACTTCTGGAAGCTCTGTGGGAGTGTTCTTCAGCACAGCAAGGGTGTGTTCATCTTCTTCTTCTGGGTCAGAGGGGGCTCAGGATGTAGCCAAGGCAGGATGGAGGTCCAGGGCAGGTGATGAAGAGGGAGAGGGGTAGGAGCAGCTCGTTTCCAGTTGCCCCAAAAAGACAGGCCTCTGCCCAGGCCACAAGGCCATTGCTGCCCCTTGGAAGCAGCCCCTTTGTCCCAGTCTCTGAAGCCTGCAATAGAGAAAGTAAATAGAAGTGAACATCGCTGCTCAAAGGGCCTACATCCAGGGCACTCAGCTTGGTTCCCTAACTTTTCTAAGCCAGGAAGCCCTTGTTAAGAATGTGTTAATGACACATGCAGAATAGGCACAAGTGTCCTTGATCTGCTCTACAGAGGAAGGGCCTGACCTCAAAACCCTGGCAGTAGTTCTTGTGTTAGGACAGCCGAGCTCACCATTGGGATGGTTTTGCTCATTTAAGACTGGAGAGTATCTATCCTTGGACTAGTTTTTCTCTGGATGCTTGTGCTCAATATGGAAATATTCTGTACAGTACCGGAGAGAGGGAGTCAAAGACAGGCAAAGCATGACAGTGTCAGCCTACAAAATGAGCTTCCAACTTAGCCAGGATGCAAGACCCAGAACCATCCTGCTCACCTTAAAATATTTTCATTTTATTTACTCTTCTCAACCTCCCCCCCAAAAAAACTGCAGCTTGTGACCAACTCTGCAGAAACTCCTAAACTCTGAGTGACATTTGTTTGTTAACCACTGACCCAGGCTGCCCAACAACCCCCAACCCTTCCCCCTGCAGCTCTCCCAGGCCACCAGCCGTCCCAGGGGTTCCACAGCACAGAGCAGGCACCCACATCCAGGGAAGGCCGGGCCCAAGTACGGGGAACCAGTTGCCACTCCCACAGCATATCCCACCGCCACCCAGGCTCCTAACTCATTGGCTCCCAACAGTGCGGGCCAAGCACAGATCCCAGAAGACGGCCTGGACAAGGCCTCCTCCTTTATTTGTATCGCAGTGCACGAAATAGCCTCAAAGATTCCATATTATTTTCTGTCCGGGTTTTGAAATTCTATTGCTGGATAAATGAAATGAGGGCCTTCCAAGCAGAAGCTTCTTGGACTGAGGGGGACGGGCAGTGAATGTCCTTATGTCCGTGTTCTTTTAGGGTCTCTTTTAAATGGCTCCAGCATGTCTCTCATCCTGATCACTATCTAAATGATAAAAATTAATACCTTAGTTGAGACCTTAAAATTGAGCAAAAGAGGGCTTGGTTTCTTTAAGAATGATTAGCAAGTGGTGATACTTATTTAATGCACAGATGAAGCATCTGTTCTTCCATCGGAGGGTTTCCCTCACCTCGCAAGCAGCCCAACTTCCCAGCGTAACCATGCCAAGCCATGTGCTTGGCACTACTCCTGGCACGCCTTAGGAAGGGAGGAAGGAGATACGAGACTGCTGGCATCCTGTCAGCACAGCAGCCTCCATGCCAGCCAGCCAGCTCAACCCTAGGCACGGGTGTGTCCAGGCCACTTCAGAAAAGACCCACAGAGGCAGGAAGGAGATCCCACCTCAGCAGAGCCAAACATGCCCCAATCCCCTGCCCTGGGTCCTAAAGACCCAAACACTGCTGACAGTCCTGGTTCCCTCCAGGAAACAACGAGGCAGGGACCCAAATGCAGAGCCAAGCGCTAGACAAATGTCAGTCTCCTTTAAAGAAGGAAGCACCACCCTGGGCCACAAATCTCCTGAATTCTAAACCATTGCTGGTTTGAAGATCCTTTTCCTCCAGGGAGGCCTAGAAGACAGTCTTCCTTGTCTGCCCTAATTCTTTTAGGAAACCTAAAGACAGTGTTTGTATTGTGATGAAGGACACCTCAAAATGAGAGGTGGAGGAAATAGTACACCATCCTGTTCTAGTGTAGAAACATTTCCTCTTTAAAGGACATCCCCCAAATTAATTCTTCGCCAACCCTTTGCAGAGAAGTAGCTGTATTACCCTTTTCTGTACCATCAATTTGCATCGCACTGGGCTCTGAGGCTCTTTCGTTGACATGAGTGTATGGGTTCGCTGTGGCTAGGTACAAAGGACCCTAAACTCAGTGGCATGGGGCAACACCGTAACCTTTTGTTTAGCTCATGATTCTGGTTCAGTGATTTGGGCTGGGTTCATTCGGGCATTTCTTCCACTGTCTTTGCTGGGCTCATTCATGGAGTCAGTGTCAATTCATTGGAGCTGCTTGGTCTAGAAGGGACCTCCCCTAGGAAAGCTCATGGCACTATTCTCTGTCAGGCTAGCCTAGTCATATTCACAAGACAGTGGGTTACAAGAGCCTCTAGAGAGCAGGAAAGCCTCAGTGTACAAGCACTGTTCAAACCTTTGCTTAATTCATACCTGAATATTCTATTAGCCGCAGCAGGTCATGTTATCGAGCCCAGAGCGAATGTGGAGGGCCCTATCATAGGATGCAGATGCTGGGGCCAGCTGGGGTTCTTGTGACCAGTTGTACAATCTATTGCTATGATATTGTTTATTTGGACCCCATCCCAGTAAGACAAACCATGAACATATTCATTTCATGGAGCCATTTTACAGACTGACACAAGACTCAGAGAGGTGAAGGGTGTTGTCTGGGGCTACACCACAAGCAGGAGACAGGGCTGGGCTTGGAAGCCCTCCTCTGTGGTGTCAGCCCACTGCCCTCATGGCAACACTAGGTCAGGGAGTGACCGAGGAACCAGACCATGGCCACCCTGCAAACATCCACCGGCAGAGACCCCACAGATTCCGCACTCCACAAAGAAGGATTAGATTCTTTGACGTGACCACTGCCTTGTGATTCTTCTCGCTGCCAGATGGCCAGAGGCAGAGTGGCAACTTGAGCCAAGCTGCAGGAGGGCCAGGAGTGACAGCTATTTGGAAAATTAAGATTTGAGAGAACGGTTAACACATTTGAATCTGTCCTATCCTTGTATTTCTTGGGAGGGGCTCGGAGCTATGCCTGTTTGAGAGCCCCCACCCTATTTTCATTCAGAGGTTTGAACATAACTCCTATTTCCCGAAATTGACAGAGAAAATCTTGGAATTTCAAACTGGATTACTTGTCCAACCCTCTCAGGACTCCATGGCATAGATGATTATGGCCAGAGCATGAATGACTAGGAAGTAGAGGAAATGCCCTGGACAGAAAAGACTGTCCAGGCGTGCTAGCACACACTCATAATCCCACTACTTGGAGGCTGAGACAAGAGGATTGCAGGTTTGCAGCCAGCCTCAGCAACTTATGTCCTTCACAACTTAGTGAGACTCTGTTTCAAAATTTAAAAAAAAAAAAAAAAATAGCCAGGCGTGGTGGCGCATTCTTGTAATCCCAGCATTTGGGAGGCTGAGACAGAAGGATCACAGTTTGTAGCCAACCTTAGCTACTTAGTGAGGCCCTTGCAACTCAGTGAGACCCTGTTTCAAAATAAAGAATAAAAAAATAGGGCTGAGGGTGTAGATCAGAGGTAGAATGTCCCTGGGTTTCATCCCCAGTAGCACAAAAAACAAAAATTTAAAAAAAATTTAAAATTAAATAGGGCTGAGGATGTAGCTCAGAGGTAGAATGTCCCAGGATTCAATCCATGCAAAATGAAGGGAGGAAGGAAGGAAAGAAGAAATTAATGAAAGGATCAATAGTGCTTCCTCTAGAGAAAAGAGAAAGGCATGCATTCAGGCCCATCCTTGTCAAGGAAGCCACAAATCCACACTAAGTGAAGATCAGCCACCCTGGCAGAAGCCCCCATACATAGTCAGCCGAGTGACAGTGGCCCCACAATCTGCAGCATCTGGTTGGTCAGGAAGGGCTTCCTGTGAGCCCTCCCATGTGCGGGGCTTTAGCCCTGGGGCTGGATGGATGAAGGGAGGATAAAGGCCTCCAGAGAGTGCAGGTGAGCAGGGTGGGGCTGGACTCTAAGCCAGCGGTGAGGCCCCCAGGGTTTGGACAGCACTGAGGAACATATGCAGCCCTTCTGCACTTGCTCCTCTCATAAACCTGGAGAGAGCATTCTTCTCCAGGTTTTGCAGGTGAGAAGCTTGGGTTTCATGGATGGCTTTCCCTGGTTGCACAGGAGACCTTGCAATAGCTGGAGTCCCTGATAACAGATGGGGACCCAGGCAGGTGGCCCAGATAAGGCCATATAAAGGCTTGGTGTTAGGGCTTCAGAGGCCGTCTGGGGGCCCAGGTTAGTGGCTGCATTGGAGAAACAGGTGGGAGTGACCTAGACAGCACCTAGAAAGGGTCATTTCTTGAGGGCCCTAGTTCACTCACCTTCACCAACCAGTGTTTTCTGAGCTCCTCACTGCAGCCCAAGTGTGGGGCTGACAATGCCAGTATAGAAATAAGACTCTCACACAGAAACATCAGACTATCTAAGAGAGGCCCTGTGGAAACACTGAGCCATGTGAGTTAGGCAAGGAGCTGGAGGAATCACAAAAAGGGAGGAATTGTGTGTCATTATGGCATCTTCCTTAAGGAAGAAGGGAAGCTAGGCCTTCAATGCTGAGGATACTTGGGGCAGGGGAAGCAGATTGTCTTTTTATTAAGATAAAGTAAGGACTTGAACTCTAGACTATAATCTAAGCCAGGCACATGTCTGTAATCTCAGTTATTGGGAAGCTAAGACAGGAAGATTGCAGGTTCATGGCCAGCCTCAGCAACATAGTGAGAGCCTTACTAATTTAGCAAGACCTTGTTTCAGAATAAAAAATAAACTAGGGCTGGGGGTGTAGCTTGAAGGTTGATTGTCCCATAGGTTCAATCCCCAGTAGCAAAAATGGAAACAATCAAACAAAACTATATCTAGCATATTTCCCCTTAGGTCAGGGGCACCTTGAGTCTGACCACAGGAGGCTCCTAAAATGTATGATCTACAGATAACAGCAGCAGCAAAATGCTATACCATTAAATCAAAGAAGCCACATGTGTAACCTCAAGGGGATGCTGAGTTAGGCGCCTTGGGAAGTCTCAGTCTCTCCTGGTTGCCCTGTGAACTGCCAGGTTCTTGTGAATCTGGGTTGACAGTACCTGTTTCCTTATCCCCTGCAGGAACCTGTCCTAGCTCCGCCACAGACCCTCTCCTGTCCCTGCTCCTGTTAGCACTTCATAGGTTTCTGCGCCTGCTGCTGGGACACTGACAATGAGCACCTGAGCATCTCAGGGGCACCTACCTGCCTGCACCCCGAGAGGACCACATCGCCAAGGTGGGCACAGAGAGACTAAAGAAGCATGAAGTCCAAGCAGAAAATAAATAAATCATATTTTGGGGAAGTCATACAAATGTAGAATGCCTAAAACAATGCATCTAGTTTCCAAATGAGATGGAGTTTGGGCCATGCATTATGCATGGGAAAAATGATTTCTCTACTTCAATGTATTTTTCTTTTCTACACTTTTCCTCCAAGTCTTAATTTTGCACGAACTGTTGAGCAGTTATATTTAGGATAATATGTAAAAATGTTGAGTCAAAGCCTTTCTGACAAAGCAAAATATTTTTAGTAGATTATCGTGTTTAGGATTTTTTAATTTACTTTTCCTTCGGGGGGGGGCTTTTCTTTTTATTAAATTATTTCTTTTGAGACATTTTAATTAAAGATACATCAAAATTAAAATTCACTGTCAATAATATTTATTTTTAAATAAAGACTCAAAACAAGGTCAAACACTTGTTTATAAACTGTATTGTATATTGCTGAATAACAGTTGAATAAAAACAACTTTGAAATAACCTTTCTACAGCCATGTATGACTGTTAAGCCTCAGCGCCCACTGCAGCCGGGATGCCATAGCCTCCTGTTCTCTAACACCAGCTGCACTTGGGCTGGATGTCTCCCGGCATAGAAGACAGCCCAGGGCACCTGGCAGAAGCCACAGCAAGCAGACAGAAGCACTTGCCCAGCCTTCCCTACAGACAGTAGACTTCGTGGAAGCAAGAGTGAGGAACTCCCAGCTTGGATCCTGAAGGAAAGGCGATCACTCTATAAATCAAGAACAACTCTTTCCCCCTTCCTTCAAAATAACTGTCTAATGCCATTTGCCCACTTGGAGATTATATATATCAAGGTGCATTTATTGTTGTGGGCTTCACTGCAACTTTAAAGAGATAACTTAGAAGTTCAGAGAGAAGGAGGGGTCTTTTGTACTTAGTTCATGCATCTAGAGATTGCTTTGAGCCTCTGAAATTCATGAACTTGGGTCAGGTTACATGTCTTAAAAAACTGACATACCCTGGGAGGTATTATTCTTAATTCCATGGCACAATCCCATTAAAAAGTCAGAGTCAGCCGGGCGTGGTGGCGCACACTTGTAATCCCAGCATTCAGGAGGCTGAGACTAGAGGATTGCAGTTCGCGGACAGCCTCAGCTACTTAGTGAGGCCTTCTGCAATTCAGTGAGACCCTGTTTCAAAATAAAGAATAAAAAATAGGACAGGGGTTGTAGCTCAGAGGTCGAATGCCTCTGAGTTAAATCACCAGACCCGAAAAAAAAAAAGTCAGAGTCTGTAAATTTGTTTAAAATCTAACCAGAATTTTATGCCTGTAGTTTAAATAGATGTGGTTATTACTGATATTCCTTTCCAAATACCTCCTTCCATTCGCTGTTGACTAGGCACATGGTTAAGACTATATTTTCTGGCATCCTTTGCCAGGTAGGGATCACAGCTCTGGCCTATGGGCAAAGGAAGGGACTTGTATCATTTCTAGTCACCCACTTGATTGCTAGTGCAAGTCCCTCCAAAGCACTCTTTTTCTTTAATATGACAACTGGCAACATTCAAAATGGTAAGTACTCTGCCAGCTCAGGCATCTGACCAATTGTGATAGGCAGAGCCTCCCCTGCTAACCAGCACTGAATATGTAGTATGATGAGAAATCAGTCGTTGCCATTTCAAGACACTAAGTTTTGGGGTTACTTGTTATTGCAGCATAACCTAGTCATCCTGACTGGCTCAGTATTTACTTAAAGGAAAGAAATTGTACATTTGGACCATTCCATATGTGCTGACTCCAGTATGAAGCTGAATGCCCCGGGGCACCTATGTGAAGAAAACCTCAGGACTGATATTTCTGGTGGATACATTGTTTCACATTTTATCTCTGTTGATCAGCACTACTTAAGTTGTAAATTTAATCACTTTGTCTGGTGGATAGTGATTCTGTCCAGAAAGATCATCTCTTTTTATGGTTAACTCAATACCACAGCAAGCTAATGTCATGTTAAATACTGGTCCTCTGAGCTTGAAAAGAAAAAGACACTTCCCAGATGCCAAGTTGAATGGCGAGGACATGTCAGAAATGGGCTGATATTATGCCCGATCACTTGAGGAACCAGGTTGCTAGGGAGCCACTTTCCATCACCAAAACCAAACCCCTCTACACAAGCACAATCAGCCAGGATCCTGCCCAGACGCTCCTAGCCCTGGCATGATGTTCATGGAGGAGGGGAAGCAGGTGTGCTCTGGAGAAACTGCTCGCCTGGACCGCCCTTTGTTCTGTTCAAAGAAGAAGCGCCTTGAACACAGAGGAATGAGTGCTCAAATCTGCCTCCTGAGGACCATCACTTCCAGGAAGGAAGTTTTGGATGAGGCTGAGCAAGTTTCCGGAAGAAGTTTAACCCCCCATCTGCACCCCAACAACATAAGCAAATGCAATCCAGACAGAGGCTGTGGCTATTTAGGAAGCTGAAGCAAAATAGTTGTTAGCATCTCTGCTGGTTCAGAGCCCTGGACAGAAAGAAGCGAAGTACAGGCCTGTGAATTCACAATGCAGAAAATGTTCACATTCTCTGGGGTTCCTCAGGTAGCACCCCCCAAAAAAAGACTGTATTAGTCAGTTTTTTGTCACTATAACAAATACAAAAAAAAAAAAACTTAGTGGAGGAAAGATTTGTCTTGGCTCATGGTTTCGGAGGCTCGGCAAATGGTGGGCTGGCTCCATTGCTTTGGCTCTGGGGTAGGACAGCATCCAGGCAGAAGCTGTGGCAGAGAAAGCTGCTTGGCTCATGGTAGCCAGGAAGTGATAAGATAAAAGTCCCCCAGCCATGTTCACTTACCTATGCTGTCCGCCTCCTCCCAGAAGTCCATTCAAATTATTAATTACCAAGTAGATTAATCCACAGTGAGATCAGAGGCCTCATGATCCAGTCACTTCCCAAAGCTCCACCTCTGGACCTTGCTGCATTGGGACCAAGTCTGCAACACAAGAACTTTGGGGAACATTCCAGATCCAGACCTGAACAAAGACAAAGAATGAGCAGCCTGCAATAATATTTTTTTTTTCAGTACTGGGGATGGAACCCGGGGGCACTCTACCTCCGAGCTACACCCCCTGCCCTATTTTTTATTCTTTATTTTGAGACAGGGTCTCACTGAGTTGCAAAGGGCCTCACTAATTAGCTGAGGCTGTCCACGAACCATGATCCTCCTGTCTCAACCTCCCCAATGCTGGAATTGTAAATGTGCACCACCACGCCCGGCTCCTGCAATGAATTTTATAAGATGCACACAGCCCAGAAGGAAACTAAAAACATGGCACTGGACTCGCTCTCCAAAGTGCTTTTTTTAGTGGGAGGAGGGAGATACTGGGGCTAGAACCCAGGAGCATTCTACTTCTGAGCTATACCCCCAATCCTATTTTATTTTTTATTTTGAAACATGGTCTCAGTAAATTGCGGAGGCCCTCACTAAGTTGTTGAGGCTGGCTGAGAACCTTCAATCCTCCCGTCTCAGCCTCCCAAGTACTGGGATTATAAGTGTGCCTCCCATGCCGGCTTCAAAGCACTTTTTCCTTTAATCTGCTTTTATTTATTTATTTATTTATTTTAATCTGCTTTTAGCTCAGGGCTACGTGATGGTTTGGTCTGGACTCCAGTGCCAGGAGGCCCAGGTGGGCAGGGCTGAGGAGGGGAAGAGGCCGCTGGGGGTGTGGCCTTGGAACTACATCTGCTCCAGGCTCCTCCCCCTCCCCCACACCCTGCTTCCTAGCTCGGAGCTAAGTAGCTTTCCTTCACCATGCCCTCCTATGGTGCTTCTGAGATCTAACCTACTGTAGATTACACCTCTGAAATTATGAGCCAAACAAGCTTTTCCTCCTCTCAGCTGTTCTTATTATGTGTTTTGGTAACAGCAATGAAAAAGCTGACTAGAACAGGCTAAGAACAGTGGGCTATGGCTAAAACAACATACTTTATTTCCATTTGAGATTACACCAGGGTGGTGAGCAACTCTTGCTCCAGCCTGCAGGGACACCTGATCTACTTGAAGAGACTGTGGACTGTGGATCAGCACCACAGCTAACACCAGGCACACTGGAGAGACTGAGTGTTACCCCAGACCTAGGGAGGTGCCCAGCATTCTGCAGGAGTGATAAGGACTGCTCCTGGTTAGCAGTGCCTCTTCTGGCCAACTACCTGTGGCCTGCACACAGCCACCAGCACACAGGACGGGAGCTCTCAGAGTTTGACAGGAGGTGAGCAGTTCTATATCAACCCCATATTTGTGGTTACAGTTATGACCTAGAAAAAACAGACTCTCTGACTGATCAAAGACCACCCTTGGTTGAAATGCAACAAACTGAGCCACTGGGGGAGACTGAATTTGGAGCTTAGAGGCTACTCACACTAGCAGGTAGAGTCACAGCTCTCTCCTCTTGACACTTTCCATGTTGGGTCGTGATGGGTGTCCACTGTGACAGCAATTCAGAGGGTCTAACCCTGCTTTTCCTGAATAAGGGAGGGCAGCAGGCTTGGTTCCTCCTCTTGCTGCTTATATACACAGATGTGCTTTAGAATACTTTTGCTTTCCCTTCCAGTGAGTGACTCAGCAGTAGAAATGACTGTGGGAAAACTTCAGCCGACTTGGATACCTACTCTTTACAGGCCTGCCACCTCTCAGAGCTCACTGCTGTCATCAGCCAAACAAGCCACCAGGCAGAAAGACAATACACTTACCTCATCCCAGGAGCCCTAGGAACGCAAGGAGAACCCATGACCTTTATGAAGGACCCACCCCATTTTGTGGCTGCATAGTATGAGGTAAAGTCTAGGAACACTGCCAAAGATGACCCCTTTTAAAAGACCCGGGAAGCACCCAAAATATGTTTAATGTCATAGAAAACTTGATTATATATCAAGTCTAATCTGCCACCAATTAGCAAAAATCCAACAATTTCCTGTACCTGATTGTTTTCAAAGAAGAAATTAGCCCAGCATGGTGGCACACGCTTGTAATCCCCGTGCTTGCAAGACTGAGACAGGAGGATCACAGGTTCAAGACCAGCCTGTGCAACAGGCTCAGCAACTTAGTAAGATCCTGTTTCAAAATAAAATCAGCCGGGCATGGTGGCACACGCTTGTAATCTCCGCACTTGGGAGGCAGGGACAGGAGGATCACACAGGTTCGAAGACAGCCGCGCTGGCTTAAGAGACCCTGTTTCCAAAAATTAAAAAAAAAAAAAACATACAAAATATGTCTGGGAGTGTAGCCCAGAGGTATAAGGGCTTCCAGGAACCCCAGTAGCACCAAAAATAAAAAATAAAAAAATAAAAATTAATAAAATCAGACTGGAGATATAGCTTAGAGGTAGAGTTTCCCTGGGTTCAATCCCCAGTACCACAGAAAAGGTAGGAAAATAACAAGTAGAATCTTAGTAGAAAATAGAGATGTTATCTATTAAATTTTGAAGTTAGGTAGGACTTCTTAAATGAAACCCAAAAAGTGGTAATTGTAAAATAAGAGGTAAATCATTTTAACTACATTACACCTAACAGTGTTTGTTTGTCAAAAGAAACCAAAAAGAAAATGAAAAGAGATTTGTGAAATACAACGAACAAAGGACTAGTGTAAAGAATTCCTAGAACCAGGCATGATGGCACATGCTTCTAATACTTGGAGGCAGAAACAGGAGGATCACAGGTTCAAGGACAACCTCAGCAACATAGTGAGACTTTCAGGAATCTACCAAAACCCTATTTTATTTATTTATTTATTTATTTATTTATTTATTATTTTTGGTGGTACTGGGGTTCCTGGAAGCCCTTCTACCGCCGGGCTACACTCCCAGACCTATTTTTTTATATTTTTTTATTTGGAAACAGGGTCTCTTAAGCTAGAGAAGCTGGTTCCGAACCAGTGCAATCCTCCTGTCTCTGCCTCCAAGCTTGGGGATTACACCCGGCTGAAACCCTATTTTAAAAACAAAAGAAGCCGGGCGTGGTGGCGCATGCTTGTAATCCCTGCGCTTGGGAGATTGAGACAGGAGGATCGCACAGGTTCGAAGCCAGCCTCCGCTACTTAGTGAGACCCTGTTTTCAAATAAAAAATATAAAATAGGTCTGGGAGTATAGCCTGGAGGTAGAAAGCCTCTGGGTTCCACCCCTAGTACCACTAAATAAATAAATAAATATAAATAAATAAATAAAACAAAAGAAGCCAGGCATGGTGGTGCACACTTGTAATCCCTGCACTTGGGAGGCGGAGACAGGAGGATCGTGCAGGTTCGAAGCCAGCCACGCTGGCTTAAGAGACCCTGTTTCCAAATTTAAAAATATATATATAAAATACGTCTGGGAGTGTAGCCCGGAGGTAGAAGGGCTTCCAGGAATCCCAGTACCACTAAAAAAAAAAAAAAAAAAAAAAAGAATTTTAAAATACATGGGAGTTTAACTCAGAGCTAGAATGGCCCTGGGTTTAATCCCCGTTACCACTACAAAAAAAAAAAAAAAAAAAAAATCATAGTTTTCAAACTGAGTGCTGGATACTTATTGCATTACCAAGAATTATGCCATATGTAGAACAATGATGACAACATCTCATATACACAGACAGCACAATGATTACTAGATTCCCTACAGGTCAAAGTAAAATCAATGGAAGGAAAAGAAAAAATAGTGTCCCATCATGGATTTATATTAAAAACAAAGTAACAACTTTTTCTTTCCGCAGTCCCCAGGGAAAATTCACATCTAACTTCATCTCCTACCCAGAGGTTGCAAACTACAGCTGATAAGCCATTTCTGCCTCACAGATATATTGTTTGGCCTGCAATGAGGGTTTTTATTATTACCTTACAATATCAGACACTTTCATGGAGAAGCCCAATTTCTGGCTTCTCTTCAAAAACAATCATAATATGTGGCCACATAGGGTCCACGTTTCTATTTGGTGGTAATTGGTAGGTGCCAAGCAACAACTGCCCTCTGAAATAGAACACTGTCTCCCCACTACTTTGCAGGCCCTACGACCCTGTTGCCACCACGCAGCCTGCTTCATGCAGGGACTCAGTCTCTGAGCGCCTATCAGCACAGGAATATGCGCCCAGGTCAGACATCTTTGGCCAGCGTCCATCTTTCCTTCACCCTCAGTAGCTTCTATCATCCAGGGTCACCCTGACAGGACCAGAAGACACGAGTACTCCTCAAAGAGGGCTGAAGCAAAGGCAGTTTTAGGGCTAGCCACACTCCCATTCCTGAGGCAAGTAATTGATGGGATTTTTTTGTTGTTTTTTGTTTTTTGTTTTTTGGTAGTACTGGGGTTCCTGGAAGCCCTTCTATCTCCAGGCTATACTCCCAGACCTATTTTTTTTTTTTTTTTTGGAAACAGGGTCTCTTAAGCCAGCGAGGCTGGCGTCAAACCTGCATGATCCTCCTGTCTCCGCCTCCCAAGCGTGGGGATTACAAGTGTGCGCCACCACGCCCGGCGTAATTGATGTTTTTAAATAACATGTACTCAGCTTTTACTTTACGAACACAGCAACTAAGTAAAACTAAATTTGCAGATGACCTGGGTTTTCTTTTCCTTGAAAACAGTGTGTGTGTGTGTGTGTGTGTGTGTGTGTGTGTGTGTATGTGTGTGGCACATGCACATACACACACATACACACACACACACTTGCTTTTTTGTTGAAGGTGGTAAATTATAACATGTAAACTTTTCTGCTTTGCTTTAGAGGAAAGTCTGCAGTGTACCTACAACACAATCTGCTAACATATTCTCATCTATATTACATATTATTTTTCTGTTTGCAGCTAAATATGTTCCTGCTCCCTAAATACCAAAAAGCTTGGCCACTATTGTTCAGGCTCCCTTCACTGACCCAACCCAAAGACCCTGGATAATAAAACTTTGCTTTCATCTCCCCCATGCCCACCCCCAAGTTCTCCAAACTGGAACCTAATGAATTGGTGCTTTTAACTAAGGCAGACCACCACTACTTTTCAGAACATTAAGTCCCATAAAATGGGATGTCAGTTTTTACAGTCAAGGCTTTCCTTTATCAGCAAAAACTGATTCCATTTGACTGATTAATTATCCTTAGAATTGTCAAGGGCTTCCAGACAAGGGATGACAGCTTGGGAGGAGGCAGCCACACCGTGTTGCAATGTGGGGCACTCCTGGGCTGGAGAAGGCAGAGATTACAAATGCACAAATAATTAATTAAAATCAATACAGCGAGGGTTTCAGGCTGAGAGACATTCAATTATGTTGTTCAAAGAGAAGATGCTGATCTTCAGCTATTCTGCTCCATGCTGCAAATAATAGAGCATTTTTGATTTGTGCAGCAGGGATGTTAATCTTTCGCTATGTAATCCAGTCCTTGGGGAGCGCTATAAATATGTGGCACTGTGTGCATGAGGCTCCCTGTGAAGGGCACTCAATCAACTCAGATCTGGCTTTCCAGCCTGTTTTCTTTATGTCAATCTCTCAATACTCAATTAAGAAATACATGATAGGCTAATAGATGATGGATGGATGGGTAGATGGATGGATGGGTGGATATAGAGGCAGAGACAGAAATAGAAAATATCAGATTGTCAGACATCTTCCACCCCTCCCAACCATAAACACTTTGATTCTGGATTTTACTCAAGCCAATGGCACAAACTCCTTTAAATAGCAAGCTCCTGTAGCATGTTTAAAATAGAACTTGAATTCCAATTTTATTATACAGAGAAAAAGAAACACACACACACACACATGAGTAAAGATGTAGAAGGCTGTATACCAAGGTGTTCAAAGTTTATCTCCATGAAGGTGGGATTGTGTGGACTCTAATACCTGACCGAGGTCCCTGCTTTTCTGTATTAGTCATTTATTACATCTGTAATAAGATAAAAACATTAAATTCTTTTTAATTTTAAAAACAATTTCACAAAAAAATTGTAAGATTCAATTTGTAAAGATGCAACTTTCTGTCTGTTCTCTAAAAACCACTTACTCTATGAAAACAAACTGTCTGGGAACGTAATGCTTTCAGCCCCAGCTCCTGGTGACTAAGCATGGAGGCACAGAACACATCTCTTAGGTGGGGAGTTTGAGGCACATCGAGGGTAGGTGATCTCTTAACACCTCCCACTCCACCAAAAGGTGGCCCAAGAGCTAGAGGGGTGGCCACTAGGAGTCAGAGAAAGGAGAAGCTGGAAATGAAGGGTATCATGGGAGACACAGATCCTCAAAGTTTTGCAGAGCTTAGACATAAATTATGACTATTCATTCAACAAACATACATTGCTTATTACTGTAAACAGCCTTGTACAGGAGGATAAATGAATGACTGAAAAAGCACTTCCCTCACCCATAAAGAGGCTTACATCCAAGGTTAACTAGAATTCAAGTTGGACTGTGGTAAACACAGTAATGAGTGAAGACAGAAACCTAGGAGGAGAAATCATTTTGATGGCGCCTGGGGAGAGGGAGAGAGAAGAGGTATCACCCAACATTTGTGGAGTTGAGTTGCAGGGGCGTTTGAGCTGAACCTTAAGAGGCTGCCTGCCTTTCCTCAATGCTGGAGAGTCCTATTAAACAGACACAATTGGATTCCCCTACTACTTCTGTCACTTGGGCAAAAACAAGTGCTTTTTCACAAGTCACTGACACCAGAAGTGGCAGTCTTGTCATATCCCTTTTGGAGGTGTAGAAACAACAGCCAGGGAGTTTGGGATTTTCTGAGCCAAAGGCAGTCTGTGGATCCATGAACATGGATAAACCTCTGGACAGGGCTATGACACTGAGTCAGCCACAGAGAATGGTATGTCTGAGCCATCCAGAAGGCAGTGCCTGGGAGAGATAATGCCTCACTGCACGAATTAGAGAGCACCTGCCATAATGGAGACAGATGTGAGGGATAAGGCAGGCATGCCACAAATCAAAAATAACAAGAAAAACTCCAGTCAAAGAAAACTAAAGAAATGTCAGCTCTTACCACTGCCAGAGCTAGTCAGTTCTGTGCCCAGAGACTCATCTAAGACAACAGAGACAGACAAGGCTGCTGCGTGGAGAGTTTGCAAATGAAATGAAAGACTCAGGTCCAGAGGATTCATTTGCTGACCACGAAGAAACCTAAAATCACTCAGACCACTTTCTCTCTCTCTCTCACACACACACACACACACACACACACACACACACACACACACACACTCCTAGTCCAATTTCTTAGAGAAGGACTCTGATTTACCAAGCTGGGTTAGATGACTAGCCCTAATCCAATGAGATATAAATTTAATATGGCTTCCAGCCCTGCCCTCTTCTGCTGATGAAGAAACAGAGCACCATTGTGACCTGGAAGATACTGTAATTGATGTCTATTATAGCAGTGCATCTCAAACACCTCTGTACATACAGATCATGGGAGGATTTATTAAAATGCAGGTCTTGCGCCACTGGGTCTGGGATAAGGCCTGAGAACCTGCATTTCTAACCAGCTGTAAAGTGATGCTGAAGCTGCTGTCCAGAGTCCATGCTCTAATCAGTTAAGGACACACTGATGCCTTCCTCAGTCTCACTAAATATGCCATCCATTATTCTCCTACCCAACAAGGGAAACCAATTTGCTTAATAGAAAAGATTAAAAGGAAGACTTCTTTCTAGTAGAGATATGATAAGGAGTGAGTTGTCAATGACATTTTGATGGGCTTTTTTTTTTTTACCACAGGGACATTTAACACAGCCTACAAACCAAACCATTAAACTTACAGCCAAGTAATTACTTTCACCAAGTAATGATCAAATCAGGTCAAATCAGATCCCAGCCCCGAGCTTCACCCCATCATCTGCCAGGGACTGTGATGGGAACATCACTGATTAATTAAAAGCAGTGATTCTATATCTTGACATAGCACTTTCAGCTCAGCTGCTTCACCCCGCCATGTCAAAGTGGGCTGTTTCATCCGTCTCCCTGACCCAGTCCCTGAATGTTCTCAGTTATCCATCCTGGGCCTCCAGCTTCCTGTAAACCTCATCCCTACACAGCCACAGCCCGCTGTCTCTCGCCTTCACCTGTCATGGTTTTAGTCCTCAGAGAATCACACTGTTGCTTTACACACTCACGATTTCATCTTATCCTCTCCTGTCCATGGTCTCAACCAGTACAACTTTCCTACTTTATCTGCTCTTCATTCCTGTGACCAGTCTTGCCCTTCACAGCCTCCCCTTCTTGCTAGCCCCAGTCAGCAAGTGGCCAAGGGTTCTGTCAGAGCCACCCAAACAGAGTGTGGGACAGTACCATTTAGGGTAGCAACACAATGTCATAGGAGACTGTACAAACCTCCTGTCTGTGCGGCTGCCCATGGCTGGGGTGAACCTGACCCATCCCTCAGAGCCTCAGAAACAGACACCTGAGGTCCCGGGCAGAGCCATGCTGCATCACTGCTGGGGCGGCACTCGCAAGGGGGACCCATCAGAGCGCAAGAGCAGCACAGCCTCACCAGGGCTATTCAGCATCTCATGCTGTCATCACAACTTACCCTTCTGCCTCACTTTTACATACTCCTGTTTTATAATAATTATAAGTAACAGAAAAACAATTCATGTGACTGAGAAGTGCCAGCATGTCTGGACCTGGGACATCTGAAGTCTACATTATCATGTCTGATTTCCCCTCCATCTCTGAGCCCTGCTGTCCTCAGGGCTCTTGGATCATAAACAGACCACTGTCTATACAGCTCCAGATTTGTCACCCACTAGTTTAAGGGCCAGTGGAAAGAAACCATGTCTTTCTATAAGCTCCAGCAAAATTGTTGGGGTTGACTCTTGGTCTGCTTGGGCTGTGTGTCAGATAGCTGTGTGTCAGTGGCCAAGATGCTGTGGCACTCTTATTGACCAGGCATGGTTCATCACCTGTCCCCATAGCTAAGGCCTGAATGTGGGAGAAAAGTACTCACGAAGGAGAAAATGAGGAGCTTCTAACAGAAAAAGGCAAGCAAATTACAAGTTGTTTAAAACAACAAAGTCTTTTAAAAGGTTGCATAGTTCTTACCATTGCAATATATGATATTACACTAAGCAGCTATCCGACATGCTCAAGAAATAGCATATACTGCATAATCCCATATTTCTAGTTAATATGGTTGAACCACACACATGCACACTGAATGACTTTATTTGGGTAGCCTCACACCAGATCCATTGATAAGAAATTGAGCAAAAGCAGTATGTTTGGGAGGTCATGAAATATTTGTAGATTATAGGGAAAGTAAGACAGAGAAGGGAAGGCACTTAATAAAGGGTATGTTATTGGGCTAGTTACCACCATGAGAGACTGGAATTAATCCAACCCTAGAATAAGCCCATTGGGAAACACTGAGGAAATTAAAACTAATCCCACTGGGAAATCTTACCGGGGAACTCCAATCCCACAGGAAATTGCAAACACATCTCAGAGTTACCCATCCAACAGGTAAGAGCTGGGTATTTACACACCAACTCCTGTCACTGATTCAGAGACTTCTGGTTCTCTGGCACTTCCAGATTTCCGTGCTCAGTGACAAAATAGCCTTCAGGTGAATAGATAAAGATGTTGGCCATTGGAAATGGGACTGACATGCACTCAGGTGGAAAGGATGAGAGGGCACTAGTGAGGAGATGACAACATCTGCTCCACCAACTTCCAAAAACCAACTACAGTGAACTACATTGTCACAGAGGACCTAAAGTCACTTGAGAATCCTGTCTATATAATCATATACTATAATAGAAATATCATTTACCACTGTATCAAGCCCTTTACAAAAATATAATTAGAGATTTTGGGTAGTTGTGTAAAGTCGCTTTATGGAGTTTAAAAAGTTAGAAATGTTTGCTTGAAGAATAATAATATATTCATGTTTAATATTATTCTCACCAAGAATTTCAAAACATTTTATAAATAATATGGTCTCTAAGCCACCCTGAGACGGGAAAACTAAATTTTGAAAGTTTTTTTTACAAGTCATTTTCTTCTAAAAATAAAAGACCAAAACTGGTTTCATACCCTCCTGGAGATAAAGTCACAAACAAATTGACTTAACTCAATTGATCTGATTTTTGGTGAGATGCTACCATAACAAATGTAAAATTTAGGCTCTTATAATTATTTTGGAGAGTCCCCAGAGTTAGTCCCCAAATGTTTTCACCTCCCAAGAGATAAAAAACACTGGATTATACAAGGACTATTTTCTCCCAGAGGGCCCAAGCCAAGGATTTGGTCACTGTTCTCAAATAGTCCCAACTGTGAGCCATTCACCCAACATTCATAGGAAAATTTACTGCTTAATTTTTTTTTTTTGGTGGTACTGGAGATGGAACCCTTCTACCTCCATGCTACACTCCCAGACCTATTTCATATTTTATTTGGAAACAGGGTCTCTTAAGCCATCGAGGCTAGCTTTGAACCTGCATGATCCTTCTGTCTCTACCTCCCAAGCGCGGTGATTACAGGTGTGCGCCACCACCCCCGGGCTTTTTTTTTTTCTTTTATGGTACTGGGGATGGAACCCAGGGGCATGCTACCTCTGAGCTACACTCCCAGCCCTAATTTTTTTTCTTTATTTTGAAACAGGGTGTCACTGAGTTGCAGAGAATCTCACTAAGTAGCTGAGGTTGGCCACGAACTGTGATTCTCCTGTCTCAGCCTCCCAAATGCTGGGATTACAAGCGTGCGCCACCACACCCGGCTAATTGAATGCACATAACTTCATGTGACCCTATGAGCTGGGGAGCAAAGGGGTTATAAGTTCTAATATATAGCTGAAGGGACTGGGCTTCATCTAGGTGAGGGAGGACTAAGTACACAGGAAGAGGGAAATGCTGACTAAACTCTACTCCCACTATGTTCTAGTGTAAATATCTTCCCACTACACCACAGGTCTCAGATGCTTGGCTTCTCTTGAATTAGCAAATTCTCCCGTCTAACCATCAAATGTTGTATTTTTATTGGTCAAAATGATCAAATAACAGGAAATTTAATATTTTATAGGGTCAAAAGCAGTTAAATTAATATTCAACCCAATCTAAAACTATTTGGAAATATGATTTTAGTGAGCAAGAATATTGGGTAAAAGGGTCCATTATTATTAACATTTCAAAAGAAAAACATTTTAACAAAAGAGGCAAAAAGTTCACATCTCAGAATGTGGGCACCATGTTTTCCAAAGCACTTGCTGTGCCTTCCGTACTGAGCTCACCAGACCAGCTTTGGAAGCCGGAGAATCACTTCATCCTGGAGTCCTCACCGCTGACTTTCTCCATCATGCCAAAGCAAGGCAGGAGGAGCCGATTCTGGAGCCACTGCCATGGAGACCCTGTAGTCCAGGGATAGACCTGCGCTTTCGTGCCCATTCTCCACCACACTGAGCCCTCAGCCAGCCCCACCGGCCCCAAGAGAGGGGTGTTGTGAGGCAGCTGTCATCTGGTCATCAGGTAAGGCCTGGCAAAGCAGCAGGGGTTGCGAAAGTGATGAGGAACATGATCTGCCTGTGGAACCACCCCAATACATGGCAGAAATGAGCAGAATGGGGACCACAAAGGAGCAGCTCTTCCAAGTCATCTCACAGCAGAAAACTGCACAATAAACAGAAGTGATGACTCAGTACCCACAAATGTTTTGAGACAATTCTGTTTACATTAAGCTAGAGAAGTATGTATGATTATTCTTTCTCTGAACTGAGCTCAGTATTTAAATGAAGCATTTTCAAGAATGAGCCCCACACAGCATAATCTTCCCTGCATTATTTCTAATTGCGTTATTGCTTAATTGAAGAGCAATAGAGTTGTAATTTGGGGAGCTGTGGTGCCTGGAGGTCCAGGGGTGATCTACCTTTCCAAATAATACCCAGAATTGGAAAAACTGTCCCAAAGACTGAGCACTCAAGGCCCAGCCTCCCTCTCTAGCTGCTTTATAGGTTATCTCATTTCTCTCCTCATCAGAGAGGCACCAGAGAACAAAGACCCCTTGGCTCACATCTCATGGTACCCTTGCTGCAGAAAAGTCTCATGAAGAGATGTGGAGTTCGGGCTACATGTGTCAAGCAGTTTCTATATACTTGATGTCAGGCTACAGGAGCACTAGGGCTGCAAGGTAGAGCCTGACTTAGTTCCTGGCTGTAGGAAAGCCAGTCAAGCAACAAAAAACAAATGTATCAAAAGAGTCACATACAAGACATGAAAGAAATTCATTCTCCATAGCATCTGTGCCTGAAGCACTAGGTTCCATGCAGAGGAGGCGAAACCACCTGATTTCTACAAAGAAGACAGGTATCGGCTACATCTCCTATGGTTGACAGAATTTGGCAATCTAAACTGGCTTAAGCCAAAACAAAATTTATAAGGATTCTACTAAAGCTGGATCGAGAACACAGAACTGTCAATTCCTGGCCTTTTTTCCAGTTCTCAGCTCTGCCTACTGCACAGGGGACAGCCTATAGTGGTAATCTGGCAGTGGCTGGTCCACCAGCTCGATGCAAGGCCCAGAGTTTAGTCATCATAGTTCTGATTGGCCCATCCTGGACCCCCATGCTCATCCCGGGCCCAGAAAGAAGGAATGTGCTCCTTGGGTGATCTCCAGATGGAGTCAGTGTTGGAGTCAGCCAGTGAGGTTTGTTCCTTCCAGGACAGCAAAGAGACATGGCCTAAATATGCATTTGTGAGGAGATTTATTCTTTGCAGGGTATTGTATAAAGGAGGGAAATAGCCTGCCACAAGGTTGGAAAATGAAAATGTTATTCCGGAAACACTGTTTTTTTTTAAACTTGTATTTTCCCGTTTATTATTATAATTTTATTTTTATTTCTTTTTTTGATATTTGAATTTTATTTTATTTTATTTTACAGTTCTGTTACTTTATTTTTTAAACAAATTTTTATTGAACATAAATGATATACATTTAAACTATATTTGGTGCCCTCTCCCTCCCGCCCCCATTTTCCCTTCCCCCCTCCCACCAATGGTTGTCCAGGTTAACCATGTCATATTCATAATTTTACACATATTCAGATGTAGACCCTCATTAATCAAGATCAACCTTCCTCCTCTCCTATCTTTCCATTCAAACTTTGCTGATATTTCCCCTCCATTATCTGGAGTCCCACTGGTATCCTCTGTGTTCCCTAGTTTGGGCATATTAGAGGAAACATATGTACCTTCTCCTTCTGTGCTAAATGTACTTTTCATTGTTGCATTGTAGTCTCACAATATAATGCAGTGGGTTGTTTTTTGTTTGTTTTTTCTTGAGGTTCAGAGGATCAAACCAAGGGCTTTCTGTATGCTAAGCACCTGCTTTAACCACTAAACTACACTTCCAGTCCTGGGCCTGAAACATTGTATTTTTCAGCTGGTGCATCATTTATGCTTAAAAAACAGTTTTCATCATCTTTTCCTCAACTCTAGAGCATGCTGCCCTTGAAGATGCTTTGAAGCATCTTGCTTCAAATGGACCCATACCATCTTGAGAATTCAAGTGGAACTAATTCCTTTGTGAAATAAACTTTGTTTAGGGGCTGACTGCCTTGGACTCTGGGAGAAAATGCATCTTTGCTTTTGCTGTGACCAATGTAGGTCAGAAAGCAAAAACTTATTTCTTAGAGATGTGAACCACAGCTTCAGTAAGGGCAGAGAAAGGTCCCACTATGAAAGTGCAAAGTGGAGAAGAAAGGGTCATCACAGCAGGAGCAGCTCAGGAGGCCACCTGCTGACTCCTTCACTCTGCCAGGACAGCCCTTGGCAACAGGAGCATCTCTGTGCTTACAAACAACCAGCAACCTTTCCACCTTTCTGGAGCAGACAAAAGTCTGAATCCTGAGGCAAAGGTAACAAAAGCAGTTCCTGCTGTGGTGGCCAGCTTCTTCAGAAGGGAGAACAGATATAGGGGAATTTGGGAGCTGTTAGCCATCCCCAAGTCCATTTGCTGGCAGGAGGTAGTCCTGCAGTAGCCAGTCTCCAAAATGGTCCCCAGTGGTCCCTGCTCCTGGTATTGTTGTCATCTCCCACAATGAGTAGGACCAGTCCATGTCATCAGTAGAATATTGCTGAAGTGATGGTGTTTTGGGAGGGTAGATCATAAAAAATATTTCCACTTCTGTTTTGCTTTTTCTTGAATCATTGGCTCTGGAAGAAGCCAGATGCCATATTGGGAACACACTCAAACAGCCCTCTTAGGGGTCAGGGGTATAGCTCAGTGTGTCTGAGGCCCTGGATTTGATCCCCAACACCACAAGAAGGGAGAGGAGGAGGAGGAGGAGGAGGGGAAGGGGGAGGGGGAGGGGGGAGGAGGAAGGTAAAAGAGTGAGTAGCTGGGCATAACAGTACATGTTTGCAATCCCAGCAACTCAGGAGGCTAAGACAGGAGGATCACAAGTTCAAGGCCAGCCTAGGCAACTAAGTGAGACCCTGTCTCAATATGAAGAAAAAAAAATTATCAAAACCCCAGCCCTTCCAGGCATGGTGGCACACGCTTGTAATCCCAGCATTTGGGAGACTGAGACAGGAAGATCGTGGTTTGTGGACAGCCTCGGCTACTTTGTGAGGCCCTCTTCAACTTAGTGAGACCCTGCTTCAAAATAAAGAATAGAAAATAGGGCAGGGGGTGTAAATCAGAGGTAGAATGCCCCTAAATCCTGGATTTAATCCCCAGACCCCCCCCCAAAAAAAAAACAGCCCTCTAGAAAGGCACACATGGTGAGAAATAGAGGTCCCTGCCCTAGTGCATGTGGGTGGACCATTTTGGGAGCAGATCCTCCACCTCCAGCTAAGCCTCTGGGTAACTCTTGACTGACAGAAATTAAGATAGTAAATGTTCTTTCGATCCACTATATATTGAGGTAGTTATAAAGTAATAAATAATGAAGCTCAACTTCTAAATGTGGGCAAACAAGTTTTGTCTCCTTGTTATTTGGCTCATCTTTGCAAGACTTGCTTTCATTCAGTGCCATGATCCCACCCTGCTGCATGGAAGCTGCCTGAGGACAGGGACCAGGTTGCAATCAATCCCTCTTCTTACCTAAGTCCTTAATCCCCCACACACACACACACACAACACATACACGCACGTAAACACTGTAAATGCTCGGTGAACACATACCAGAATGACTTGAATTTCTGTCTTTCTATATGGAAGAAACCCTGGGAGCCCAGAAGTGTTTTCTTCTTTCAGAAATAATTCTCTTCTCAATTCAAGATGAGACATGCAGCTCTTCAATTAAGAGAAACCACTTCAACCCAGATCTCAACTAGTTTGGTGATTCTGGGATCCTTTTTGTAGAGACAATAGCTACTTGCAAAGGAGTCCACAAGTCAGTGCAATCAATTACAGGAAATTGTGTCCAGCAGGCAACCTTGCTATCCCAGGAGGGACCTCACTGTAGCACACAGATCAGCAGCATGTGCCTGCCTGGCTATCGCTGTTCTGTTCCTGCTGAGTCACAGGCTTTGAATTGCTCACCCATCAGTGGGGACTCGGCATGCACTCACCATGTCCCTGCCACTCTGCTCAGGTGTCTGTATAATGCAGGGCCCTGTCCTCAGGGGGCTTACAGTCAGCTGGGACAGATGTTTGCATGGAAAAATTAGCCACACTAAAATCTGAATTTGCCAAGGATCATTTGTGATATTGGCTGTCAGTGATCTTGGGGCATGGAAGAAGGAGTCTCATTCAGAAAATACTGCCATACCCTCTTCTCAGGGTACAGGTCTTCAAAAAGTTCATGGTCTAATGGAGATAGCTGGCCAGGGAAACAATTACACTTAATAAGAGTTTAAAGCATGAGCAAGAGGTATCTGAGAGGGAAGAAAGAAAGGACAATCTGCCCAGGGAGGCAGAATGACAGGAAATTTGTCACGACTGAGCGTGAAGTGTGAGGCAGAGGTGATGAGAGATAAGGTTGGGGACACAGGTCATGGGGCATCAGTAAACAGTTCTTCATGAGTCTTCAACTCTCTGCACATCTTGTGTTCTGGACTATCTTCTAAGGGTATTTATACAGAAAACAGCCTTATAAATAGGAAGACAGAAATGGAGGTGCTTTTCCCCGAGGGCAAAGAGCAGACATGTTGACATCCCATTAATAAAAGCCCGGGACCCTTAGCCATCCTTTCCAGTAACACCACCCTATTCAGGTACAGACGCCCCTAAACCTAGGCATTGCCCTGGGAAAATTAGAACTCAAAGAACAGAGCTGGGTGCAGTGGTGCTTGCTTGTAACCCCAGTATCTGGGAGGGTGAGAGGTTTGCAGCCAGCCTCAGCAACTTAATGAGGCCCTCCACAGCTTAGACCTTGTTTCTAGATAAATAAAAATAGGACTGGTTGTGTAGTCCAGAGGTAGAATGCCCCTAGGTTCAATCCCCAGCACCCAAACAAAACAAAACAAAAAACCTCAAGGAATAGGGGTTGCTACTTTAGCTACTGCTCCTGTTGTGAGAATTAAGCCCCAGGAGTCTGGTATCTTCTGTCAGCATAACCTGTTCACTTGCAAGTAGAGTGTGACCTGAAATCCTTCACAGTTTAGAAAAGATCCCTGAATACCAGGTTTTGCGTGGCTAATTCTTGAGTAGGAAAAGTACACATGCTATTATCCACAGATAAGGAACACTGAGATCACAGGAAGGCTTTGATAGAGGGTCGTTTGTTGGGTTGGTTTGTGTAACTTTTTTCAAAACATACAGAAATATCTTGAGAAAATGATTAAATTCCTTCAATCTTCTTTTCTAACAGAAGGCAAAAGTCTGAAGGATTGAAGGCAGAGAAACCTGGTGTGCCTAACCACACCCAGAGGAGGGCCCAGCCTGTGAGCCTGGGCCACTGCCTGAAGGGGTGAGCCAAACCCCTTCACCACCACCAAACTGCCCACCACCCAGAGCTAAGACTCTTGACTGGAACCAACATGGTCTCCTGCACATAAGTAGCGTGAACCTCCTTGGGAATTTCTTAATTAACCAGGAGACCATAACAAAATACCACAGAGAAACCTAAACACAGAAATGTATTTTCTCACAGATCTGGAGGTCGGAAGCCCAAGGTCAGGATGCCAGCATGGTTCCAGGGCTCTTCTGGATTATAGGGAGGCATTCTCTCACTGTCTTCCATGGTGTGAGGATGCAGGGGAGGGGGAGAGAAAACGCATTCTAGTGTTTCTTCTTATAAGGGAACTAATCTCATGGTGAGAACCTCACCCTCATGACCTCATCTAAGCCTAATTACCTCCCAAAGTTCCCATGTCCAAGTGTTATTAAATAGAGGTGAGGGCTTCCACATACAATTCATCCATGGCAAACAGCCTAAGGTCCTGTGCCCAAGAACTCCCAGGACATTGACACCTGAGGATTTACTCTACAGTATCCAGGGGACCCCTCAAGTCCTCCAGCCAGGGGGAACCTTGAACACCAACTGGTTTAGCCTCCTGCCACCAGGCAAAGAATGGCAACATTGTCTACAATGGATGCAACATTGTCTACAGTGGATGCTGTCTTTGCCATTTAAAAATCTCAGAGAAACAAAAATTCTCATCAGCCCTTTTCTCAACTATCCAGTGTAGCCTGAGGATCAACTGGTGAAATCATCAGAGCACATTTTCTGGGCCGGGCATGGTGGTGCAGCCTTGTAATCCCGGTACTTGGGAGGCTGAGACAGGAGGATCACAGGTTCAAGCCCAGCCTCAGTTACTTAATGAGGCCCTCCTCAATTTAGTGAGACCCTGTTTGAAAAATAAAAAAGATAAAGTATAGGGTTAGGAATATAGCTTGGAGGCATAATGCCCCTGTGCTCAGTCCCCAGTACCACAAACACACACACACCCACACACACAATTTCCTTTTTTGTGGGGGTAGTGATGCTGGGGATGGAACCCAGGGGCATTCTACCTCTGAGCCACATCACCATACAATTTTATTTATTTTGAAACATGGTCTCACTAAGTTCTCAAGGGCCTCGCTATGTTGGTGAGGCAGGCTTCAAGCCTGTGATCCTGTCTTAGCCTCCCAGTACTAGGATTACAGGTATGCATCACCACACCTGGCACACATTCCATTTTGAGTTCACTAAACTTAATTTCTTGACTGTTTAGTCCCACTAAAACCAGTACTTGGTATTATGTTAATAATTTTTGCTGAAAACTTCCCGAAATTGTTTCAAAGTCAAATGGGCAATTGGAAAATGGAAATGTTAAGGTACGCCATGCTGAGGGCTCATAGGATATTCTTCCATTATAATGCAACATTAGCAAAATGTAGCAAAGAGCTTGGATAAGAGACTTCCCCATTTTAAGTCAGAATCCAGAAATTTTAGTAAAAGCCTGAGCCTAGGAAAGCTGCCAGGGAAATGGCCAATCTGGACCAGAGTCTTTGATTCAAGCTGCCCGCCCTTCTGTGGTGGCAACTCCTCTCCAGAGCCTCACTGCAGCTGCCCAGCAGGTCTCCAGAGGCGAGGGTCAGTCCACTTCATGATACAGTAAAGATATACCTGAGACACTTACCTCATAAGAGAATCAATTTATTTAGCTCATGGTTCTGGAGGTTCCAAGATCAGGTAGACCTGCTGCTTTGGGCTCCTGGGGGAGGTACCAGATGGCAATGGCAGGGGTGCATGGCAGAGTAAAAACCCTAGAAAACTGCTGGTAGACTATTTCTGACTCCTTCTATATTTGACACAGTTATCATCTTTCAAGTTAGAGTTTTCTCACAGTGGTGACAAAATACAGGGTTTAGGAAAGAAAAGCCCTTGCTGGAGTGAGAAGGAGCTCCTATCTGGAGCACAAGGAGCAGAGGCTGCCCGGAGCTCTGCTATGTCATTTTCCCTCCTCACTGCAGCCAGGGAGCATCATCGCACAGCATTATCATGAGAGCATTGGAACAGCTTTTCAGTTTCTGTCTCAGAGTCCACCCATCAGATGCAATCTTCCACTTTATTATCTTTATTATCTCCTGGAGTCCCATCTGAGGGTGTGGCTGGGTCTTACCCAGTGATACATCACACAGCTTTATTCCTTCCAATTAGTGCCCAACGTGGAAATTGATGTACTGAAAATGAACATCATTGATCTTCATCCAAGAATATGGTCAACAAGGCATAATTTTTTTCTGATCAATTTTACTGATCAACTACCTAATTAAGAAGACAAGGAGGGAAGGGCCTTTTTGGCCATCACAGTGAATTTATGTGCCTCCTACATGCAGCGCCCATACTCTCAGTGCTGGGTCTCCGCTTGGAATTCAGCACTAAGAAGAGATCATCTTTCAAAGACAATGAGAAATTTGTGCTCTGTGATTCCAAGAGAAGCTTGTGAGTGTGCAAGAGGAAGGGAAATTGTATACCTACCAGGGCAATGACCTTAGCAGCAGACAGGCATGTGGGCCCCAGGCCTGCTGATAGGTCTGGTTCCCCACTCCCATCCCCCAATGTGACCCCTCAGCTGGGACAGGAGGCAGAACCCTGAAAGCCAGAAGTGGTAATATCGCGAGACTCCAGGTGTCACGAGACTCCAAACATTGCGAGACAGACTCCGGTAGTCGCAAGACCACAGATGTCGCGAGAGAATCAACATGCCTATAAAACATCAGTCCTTCTGATCCGCCATGTGACTTAGCCGGCCAATTGGGACTATGTGCGACTCTCCAAATGTCTGGCTCATTGGTCCCTTCCCCCACTGCCTCTGACTCCCCGAGGGTTCTGGGGCCGAATAAAGCAGCAGCTTTTGATAACCTGGCTGGTATTTTACCTCCTTCGCGACTCCCTAGCTCCATTTTCAATGTTTCACCTGCCCCTCTAGCAGACCACCTTTGTGCAATTGTTTATTGGGATCCTCATTAGGAGGCCAGGGTATATAATAAGAAAACCTTGTCTCCAATTACACCAAGATAAATCAAGCTCTTGGGAATCTGTCCAGTGCAGATGAATTTCTCAGGTTTCAGCCTGAGGAAAGAAGGGTAAAATCAGCCAAGTGTGTAGTCAGTCTGAGCCACCCACCATCTCTTTATGCTGTTCCTCTTGCCTCTATTCACATCCTGACTCCATTAGTCATGGCTCAGCTGCCAGGAAAGGGGCTCACCTGTCACACTACAGAGCTTATTTATTACCCTCACTAGGGAGTGTTTGCATTTCAAAATAAAATTCTGCTAAGAGCAATACTCCACCTACAAGACTGACACTCCAACAGGAAGAGTTTGGATTTCAAGCACTCTGGTTCCTTGAAGTGGGCACTTGCTTATTACTACACTGATGGGGTGGTGCCCCTGAATCACGCCGTGTAGGAGCCACCTTTTCTGCTTAAGCATGAGGCCTGCCTTCCAGGGCCTTTGCTGTGATTTCAGTCATTCACTCATTCTTCCACAAACACGTCTGTGCACCACCGTGTGGCAGCTCTGTGGGTACTTACAACTCCCTCAGCAGCGCTGTCGTAATGCAGCCAAGCACAGCACCGAACACTTGCCCTAGAAAATTAATCTACATCCAAGAACAAAACAGAAGTTCCTGTTCTCATGGGATTCACACTGCAGAAAGAGGGAATTGACAACAACAACAAAAATGTCTGTGGGCATGGAAGCGGCTGAAGAATGATGTGCTGAGATCATACAACAAAGAGAGCCATGGCCGCGTGACCAGGAAAGGCCTCTCTGAAAGGTGGTATTTAAGCTGAGGTCTGTGTGATGCGATTACTGCTCTACAAACCTGGGAGGAAAGGGCAGCCCAGAAAGAGGACACAGCCAGCACAAAGACCTTGGTGAAAATAAGCTACAGAAACAATGATAATGACCAAAGAAAGAAAACGAGTGGAAGAAAAAAATAAAAACCTATCATATTTTTGCAGTATCCAGACGAGAGATACTATGGGTTTGGACTAGTAAGATGACAATAGGAGGGAGAGAGATGCCCATACACACATTAGAAGTAAAGTCAAGAGCTCACTGTTGGGACTCAAGAAGGGAAAAAACTTGGGGCTGTTTAGTTTCCTCCCTAGATCATAAGCTTCGTAAAAACAGGGACCATACTAATTTTGTTCACCTGGCACATGCCGCAGATTCGGTGAACATGATTGAATGAGTGAATATGTGAGCAAGTGAAACGACAGGAGAAGGGGCAACGAGATGTCCGGGCAGCTCTCACTGAGGTGGGGTGCCCTGCGAGGTTCAGAGAGGTGAGCTGAAGTGTGCGCGGTGAGCAGGACAGGGATGCGGGAATAGCAGGAAACAAATAAATAGAAGATGCAATGTATACAAAATAAACAGAACAGTGTCACCAATGTACTTGATCTGCCCCCAGGTAAACTGTCAGCTCTGTAACGGAGCCAGGTTCCAGAGAAGCCAGAGTGGAGAGTATTGAAAAAGAGAACTACTCTTTCATGCCCTTATCAAAGACAAATAATGAGAGCTTCAATGAAGGAATAAAGGAGAAAAAACATCCAGATCCAGTTGTTCGAGTTTAATGCCATACTGATTCCTACAAAAGATAGAGGGCTGTCAGCTGAGTCCTAAAGGAATTTTAATTTTTAGGATCTCCTTGAAGTCTACCATTACCTGTCAGCATCCAGAACTCCCTTGATTTTTTTTTTTTTTTTTCAGTACTGGGGATGGAACCCAGGGGCATTCTACTTCCGAGCTACACTACCAGCCCTATGTTTTCTTTTTTATTTTGAAACCGGGTCTCACTGAGTTGCAAAGGGCCTCACTAAGTAGCTGAGGCTGGTCTCAAACCACGATCCTCTTGTCTCAGCCTCCCAGATGCTGGGATTACAAGCTTGCGCCACCACGCCCGGCTTCCCTTTGATTTTTTGATACATTCCTTCATGTAGCACATATTGTTCATCCTTATTTTAGAATGGACAGTCTAAACCTTTGCGAAAATTCTCATGAAGCTCTATTTTTATAAATAACAACGGCTATTAAGGAGAAAGAAGATAGAGAGCAGATATTTTATCATATGACATAATGCAAAAGTTAGTAACTCTGAAGTTAGTAACTGAGAAATTTACATGAATGTAAATAAATATATGTATGTATGTATGTATGTATGTATGTATGTATATGTATTTTTTGTGGTACTGGGGATAGAATCCAGGGGCTTTCTACCTCTGGGCTACACCCCAGCCCTATTTTATAATTTGTTTGGAAACAGGGTCTCACTGAGTTGCAAAGGGCCTCACTAAGTAGCTGAGGCTGGTCTCAAACCACCATCCTCTTTTCTCAGCTTCCCAAGCGCTGGGATTACAAGCATGCGCCACCACGCCCGGCATTATATATATGTATTATTAGACTTTACAGGCATGTATTGGACTCCAAAGTGTGCCAGACTCCTTCTCCCACATCTTCATCTCTGCTCACACTGCCCCTGTCAGGTCCAGTTCTCATCAGTTCCCATCTGTGTGGTTCCTCTACTGGCCTCTTCACTTTGCTACCCACCTCTGTTCTGCCCCCAGCCCATTATCACCCTCTCACCTTTCCCAGTTCTAGTCAAAGCACTGCAAGTGCAGGCTCATATAAAATATATGTATCCATTAATAATTAAGTTTAGACTGTTTTTATAACATGGTGAAATGTCAGTTAATTCTATGTATTGAACAAATCTCTATTGTGCTTGTATTTACATGTATCATACTGTGTACATTCATAACCTTGAATGAGATAGGCTCCTGCCATCACAGAGCTTACATTCTAGTGGTAATCTTATGCCCTTAAGCAATAAGGAAAGCAGGAGCCCAATATAACTAATTAGAAATAGACCAAAGAAGCCTGGCATGGTGGCTCACACTTGTAATTCCAGCATTTGGGAGGCTGAGACAGGAGGATCATGGTTTGCTAACAGCCTCAACTACTTAGTGAGGCCTCCTCAGCTACTCAGTGAGGCCCTTTGCAACTCGGTGACACCCAACTTCAAAATACAGAATAAAAAGTAGGGCTGGTGGTACAGCTCAGAAGTAGAATGCCCCTGGGTTCCATCTCCAGTACTGCTAAATAAATAAATAAATAATAAAATAGCACCAGAAGAATGTTGAATTGGTTTTAGAGGAAGAAGATAGCCCATGAACATTACTTCCAAGTACTCTAACCCTTGATTCAAAGTGGTAATGAAAGTTTGGAAAGGCCATCTGCTCTTGTAAAACTTTGTATTAACATGCTGCAGCTAGATTTCAACAATATTTACCCTTCAGATAAATGGCTAATTTGTGCAATGCTCCAAATTTTATATTTATTATTTTTTTCAGTGCTAGGGATTGGATACAAGGGCATCACTGAGCTACATCCCCAGAACTCTTAGTTTTTTTTTATTTTGAGACAAGATGCAAGTTGCCCAGAATGCCCTTGAACTTGCCGTCTTCTTGGCAGAGCACTCATAGTCAAATCTCAGTACTGAAAAATAAAAAAGACCCTTCCAAAAAGAAAACAACAAAGAGCTAAGGTAAACAACTCAAAGTGACTCCATTGTGTGCAGGACATGGTGGCATCTCCCAGGACTTGGGAGGCTGAGACAGGAGGATCGCAGGTTCCCAGCCAGCTTCTGCTACTTAGTGAGGCTCTCTGCAACCTAGTGATATCCTGTTTCAAATTATAGATAAAATCTAGGGCTAGAGGTATAGCTCAAAGGTAGACTGCCCCCAGGTTCAATCCCCAGTACTGAAAAGAACAAGAAGGAAAAAAAAAAGTAGCCCAGCATGGTGGCACAAGCTTGTAATCCCAGCATTCCGGAGACGGAGACTGGAGGATCGCAGTTCACAGATAGCCTCAGCTACTTAGTAAGGCCCTTCACAACTCAGTGAGACTCTGTTTCAAAAATAGAAAGACTAAAAAATAGAGCTAGGGGTATAGTTCAGAGGTACAATGCCCCTAAGTTCCACCCCCAGTACCACCAAAAAAAAAAAAAAAATCAACTCAGTTGCTATTGAACCAAGGTCTTCTGACTTAGCTTTCGAGGATCTTTCAAGCATGTATTTCTCTCCCCACACATACTGTCATTCTTCTTAGACTCTATCAGTGAGGATAAGATGGCCAACAATTACTGCACACCTATCTGTGGTTCACACTGACTTAAGCAAGGGGCAGTGGTGGAAAGGCTCCTCTAGGCAGAGACAGGAGCATGAGCACAAGCCCAGTTTCAGGTGAGCAGGGCACAGCCAGGAGTGTGTGGCCAAGGCTTGTGAAGCCCCACTTGTCCCAGGCACTGCTGCACCTCCCAGATGGAGTCATTCCCGCTGACTGAGAGCCAGTGCGTCCCTATACATCTCAACCCTCACACCAAGTTTGTAGGTATTGTTATTACACTCTGCAGATATGGAAGTTAGATTCCATATCATAGAGATGAAGGCATTTGCCTAGGGGCATGTGAGTGGAACTCAAGTCTAGGTCTGAGGCAAGAGATCAAATAAAATAATAACAACAGCAATAACAGACATTTATACAGTGCTAGGCATGTTCAACCTGCACAAGTATGTTTGTTTCATGGATTTGGGAGTTTTAACTCTTAGTATGTAATATGATAAAAATGTATTTTCAATTTGATACATTCTATGACACAGTGTCTATGCCATGTGATACCAAATAATGCTATAGTTCTACTTTATAGAGACTAGGATTCCCAGCCCCCTCATTATACAGAGTAAATGAAACTATTGGAAAGATTAAACCTGGGGCATTCTTGAGCTATACCTCTAGCCCTATTTTTTATTTCTATTTTGGAAGAGTCTCACTAGGTTGATGATAGCCTCACTACTTGCTGAGGCTGTCCTTGAAACTAGGATCCTCCTGTCTCGGCCTCCTAAGTATTGTGATTACAGGTGTGTATCATGAGATGCCCAGATGCTTACCTGATTTAAGACTTTGATTCTAGGGGTGTAAATTGGCAAAAGTAAATTTACAATTTAATATGTTTTGGATCTCTCCATCTAACCTCAACCAGAGTGGCAAACATAAAGAAATCAAATATCAACAAATGCTGGAGAGGATGTGGGGAAAGAGGAACTCTTTTACACTGTTGGTGGGAGTGCAAAGTAGTTCAGCCACTGTGGAGATCAGTGTGGAGATGCCTTAGAAAACTGGGAATAGATATGATCCAGCTATACACCATTTGATCCATCTATACCACTCCTGGGTATTTTCCCAAAGGGGTTGAAATCAGAGAGCTGCAGTAATATATGCAGACCCATGTTCATAGCAGCACAATTCGCAATAGCCAAAATATAGAACCAACCTAGGTCTCCACCAACAGATGAATGGATTGCAAAATTATGGGAAATACACACAATGGAATTATATTCAGCTATAAAGAAGAACAAAATCATGTCATTTGCAAGAAAATGGAAAGACCTGGAGAATGTTATGTTAAGTGAGATCAGCCAAGCACAGAAAGAGAAGGGACATTGTGTGCATGTAAGTCACTCACTATCATTCTGAACTACATTACGATGTGAGACTACAGCACACCAGTAAAAGTCTATTAAAAAATTAAAAAATGTTTTGTGGTTTTACATGATAAGAAAAGCTTCACAAAAAATACTTAAAGAGAATTTTCAACTGGTAATGGAGGCACATGCCTGTAATCCCATTGCTGATTCAAGGTCAGCCTCAGCAACTTAGTGAGACCTTCTTTCAAATAAAAAAAAATAAAAAGTGTTGGTGGTGTGGTTCTGAGGTAGTATGCCCCTGGATTCAACCCCCAGTACCAAAAAAGAATGGGGGGAGTTCAAGGATGAGGCAATAACAGGAAATGGAAAAACACTAAAGTACAGGTTGCAACATGATGCTCAGCCTAAAAAGAAAATGATGGGGTAGGACTGATGATGAACAATAGCTGCTCTGCACGTAAATTCAGCCACATGAGCTGCGCCCACAGGTAAAGAGCAAA
The DNA here is from genome assembly GCF_963383645.1 of Muscardinus avellanarius. NCBI lineage: Eukaryota > Metazoa > Chordata > Mammalia > Rodentia > Gliridae > Muscardinus > Muscardinus avellanarius. The sequence goes on from NC_137796.1 coordinate 41,351,228, forward strand.
CCTACTCACAAAGTGTAGAGATGTAGGTCAGTGACAAGGGTGTTGCCTAGCATCCAAGAGGTTGTAGGTTCAAGGCAAGGCATGAACATAGAAGCACTTCATGACTATTGCAGCCTTGGAAATCAGGTCTAAAGTCACCATAGTGGCATCTCCATTGCCACTGTTCACCCACCCTGGAAAGCACCCACAGACCCTGTGCACAGGTACTCAGCAAAATGTGTAGAGAGACAGATGACTTTTCATTTGGAGGTCCTAAAAATGCTGATAATAAACAGAGACATTTACTAGGAAAAAGTAGTTTCCTTATCTTCAAGATAAGATCCCTTCCTCTGAATCTCCTTGAAACTATACTTTAAGGCATCTCTGCAAGTTCACTCCAAAGAAAAAAGACCCTCAAATAAATGGACATGCTCTGGTGGTTTGGGTTATGTGTGGCTATACCAACATACTCGTTTTGGCCAATTTGTGTATTGTCTGCTTTGTGTACTATGTCAGAATCTTTAAGAAACGGACCAATAGGATGTAGAAATATTATTTTTATGTGCATACATATACATGCATTATTTATTATGTAAACTGGCCCTCACAATCATAGGAATGGAGAAATCCCAGGATCTGCCATCTGTAAACTGGAGGAGACAGGAAGCTGTGAAGTATTCAGGCCAAGTCTGCAGTCTCAAATACATGGATGGAGTAGGGGGTTCTGGGTAAGTCCCAGCTCAAGTGTGAAGGTCAGAGAACAAGAAAAGTAAGGGGCAGGCAATGGTGGACATCCCAGTCATGAAGAGAGAAAACTCACCCGTTCTCTGACTTTTTGTTCCATTAGGCCCTTTCACTGGGTGATGCCACCCTCAGTGGTGAGGGCAGTCTTCTCTACTTAGTCTACTGACTCAAATGCTCAACTCTTCTGGAGTCACTATTGCAAATAGTGACTCCAGAAGAAACTAGAAAAAATGTTTTACTATCAGGACAATCCTCAGCACAGCCCACTTTACACATAAAATTAACCATCATATTAGCTGATGGAAACCTAGAGTACAATCACAATTAAATATATTATTCCAGTGGCAAAGGTTTGGCCTGCTATAGGTTCATTAGTGAACAGTTCTTCTGAAACTAAGGCATGGAATGAGAATGAGTCCCCAGAAAACCTCACACAGGGAAATTCATGACAGGAAGACTCATTGACAATGATTCATCAGGTAGGGAAGCACAAATTGTAACAATGAACAAAAATAATACATTTCAAGGTTCTAGAAAAACCAAGAACAAACCCATTCCAAAGCCAGGTCAAATGCTACAAAAGATCAATGTAACAATTTGTTACTCAATGTAACAAATTGGGTTCTTTGAAAATATAAACAAAATTAATAAATCCTTATCCAAACTAACCAAAATGAATAGAAAGAAGACCCAATTAGTAAAATTAGACACGAGAAAGGAGATATTACCAAATACATCACAAAAACCCAGAGAACAACCAAGGACTATTTTGAAAACTTACAATCCAATTAATTTGAAAATAGAAAAAATGGACAAATTTCTGGACACATATGACCTACCCAAATTGAAGCTAGAAGACGCAGAAAACTTAAGGAGACAAAAACAACCAATGAGATTAAAGAAGTAATAAAAATCATCTAACAAGGAAAAGCCCAGCTACAGAGGGATTCTCAGCTAAATCCTAATAGAGCATTAAAGAAGAACCAATGCCAATGCCCCTCAAGTTATTCATGAAATAGAAAGGGGGAATACTTCCAAATTCATACTATAAAGCTAGTATCCCCCCAATTTCTAAGCCAGATAAGGACACATCAAAGAAGAAAAATTATAGACTAACATCCTTGATGAACATAAATACAAAAATTATTGATAATATATGAGCAAGTCATATTCAACAACACATTAAGAAGACTGTACTTTGTGATCATTCCAGGGATGTAAGGATAGTTCAAAGTATGCAAATCAATAAATGTAATTCATCACATAAACAGAATTAAGTACAAAAATTGCATAATCATCTCAATAAGTACAGAAAAGCCTTTGACAAAATTCAGCATCTATTTATACTGAATAGGCAGGGAATATGGGAGATACTACAGAATGAAATCAACCAAATTATGTGATGTGTACAAGTATGAATCCCACAGTTGTGCATACAGTGCACCAAGAAAAACTCAAATTTTAGGAAATGTATAAAGATAAATTTATTGCATTTCAAATAAAGATAATACTGAACAGTATGGTTTTTTTGTTGTTGTTTTTTGTTTGGGTTTTTTTTTTTTTGCGGGTCTGGGGATGAAACCCAGGGGCTTTGACCTCCGAGCTACCCCCCCCCTATTTTTTATTCTTTATTTTGAAACAGGGTCTCACTAAGTTGCAGAGGGCCTCACTAAGCTGAGGCTGTCCGTGAACCGCAATCTTCTGGTCTCAGCTTCCTGAATGCTGGGATTACAAGCATGCGCCACCACGCCCTGTTGGGGTCTGCTTAACTGCCTGACAGAACTTCTGATGAATTAGCTACATGTAGTGTCAAGCGCGTTGATGTCTGCACAACTGCCTGACAGAATTTTTGATGAATCAGCTCATGTAGCATCTAGCACAGGTCTGCACAACCACCTGAACTTCCGATGAATGAATCTGCAACATGTAGTGCCCAGCAGATATGGAGAGCGTAACTACTCTCCTTGCCCCCACTAGCCCAACTTGGTAATGTAGAGCCCTATTGGCTCAAATAATGCTTCTGTGCTCATGAACGCCTCATGCACTGTACAATGATTGGCTGCAAGTTATGTGCTTTGCACATGCAAGGGTGACCTTTAGCTTGATAGGTTAGAATAGTTTCCTGTTGGAAATCTCCTTGTGGTTTTTTGCTTTAAATTGGGTTGCCTGAAGAAAAATAAACAAGATCCTGCTTGACACATCTCCCGGCTCGTGTGGTTCTGTTCGGGCCGTCGGCACTCAACCTTCCTGCTCTGCCCCACAGCTAACGGGCTGGACCCATCAACGCCCGGCTACCAGTATGTTTGTTCCACTGATTTAAGAGTTTCAATTCTTAGTATATAATATGACAAAAGAATATTTGTAATATAATTCATTTAATGGTATACAGTTTTGATGCCATGGTCTCCAAATAATGCCATATTTCAACTTTATAGAAACTAGGATTCACCTACATCATTATACTAAGAAAATGCAATTGTTGAAAATCTTTTACAACCTCACATTATAAAACTCACAAGGGGATGTTTAAAGGGGATACCCAAGATTATGGGAAACAACAAGGAATGGGAAAACACTAAAGAACAAGCCACCATATGGAGTCATGACAACCTTGGCCTAAAAGGAAAAGCAGCAAAGGAGATGGAGAACTAATGATAGTAGTAGTACCTGCCCACAAATAGAAGCTCAAACCTCCTTACAAGGGAGCTCCTCCCAAGTGTTAGTGATATAGCTCAGTGGTAAGGGACTTGCCTAGTGTGCAAGAGGTTATAGGTTCTTGCAAAGGAAGTATATAAAAGGCAAAGTCAGGCCAGGAAGAAAACAGAGCACCCCCCCCCCAAAAAAAAGCAGCCCTGTTCCCTAACATGCTACTATCTACCCATGAATCCTGCTGTCTGGAATAATTCCTCTCCCCCTCTCCTCAATATCTGAAAGTCACCTGCAATCATGCCTCTTCTCCAGGGGCTCATAATTTCTCTCTCCTTTATTTTATTTAACCCACTTGACTCAGTACTATCCGTTCTGGAAGTGTTGATCAAAATTCAATTACGATGCTTTTACAGAAACCGGGTTCAAGGATGCCTGTGGTTTCTAGTCACAAGGGCTTTGATTTTTTGAATTGGCTAGTAAGCCATTTTTACTGAATTGGAGGGAAATAGCACCCACTCAGTAAGAAGCTGAGAACTAGTATTTTATTCCCTGTGTTATACTGCCATCCAGTGTCAGACTAAAGCTTTACTGCAGACCTTGAACACCTTTTAGGTCTATTATTTCAAGATCTCAGGGGAGAAAACCAACAAATAATAAGTACTAGTATAACCTATCATACCCCCAATGGCCAAATTAATATTAAATCCAGTTATTCGAGCATCAAGAACCTCCTCACATAGTATTATGGTCTGGATTAGAAATAGCCCCTGCTCATGAGTTGTAAATCTGGTCTCCAATGCATCAAGTTTCAGAAGTGGGGCATGGCTGGAAGAGGTGAATTACTGAGGGCATGGCCTTGATATGGCCATATCAATTATCGATTACAGGCCACTTCCAGTGCGTGCGCTCGCGCTTTCTCTCTCTTCTCTCTCTCTCTCTCTCTCTCTCTCTCTCTCTCTCTCTCTCTCTCTCTCTCTCTCTCTTCCTCCTTTTTTCTCTCTCCCTCCCTCCCTCTCCCCCCTCTCTCTCCCTTGTCCTCCTTTTTTCTCTCTCTCTCTCCCTCCTTCCCTCCCTCCCCCTCCTCTCTCTCTGCCTCCCAGCTGCCAGGGGCAGCTGTCCTCTGCCTGCCTTGTTGCCATGTTTCTGCTTTGGAGTTGACAATGAGCCAAATAAACCTTTCCTCCTCTAAGTTGTTTGTGTCAGGCATTTGGTCATGGCAATAAAAAAGCTGACTACTAAAATATATAGAAAAAGATTTCATAGAAGGCTCCACCTTTTTTAAAAAAAAATCCAAAGTATGTGTTGTCAATGACATCTTCAGCCACCTCTTTCTACAGTCTCCCACAGTCTACCCCCCCCCATCAGTTAAGCTGTGATTTTATTTTTGCTCCTGATGGGAAAAATACAGGGGCACCCCTCAAAGCCATTGATGTGGCCTTCAGATATGTGCTAAAGATGTATCCTCCATCGATACACTAACAACTCCTGGGGATCCTTGATGATGCCAAAGACTCAAGAGAAATAAAGGAGCTTTTCCAAAGCTTACCAAAAGGGCTGTTGCACCCCCACTGCAGGACCTGAGATCTGCAAAGCAGCACCAAGTATGAAATCAGTGCCAGTCCTCACTCGTACAGCATACTGGGAGGAGGGGTGGAGTCTTGCTCTAGGGGACTGACAATGGCACTGAGAAGGCGAAAAAGGATTCAGAGTTCAGACCAGAAAATAAGCCATTCTCCAAGCTGGCAACCTTCATGTCCCCATCTCTTCAAGAGGTCTCAGGCTTCGTAGAAGATAAATACTTATCAGATCATTAAGAAGGAAGAGTATATGAGAATGTATTCTCAGTGGTTGTGAAAGGTTAAGTTTGAATATATAGACATTTACCATCGCGGATAATGATGAAAATAGTTTTCAGCTCTAGAATCCCATTTTCAACCAGACATGGTGGTGCATGCTTGTAATTCCAGTACTTGGGAGGCTGAGACACAAGGATCACAGGTTTGAGACCAACCTCAGCAATTTAGCAACTTCTTCATCTCCTCACCAAATCAAGTTTAAATAGTGCCAGATCCATCTGGCTTTAAATATCTTAAAGGAGAGGTGGTCTCCTACCTCCAGTGGGAATTTGGGACCCAAGCACCATCAGACCAGAATTTTTGTATTTTCAATCTTGTCCCAATTTCAGTTTGAAGTGACTTTATTTCAGTTCCTCTCTTCCTCCCATTTTCCAGTATTTTGAACTCATACATATGTAAATACATAGACTTGGGCCTTGGCTACTTCCTCAAACTTGAATGTAAGTCAGAGCAAGCAAGGGGAAGTGTGGGCTGTGTCATACATACCCATGACATTTGCAATGACCTCCCTGTGAATCCTTCCAGCAGCTCAGGCATTACCCCCATCAATCCAGTGAATATCTCTTAGGACTCCAAAGAGCCTCATGTTCATTGGACACCCCCTAAAAGCATACAAACTAAAAAGGCTTTCCTGCAGATTTAGTTCACAGAGTGAAACTTCAGGGAACTGAAAGAATCTATTAAAGTTGTATTCTGCACTTCTGGAATCAAGGCTGACTTCTGGAGGTTGAAAGACTGGAGAACCTGGATTTCAGAGAGTACTATCAGGTCATACATATCAAGTATTGTACTTCGTACTGGTCAGAATCCAAAATGGTTAATCTTTTTTTTTTTTTCTTTTTTCTTTTTTTTTTTTTTTTTTTTTTTGTGGGTCTGGGGATGGAACCCAGGAGCTTTCAACCTCCCAGCTACACCCCTGCCCTATATTTTTATTATTTTATTTATTTTGAAACAGTGTCTCACTAAGTAGCTGAGGCTGTCTGTGAACCAAGATCCTCCAGTCTCAGCCTCCCAAATGCTAGGATTATAAGTATGTGCCACCACACCTGGCTCCCCAAATGGTTAATCTTGAAATGACTTAAAGCACAGTACTGCTCTTGACCAGAAGGGGAGTGTATGGATCCTCCTCTAAGCATCAATCCTGAATCACTGTAGCCAAAGTATCTATTTACTCAGCAGAAAAGGGTTTGCATGGCAGAAATATCCAATGTTGAGCTGGGGTGTAGCTCAACAATAGAAGCCTTGCCTAGCACATATGAGGGCCTGGGTTTGATCCTCAGGACTGCAAAATAAATAAATAGCTGTCCAATGTTAGCACTGGCACATTATAGTCAAATCTCTCCATTTTCCATGAGAGTATGAAGTGGGCAGTCTCCTGCAGCACTATCAAACCTGGGGAAGCTGGGTGTAGTGGCACAGGCTTGTAATACCAGGAGTTGAGACAGGAGGATCATGTTTCATGGACAGCCTCTGCTACTTAGTGAGGCCTCTGCAACTTAGTCAGACCTTGTTTATTAAGAATAAAAAATAGGGATGGGAGTGTAGCTCACAGATGGAATACCCCTGGGGTCAGTCCCCAGTACCCCCCCCAAAAAAAACCTGGGGAATACCTGATTGCCAGAGTCACTATGTTCAGATTCTCCCCACCCTCAACAGCTTCCCTTGTCAATCAATACTCTATATTTTTGGCCAATGTTCAGATCAGGTGCAAAGCAGAGCCAGAGAAATTTGTAATGATGTGCCTCAGTAATGCTACCATCTTTATGAAGATACAGATAATGATGACCACCATCGCTCACATTATTCTGTCTCGGCCAGGCCATCTTAACATGTGTATCTAAGCCACTCTAGGAACAGGTTCAGGAGCATCTCTAATCCAAAATCAAAATGCTCCAAAATCTGAAGACATTTGCTCAAAAAGATTTGAATTTCAGAACATTTCAGATATTGAATTTTTGGATTAAGTATGTTCAACGAGCAAAATCTGTGCAAATACTCCAAAATCTGAAACACTTCTGGTCCCAAGCATTTCAAATATAGAATACTCAACCTGCACCGTTACCAACCTATGTTACAGACAAGACCTTACTGTTCAAAAAAGCATAAAGGTCTCCTCCATCTCAAATATACCAGAAATAATTAAAGAAAAGCTGAAGAAAATTATGTGTGCATGTACATATATATGCATACACATATGTACATATTTATGAATATATACATATATATACACATGCACTGTGTAGAATAATAGTAATCTTTTAAAAACAGTAAAGTGTAACTTTCACTGAAAACAAAGCCTTCTGCAGCTCATGGCAGGCTTAGGTTATTTATTTTGGACTAATACCTTTTCTTAAAATAATGGCAGGAAATGCCACTAGAAATGTTTATCTTTAATCCAAAAGTAGAGGACAGGGGTGGCAGAAAAAACGTTTCCTACTGTAAAGCCAGAGCTACTCGACAAATCAGTGTTGTTTATTTATGTGCCCTTATTTTCATGGATATGGAAATTATTTAGAATAGTTGAAGCTATTTAAAATAGTTGAAGCTTAATCGTTTTGAGCATGAAATTTTCCTTCAGTACTCAGCATAACATCCTGAACACTCCCCTTTCAGTACTGGAGATCGGACCCAGGGACAATTTACCACTGAGCTATATACCCAACTCTCTATTTTTGAGATAGGGGATCACCAAGTTATCTAAACCACCCTCAAACTTGTGATCCTCCTACATCAGCTTCCTCAGGACCTGGGATTATAGGTGTATGCCACCATCCCTGGTGGCCTGAATGTTTTAAGGTAGCAATGAAAAAAATCCTGTACAAGGCTAGAGGTGTAGCTCAGTGGTAGAGCACTTGCCTAGCATGTGAGGCCCTGGGGAGGAGGAGGAGGAGGAGGAGGAGGAGGAGGAGGAGGAGGAGGGTAGAAGGGGGGGAAGAGGAAAAGAAGAAATCCATACAAATATAGCAAAACATTAGCTGTAGAATTTAAGCACATACAGGTGTTCTCGGTATAGTTGGTGTTTTTCATAATAAAGTAAGGAGGGGGGGTCACCACTACAATGATGTCATCAAAACTTAACTTCCCATAGAACTTTCACAAAGTCACTAGTGGGAAAATACACACGTATACATGTTTAAAGGTTTATCATTTATAATTGTAAAAATAAAATAATTAAAGTCTTATTTTCACTTAATGAAATTTTGAAAATAGGCAGACAAAACACACCCCTGGCCCTTTTTATTTTTTATTTTGGAACAGGGTCTTGCTAAGTTGCTGAGGCTAGCCTTCAAGCAACAATCTCCCTGTCTCAGCCTCCCAAGTACTGGCATTACAGGCATGTGCCACTGTGCCCATGTAGGAAAAAAATTCTTATATCTTCACTTACCCAGATATAAAAATTTTCAGTATATAAGTCCTAATTATTCTTCTGTATATATTTGGCTTTATTTTGTGACCTTCTAAAAATTGTATATGATTTGTTTAATGCTGCCGGACATTCTACTACATGTTATATAAATATACTATACCTCAGAATCCTTTTTAAATATATAGATTCTGGAGACCCACCTACTAAATAAGAATCTTCACACATGATGCTGAGGAATCTGAATTTTTGAAGCTTATCCTATAATTGTAGTAGGTTAACACTTTACTTGTTTAGTCCTTTACTGTCGAATATTGAATTGTTTCCAAAGTTACTATTTTTTTCTATTATAAGTGACAATCACAAGCATCCTTACAGGTATCTTTTTGCATACAAACAAAATTACTTTCTGGGGATAATCAAGTGGTTTGCTTGCTTTTTTTAGAAAAATATTTTAGTGAGTAGGGAACTATGAAGCAATTGTAAGTAGCACTGGAATACCCACCCCACCCCACCCCCATAATCTGGGAATTTAGGGGAGATTTGCAGACATCCAGGGATGGCTTTGCTATTTGAGAAGAGTTAAGTGAAAGTTAAACTCCAAATTACCCTTAAAAAAAAAAACTAATACAGAGGTCTGCCTTCTATATCTCCAAAATCACAAAAAATGCTGTTCTAAGGGTCCCTTGAGTCAACAGTACTTGGTGTTTGTTTTTCCCCAATACTAGAGATCAAACCCATGGCCTCACACATACTAGGTAAGGTAAGTGCTCTACCACTGAACTATACCTCATGCCTGCTGTATTTGCATATTATAAAGTCCACATTTGTGGGCAAGAGATATTCCTCAGTGTAGAGCACAAACACAAGGCTCTAGCTAAATCCCCAGCAGCACTCACACACAAAGTTTCTATTTGTCAAATGATCTACTGTATAACATAACAACTACGGTTAGTGTATCATATACTTAAAAAAATCACTGAGAGTAGAGTTTGAATGTTCTCGCCACAAAAGAAAAAATGATAAAAGCAAGCATGGTGACACAAGCTTGTAATTCTAGCATTTGGGAGGCTGAGAAAGGAGGACTCTGGTTCACAAGCAGCCTCAGCTACTTAGTGAGACCCTGTTTCCAAATAAAGAATAAAAAAGAGGGTTGGGGGTGTAGCTCTGTAGCTCAGAGGTAGAATGCCCCTGGGTTCTATCCCCAGTATGCAAAAAAAAAAAAGTGATAACTATGTAAAGTAATTCTCATTAATTAGCTCAATTTAGGCATTCCACAATGTATATGTGTATGTCTGTATGTATGTATGAATAGTATATACCTATAGTTATACACTATATAATTTCAAAACAGCATAGCATGTACTGCAAAATACAATTTTTATTTGCCAATTAAAAATTTAAAATAAAGTTCACTTTGGGTGATTCAGATGGGATCAGTATCCAAAAGCAATTTCTCAAACTGCATCTTGTAGTCTCCTATTTGTAGGCATTTGCAAGTACAACATATTTTGGGTTAAATGTTGTGTTTCCACACTGACCCACGTATACTACATATAAAGCAAATGCATTCAAGCTCATCTGGATGAGGACCTTATCGCCAATGACTTTCAGGGACTGCATTATGTTTAAGATTAAATAAATGGCACAATGTCATCAGCCGAAGAAACTCTTAAGCCCGTGTTTCTCACACTAGGATCTGTGGACATATTTCCAGGATTACTGGAGAAATTTTTTTCTCCCGTTCAGAGGAGTTTACATAGGACTCAAAGCTGAGAATACAGAAACCATACTGCTCTTTCTCCCACCCAGCCCCCAGCCCAGGCCCAACACTGGAAAGAAAATTAAGGGCACAAAGTCCTGCACAGCATTAAACAGTAAGAGGTCGAGCCAGACATTCCTGTCACACGTGCACCTGTTGCCAGAGCAGTTAAAATCAGCTCTGCCTTTTAATTGTATTGATAGAAACGAATAGTCTGAGTCTCAAGAATGCTCTCTGCGACCATCAAGGCTAGTCCCACTCTCTGGACAGGAAGAGGCCCAGAGAGGCCAAGCGCCGTAAGTGAGGTCACCAAAGCAGTAAGAAGCAGAAATGGGACAGACCCGGGGCCTCCGTCCCCACCTCGCTGCCTGCGCCCGACCGCTGAGGCTGCCTGGCTGGTCTCAAGGGCTGCGCTTGGGGACCCGGAGACCTCATTAGAGCCGCCACAACCACCATCCCCGTCCCCGATCCCCAATCTCCCCCGTGTCCTCTCCCAGTCCGCTCGCCTCGCTGCACTCGGATCTTCACCAGCAGCCTACGTAACCCACCTTCGCCCCACGGAAGAGACCCTAGCCTGAGAGCGCCCGCGGACCCGGAGCCGGCCCGAGGCGCATGCGCCGCGCCACGCCGGCGCCGTGACGTCACGCGCGGCGCCAGACGACCGCGCCTTCCCAGGGGAAGCGGAGGAGGGGGCTCCAGGTGGGCCAGGCCTGAGCCAAGTGAAGGAGATGTCCTCAGAGCGCCCCGCAAGCGATCGGACGATGACGAGTAAGCGGGGTTGGGACACGGAATTGGATTGGGCTGGGTAGGTGCGGACTCTAGAACTTGTGCTCCTGAGTGGGATGAGTTCCGAACGCAGCTGCAACGAGAAAGCCCCGCCGTACTTAAAAGAAACTGAGGCTCAGATTGGGTCGCCCTCCTCGGTCTCTGAGCTAGGAAGCGACTCAGGGCAGAAGGCAGGTTTTCCTGGAAGCTGCTCAGCGTGGCCACTGCCGCCCTGGAAAACCGCGGTCAAGGCCCTGCTCCCCTCTGCCACAGGGGAAGTGTGAAGTGCTGGGTGCTGCTGCGGGAATGATATCACTAACCCAAGGCTTTATGATTTGAGCAGAGAAGAGACGGACCAAAAAGGAGAAGCAGGCACCGGGGCGGTTATAGACAGCAGAGTGTAGACATCACTTGAGTCAGGATTTTTATTTCCACCTCTGCCATAGAGGGATATGATCAAGTTAAGTATCTCAGTATATCTGAGCTACAACTTTCTCAAGTATATAAATAGAAGTAACTACTTTAAAGGATTGCTTAGAGAATGTAATGAAATAAAACGTAGCTTTTTATTTTTATTTTTTTTTTTGCGGTACTGGGGATGGAACCCAGGTGCATTCTACCTCCCAACTACACCACTCCCCATTCCAATTTTTTTATTTTTTATTTTGAAACAAGGTCTCACTGAGTTGCAAAGGGCCTCACTAAATAGCTGAGACTGTCTGCGAACCGCGATCCTGTCTCAGCCTCCCAAATGCTGAGATTACAAGCGTGCACCACCAATGCCTTGCTCTTCATGCGTAGCTTTTAACCAACTGCCAGGCAAGTAAGGAATGTTCATTAACTATTAGATGTCATTGCAGACAGATTTCCAGGTCTGATGCTAGGCATCCAGGACATGTGAAGTAAAGTCAATTGTGGAGTTCCAGACTCTGCACATTTCTTTCTACAAACAAGTTAAAATGCACAGCACACATTTGAGGGAAAACTACAACTATAGGAAATTTGTAACCACTTGGTTTGCTTGGTCAAACGTATACTCCGAGAAGCACAAGAGAGCTGGGGTGAAACTTATAGAATGTAGTGTGAACTCTATTTTCTGATCATTTGGTCCTTAAACTAGGCTTTTGTCCTATTCTTACTCTATTTGCCAGTAGAATATGACTTGTTCCCAATACCACATTTTTTCTTCTTCAGACAAATTAAGTAAGAAACAGGAGTGGGTTGCTTTTAGAGGTTGACACCACATTGATCAAGTATATAGAATTTGAAGAAAGACTGCTGTATTTTATCAATTCAGCACACCAATTATATGACATTCCAATTTTGTGGATACTAAAATGAGAAAACTCTTTCTTAAATATCTTACGGTCAGCAAAATGTAGTATTTTTACACATCTGCATCCTGCACAGCTATATCATATAACTTTAAATGAGTTACTTCATTAGACTTAGTGAGCAACTGCTCAGACTTCTTATTGTGTTATCCAGGGAGCTCCAGTAGCATCTCAGAACTCATTAGAAACGCAGGGTCTAGGGATAGGGACCAAAAGTCTGTGTTCTAATACTGCCTCAGAGCTTTTTTATTTTGTCTTGTTTTTATACTGAGAACGCAAGTGGCATTCTACCTCTGAGTTATACCTACAACCTTTTTTATATTTTATTTATTTAGTTTATTTGTGGAGCTGGGGGTTGAACCCAGGGGTGTTCTACCCGGCCTACATCCCCAGCCCTCATTTCTTTTTTATCTTGAAATAGGGTCTCACTGGGCTGCTGACAGTCTTACTAAGTTGCTGAGAGTCTTGCTAAAGAGGCTGCCCTCAAACCCCAAATCCTCTTGCCTGAGCTTCCCAAGTACTGAAATACCAAGCATGTGCCACCAGGCTCAGCTTTCAAAGCTTCTTGAACACACTCTTTTTAAATCACACCATTAGCTGGAATTGGTGGCTCACGCTTGTAATCCCAGTACTTTGGAGGCTGAGACAAAAGGATCGCAGGTTTGAAGCCAGCCTCAGCTACTTAGTGAGGCTCTCAATAACTTAGTGAGGCCCTGTTTCCAAATAAAATATAAAAAATAGGACTGTGAGTATAGCCCGGAGGTAGAAAGCCTCTGGGTTCCATCCCCAGTACCATAAAAAATAAATAAAATAAATGAATAAATATTACACCATTGAAACTTCTAGGATAGACATTGGCAGAGGACAGGACAAGAAGCATCTAAGAAGGCTGGGGGCATTGCTCAGTGGTGATGCTTGGAGGCCCTGGGTTCAATCCCCATCCCCAAAAATAAAATAAAAAGAGAGAGAGAAAGACAAGAAAGTTTTGAAACTTTACTTTTCATGCAGCCCCGTTTACCTCTGAATAAGCACAGTTATTTTCACAGAAAAGCTGGGATTGTGGCCCATCCCTATAATCCCAGTACTCAGAAGGCTGAGACAGGAGAATCTCAGGTTCCTGGCCAGCCTCAGCTACTTAGTGAGGACTTCCGCAACCTAGTGAGACCCTTTTTCAAAATAACGATTAAGAAAATAGGGTTGGGGGTATAGCTCGGAAGTAGAATGCCTCTGGGTTCAATCTCTAGTACAAGAAAGAAAGGAAAGAAAAGAAAGAAAGAGAGAAAGAGAGGGAGGGAGGAAGGTAGGTAGGTAGGTCGGTCTTGGGTCCTTATTAGCCTTACCTAACAGAAATTGATCATTTCTTCTCTCTCTTTTTTTTTTTCTTTCATGCCCCAGGTGTGATCTACCATGCCTTTTCTCAGAATGAGGCAAAAGAATACAATATTCAGGTACAGTTCCTAGGAGGAAGCCCAAGAGCAAAAGAGGTGATGGCAAAAATGGCTTTGTCAGCCAGGCATGGTGCTGTGCGTCTGAAATCCCAGTACTTGCGACACTGAGCCAGGAAGATCCCAGGATTAATAACAGCCTTAGCAATGTATCAAGATTCTTGGCAACCTCATGAGACCCTGTTTTTAAAAATAAAATAAAAATGGGGTGTAGCTTGGAGTTAAAATGCCCCTGGGTTCAAGTCCTAGTACAACAAAAGAAAGAAAGAGGGGGAAGGAGGGAGGAAAGAAAAAGAAAAGAAAACAAGCAACCTAGCTTAGTGTCTTCTAAGCCCCTAGTACTGGTTTAGCTGTCCTTTCCCACATGTTACTTGTCACCTTTCTAGTGGACATCTTTGTTTCCATCAAGGTCCGCTGTGCTAATGTTCCCATATGCCAGCCTCCTTTCCTGTTGATAAACTTGGACTCCTTGATCTTGTGTCACCTCCCACTTTATAGGGAACACTAGGCCATAACCCCAAAACCTACCTTGACAAGTTCTATCATTTGATCTCGTCACTGTAACTCCTTCAGTCCTGAAGAAGGCATGCAAGTCACATTTCAGAAGTGGAACTTATAGATTACATATGGGTGCTCCAAAATGTTTCCTCATTTGGGTAAAGCTCTTTTGGCTTATAATGAGAATATTACCTTGAAATCAAGATAACCGGTATACCTTTATTTTTTTCTGTATGAACAATAGAACACTTAGGTATTTTAAAAAATAACAATTTTTCTCTCATCATTAGTAATGATGGCAATGAATTTTTCAGTTAGCATTTAAAGCATAAATTCCCAAATTTTTAACTTACTGCCCACTTTTCAGGAAAAAAAAAAAAATGCTGAGCACCCCTTCCCTGGGCACTTCAACCACCCTTTTATTTTTATTTCTCATCATCCAGTTGCACCAAAGTCTACCTCAAAGCTCTAATCCCCATCATTCCAGCATCCCTGTGGGTGTATTTCTGACTTTGGGAATTTATGACAAAGTTAAAGTGGATATAATTCCTCCCACCCCTGCTATGAGCTACCTCAAAGATTGTGAGTCTTGCGTTCTCTTTCTCTCTCTCCCTCTCCCCCCCCCTCTCTCTCTCTCTCTCATTTTTTTTTTCTTTGTTTGTCTTTGTGGTACTGGGGATTGAAACCAGGGGCATTCTGCCTCTCAGCTGCACCTCCAGCCCTATTTTATTTTGTATTTTGAAACAGAGCCTCACTACGTTGTGCAGAGCCTAAGTTGCTGAAGCTGGCCACTGACCTGTGATCCTCCTATCTCAGCCTCCCAAGTGCTGGGATTACAAGAGCATGCACTATGCTTTGCCTTGTCCTCTCTTTTCATCCCACTACTCCTCTCCCATGGAGGGAGGGCATATTTTTTTTTTTTTTTTTTTTTTGGTGGTACTGGGGTTCCTGGAAGCCCTTCTAACTCTGGGATATACTCCCACGGGCTACACTCCCAGACCTATTTTTTTTTTTTTACTTTTTTTATGTGGAAACAGGGTCTCTTAAGCCAGCAAGGCTGGCTCCAAACCAGTGTGATCCTCCTGTCTCCGCCTCCCAAGCGCGGGGATTACAAGCGTGCACCACCACGCCCGGCTGACATAATTATTATTGACACATTGACCTAGATCTGTCAGTTAGCCTCACTCTTGTGTTTATAACCTGGTTAGTGCAAAAAGGGCCAAGAAACAAGATCTCAGCAAAGAGCACCATCCATAGCTGTGACAAGTGAGAAGGCAGAGATACCCACTGCCCAATGAAGAATAGATCAGTAGAATTCCACCTTGAGAGGTAGTGACATTTAAGAGTTTTCAAGAATTACATACAAGCATAACAGTTCTTTTGCCCACAAGTTCTAAGAGCATGTGCTCATTCACAGTAACTTGGCACGGTGTGCTGTGTTGGAGAGAAGCACTGGACGCTTTTCTCCAAGCAGTGCAGGAGCAGACATCTTGGAGAATAGCCAGACAATACACAGGGCCGGAAACCCAAGTGACTGGCTTCAAACCTATCTCCGCCTCCTGTCAATCCTCCAGTCTCCACCTCCCAAGCGCAGGGATTACAAGCGTGAGCCACCACACCCCGCTAATATAAAGGCTTTTTTATCTTCAACAGAATAACCTCTGAGAGGCAAGACAGAAAGTCTGTGTTTGACATGGCTGTTGTATTTGACAAACTTAAATCTTGATGCCTGTGAATAGCAAACATTTGTCAAATGAAAGATTGTGTGAGCCTCATTGGGCAGAAAGATGGGTCAGTGAAGACTGGCTCTCAAAAGTGATGGGTGGGAGTACCTCAGGGCACAGAACAGAGTAGTAAGCCCACACCGCCTTCTCTGTCCAGCACTCGGGAGCCCATCGGGCTGAGGCCTTTATGAGGGCCTTCCTGAAGCGGAGCTTACCCCACATGAGCCAGCAAGCCTGCGAGAACCAGCTGCAGCGCAAGGCCGTTGTTCTGGATTACTTCACCCGCAGGAGGCGAAAGGAGAAAAAAAAGAAATCAAAAGGCCTCTCTGCCAGGCAGAGGAGGAATCTACGGCTCTTTGAAATTAAACCAGAGCAACAGAGGTAAGCCCTGCCTGTCCAGTGCTTTCCTACCCACTGCAGCTTCATCTTAGTCAGGAGTGGGCTCAGGGAACCTCACTAGATTCCCTAGTTCAGGCCCCACTTAAATTCAAGGAGCTTCTCCATCTTCCACCACAAGGGGGAAGCCTTTCTTTACCAATTCATACTGTACTGCAGTTTGGATTTTAATAGCAATGCATGGTGAGACTGAGGACTCTTACTGTTTGGCTTCTGTCCTAGCCAGAACTAATAACATGAGTGCCATAGTGAGTCTATTCCCATGGCAACAGGCTGTTTATCTTATGGGTCTCTTAGAAAAGAGGAACTGACATTTCTTAATATATAGCTTTGTAGCTTTTAATATCATTCTACAGAATCATCCTCTTGAGTTTTATTGCTGCCTACACATTTTGGAAGTTTCTGAAAGGAATGCATCAACATCTTGTGGGAGAATGTTTTCCTCTGTCTGGTGACACTCCATCACTCCTTAGCAACAGCTCTGAGATTGCATGTCTTGAAACTGTTTATAGGCTTTTGCCTGGAGATCTATAGCCAAATAGCTTCCCACATTCTAGAAGACAGTTGAAGTATGCCATGGCTTCCCATGAAGTCAGCAGGCTTTGGGTGAAGGAATTAGCTGCTGTGTTTCCCACCCCAGGTTTGCATCACTGATATCCTGGTATAACTCATTTGGGTTTTGAGCTTGTGGTTTTTGTTTCTCTAACCCATGGCTTTATGTAAATAGATTCCTCACAAAGTACCAAGACAATCAGCAAATCCTGCAGATTGAGGGCTCACTAAATTCAATTCCATGTAACAGAAAGACTTACAAAACCAGTTTCTCAAAGCTGAAGTTCATTTTTCTATCTTGAAGCCCAGATGAATGGTCCCCTTGGTTGGTAATGGGCAGTGCCACAGCAGAGCCAAGCAGCACATACTCCTTCAAATGTTCTTCATGGTCTAAGATGACTGCGTGGGCCCAGCTGCCATGGCCGCATCTAGCCAGCAGGAAAGGTGACAGGACAAAGAAGGGCTACTCCTTCCTCTTCTCGCTAGCAGAAACTTAGCTTCAAGAAGGTTCTACTATTTAAGAAATTGATGTTCAAGAGGTGAAGAAACTTCATTTTAGTTTAATTGTCAGCAGTGGAATTAGGATTAATCCCTAATCTCTAATGTTTCCAGGTCACAGTTCTTGGCATTAAGCCAACCTCTGTGTTATTTGAGCATTATAATCTCAGGGTGATGTTGCCTAACTTTTTACTTGTTTCTGACTTTCTCACAGATATAGCCTTTTTCTTCCTCTACACGAACTCTGGAAACAGTACATCCGGGACCTGTGCAATGGTCTCAAGCCAGACACGTGAGTTGCATTTCTGAAGCCTTAGCCACTAAAACAGAATCCAAGTCTTAGGAACCAGCTGTGTGCATTGCCTGCCTGCAGAAGTTTGTAGATATTTGTGTGCTTTGTTCAGAACTCTTCGTCATGGTATAAATTAAAGGCTTCTGTTTACCTTGTAGGCAGCCACAGATGATTCAAGCCAAGCTGTTAAAGGCAGATCTTCATGGTGCTATCATTTCAGGTGATTTTCTTAAGAGCAGTAGTCATCCAGATGCTTGTACTGTCACTCACTGGCAATCTGGTACTCATGTTTCAGTGTTAGATGTGCTCCTTGCCACATGGGTTGGGTTCCTTAAGATTATCTCCAGATCACCAGCACTGAAGTCAGAGATAGTTACAGTTGTCTTGGTCTGCTCTGGCCTTTGTTGGACATACTCTAAATAGCCTTTATGTAGCTTCTGCACACACTATACCAGAATTTACCTATGACCAGGGATCTTAAATAGAGTCCCTTTCATTCATTCCCATAGTTTTTAGTGGCAGCTGTGACTGACAACTCACAAGATGACCTCTTCAGCATGGAACCTTCCCCTAAATACCAGCATCATTCATCCAACTGTCCACTGGAAATAGCTATGTAGATGTCCAGTAGATACCTCAAACAAACATATCCAAAGCATAACTCTCCATCTCACCTCAAAACAACCCCTCCCCTGGTGTTCCCCATCTCAGTTAATTAAACCACTATTTAGTCTGGTTTTTCAGACCAGACACCTAGGAAATATGCATGTTTCTTCTTTTCTTTTCTTTTTTTTTTTTTTTTTTTTTTTTTTTTTTGGTGGTACTGGGGTCCCTGGAAGCCCTTCTACCTCAGGGCTACACTCCCAGACCTATTTTTGCATTTTTTTTTATTTGGAAACAGGGTCTCCTAAGCCAGCGCGCGGGGCTAGCTTCGAACCTGCGCGATCCTCCTGTCTCTGCCTCCCAAGCGCGGGGATTAAAAGCGTGCGCCACCACGCCCGGCATCTTCTTTTCTTTTCTAATCCTCTACCTCCAGTCCCTTAGCACATCTCAATACCCAATCTAAACCACCCTCAGTCTCTCCTGAATTACTTCAGAAGCCATCTACACCTCTCCTGACTGAAGTCCTTTCCCCCACCTGTACCAAACAACCAGAATGATGGTTTTATACATAAACCAGATCATGAAGGGCAGGAGTATAGCCCAGTGGTAGAATACTTACCTAACATACTCAAGACACTGATTTGGTCCCCAGGACCTAAAAAAAAAAAGGTCATGTCCCTTTCCTGCATTATACTTTTTAACAGCTTTCCATCCTGGTAAAGTAAAAATTTGTCTCCTTACTATCTTAAAGGCCTCTTCAACTTTGTTGGGCAACAGGTCTAACCACACTGGCCTTTCTGCTTCTCACACAGGCTTGACCCTGCCTCCATTTGTTCCTTCCATCTGCCTAGAGAAATCCTGTGTATTCATACACTGACTCAGATGTCACTTCCCTCAGAGCCCACCATTCCTGAAGAGCACCCCTCTGCCCTCTTAATCAGGCCTCATTTGCTACATAGCCCATCATTATAATTGCCCATCATTTGCCTTATATCACCCCTGCGCTGTTAGAATATTGACTCTATGAGAGCAGGACCCAGTGCTATGCCACTAGCACATAGTTAGACCTGTGCCAGGCACATAGTAGATGCTCAGTGATTGTTGACTGCACTGACAGGGCCCAGACAGGTGAGGTCCAGTTGCCTGTGATGGCAGCTCCATCCATGTCACTGACTGCTGGGAGCTCTGCAACAGAACTCCTGCCAGAGTTCAAGAGGTCCTGAGGAGTGCATGATGGGTATTCATTCAGATCCTATAAGGGATGCTTGGCTCCATCAGAGCAATCAGACTGGGCATTGGTGGCTCTGGCTCATATATGACTTCTTGTCTCTAAAACCCTACCCAAGACTGGTGGCCCTCCAAAGGACACCTTGTAAGAATACCCCAGAGACTACAAGGCCCCAGTACAAGAGTTTGGGAAACCTGGGTTCTTGTCTGGGTTGACCAATGCCCAGCTATGGAGCTTCCATCCTCTGGGTATTTTCTTCCGATAGCTCAGAAGGGCAGACCAGCACCCCCAGTCCCTGTGGCCTGACTGGCTATGGCTCTGCCAACACCAGAAAAGCCTGACCTTGAACTTTTTCCTTTGCAGTCACAAAATCTAAATGCCCCTCATATGTGGGTGTCACAGGAATCCTTCTACAGGAAACGAAGCATGTTTTCAAAATTATCACCAAAGAAGATCGCCTCAAAGGTATGTAATCATGTCTTCTGAGGATGTTACAGGCTATCACATCCCCAACTGCAACCTTGTCCCTTTCTTTGGGGTACTATAAGTTCCACTTGGCCTGCCAAGTCAGGACAGATGACAGATACTTACCAACTATGTTCTAGGCTTGCAGAGATCACTGCTGTCGCTATGGCTCTCCCAGGAGACATCTGTGAGTATAGCCAGCAGTCCTAGCCAGAAATGGGCAAGGGGAAGAGAGAACTGTTTGGGTTTCCTCAGGAAGCGTGGGTCTGTTTGGGCCCCTAGGTTTAGGCCCCTCTATCTGCAAAAGATTGCTGCCTCCCAAAGGAGTAAAAAGAGAAAACCAAAGACAGTGCCTTCCTTGGAGTTCCAGAGAACTGCACTCTGGGGTCAGTTTGGGTTTGGGTCCCATCATGACCAGCATTGCTCAAGCACACACTTGGGACTTCCAGGTTTCCAGAGACTTCCAACAGTTGGAGGAGAGAGAGAGAGAGACAGACAGACAGACAGACAGACAGACAGACACAGACACTACTATCTCTGTCTGTCTGTCTGTCTGTTATTTATTTATTTACTTACTTACTTATTTTTGTGGTACAGGTGATTGAACCCAGGGACATTCTATCTCCAATCTATACTCCCAGCCCTAGTTTATCTTTTATTTTGAAACAGGGTCTCATTAAGTTGCAGAGGGCCTCATTAAGTAGCTAAGTATGAACCTTCGATCCTCCTGTCTCCGCCTCCCTTGTACTGTGATTACAAGCGTGTGCCACCATGCCCAGCTTATTCCCCCCGCCCTTGAGTGCTGGAGATTGAACCTAAGGCCTTATTCTTGCCAAGCATGTGTCATATCACTGAGCTGCACCCTTGTTCTTTTAATTTTGGGGCTTGATTTTTCTTGCTACTTTTCTTCCACTTTCTTGTATATTCTTCTGCTTGCATTGTAAACCTCAGAAAGTGATGTGAAAGTATCTCCAAAAAGGCAGCCAAAAGTGATGTGGAAAAACCTGTTTCTGCAGTTGTTCTGAGAGTTTCTGGTTCTGGGAGTTTGGTTCATAGCCTTTGACTCTGAAAACTGAGTGTTGGGTTATATTTAAAATGTGAATCAGTTAGCCTTATGGTAGACCAACCACAAGTAATCCTGTGCTGTTACCTTTGTGAGTTTCCCCATTTCCTTCTAGCTTATGTTTTTAATACAAATATTTTGTATATAATGCTCTACATAAAAGTGAACTTACTGCTTTGGTGTTTTCCTCATCCTTTTTCTCTTTTTTGTTGTTGTTGTTATTGTTCCAGTTATCCCCAAGCTAAACTGTGTGTTCACAGTAGAAATCGATGACTTTATTTCCTACATTTACGGGAGCAAATTCCAGCTTCGTTCAAGTGAGCGGTCTGCCAAGAAGTTCAAAGCAAAGGGAACAATTGACCTGTGAATTCCTTGCCACCTAAAGCAGTTGCCTATGACACCTGAAAATTGGAAGCACCCTAAATGCCTACCTGTCAGTGAAGAGAGTCTAGTTATAGACCACCTCCAGCCAGTGGAAATCAGAATTAAAGATACTTAATAATATAGGAAGATACAAACTATACTAAGTAAAGAAGTCAGGGGACAGTGGAATTTCTCTTTCTAGATGACTCTAATTTTGTATTACTCTCATGAAGAAAAGATACTGGCAAGATACATACCAGAATAAACCCTGGTTGACTTGAAGCATGGGACTACTAGGTTATTTTTTTTTTCATACATTTTCATGTTTTCTGAGTATTTTAGGACAAATCAATTGTTTAATAATAAAATACACATGTAGACATAAAAAGACTACAAATAAAAGAATCATTCCTGCAGTTGAGCCAGATTAGAAGGGAAGGGGAGCCCCAAAACTGTCCAGATCATACTTTGTACTAGCTCCGTAGACATCTGCCATCAGCCACTACTTTTCACAGTGGCACAATGCATCTCTCATGCATTACTCTAAATCATGCTGCTCTCAAACTGAGCTCAGTTTTACTTGGTTGGAGAAAGGGCTGGGGATATAGCTCAGTGGTAGAGCACTTGTCTAGCAAGTGGGAGTCCCTGGGTTCAATCTTCAGGACTGGGGTGGGGTGGGGAGAAACCTGAAGAGGAGCAAATGTGAAGTTGCTACGTGACTTAGGGCCCAGTCACTTGTGGAGTTAGAATCAGGGTAGACCACTGAGATAAAACACCAGGTCTATTTGTGCTTACTGTGTTAGGCTTCAAAGGAAGGTCGACTGCCTCTCTTTCCAAGACCTAACCTGCTAGGAAATCCAAAGTCCCCAACAATGGTGCTTTTTTACATCTTGTTTCCATTTTTGCTGCTGAGAGACTGGGATTTTCAACCTGACTCTAGATCTCTCTGGATATCTGTCTATAAGGCTAATAGATAGGACCCTTCTATGCAAGAAACAGGCCAAGGGCCAGAGTAAGAGCAGAGTGAGAGACCAGCCTTCCAGTGACTAGTGTCAGAAGAGCCATGTGGGTCAAAACATGGCTGAGTAGGAAATTTCTCCTTCCCTTTAAGAAGCAAGTGTGTTCTTAACTAACAAGGTAAAGGCGGAAATACTCCTGGTAATAAGCAGGTAATGTGCTTTTCATCATCCTAGAAGCAATGATGCCAAAGGCTTTGCTTTCTCCATATCTTCCCCCAGACTTCACACTGAAAGAGAAATAGCAGGAGAGCAGAAGGGCCCCACTGTACTTCCCAGCAGCTCAGAGTATGTCTGCAGGCATGGGAGACCAGCCCAACAGCTTAGCCCTATTCCTAGTTCTGTGTATGGTGTCATAGCTCACTAGGATGTTCTGAGGCAACTCAGGGACTCTCTCCATTTGCATACAGTCAGTGCTGCGTGGTGCAGCACACGTACGGGCCAGAAGACAGCTCCAGCAGTATGGCCATTTTATGTTGCCCCAAAGAACTTCAGAATGAAAGTGATCACTTGCCCAAGTCTTCATTGAGGGAAAGAGCCAGGACTTGAACCCAATAGCCTGGCTCCAGAGCTGTGCTACAGGGTGGTTACAAGTGCAATAAAGTGACTGCTGAGGTACACTGTGTGCTCCTTTTATTATATGCTTCTTCCAAAGGAAATTTCTGTTTTCAGTGTTAAGTAGCTTCTGTTCTTCCAACCAGCTGAAAGTGCCGTATTTGTAATGGCATAGGTGCTATAACTTCCTAAGCTATCTTTCTCATACCCACCCCTTTGCAATGTAAAAGGCATCCAATGTTGTGTAAATACACAGTTGCTTTCCAGAAAAGTTGTTGGTACCACTTGCCATGTGAAATCTGTTTTTCATTTGGCGCCGAATCAAGTTTCTGTGAGTGGCTGTGTAATTTGTAGACTTCTCTCCCCCTTTCCCAAAGGAGATTTGGTGAGAATGCTCACCTGCCACGAGGCTGTCAGTGTGCATGCCTGTTTCTAGCATGCACTATTGCCCCATGGCTCACCCAGGGGTCACTGGGTCCTGTGTGCCAGGGTCTGTACCATCCTCCCAAGCAGAAGGCCATGCCAGGCAGGATGCCAGCCCTGATGAAGCTACACCAATTGCTGCACAGAGCAGGGTGTGAGTACCCCGGGCTGTGGCTCCAGGCCACATTGGGAGTAATGTGGAACTTGGCAGTCTGATCCATCTCCACCCAAGGGTCAGGACACCAGTAGAGCTGAGGGCTTAAACATACAGGCCCATGTGCAAGACAGCTAAATCTGCCTCATCAACTATGCACCACAGAAATCAGCACCAGAGAAGGGGCCAGAGAGGCCATGGAGAGGAAGAATGGTTGCCATCTCAAGATAGGACTAATGAAGCTCTAGGGCCAGTGACCCTCTGTTCTCCAAAGGATGATCAGGCCTGGGGCCCCTTTCTGGTTCCCAGAGCCAACTCTGAAGGGCTCACCTGTAGCACAGACCCCACAAAGGAAAAGCTAGGCCCTCTGTGGAGGAGGGAAAGGATTAAAGCACCTGGGGGCGGGGGTGCATCTCTGTGCTTAAGCCTCCATAATAAACAACAGACTTACATTCTTATGGCTCTGGAAGCCCGCAGTCTATGCTGAGGATACTGTCAGGATTGGTTTCTGGTGCAGCCTCTTCTGGCTTGCAGATAGCTACCTTCTCACTGTCTTCTGTATGCAAGGAGTGAGGTCTCTAATGCCTCTTCCTCTAATAAGGATACTGGTTCTATCGATTAGGGCATCACCCTATGACTTCATGTAGCCTTCATTATCTCCTTAAAGACCCTATCTCCAAATATAGTTATATTGAGGGTTGGGGCTTCAACATAGGAATGGAGGGGGGTGCACAATTCTTTACGTAATAGCCATGAAGCATGCCCAACCAGGACCGACTGGTGCCTCCCAGGAAGGCTCCCATCCTCAGACACAGGCCTTTTCTCCCTACTCCAGCATATGGGCTGCTTGGACCACTAGCCAGTTCTGCTAGACCTTGAGCTCTCCACTGGATTCCATGACTTGTTCATATAAGAACTTGTTCCAGAGCTGCTTCTCCTAGTCTCCAGAGCCCCCGAGTTTCTAGGTTCCCTTTCACTTTTGAAAACAGCAGAACCCCTACTCCCTTCCCTTCACTGGGGCCAGACACAATCTGGTTTAGGGAGGAAATGTGTACACAGGTAGGCAGGGTGGGCAAAGAGGGCCACAGGGCGGGTGGGGGCTATAACTCTAGGCAGCTGTGGGACAGGAGGCGCATAGACACACCCAGGTTGAGGGCAGGAGCCCACAGAGACATGGAAGACCCAGGAAACCAGAGGGAGGTTTGGGGGGGGGGGTCTGCCCACTGGGCTTGGGCTTAGGCAGGAAGAGCTGAGAAGATGTATAGCTTCTGGTCTCAAACCTATAGGAGATGCCTGAAATTCTCCCTGACTCAGTAGATGGAGAAAGATGGCAAGAACTGCTAGAAATGTAGTTCTTGGGGCAGGATGCAGAGTTCTACTAATCGTTCAAGTCCTAAAGTCTTTTGGGGACTCTGTCAACATCTATCAAATTCGACCAGATTACGGTTTCCTGGAATGGGATCTTGGAACATCCTGTACCAGAATAAGCAGGGTACATTTCAAAAGTAGCCTGATTCTGGACTGCACTTCAGACCTGCTACACTTCCATTACACCTACTGCTGCAGCTTCTGTAACCTCCAGGGCTGGGTCCCCAGCTGGTTCCTCCAGTCAACTGATGTTTGTCACCGAATAGTGGACTTCAGAAAGTAAAGTTTCTTCTAATTCTGATTGTAGACTGTAATTTAAGACTTGGGACTCATGGGCCAGCACTTTCTAGATGCTAAAAAAGATTATCAAATGACTGATCTCTTAGGTTCTGAAGAGTAAACATGAACATTCCTCCCAAAAGCCATAAATTATGATAAAAAGCTTTCTTTCTGGACAATGGCTTTAATGTTAATTTAGCTTGCATTTCTTAGCTATAATGCCTCATTGAGACATCTGTTAAATGTCTATAATATTAATTTAATTGAGGAGGTTCTAGTAGAATTGTATTGGAATTGTCCATTTAATTAACCTTATGGGCCTTTAATGGATGTCTTAAATAGATATCATTAACAAGAATGTTAGACAAATTAAAATTAGAGTCAATAACACTCTTGGTAATTTTTCCTGAGAGTTACTAAGTAGACAGGCAGAGAAATGGGCTGCACAGTGTAGTGTCAGAACTGCCATACCCAGGGGAAATCCAGAATGGACAGCCTTCTCCCCCCAACAACGGGATCCACCATTCCTGGTCCCAGTAAGTTTTCCAAAAAGATGATACTACCCAGCCATAAGACTTGCCCTATTTCTCCATACATCTTTTACATAAAAAGTTTTTCCTCTTAGCTAGGCATGTTGGTGCACACTTGTAATCCCAGGCTGAGATTGCGGTTCAAGGACAACCTCAGCTACCTAGTGAAGTGCTTTGCAATTCAGTGAGACCCTGTTTCAGAATAAAAAATAAAAAATAGGGCTGGGGGTGTAACTCAGAGGTAGAATGCCCCTGGGGTTCCATCCCCAGTATGCCCCCCCCCCAAAAAAAGTTTTCTCTCTTGGTCCATAAGACTGAGTTCCTGGATGAAGGGTGTGGTTAGGGAGGAAGATGGAGAATATAGGAACTTGCCTGAAGATTCTTATGCTATCATGGATCATGAGGTGGTATCCTGGAGCAGGTGGGGTGGAATAGACTAGGAAGAGTAGGTTAGTTGGGATGGGTGGGTAAAATAGGATGAGGTGGGATGAAATATTATATTACTTTTATATTACATTATATTATATTACTTTTGCCTCCACCACTCCACTGAATGGCTCTCACTCAAATGATGCATCTTTCCAAAGTCAATAGTCCATCTTTATCTTACTTAGTCTCTTTTCATCCGAATTTTGACATGGTTAACTCTTCCCCACTCCTGAAACTCCTCTGTATCCCCACACTCAATTAATCTCCCCCACTTCCCAGACAGCTTCTTATCAGTGTTTTTTGGTTTTGTTTTTGTTTTTTTGTGGGTCTGGGGATGGAACCCAGGGGCATTCGACCTCCGAGCTACAGCCCCTGCCCTTTTTTTTTTTATTATTATTATTCTTTATTTTGAAACCAGGTCTCACTGAGTTGCAAAGGGCCTCACTAAGTAACTGAGGCTGTCCTTGAACTGCGATCCTCCGGTCTCAGCCTCTTGAATGCTGGGATTACAAGTGTGCTCCACCACACCCAGCACTCAGTGTTCTTTAATTCATCTTCTTCCAGACTTCCAAATGTTGGGATTTCTTTTCCATATTTCCTCCACATATGGTTACATCCGCAACTCAATACACTTAGTAGTCTCACAATCATATTGTCAACCAGAGCTGAATATGTAACTGTGTTTATTGTCTTCCTCCCCACAACTGAAATACAAGCATCTTAGAAACAATGACTTTGTTTTGATCACTATCTGTTCCCAATTATCTAGAAACATATCTGATTTGTAATAGGAGCTCACTTAATGTTTGTTGAGGGAATAAAAAAAATTGCCCCTTTGTCATCCCCACTTGAGCATCTGGTAGACTGCACACAAAGCTGCGGGCTTTCCTTTGCAAATCAGTTCCTCCTCCACTCCTACCTCAGCAAATGGCCTCATTATCTCTCATTTCCTCAGGTGGGAAGAGTGCCCAAGAGTCACCCTCGATTTCTCTGTTGCATTCATGCCCCCATCCAAACTTCCATGAAGTCCTGTGGCTCTCCTCCCAGCTCTTCTCCCATCTTCTCTGCCCCAGCCCTCCCACTATCACCCCAGTCATAGGCACAGCTCCTACACCCACAGGAAGCGCAGTTTGGCCATACCCCACATGATAACCTTTGGAAACATGACTCAGATCACACTACTCCTCTGCTTAAAACCCACAAGCAACCTCCTGCTACACTTAAAATTACGTCATGCTCCCAACCAGCATTGCTGAAGCCCTCTCACACTTTACCCCAGCCTGCTCTCTGGCCCATCTCAGCCTGTGTCCCCGGAATCCTGTCCCCACATCTCTACATCCCAAAGATACCTCTGCCCCACTCACAGCATTGCACTTGCCTTTCCTTCTTGAGACTTTACCCTGGGCCTTCGATCTCTAGATGGCCTCTTCCCCTGAATTCCGCTCACCACACCTGGAAGGCTACCTCCGAGAGGCCACCACCATCCTAGCTCTGTACCCCTGCCCCAACAATCCCTCTCTCATATTACACCACCCTACTTCTTCTGCAGCACTTATCAGTAACCAACATAATTTCATCCACTTGTTTATTGTCATTTTCTCCCGCTAGAATGTCAACCTCATGAACACTGGTACTTTGCCAATCTTGTTTGTCATTGTGACTATTGTAACACTCATGCACTGTAGAATACTGCTTTGCATTGAATATAGTAACTATTCAGTATTTGTTATCTAAGCAAAAAAAAAAAAAAAAAAGAGCAAAGGGCATGAGTCTGATGACAGATAAAGGGGTTGGTGTACGCTGTAGCCATGACACCAGCTGGTAACCTCCATCTGTCCCAGAGTCCCCTGTGGCTTGTCCACAGCAGAGCAGCATCACATTCTTAGGTCAACATGCTACCCCACCCTTCCACTCTGGCAGGCACCCAGCCAGCAAGAGTCCCCAGGTGCCGAGGCAACCCCGCATCATGGAGCCCTTCCCTCCTGTGACTCAGGATGAGCCTGCACTGCAGAAAGAGCTGTGGCATGTGGCCACACTTTTCTGTTCTTTTCTGTTTCATTCACTAAACTCCAGGTGGGGACAGGTACACTGCTGGCATTAAGAGTTAGGAAACCCAAGTTCCAGGCCCAACTTACTTGAACTTGACACTCGGTTCCAACAAAGGGTTTGAACAAAGTGGGTGTAGTGTTTATTGTAAACACATTTAACTTGCACAAAGTAAACTCCTCTCTTCCAAAAGAAAGGGAGAGAGAGAGAGAGATGATGATGATATTATGGACAGTGTTGCTGATGGCCCTGCCCTTCCATTCAGTGGAAACTCATGGTTTCCATACCCACACAGGCCCTGTGTTGGTGGTGTGCTGGAGAGTTCATGCTCCTGGGCTGACGTGAGCATTTCTTCCTGATTCCATATTCATTGGCTGCTTGAAATGGCCATCACACAAGTGTTTACTTATACCACAATCTGCAATATGCACAAATCAGGACTTGTTCAACATTTACCAGCACACCACTGCCCCAGACACACACCAGCTACTCTCTTGGCAGCAGAGGTCATGATAAGGTCCTGTGACCTGGACCTCCTGGAAAACCCAGGATCTGTCTCAGCAGTGTCTTTCCTGCACAGACTGGAGCCTAAAGGGTCACCTTTGGTACCTATCCCCAACAAACATAAGACTCTGTGGCCTGGGGGATGGAAACTGCATTTTCTGGCCCAAAATACCTAAAACTATGAATTTAAGATTCAGGTATTACAGCCAGGTACAGTAATGCATGCCTGTAATCTCAGTACTTAGGAGGCTAAGACAGGAGAATCACAAGTTTAAGGCTATTGTCAGCAACTTAGCAAGACCCTGTTCCATTATGTGGATGCTGAGTAGATATCTGAAATCATTTTAGCCTCTCCCTGGAAATCTTGTTCCTTATATGGCAGTGTCCAGATTACTCTAATGGCCCTTGCCTAAGAATCAGAAATTTAAACAAAGGAAACCCAAAGTCATAGGAAATGTGGTGTAAACCAAACTTATACTCATCTTATCTCCCCAAACCTCTCAAAATATTGGCTCTTTCTCTGTCCTGGACCTCTAGGGACCAAGAGTTCAGCAATACTTCAGTTGCTAAGGTGTGGTTGCCACAGATACACTCCTCCCCACCCACATAAGGCCCACAGTTTTGTGGGTAAGACAGTGGGTGGTGGTGACAAGGGAGGGAAAACTAAGTCAGGGGCCCTGGCAGATCTGAAAGTGAATGAACTTCCCTTAGGACCTGACCTTAAGATGAGTCTAGACCACTGAGCCAGACTCAAACAGACAAAGAAAAAACTCCCTCTAGAGGAACCACATGTGTGTGGCAGGGCCCAGAAGGGAGAGCAGTACCGATGCAGCTGGAGACTTCAGGCACAGGGCAGGGCAGCGTGAGACAGAGAGGAGGAGTGAACCAGGGAGGCCAGAGCAGGGGCCAGGAGAACTGGAGGAGGCCATGGCATGAGGATGTCTGTGGCCTAGACCAGGGTTGAGACTGGGGACACACAGACGACGGCACCTGGAGTGGACAGATATGTAGGGCGGGGTGGGGGGGAGGAAGGAGCTCGACAGCCTAAAAGAGGAGGAAGATGGTGAAGCTGGCCCAGGGATAGGGAGCCCTGTGGGCACACCCCTGGGGCCCTGGAGGACTGGGTCCTTGCTTGGCTTGACCTTGTGACCTTAAGCAAGTCACCATCTCCCAGTGCCTCAGTGTCCTCCGTAAAATAAGCACCGTGATTAAAGCACAAGGAATAATGGCCGTATATGTGGTATCACCCAAAACCTGGACAGTGGCAAATACAGATCATCTTCAAAACACACCATTTCAAAGCTGTTCCTTTCTGTGGCCGAACTGGTGGGACCTCAGACCAGCTCTAAGAAGTCAGCACTAGTGGCCCGTTTACTGGCCAAGGACACAGATTAATCCACTCAGGGTTATGAAGCCAGAGAAGGGATCACATAACAGTATCTTGCCCCTCAAATCAGCCATTCTTCCAGGACTTGAGGAAGGGTCCCTTTCCCCCTGAATTAAAAGCCCCGTTGCCAGGAAAAGAACAAGACTACTTTTTGCACGGCACCAACCCCTGCTAACTTCTGGTTGGTGGTATTTGCTCCAGAATTTAAAGACTGCAGTAACTATTACCTGGCTTCCTAATTAAAGTGAATGATAGTTACAGTCCACTCACTGAGGCTTATGTTTTTCTGAGGAGCTTCTGCCAGCCACCTGGGCCCCATTCTAGGGGCTTTATGGTGGCAGCTCCTTTCTGGCTTTGTTGAGTAAACGGTAAGTCACATCCCTACATAATGGAGAGGCTCATGAGCACCACAAAGTAGGCCAGCTCAGGCTCAGTGCTCAAACTGAATCAGTTGACAGAGGCACTACCATGCCAGCTCTTTCTGACCAGAAGGCCCAGTGCTCCTTCAAAAAGAAGCTGCTCCTCCCAGTGCCTAGCACACACAGAGAAAATTCTTCGAGGACGAGCCCCAGCCCCATATCATCCCAGGCTTCATCTAGTCCTCTAACTCTAGGTGAGGGGATCAGTTTGACCAAGTTTTCCAGGAATAGCCCTGAATTTATCACAGTCCTGGGCAAACCAGGGCAAACAGGTCACCCTGTTTCAGCCCCACCCACTAGGCTTGGTCCTGGGACAGGGGCCCAGGATGCTCTTCTCCATTCTCTGTCTGTTTCTCATTCTTTTAGATTGCTAAAACGAAAATACCACAGACTTGGTACCTTATAAACAACAGAAGTATATTTCTCAGTTTGGGAAGTATAAGGTCAAAGGGCTTTGCACATTTGATGCCTGGTGAGAGCCCTCTTCACAGACTTCATTGTGTCCTCACATGGAAAAGGGTGAGGGAGCTCTCTGGGGTCTCTTTTATAAGGACACTATTCCCACTCATGAGGGATCCACCCAAAGGTCCCACCTTTTGATGGCATTGCATGGGGGATGAGGCTTCAACATATGAATTTGAAGAGACATAGCATACAGAACTCTGGCTTCTGCCACCCTCCTCTAAGAGCAGACTAATGCCACCTTCTAAGGAGACCCTTCCAGCCACCCTAACTCAGTCAGTCCCCTCCCGGTGCTGAGAACAACACTGATACATAACCAGGCCATCCCCATTCTGTGTGGGGCTGGACTTTCTTAAGAAGAATCTACATCCAGCTCCATGCCACCCAACCTGGCTGCATGTTAGAATCTCCTCAGGAGTCTTCAGGACAATGCCAGAGCCTAGACTTTATTGCCACCTTGAGACTTGGACCAGAAACCTTGGGTAGGGCCCTGGCATCTGTACCCCTTTAATCAGTATGGCCTTGGACAAGTCACTCACCTCTGGGAGTCTGTGTTAAAACAGTAAAGAGGGCCAGGCACAATGTAGGTGCTCATTAAATTTTCTCTGTCTTGGCTCTTTCTGTTTTTGAATAGATAGTCCATGATCTCCAAGAACCTATCTGAGGAATGGGCTTTGGAAACAGCATGGCCTCACCATCCCAGATACATCCCCTGAGTCTCCAAGGTGACAATGGCCACACAGAGGGCCACAGAATAGGCCAGATACCCAGAGCCCAGATGCTGGATGCTTGGGTTTGTCATGACCTTTCCATGCTGTGCTATAAATTATGTCTGCCTCCTTGACTTTGAAATCTGAGAAATTTACCCTGAGTCCCAGGCCTCAGCACAAAAGCTGACTCAATGCAGGTGCTCAGAAAACAAGTGAATAAACCCACAGCTCATGTGAACGGGTTCTCGCAGGTCTTTCAGCCCCATCTCTGTGTCAGGACTATGCTTCTGAGAGGTTTCCCTTGCCCACCCTACCCAGAGCCAGTACACACACCAGGCCTGTGCCTCAGAATTTCTGGGAGCGAGAGTGCTTTACACTAGCTTGCAAACTTAATTCCAGCTTTACTGGGTATTGTCATTAATGTAGAGGTGGTGACAGAACCTGGAAATCTCTTGTCTTCCTCTAGAAATGCCATGTCTGGATGAGAACCTAGAGCTCAGTTCCTACCTAGAGATCAGAAACCAGACTGAGGAAAGCCGCCATCTGAAGACAATCACAAGTCAGAGGAGAGGAAAGAAACAGGACTCTTGAGACATGGTCAAACCATTGGGTCAATCTGCCCTGAAACTCTGACTTCTCAACTTCCTGTTATGTGAGATAAAATTCCTCCCTGCTTAATCCAATTGATTTGGAGTTTTTGCTACTTGCAGCTAAAACATCCTAACCAGTAAAGGACAGGGGCACATTCTTCCTCCAGAAACTTCCTCCATTATCTTCCTCTTGAAGGTAGTAATTTTCCACCAACCTTACCAGTGAAAAACCCAGAAAGGCAAAGTCTCAATCAAAATCACACATCTTCTGATCAGAAAGCTAACCAGGGTTGAACTATGTATTAGTCAGTTAGAAGTGCACAAAGAAAACTCAAAATTGACCTATGTTATTAAAAAATGGGGAGGGGAATATGTTGGTTTATGTAATTGAAAAGGGTGAGCCAGGCGTGGTGGCGCACACTTGTAATCCCTGCGCTTGGGAGGCAGAGACAGGAGGATGGCGCAGGTTTGGAGCCAGCCTTGCTGGCTTAAGAGACCCTGTTTCCAAATTAAAAAAAAAAAAAGTATAAAAATAGGTACTGGGAGTGTATCCCAGAGGTAGAAGGGTTTCTGGGAACCCCAGTACCACAAAAAGAGAGAGAGAGAGAGAGAGAGAGAGAGAGAGAGAGAGAGAGAGAGAGAGAGAGAGAGAGAGAGAGAGAAAAGAAAAAAGAAAGAAAAGGGTGGAAGTAATTGTAACTTCAGACATGGCTGGACGAAGGGGCTCAAAGATATTGTCAGGAATCTGCCTTTATCCATCTCAACTATATTTTCTTTCATGTCAGCTTTACTTTTAGTTAGGCTTTCTTGCCAACTGATCCTAGAAGGCATTTGGTTTCCATGGGTATCCCTTTCCCAGTGGTGCCAGCAAAGGGCTTGCAGTGGGTTCTCACTGGTGTATTTGGTTTTAGTAAAAAATAGAGTTTTGGATGCAATAAGACTTTACATCAATTTTTTTTCAAAATAATAGGAGGAAGGGAGAGATAAAAATAGGGGGAAATAGACTATCTTAAGTTGGGCTTACTTAGGAAAAGACTCTGAGATAAGGATTTTAATTCAAGTCATTTATTTGGAAAGTAAAGATAAACACAAGCAATGAAGAGGCACAAAAAGGGAACGCAGGCAATAAAGGCCGTGTTATCAAGCCCACTGGGAGACTCTAGAGACTTCATAAAGCACTCACCTCAATTAACCCCCTGGAAGAATGAGAAAGTTGGGGGGTTATCCAACAATGCCAGTTGGTAAGGCTATCCAGAAGGTGTTGATTTCTTGGCACTTTTGGGTCACCATGAAGGTGGACACAGGTATGTCCTGGAGCCCTCAGGTAACAGAGGTAGAGACTGGTTGTTGGACTTGAATTTGCAGAATGTGGGCCAAGAAACAATGCTGCCTCCTACGGAGCTAGCATCCACTATTGGATGTTCTGTAAGTAACCTCTTCAAACCTTAGCAATTGCCAGCCTCCAGATTTACCTGTGAGACTCAGGAACTTGTCTCCAGTTTGCAAGATGAAACAGCAAAGATTTAAACCTAGGATATCTGGCTCTGACGCCACTGCTTCCCTACAAATCTCCTCCAACTCATTAAGATATTTTGCCAGGTTGTGCTGACAACTCAGAGGTGAAAAGGCTGCCCGTGGCCCATGCTTGGAATCCCAGGACTTGGGAGGCCGAGACAGGAGGATCACAGGTTTGTGGCTAGCCTCAGCAACTTAGCTGAGATCTTGTTTCAAAATCAAAAATAAAATAGGGCTGGGGGTTTAGCTCAGAGGTAGAATGCCCATAGGTTCAATCCCCAGTACGACAAAAAAAAAAAAAAAAAAAAAAAGAAAGAAAGAAAAAGAAGAAGGGAGGAAGGGAGGAAGAAAAGGAGGGAAGAAGGGAGGGAGGAAGGAAAACTACAGTCCCTCAGCTAAATGTCTTCGCTGATGTTCACACTCTGAAACTCCTGTCCTGGTACCCTTTCTTTTTGTAACCAGGATTCTTTGCAGAGTCTCTTCTCTGGAATGTTTTTCTGCCGATGCTAATGAATGACCCTTACATTTCCCAGGCAAGGCTCTTTTTAAAGTGGCTTGAGATCTCTGTTCCTGATTGCAATCTCTCAAGAGCTGATTTTGGCCACTTGGCTCTTATTTCTGAAGTAATGCTGGGGATAAGAAGAAAATGAAAAGAGGAAAGTGTTTGGGTTCAGCTCTCCTACAGAAATTGCAATCCAAGGAGATAAAGTTTTCAGGCAATCAACTGTAAGGGTAGAGGAGAGAACTCTGTTTTGTTTTGTTTTTTTAAGTTCTATGAACAAGCTATCCTTGGTTTGTACCCCAATATAAGTCTCACTTCTTTTTTTTTTTTTTCTTTTTTTTTTTTAATTTATTTTTTATTGGTGCAATGTATTCATACATCATAGTGGTATAAAGAAAATACTTTTGTAGACATACATGCACATCTCGCCCAGTTAGCCCCTACCACGATCCCCACCCCATTCCCTACCCATCCCTCCTTCCCACGCTTGGCTTACTGGTTGACATCTAGTATTATAGCAATTTATACAATATTAACATTGATAATCTCACATAACAGTTTCATTTGTCTGGTACCAAACTTTTGATGACTTAAAGATAACATTTCAATATTTCTTTTTGCTTTCTTTCTTACCAGAGAATATTTTTTTCTTTTTTTTTTTTTAGGTGAAACTATCATACATTTATTTATTTATTTTTCAGAAAAAATCTATCCTGATATGGAATAAGGACTCTAGATACCCAAAACAGTCTCAAAGAAGAACAAAGCTAGAAGATGTATATTTTCTGATTTCAAACCATATAAAGCTACAATAATTGAAACAGTGTAGTACTGTTCTAAAGGCAGATATATAAACCACTGAAGCTAAATAAAAGCCTAGAGATAAATTCTTCCATACATTGTCAAGTTATTTTTGACAAGGTTTCCATGAACTTTTGGTGGAGGAAATACTAGTCTTTTAACTAAATATTGTTGAAAAATAATAATAAATGAAAAAGAATAAAATTGGACCCTTACCTAACACATATACAAATATTAACTCAAAATAGATAAAAGACCTAAATATAAATCTTAATACTATAAGCTTTTAGAAGAAAATCTGGGTCATAAAACCTCACAACATTGAAATTGGAAGTGATTTCTTGGATATGATTTCAATGGCACAGGCAACAAAAGAGTAAATAAACTCCCTAAAAAATAAAAAAAAATATTGTATATCCAAAGACAATGTAAACAGAGTTAAAAGTTACTGATCCTCTTCCAAGAGTTCCTCCTATGACCCATTTCTCCCTAACTCTCACATATTAGGGAAAGCATCTGATTTCTTATTTTTTGTGCCTGACTAATCTCACTTAGCATAATGTCCTCCAGTTCCATCCATTTCCCTGAAAATGATGTAATTGAGTTTTTTTTGATGGCTGAGTAAAATTCCATTGTGTACATATCCCACAGTTTTGTAATCCATTCATCTGTTGATGGACATCTTGGCTGATTCCATAGTTTGGCTATGGTGAATTGTGCAGCTATGAACATAGATACACATGCATTAGTTTGGTAGTTTGGTTTCTTTTCTTTTGGGTAGATACCCAACAGTGGTATTGCTGGATCAAATGGAAGATTTGTTCCCATTCTTCTGAGGATTCTCCATACTGTTTTCCAAAGTGGTTGCACTAATTTGCAATCCCACCAACAATGTCTTAGAGTTCCCACTTCTCCACATCCTCGCCAGCATCTGTTGTTTGTATTTTGAATGATGGCCATTCTAGTTGGAGTTAGGTGAAATCTCAGGGTAGTTTTGATTTGCATCTCTCTGATTGCCAGTGATGTTGAGCATTTTTTCATGCATTTATTGGCCATTTGAATTTCTTCTTTTGTGAAGTGTCTATTTAGTTCATTTGCCCATTTTGTTATTGGATGCTTTGTTTTCTTAGTGTTGAGTTTCTTGAGTTCTCTGTATATTCTAGATATTAGTCCTCTATCAGTGGTGTAGGTGGCAAAAATCTTCTCCCATTCTGTTGGCTCTCGATTGAGGTTCTTGATAGTTTCCTTTGCTGAACAGAAGCTCTTCAGTTTCATGCAATCCCATGTATTGATTCTCCTTTTAATTTGTTGTGCCTTTGGGGTCTTGTTGAGGAAATGTTTGTCTGTGCCTATGTGTTGTAGTGTTGGACCTATGCCCTCTTCAAGGAGCTTCAAGGTCTCTGGTTTAATTCCCAAGTCTTTGATCCATCGTGAGTTGACTTTTGTACAGGGTGAAAAAGTGGGATTAACATCCAATTTTCTGCATATGGTTAACCAGTTTTGCCAACACCATTTGTTGAAGAGGCTATCTTTTTTCCAGTGTATGTTTTTGGCCCCTTTGTCAAAAATCAATTGGCTGAAAGTGTGTGGACTTGTTTCTGGGTCTTCTATTCTGCTCCATTGGTCTATATATCTGTTCTTTTGCCAGTACCATGCTGTTTTTATTACAATGGCTTTGTAGTATAGTTTAAAGTCAGGTATTGTGATTCCTCCTGCGTGGTTTTTGTTGCTGAGAACTACCTTGGCTATTCTGGGCTTTTTGTTATTCCAGATAAATTTAAGGACTGATTTTTCTATGTCTGTGAGGAATGATCTTGGTAGTTTAATGGGCATTGCATTAAATCTGTAGATCACTTTTGGGAGGATGGCCATTTTAATGATATTAATTCTGCCAATCCATGAACATGGAAGGTCTTTCCATCTTCTAAGATCTTCTTCGATTTCTTTTTTCAGTGTTTTATAATTTTCTTTGTAGAGATCTTTTACTTCCTTGGTCAAGTTTATTCCTAGGTATTTTATTTTTTTGTGGGAGATCCTGAGTGGAAGTGTTTTCTGAATTTCTTTTTCAGTGGATTTATGGTTGGTGTACAGGAAAGCTTCTGATTTTTTAAGATTGATTTTGTATCCAGATACCTTGCTGAATTTGTTGATCAGTTCTATAAGCCTTTTGGTTGAGTTTGTTGGGTTTTCTAAATATAGTATCATGTCATCTGCAAATAGTGAAAGCTTAAGTTCTTCTTTTCCTATTTGTACTCCTTTGATTTCCTTTTCTTGCCTTATTGCTCTGGCTAGAGTCTCTAGTACTATATTGAAGAGAAGTGGTGATAGTGGACATCCTTGTCTCGTTCCAGTTTTTAGGGGAAATTCTTGAAGTTTTTCCCCATTTAATATGATGTTGGCAGTGGGCTTATTGTAGATTGCCTTAATAATGTTGAGATATGTTCCTTCTATTCCAATTCTCTGCAGTGTTTTTATCATAAATGGATGTTGAATTTTATCAAATGCTTTTTCAGCATCTATTGAGATGATCATGTGGTTTTTGTCTTTGATTCTGTTTATATGATGAATTACATGGATTGTTTTTCGTATATTGAACCAGCCTTGCATCCCTGGGATAAACCCTACCTGGTCATGGTGAATGATTTTCTTGATGTGGTTTTGAATGCGTGTTGCTAGTATTTTGTTTAATAGTTTTGCATCCAAGTTCATCAGAGATATAGGCCTGTAGTTTTCCTTCCTTGAACTGTCTTTATTCGGTTTGGGTATTAGTGTGATGTTGGCTTCATAGAATGTATTTGGGAGAGTCCCGGTTTTTTCTATTTCCCGAAATAGTTTGAGTAGTATTGGGATTAGTTCTCCTATAAAGGTTTTATAGAATTCACTTGGGAAACCATCTGGTCCTGGGCTTTTCTTTGATGGTAAGCTCTTTATTGCTATTTCAATCTCTTTGATTGTTATTGGTTGGTTTAAGTGTTCTATATCTTCTTGACTCAGTTTAGGAAGGTTGTATTTATCTAGGAAGTTGTCGATTTCCTCCAGATTTTCCATTTTGTTGGAGTATAGTTTTTCAAAGTAGTTTCTGATAATCCTCTGGATTTCTACGCTGTCAGTAGTAATGTCTCCTTTTTCATCCCTTATCTTCATAATTTGGGTTGATTCTCTCTTTTTTTTAGTTAGGTTGGCTAGTGGTTTATCAATCTTGTTAATTTTTTCAAGAAACCAGCTTTTGGTTTTGTTGATTTTCTGTATTGTTTTTTTATTCTCTATTTCGTTAATTTCTGCTCTAATTTTAATAATTTCCCGTCTTCTGCTGGCTTTGGGGTTCAATTGTTCCTGCTTTTCAAGGGCTTTGAGGTGTGTCATAAGGCTATTTATTTGAAGATTTTCTGTTTTTCTTATGTGAGCACTCAGTGCTATAAATTTTCCTCTTAATACTGCCTTCAAAGTGTCCCAGAGGTTTTGATATGTTGTTTCTTTATTTTCATTTGTTTCTAGAAATTTCTTGATTTCACCTCTTACATCTTCTATGACCCATTCTTCATTCAGAAGTGTGGTGTTCAGTCTCCACATGTTTATGTTGTTTCTCTGGGTCTTCTTATAGTTGATTTCTAGTTTCATTCCATTATGGTCTGAAATGACACAGGGAAGTATGTAACATTTTTTAAATTTGCTAGTGCTCATTTTGTGTCCCAGGATATGATCTATTTTGGAGAAGGTTCCATGAGCAGCTGAGAAAAATGTAAACTCTGCTGTAGTTGGGTGAAATATTCTATACGTGTCCAAAAGGTCCATTTGGTTAATGGTGTTCTTTAGTTCTGAGACATCTTTACTGACCCTTTGTCTGGAAGATCGGTCTAGTATTGTGAGAGGTGTGTTGAAGTCTCCCAGTATTATTGTGTTGGGATTTATGTGTGGCTTCATGTCACAAAGAGTTTGATTTATGAAAGTAGCTGCCCCTATGTTTGGGGCATAGATGTTGATTATTGTTATTTCCTCTTTCTGGACTATTCCTTTTACCAGTAAAATGTGACCTTCTTTGTCTCTTCTAATAAGTTTGGGTTTGAAGTCTAACTTGTCTGATATCATAGTTGCTACTCCTGCTTGTCTTCGAGTACCATTAGCATGGATTACCTTGCTCCAGCCCTTTACCTTGAGTTTGTTCCTATCTTTACTTGTGAGGTGTGTTTCTTGTAAGCAGCAGATGGATGGATTCTGGCTTTTAATCCATTTTGCCACTTTATGTCTTTTTATTGGGGAGTTGAGGCCATTTACATTCAGTGTGATTATAGAGAGATAATTTTTAATTCCCAACATGTTAAGATCTTATTTCTGTTTGAGATACTGTTTATTCTTCTTTGCTTAGTTGTCTGCTGGATGGGAATTCTTGTTTCTTTGGTTCTGGCGTGAATTACCCATTTCCTCTTTGCAGTTAATCTCCTTGAGTATTTTCTCTAGCGCTGGTTTTGAAGACATAAATTCCTTTAGTTGCTGTTTGTCATGGAAGCTTCTTATTTCCCCATCTAATTTGATGGATAGTTTTGCTGGGTAGGAGATTTTTGGCTGGAAGTTGTTTTCTTTCAGAGTTTGGAATATGTTACTCCAAGCCCTTCTGGCTCTCATAACTTGGTTTGGGAAGTCTGGAGTGATTCTAATTGGTTTGCCTCTGTATGTCACATGGCCTTTTGTTTTTGTTGCCTTTAAGATTCTCTGCTTGGCTTCCAGATTGGTCATTTTGACAATTATGTGGCGTGGGGATCCTCTTCTCTGATCCTGTCTAAAGGGAGTTCTATAAGTTTCCTGGACCTGTGTATCGACCTCTTGCTCTATGTTTGGAAAATTTTCTGCTATTACTTCCTTGAAGAGATTGTTGATCCCTTTGGTTTCACCTTCTTTTCCCTCCTCTATTCCAATTATTCTTAGGTTAGCTCTCTTGAAATGGGCCCATATTTCTTCAATGTCAGATTCCTGCTGTCGGGTTTTTTTTTCTAAATTAGAAACTATGCGTTCATTTTTAGAATGATCATCTTCAAGAAGCGAGATTCTATTCTCCATGTGGTCTAATCTGTTGTTTATACTTTGAATTGAGGCCTTTACTTCATTAATTGCATCCTTTATCTCTTTTTGACTCTCTCTAAATTCTTTTCGAAAGTCCTCTATTATTTCTAAAGTTATTTTCCTAATTTGATCTTCTAGAGATCTTTGGGTTTCTGTGTTATCAGATTCTGATGTTGTGGTGTTGTTGGCATTCACTGCTCCATTGTTATTTCTCTTTCCCATGATTTTGGAAGTTTGTGCCTTCTCTGGGTTCTTCCTTGAGTCACTACGAGTTCACTTAAGATGCTCTGGATCTCTAGTCTATGGTATCTCAGTCACCACTACTCCTTTACTGTGTTGTATCACAAAGTCTCAGACCCAGGGAGTCAATCAAGGCTGCTTAGACCGTGGGGGGTGCCAAGTTGGGCGTTCTCCAGTGGGTAGTTGTGACTATGGTATGATATCTCTGCCACTGCCACTCCCCCACTGGGCTGCACTGCTAAAATCTCTGACCCAGGGAGACTATCTGCGCAAGTCCCTGGGAGTGCAGTACTGGGATTTCTCCCCTAGGGGCCGCAATTTGACTCACGGTTGTTGAGTGCGCTGATGGAGCTGTAGTGAACTCGGTGGATTCGCTGCTGCCGCCACTGGCAATATGGCACCACTGCCACGCCCTCGGCCGTGATGCGGCGTATTTCTTCTCTGGTTTTGAACTCTGCTCTGAGTCCTTGCCAGTTGTGCTGCGCCCAGCCCTTGGGAGCTTTAGATGTTCCCTGCACCAACAAAACTGCTGACTGCCGCCCGGCTGTTC
Organism: Muscardinus avellanarius; assembly: GCF_963383645.1. Classification (NCBI taxonomy): domain Eukaryota; kingdom Metazoa; phylum Chordata; class Mammalia; order Rodentia; family Gliridae; genus Muscardinus; species Muscardinus avellanarius. The sequence goes on from NC_137796.1 coordinate 41,392,343, forward strand.
AGCACCTGCTCACCTCGGCTCGCTGTCCACCCCTCCTCTCAGGCGCCTGGTGGCTGGTTGAGTGAGTTGGTCTAGGGCCGTCTGGTGAACTCGCCGCTGCCGCCAGCAGTAAGACGCTGCTTCTGCATCCTAGGCCGCGAGGCCAGAGTACCTCCTCTCTGGATTTGAGCTCTGTTTTGAGTCTCCCTCCTCTCTGGAGCCTGGTGTTGCTAGGGGAGATGTAGGCCGTGCTGCTCCGGCCGCTCTGCGCCGCGGCTCTGGCTGCTCCGCACCACGGTTCTGGCCGCTCCGGCTGCTCCAGCCGCTCTGCACCGCGGCTTTGGCTGCTCTGCACCGTGGGTCTGGCCACTCCGACCGCTCCGGCCGTTCCGCGACGTGGCTCTGGCTGCTCCGGCTGTTCTGGCCGCTCCGCTCTGGCTGCTCTGGCCGCTCCGGCCGCTCCGGCCGTTCCGCGACGCGGCTCTGGCTGCTCCAGCTGTTCTGGCCGCTCCGCTCCGGCTGCTCTGGCCGCTCCGCTCAGCTGTTCTGGCCACTCTGCTCCGGCTGCTCCGGCCGCTCCACGCCGCGGCTCCGGCCACTCCGCGCCGCCGCTCCAGCCAATCCGCGCTGCAGCTCTGACTGCTCCGGCTGCTCTGGCCGCTCTGCTCAGCTGCTCGGAACCGCGACTCCAGCTGCTCTGTACCGCGGGTCTGGCCACTCTGGCCGCTCGGGCCGTTCCGCGCCGCAGCTCTGGCTGCTCCGGCTGCTCCGGCCGCTCCGCTCCGCGGCTCCCCCCAATCCACGCTGCGGCTCTGGCCGCTCCGGCTGCTCCGGCCGCTCCAAGCCGCGCGGGCGCGGCACTTCGGGCTGGTTTTTTTCCGGTGTCTTGTTTTTCCAGCCCTTTTTCTCTGTCCCTTGTATTTACCGTTTTTATTTCTTTGCTGTGGTGTTTTCTGGCTCTGAAAGGCGCTGGTTTTGAGGTAGTAGAGTTGAATTGTTAGCGGGACTTGTAAGTGCCGCTTTCCTCCGTCGCCATCTTCCCGGAAGCCCTAAGTCTCACTTCTTGCATAATCAGGACTTGTCATAAAAGTTTGCCACTTTTTCTTAGTGATTTTATTTTATCCTAGGAACAAAATTATTTCTAGAAGTCTCATCTCCAATTTTTAAAACTAAATTCTATGGAAAAAATGTGATCTGAGTCGGAGAAGTTTATATTACTTGTCATTTTGAAGATGTCCTCACTGCTCCAAGTGAAACACACCTGGATGCCTGAATGATAATTGCAATGTGGACCCATGCAGCAGCCAGAAATTCATTGTGTACTTCTATTTTAACTAAAACAATTATGTACCATCAAACATTATAGTCGAGAACTTTTTGTTTAAAATATTGCTATTTCAGGTATGTGCCTAGTGCCCAACTACTCAGAAGGCTGAAGAAAGAGAATCATAAGTTCAAGGCCAGCCCAGGAGCTAAGTGAGGCTCTGTGTCTCTTATTTTAAAAAAGCAAAAAACAACAACAACAAACACCGCCTTAGATGGGAGAAAACCTTTATACATATACACAACAACAAATTTATATTTAGAATATATTCTTTAAATTCTCACAAATCAATAAGGAAAGATCTGAAAAGTACAATAGAAAATGTACAATAGAAAAATACAATTGGCCATTAAACATGAAGAATAGTTCAACCTCATTAGACATAAAAAATTTTCTAATTAACTCTATTGGGAGGGGGGAAGGGAAATGGAGGGGGAAGGGCATGAAGCACAATCTAAATGTACACCACTTTCAATATGTTCCACTTATAAAAAATAAAAATAAATAAATAAATAAATAAAAATGCCAAACTTAAAGAAAAAAATTCTAATTAAAACCATAATACAAGCTGGGCATGGTGGCACATGCTTGTAATCCCAGCATTTGGGAAACTGAGCTGGAGGATCGCGGTTTGCAGACAGCCTCAGCTAATTAGTGAGGCACTCTGTAATTTAATGAGACCCTGTTTCAAAATAAAGAATAAAAAACAAGGCAGGGGGTGTAGCTCAGAGGTCGAATGTCCCCGGTTTTCATCCCCAGACCCTCGAAAAAAAACAAACAAACATAATACAACCTGAGTGTAGTGGTGCATGCTAAGACAAGAGGATTTCAGGTTCAAGGCCAGCCTCAGCAACTTAGTGAGAGCCTGTTTAAAAAAAAAAAAAAAGAAAAGTCTGAGGGTATAGCTTGAAGATGGGACACCCCTGGATCCCAGCTACCCCTTCCAAAAAATCTTAATATGTTATTATTATAAGCTCACAAAAATGACAAAAAGAAAGGTAAAAATAATATCAAGGACTAGGAAGAATTTGGGGCAAATGAATCTTTCCCGTGCTGTATATGGATAGGCAAATTGGTATGACTACTTTGGAAAGCTGAAAACACATTCCCTCTGGCCTAAAAATTTTATTCTCAGCTATTTTTCCATCAGAAATTGGCCCATATGTTCAACCAAAGAAAAGGCCTGGAACATTCATCAAGAAGTATTATAATACCCCAGACTGTAAGCTACTGAGTTTAGCTACCTAAGGGTAGTATATTTATATAATGGAAACCTACAGACAAATGAGAATGATCAAATGATTGCCTCACACATCAACGTGGATAACTCCCACAAAGAGAGCACTGAGAGGAAGAAGACAGAAGCAAAAATACGTACTATCTCGATCCATTGATATAACATCCAAAAACAGGTAAAACTAATCCTTCCACGACTGTGGAAGGCAGAGATCCCTTGGTGATACATTGCTGGGGAGGGTGTATGAGGCAGGCCCTCTTTTCTTATCAAGAGGGTCTGCTTAGATCTGGTGCAGGGATCTAGTCACTTTTTAAAAATATATAAATACAGCTGGGTATGGTGATATACATCTTTAATTCCAGCTACTCAGGAGGCAGAGAGAGAGGAGGACGAAGAGTTCCAGGCCAGCTTGAGCAACTTAGTGAGACCTTGCCTCAAAATAAAATTAAATGTTCTGGGAGGTAGTTCAATAGTTCAGTGACCATGCATTTGCAGAGAGGGGGGGGCAGGGGAGAAAGAAGAGAAGAGAGGAGAGGAGAGGGGAGAAGAAGAGAGAAGAGAGGTTGTATATTATCTCTAAGGCCTATTTTGCTAACCTAGTAAACCCATGTAAGCCATAAGCATTGGCTGGGTTCAGAGAAAGGATCCTGGATGTGGGTTCAGAACAGATAGACCTCTGCACAGGGGTCTTTAAGTCTTTGGGACTCACCTTGGGGACAGGGCCTTGCCATCCTGCAATGTGAGTCTTGTCATACTTGGACTCTCCCAGACTCCTGCCACAGGAACTCAGTTTGTCCCACAGGTCAGAGCTTTGCTGATCTCACCCAAGTCCCTCTACCCCTCCACGTCCTGGCTTCATTGTCTAGCTCCCCTGTATATCCCCTAGAAAGCTGTGTGACCTTCAGCCAGTTAAAACCGAGGCTGAAGGTGGCCTGAATTCTTCCAGAACCTTGCTCTTGCCCTTGAGGGAAAGAAAAGACCAACAGCTGACAAGGAAAGCAGGTAACTCCTTCCCCTTTACCATAATCACCCCAACCCTAGGCAGAGAACTCTGACACATGAGACCAGCTGCTGCTCTTATGATGTGCTCATGCGCCTGCCTTACTCACTTTTTTTTGAGGGGGGTGGTTCTGGGGATTGAATCCAAGGGCCATTCTACCTCTCAACTATACTCCAAACCCTTTTTGTTTTTATTTTTTATTTTGAAATAGTGTCTTGCTAAGTTGCTGAGGGTCTTATTAAGTTGCTGAGGCTGGTATCAAACCTGTGATCCTCCTGTCTCAGCCTCTCAAGTACTAGGATTACAGTTTATGCCACCACAGCCTCCTGGAAAATTTCTTTATGGCCAGTTCTAAAATGGAAAGGTGAAGAATGCTTAGAGTTTCTATAACCTAACTTAGGGAACAGAAATTGTAGTCTAACGACTGCTTTAGGGAGTTATGAGCCAGAAACCATGGAAAAATGTACATAAATATAAACATGTATATATACATACAGATAGATAGATGATAGATAATTATATTGCAGTCTCAGAGTATGTGGTCTGGTATAGTTAGATATAGAATATCCCCTGAAGAGCTCATATATTAATATTTGGAGTTGATATAATTAAGTGATGAGGGCTATAATTTCATCAGTAGATAAGTCCAGATAAGTCCAGTGATTTACTGGGTGGTAACCTAGGCTGGTGGAGCGTTGCTAGAGAAAGAGGTTCCTGGGGGTGTGGCCTTAGGCACTAAGCTTTTGTCATTGATTCTCTTACTTGTTTGCTCTCCAAGAAGTGAGAGCACAGCCTTTCTCTCTCCCTCTCTCTGCTTCCTGCTGCCATTCCCCGAGATCCATATACCCCAGCCTGACATGGACTAAACATGACATTTCCAAAAACTGTGAGCAAATAAATCTTCCTTTCTTCCTGTTGTGTGGTCAGGGTTATGGATCATGGCAGTGAGAATGTTGACAAGGACATGTTCGGTGCTCTCTCCATTCACAAACCCGCCCCACCTCCTATCCTCGCTGGTGATCAGTCAGCACCGGGGCTGTCTTCCTCGTGTCCTACAAGTGAGATGGCAGCTTCACCGTCTATTCTGATCCCTTCATCACCTTGGGAGGCAAACAGGACCCATCCTCCTTGTTTGGTTGGAGAAACAGACCCAGAAGAAAACCAAGAGTGACCAAAATCATCCTGGGAGCATTAGGCAGGGCAGAACTGGATGCCCAGGCCCCTAGCTAGGTTCTCCCAGGGATAAGAATGTACCTTTCAAGGGCTTAAGCAAGTGCTGCACAGCTGGGAGAGGCACATGAGGTTCCCTCTGGACCTGCTGACGGCAGCACTTTGGCTTCTCCAGAAGCCCTGAGCAGGTAGGGACTTAGGACCCCAATAGTGTGATGGCATTTTGAAGGGTTTGTGATAGTCCAAGAATGGTCGTGCTAAATCCAGGGGTCAGGAGCTGTGGGAGGGCTAGGCATCCTGCCCCAGGTGCCTCCCTGCTGCATCCCTCGCTCTGAGCGCTCAGAGGGCCGGGCCCCACTTAATGTCAACCCAACCCTGAGTGGGCAGGCAGCCACAGCAGCAAGAGCGTGAGTACCAGCCTCCTTGCCGGGTGCCTGCTTCTCCTTACCCTGATGTGGCCGCAGGTTTTATGGGGAGGCAAAAGTAAAATAAAATAAAATTACTTGGGAATTTGTTTTTAATTAAGCAATAAGGCTCGTTGGGGCCTGGATGCCGCCTCATAAAGCCACTCCCGGGGTGTGGGGAGGCATTCGGTCCAGACGAGTGCCTCAAATCAGCCTGGAATGTGATTAGATGATTACTCCCTGGAGCTAATGCAAGATGAGCTTCCCAGAGTTGTCTTAATGCCGGTATAAAAAGTCTGCAGACCAAAGGGGAGGGTTGCTACTTTGCTGTTTAGATAAGATGAAATGCTGATTTGGACTGTCAAGATCTGAGCTCTCCTCACATCCCCCTCTCCTCTCCTGCTCAAATGGTGGGACCATGGGTGGCCCACCTCATTGAATGACTCAGGCCCTGTGCTCAGGGAATAGGATTGTGTGTGTGTGTGTGTGTGTGTGTGTGTGTGTCAGAGATACAAAAGAAAATGATGCCAGGAAATTTCACTTTGAGATACATTCTTCTTTCCTGACAAGAGTAAGAAGCCATCCCCAACACCAGGGCAGCTTCATTCACCTCAGTTATATTACAGAGATTCACCTCAGTTATGTTACAGAGATTCACCTCAGTTATGTTACAGAGATTCACCTAAGTACCCATGTCTGAGAATAGTCAACTCCCCCTGGTTTTCAAGATAAAGGATTTTTGGTTTCTGGGTCATGTGCTGGCCTATCCTTGACCGTGCTGGGTTTGGATAATAGATGAAAAAAATAATAATAATAAAACTCAAGACGCCAGAGAGGTAAAGTTCATGTCCATAATAAAATGGCAGAGATGAGAGGTGATGGAGAAAAGAAATAGGAAAGCTGCTCTGGCTGAGCATCAGGGAGAAGTTGAAATAGGAACAAGAGCAGGGGAGAAAGGGGTCTTGGCACGCTGGCACCGTCCACCAGAGGAGGCAGTGTCCACACTTGCTGGGTCTTAAGAATGCCCTGTGGCAGAGTTACAAGTGTAGTCATTTAAATTACTTCATGATGCACACAGCCACAGACTAGAGTGTCACAGACTGCCGCTATAGCTTAGCAACAAGGGAAAGTTCTTCGACTCTCTGAGCCTCACTTTCCTCATCTGTGAAACAGATCGATCTTGGGATAAATCATGAAACTAAATTAACTGGAATGTTGTAAGGCTTGGGTGAACCATTTATAAAGGCACCTAGCACACTGCCTAACACACAGTAAGTCCCTAATGAGCAATCACCAGTGCAACTACCATTAAAGCTGTAGATGCTGCAAGATACTCACACACCATTTTGGAGGGGTTCTGGGGGTTGTACCTTTGAGCTACAGCTACAGCCCTATTTCATTTTATTTAAATTTGAAGCAGAGTCTCACTACGTTGCAGAGGACCTCACTAAATTGCTGAGTCTGAGCTGGGCGTGGTGGCGCACGCTTGTAATCCCAACTTTCGGGAGGCTGAGACCGGAGAATCGCAGTTTGCGGACAGCCTCAGCTACTTAGTGAGGTCCTCTGCAACTCAGTGAGACCCGGTTTCAAAATAAAGAATGAAAAATAGGGCAGGGGGTGTAGCTCAGAGGTCGAATGCCTCTGGTTTCCATCTCCAGACCTATAAATAAATAAATAAATTAATTAATTAATTAATTGCTGATTCTGGCTGTGAACCTGCAATCCTCCTGTCTCAGCCTACCAAGTACTGGGATTACAAGCTTTTTGATCTCCACTGAAGATGAATGAATTTAGAAAGAGTTTTCTCTTCTTGCCACTATGCTATGTAACATCAGAAGCAGGGAGTAGGGACAGAGATGGTGGCTTGAGGTGAGAAATTCAGTGTATCTTTTCATTATGGAAAAAATGTTTTAAAAGTAACAATAACAAAAAATTGCATAGACAACCTGCCTATGCTTAAAGATTATTCAACAAGCCAAGAAGGTGGCACAAACCTGTAATTCCAGCTACTCGAGAGATTGAGGCAGGATGATGACAAGTTCCAGGCTAGCCTGTGCAACTTAGACCCTGTTTCAACAAATTTTTAAAAAGGGCTGGGGGTGTAGCTTAGTGATAATACACTTGCCCAGCATATATGAGACTCTGGGTTCAACCCCAACATCATGGGGGGGAAAAAGATTACTCAGTTGAAAAAAATAACAATCAGGATGGGGAGGGTATGATGACCTTAACAGAAACAAGAGTTAAAGATAAATATACTTAAATTATGCTTCATTTTGACAAAACGAGCAATGCAATAGAAAATACAATAGGCCAGTTACCAGTTGGATAAATCAACCAGGTGAATAAAATGATAGGTGTTTCAAAAAGTAATTTGAATTTCAATGAGTTTAGGAGCAAAAATCAAATGCAAAGGGGAAGAAAAAAGAATCATATAAAATGAAGGGTATAAAAATAAAAATACAACAACAAAAAAATAGAAGGGTGTCATACCAAGCATCATGTTTTGTCTGAAAAATTTTTATGCCTTCTCTATGTCAACATAATTCAATGTTAGCTCATTCTTAGAGTTTTGAATAATTGCAAGTATAACCTACCTTTTGTTAAAGATAAAATAACACTTTAAACTTTTTGCTTTACTTTTGAAGTTTGAACCACTATTTTTATTTTATTTCTTGTTGTGTCTCCATCTTTAGCTGATTCACTTTAAGGGTTTCTTCTCTGATAGTGGCTCTCCTCAGAAAATGAGGACCCCTGCATTTGTAGTGAACAGAGGTAGATATGCATTCCATGGTTACATTTCATTCTCCATCAGAAAGCTTCAAAGAGAAAGAGATCCCATAAACAGTAGACACAGGAAAGTCCTTTCTCATGTGTGATGCCAACGGTCAAGAGTCTTAAAATAGAAAATAGCTCAGGAAGGTAACAAGTGGCTGGAACTTCAGGCAGAATCAAGCCTGTTGGTGTCAGAACATCATTATTTCCTAACTTTTGTCTGTGCTTCTGAAAAGAGACAGCTTGAATCAATGAGAATCAGAGCCGAGTCACTCCTATGGGTCGTACCGTGGGGAGGGAGTCCAAGCCCACGTTCTTGAGCTTCATAGTGTCTAGGGAGGCAGAATGACAGAAAGTCATCATGCTGAGCAATAGAGCAGTAACAGGGATCAGCCTTGAATGTTTAGGGTGTTTAAGGAGAAGCACATCCAACTGGTAGAGCTGACGCGATACAACGTAGTGAGTGGAATGAAGGCTGGCCTTCAGCCCCCTCTCACCTCCACTGAGCATCTTTTTGCAGAGAACAACCTGTTCAACTGTATGTATTGACCTTGAAATGAAGGTTCCACTCTGCACTTAAATTGAGTAATGTCCCAAATCAAGAGAAAATAAGTACATTCTGAGTTTTAGCTAGATGTAATATTACCCACTGAGAAATTCTGTTCTATACATTACATCACAAATGCTGGAAAAAATGTATACTGAGTATGGAGACTTGGATTCCAGGTATTCAAGCAGCCTTTAACCAGGAGAAACCTGTCTCGGATTGACACTGACCACAGATATGATGTGTATGGTCTCACGATGTACATGCTGGGTGGAGTGGAGCACAGGGAATTCAGGGCAGTTTTAATACCAGAGAATAAAAACCAGAAGGGATGCAGTTCTTAGGCAGATGAAAAATATTCCAGAATCACTCCCTGGTCACAATGCAGAAGCAGTAATAGGAGGAGCTAGTCCTCATGCACAGTTTGCTGTGACAGCTTGGCCTGTTGTAACACTGAAGTAGCGGCAGCATTGGCCCTCGGTCTCATGCACAATCCCTAGGCCTTAGCTCAGAAAGCCTCAGACCTGCCTGTGCTGGGCACAGGCTCTAAACACTCTAGATGGATGAAAGAACTAGAGAAGAGTATGCTACGTGGAAACAACTCATTGCAGAAAGTCAAGGTTCTTATGTTTTCTCTCACATGTGAAAACTAGAAAGAAAATAGGAAACAAAAAGGACTGCATAGGCGGGCCTGGTGGCGTACACCTGCAATCCCAGTGAGGCAGGATAGAAGACCTGGAAACAAGAGGGCTAAAAGAGGATGTTTTTATAGTGAACAAATATAGGGATGAGCATGGTGGAGCACACTTGTAATCCCAGTTCTTTGAAAGCTGAGACAGGAGGATAGCAGGTTTGAGATCAGCCTCAAAAAGTAGTGGAACTCAAGCCAGACGTGGTGGCACACGCTTGTAATCCCCGCACTTGGGAGGCTGAGACAGGAGGATCGCACAGGTTCAAAGCCAGCCTCAGCTACTTAGTGAGGCTCTCAGCAACTTCGTGAGACCCTGTTTCCAAATAAAATATAAAATAGGTCTGGGAATATAGCTTGGAGGTAGAAAGCCTCTGGGTTCCACCCCCAGTACTGCCAAAAAAAAGTAAAATAAAAGTAATGAAACTCTCATCAACCTAGTGAGACTGTTTCAAAATAAAAAAATAAAATAGGGCCGGGGATGTAGCTCAGAGGTAGGATGCCCCTGAATTCAATTCCCAGTGCCACAAAACAAAAAGCAAAAACAAAAACAAGGAAGGTTAGTAAGATGAGGGTGACAGGAACCAGTCAAAGACTGTGGAAATCATAGCAAAACTTATTCTCTTCTGTGTAGACAAGAAGGGGGAGGTGAGTAGTGAAGTGGTGCCAGGAGGTGAGCCCACCAGCCTGCAAGGTAACAATGCAAATTAAGAATCAAAATTGGACAAACACATTGGTTCCCCAAGACCCAATTCTAACTAATCACAAAAGCAGGTGGGTGGCTACTTTCTGGGATCTCTAACCCCTGTATGTGGGGACCTGTTTTTGTCTTCTATCTTTGACTTAAACTTTCATATTTCAAGCATTTGGGAGGCAGAGACAGGAGGATCGCAGTTCGCAGACAGCCTCAGCTACTACTTAGTGAAGCCCTCGCAACTCAGTGAGACCCAGTTTCAAAATAAAGAATAAAAAATAGGGCTGGGGGTGTAGTTTGGAGGTAGAATGCCTTTCGGTTCCATCCCCAGTACCCCACCCACACACACACACACACACATATTTCAAGACCCTGTTTCAAAATAATAAAATAGGGCTGAGGGTATAGCTCAGAGGAATGCCCCTGGGTTAATCTCCAGCACACACACACACACACACACACACACACACACACACACACACACACACACACGGGATTGAGGAAGAGAGGTGGAGAGGTGGAAAGGAGATTTGATAAAGGAAAAAGTTCAAATAATGCTATGTTCATATATGAAGATATCACTACCAATTTCACTAAAATGTCCAGAGGGAGACGGGAATCCAGATGAAAATACACCAAGTGCTGTGTGCATGTATGTTCATATCGCTTTGAACCTTACTATGACGTATAATGACAGTGCTATAAATGACAATGCACCAATACAGATATTAAAAAAAAAAAACCCTAGAGCTGCAAAAGAAACTGAGATTTAGGGGGAGGAGAGGAGAGGAGAGGCCAGGAGCAGGGATGGAAGATAAGCTTCTGGATATGGGTTTGCTTTTTGTTTTGTTTTGTTTTAACTGTGTAATTTAAATTGGTGAGACTTCTGAAAATTTTTGTTGCTTTGTTTTGCTGTCATTTTTGTTTTGTTTTGTTTGTGGTACTAGTAATAAAACCCAGGGGCTTTCTCCCTCTGGGCTACAACCTCAGCCCTATTTTATTTATTTTTTATTTGTTTGATTTTGGTTGTATGTGTGTGTAGTAGTAGGTACTGAGCCCGGGGGCATTCTACCTCTGAGCTACTCCCTCGGTCCTATTTTATATTTTATTTTGAAATAGGGTGCTCACTAAGTTGCTGAAGTCCTCACTAAGTTGCTGAGGCTGGCCTCAACCTATGATCCTCCTGTCTCAGCCTCCCAAATACTGGGATTGCAAGCATGTTCCACCACAACCAGCTTATTTTTTATTTTGAAGCAGGGTCTTTCTAAGTTACTGAGTATTGGCTTGAACTTGCAATCATCTTGTCTCTGCCTCCCAAATACTGGAATTACAGGTTGGTACCACCACATCCGACTGCCATTTGTTTAAAGCAAGTTATTTATTTATTTATTTATTTATTTATTTATTTATTTATTTATCGTGGTACTGGGGGTTAAACCCAGGAGCTTTCTACCTGTGAGCTACACCCCCAGCCCTACTTTTTTATTTTTTTATTTTTGAAACAGGCTCTCTCTAAGTTGCAGAGGGCCTCACTAAGTAGCTGAGGCTGGCCGCAAACCTGCAATCCTCCTGTCTCAGCCTCCCAAATACTAGGATTACAAGTGTGCACCACTAAACCTGGTATTTTATTTTTATTTGTAATAATTAATTAATTAATTTTTGTGGTACTGGGAATGAAACCCAGGGGCACTCTACCTCTGAGCTACACCCCCAGCCCTATTTTTTATTCTTTATTTTGAAACTGGGTCTCACTGAGTTGCAAAGGGCCTCATTAAGTAACTGAGGCTGGCCGGGAACCATGATCCTTTGGTCTCAGCCTCCAAATGCTGGGATTACAAGCGTGTGCCACCACACCCGGCTTTATTAATTTATTTTTGTTTAGATTTTTTGGGGTGTGTGTGTGGTACTGGGGGTGGGTGGAACCCAGGGGCTTTCTACCTCTGGGCTATACTCCCAGACCTATTTTATATTTTATTTGGAAACGGGGTCTCACTAAGTTACTGAGAGCCTCACTAAGTAGCTGAGGCTGGCTTCGAACCTATGCGATCCTCCTGTCTCACCCTCCCAAGAGCAGGGATTACAAGTGTGAGCCACCACGCCCAGCTCTTTATTAATTTATTTTAACTGGGGATTGGACTCAGGGGAATTCTATCACCTCTGAGCTACAACTTTACCCCTTTTATTTTTATTATTTTTTAAAATTTTGAAACAGCGTCTTGCTAAGTTGCTAAGTTTGAGATTGGCCTCAAACCTGCAATTCTCCTGTCTCAGCATCCCACATACTAGGATTGAACCACTGTGGTGCCTGACTACAGCAAGTGTGTGTGTGTGTGTGTGTGTGTGTGTGTGTGTGTGTGTGTGATTACTGGGAATTGAACCTAGAAGCATTCTACCTTCGAGCTACATCCCCAGCCCTATTTTTAAACTTTTATTTTGTTTCTTTCTTTTTTGTTTTTTGTTTTTGTTTTTGTTTTGGTGCTACTGGGGTTCCTGGAAACCCTTCTCCGGGCTACACTCCCAGACACCTATTTTGTATATTTTTATTTCGAAACAGGTTCTATTAAGCCAGCGAGTCTGGCTCCGAACCAGCGTGATCCTCCTGTCTCCGCCTCCCAAGTGCGGGGATTACAAGCGTGCGCCACCACGCCCGGCTAAACTTTTATTTTGAAATTAAAAAATAGGTCGATGAGAGTCTCACTACTTGCTGAGGCTGTACTTTTAACCTGCAATCCTCCTGTCTCAGTCTCCCAAGTACTGGGACTACAAGTGTGTGCCACCCAGGGCAGACTATACCTTTATTTCAGAAACACACATGCACTTTAAAGAGCATTTGGGTGATTTAAAGACCAGTCGTAACACTGGTCAACTTATGTTCCCTGTGTAATTTCTTCTATGGACACCAGGCTTCAGGTAAACATTATGAGTAGACTCAGCCTTGTTCTGAAATGATCTTCTGTGTCTAGAGTTTCCTCCTACTGAGAGTGGAAAATGAGAAACATCCCCCAAAGCCCAGGCAGCACCAGCAAAGGTTGAAAACTGGCCTATGACATAATCTTTGGCCAGCACAGCTTAATTACATCTACACATGCATATTTCCTGGCTTTTGTTTCTATAAATTATAACCACTTCAATAGGATGGATGGAGACAATTCAGCTGCTTCTCCTGTTTTGGTCCAAGTAAATTCATTTTTCCTTTTTATATCATTTGCTTATTTCTTATGCAGGCAAGTGACCAAATTCATCTTGCCAGGATCCAGGCAGTTTCCCTGGCTTGGCTTCCAGCAACAGAAGGAAATTGGGTGTGTCCTTGGCAAAGATACTGGGACCCATGTCGTTTTTGTCCAGCTCTTCACTTTCCAGCCACAATGAGGTGAATGGTCTTTTGCCACCTGTTCCCACCATGACGTGGTGTTCTGCACAGGCCCAAAGCAAGAGAGCAAAGCAACTATGAGCTGAAGCCTCTGAAACCGTGAGCCAAAATAAACCTTTCTTCTGTTACGTTGATTATCTCAGGTGTTCTGTTACAACAAAGGAAAGCTGACCGATACAAACCTTGTGTTCGGGATGAAGGTAGAGTTAGTGTCAGTCCATTCACTAGGCCTGTTGTTCCTACAGAGGCTGGGTGATAGGGTCCAGGTGACGACTGAGCACACTGCCTTTTACCAGATGGGCAGTGCCCACTCCAGAGCATAGTGTTTCTGTGAGGACAGGTAGGCCCACCGTCAACAGGACATGTGGGCCCTTGGCACTGACTTTGAAGCATTACTTTTGGTATGTGAGATCTGCAAGTTGTATAGCTTGGGGCATTGTTTTTATTTTTATCTAAATTTACTGATTCATTTATTTATTTTTGTGGTGCTGAGGATTGAACCCAAGGACATTCTACCTCCAAGCTACTTCCCTAGCTCTTTTGATTTATTTATTTATTGTTTTGTTGTTTTATATTGAAACACGATTTTGCTAAGTTGTTGAGAGTCTTACTGAGCTGCTAAGACTAGCCTTGAACTTGCAAGGCCTCTCAAGTACTTGGGATTACAGGCATGGGCCATCATGCCAGAATTATTTATTTATTCTTATTTTTATTTAGCCACCGTTCTATTTGTAAGATTGCAGGGAAGGAAGCTCTGGAATTGAACTTCCTCCCTTGGATCTCTTAGCCAAGAAATTCCTTACTGTGGCTTTTGGAAAAGAAAGGGAAGTCCTGACTCCATCCTTCCTCCATTTAATTGTATGGATACTGTTGTTAAAGTTAGTTGAATGTACTCGTCTGGCTCTGGCTCTGAACTCTAGTCCATTCCACTGATTTATGTTTTTGGCAATGCCACACTGTCTCAATAACCAGCTTCACAGTAAAAGGTAGTATGAACACTTTACTTTTATTTTTTTTAATGTTTTGGTGATTCTACTTTCTTTGTCTTTCTATGCTAATTTTAGAATCAACTGGTAAATATCTACAAAAAATTTTCATTGAGATTGTTAAATTTTTAAATTGTTAAAATTTTTTGAGTATGCAGGTCAAATTGAGGAGTATAAAAATTTTAACAATAGTGAGTCTTTTTAATCCATAAATGTGTCGTAGCTCTTCACTTAATTAGTCAGTGTTTTGTAGTTTTAGCATATAAATCCTAAGTATATTTTGTTAGATATATGGAAGCATTCTATCTTTTGATACTATTGTGAATGGTGTGGGTTTTAAATTGTAATCCCAGCTACTCAGGAAGCTGAAACAGGAGAATGACAAGTGAGAAGCCAGCCTGGGTAACTTAGCTAGACCTTGTCTCAATATTAAATTAAAAAGCACTGGCGATATAGTTCAGTTGTAGAGCACTTACCCAGAATTCATGAGGTCCTGGATTTAGTCCCCAGTAATGGCAAAAAATTTTTATTCCAAAATTTTCATTGCTAGTATAGTGAAATATAATTGATGTTTATATAGGGATCTCAATCCTGTGAACTTGCTAAGCTCATTTACTAGTTTTGAGAACTTTTTGTAGATCCCTTGGTATTTTCTATGCAGACTAACAAGACTAGAGAAAAGAAACAGATTTTCTTGTTTCTTTCCTTTTTTGATGTCTTTTTTTCTTGCTTGCTTTGTTGTATTGGCTAGAATTTCTACACAAAAACGAATCCACTGATATGGTGAATTACATTGATCAGTGATCCTACTGTTAAATCAGCTTTGGATTCCTGACATAAATCCTACTTGGTCTTGATGTGTTATCTTTCTTTATAAATTGATGGATTCAATATGTTAATATTTGAGCGTTTTGTATCTATACTTATGAGGACTATTGTTCTGTAGTTTTCTTGTACTATTATTTTAAGGTTTTCATGTTAAGATAATTCTATTCTGGTCTTTTAAATTTTTCTGAGAGGTACTCTGTAGGATTGCTATTATTTCTCCTTAAACGTTTGGTAACGTTCACCAGTGAAACCAGCTGGTATAGAGTTTTTACCGTAGCTTCACACCCTTCTGCACAAAAGTAAATTGCCTTGCCAAGTTACTTTTGACTTCATGAGTTTTTATTTGTGGCTTTCCTAAAATCCATTTCTAACCATTGAAGGCACATCTGGGATCCCCACCAGTTCTGTGAGTACCATGAGCTCCCCACTCCTGGGGGACATGTCCTACTGCCCCATTGTGCTAGCCCCGAGTGCTGGGGGAAGCTTCACAGATCCCTAACTGGCTGAGACCCAGCAGTAAAAGTCTCTTGGCAACACAGGGAAAGGCCTAAGCAAACACTTGCAGTGACCAAAATAAGTCTGTGCACAAACAAAGAAAGCACCACCGCCAGCGGAAGTGGCGGTCTGGTCCTTCCAGAGGCTGTGTGAGCATGAAAGACACGTGTAGGAACTAAGCCTCTTGGAGAATGCAAGACCTCTAGGACTGAGCCTTATCAAACACTCCAAGCCAGGTATTTGGAAGGGGGAACAAGCAAAGTAGGGAAAATTCAGATCAGAAAAAGAAAAATGAGGATAAGATTTTCTCAGACAGCCCTTGGGTTATATGTTTAAATACTGGGGAGATAATCCACTGACTTGGGGTAAAAAGAAATAAAGTATGATTAAATATTATTTCATCTGGACCCACCAACCCTTTGACCCCAGGCAGACTCCTGTACAGCCTTATGCCAGCTGTCCCATGCCCTGCAGTCAGGCTGTTGCCATAGTCATGAGGATACTCTGAGCCAGGCTCAGAGCTGCTCAGAGCATGACAAGAAAAGAAAAAGACACTGAGACCTAGAAAGTTACAGACCCCAGAACTTAAAAGGGGGCTGAAAGACACCATGTATTCCCTCTAAGCTCAGTGATATCAAACCAGATTGGCCATCTTGAAAAGATAAGGAAACATAAACTAGACATAAGACCTGGAGTCTAGGGGGGCAGTGGTGTCTCATTTTGGGGCACTCCATCACCATAGTGTGATGCTTTCTCTCACTTTGCAATGAATTCTACTTTAAATTGGCAATGACCTGTCCTGCCTCACCATTTCCCTATGGGCTGAGGATATGAACCCACAAGGTGGTGACACCCAACTTACAACTAGGTTGTCTTTTGGTAGAAGTTCATGCCAGATGAGGATTAGATATATTAATTATAAATAAATGATGTTGATAAAACTTTAAAAATTGGGTCCAAATACCTTTTTAGCTCACGTGACTTATAAATCCTTAACAAATAAGTTTATCTAAGCTTGGTGTAGAAAAGTAAAAATGTTATTAAAAGTTATTTCTCCTTCCCTCAAGGGAAGGGCAGGCGCAGTGGGGTGCCAACTCCTCCCTGCCCCCGGGCACACAGCTCCCCACCCCCAGCTCCACGGTGCCCCACCCCCAGCGCACAGGCCCCAAGAGCAGGCACCCCGGGGTTGGGGTTGGAGGTGGGCCTTCGGAGGTGGTAAGGGAGGATCCCGCCCCACCGCCAGCCGGGGAGAGGAGTATGTCAGCCAAGAAAGTAAAGATGCCCACCAAATCCTGCCCCAAGTGTGACCAACAGGTTCCTGTGCATGTAAATCTTGTCTCTGTTGCCGGGATTGGTGGCGCACGCTTGTCATCCCAGTACTTGGTGAGCTCCTTAGTGAGGCCCTTTGCAACTCAGTGAGACCCTGTTTCAAAACAAAGAATAAAAAAAGGGCTGGGGCATAGCTCAGAAGTAGAATGCCCCTGGGTTCCAACCCCAGTACTGAAAAAAAAAATCTTGTCTCTGTGATCACATATTTATTAATAGAAAACTTCTAAAAATAAAACATTCAGAGAAATCATCGCCTTTTACAGGTTCTTGTTGCATGTAAATTATGTCCCTGTGGTTACATATTTATTAGCAGAAAGCTTTTATTTTATTTTATTTATTTTTTGTGGTACTGGGGGTGGAACCCAGAGGCTTTCTACCTCCGGGCTATACTCCCAGATCCATTTTATATTGTATTTGGAAACAGGGTCTCACGAAGTTGCTGAGAACCTCACTAAGTAGCTGAGGCTGGCTTCGAACCTGTGCGATCCTCCTGTCTCAGCCTCCCAAGTGCTGGGATTACAAGCGTGCGTCACCACGACCGGCTTTAGCAGAAAGCTTTTAAATGAAAACACTCAGAGAAATCACCACCTTCTATAGAACATAGCATGAAGCCAAGATGAGACGAATAGAGTTAGGAGAGAGAAGATAAATTCTACAGTAAATAAAGATTTAGAAAAGAAAAAGAGGTTTCGAAATATCCAAAAAGTGCATCTGCCAAAAAACATGAGGAGGAAAGAAACAGGAAAAGAAAACTGGCATCTATACTAACCTCTCTGATGAAAAGGCTTCCGTGTTTTCAGTCAGAAATAAATAGAAAAAATTATCTGTCAAAGGCTTAAACTCTGATATTTGCCTGCAGAATCTGTTGAAATTGTCAAACAGTTGTGGACTCTCAGGAGCATTCTGGCTGCATCAATGAGGGCCTTTTTTTTTTTTTTTTAACTCTTTCATTTAGCCTGTGCCACACTTTGGGAGCAAAGCTGTAGGTTTGGACTCTTTGGGGATTTCTTTGTTTACCAAGGAGTATTGTCAGTGTTTTGTGTTGGGATGTAAGTGAATGTATTTACAAAACAAAAGTACTAAATATATATCAAATGATAAAAAGGGGTCAGGGAAAGGGTTGAAGTATGAAAACTAGGGAAATAAAATGATTGACAGTTTTCAGATTTGCCACTAGAGATGCAATATTTTAAATGCTGTCAAAAAGAGTGATTTTAAAAAATATGTATTTCAGTTTTTGACAATTACAGACAGCATATATAGTTAATTTGCTTTTAATCAATTGGCAATCGATATTTCATTGAATGGGATGGGAAATTAAGAGTATAAACTAAATTTTGTCTTCAATTTTTTTTCTTTGGGATTATTTTTATGATTTAAGGTATAAGTTACATTTTAGGAGATACTTCTTAGACAGTTTAAAAGTTTGAGTGCTATATGAAGAAAAACAGCTAAGAATATATTTCAGATATTAACACCTTGTTTTCTTGAATGTAATTTATTTATTGGTTTAAAAAACTTTTTTGCTCTTAAAATGGTGCTTGCTAACCTACACATAAAATATATTTATAACATGCAAACTATTTCTTATATAGCCACTTCTAAGCAGTAATGTTTATCTGAGTGGATATTCATTTATACATCCTGATAATTATTTAAATTGTTACTTAACTTCACTCTGGAAGAAAAATAAACTTTAATATTGGAAAAATTATTTTGCCAGACTAACTAATTAAGATTGTATTGGTTGCCGAGCATGGTAGCACATGCTTGTAATCCCCACGCTTGGGAGGCAGAGACAGGAGGATGCGCAGGTTCGAAGCCAGCCACGCTGGCTTAAGAGACCCTATTTCCAAAAAAAAAAAAAAAAATTAGGTCTTGGAGTGTAGCCCAGAGGTAGAAGGGTTTCCAGGAACCCCAGTACCAAAAAAAAAAAAAAAAAAAAAAGATTGTATTGGTTTTTAAGAATGGTCTGATTCAATGGGCAGAGGAAATCTCAGAACAGCAAAGTATTCAAACTGCACTGTGGATATTTATGTCTGTGGTCAGTGAATTGTATATTGAATTTGGGGAACAAAAAGTTAAACAGAGAAACTTTGTAGATTTTCAGTTTGGCCAGAAAGGTGAGTATAAGACAGGGGCCCAGAGAGGTGATGTTGTTAAAGAAAGTAAAATGATCTGGGTATAATGGTCACTCCTATAATCCCAGTACTTAAGAGGCTGACACAGGAGGATCGCAGGCTTGAAACAAGTCTCAGCAACTCAGTGAGGCTCACATCAACTTAGCATGAACCTGTTTCCAAAAAGAAAGAAAATGGGATTTGGGGTGTAACTCAGAGGCAGAATGCCCCTGGGTTCAAGCCCCAGCACCACACATGCAAAAGAGAAAGTATCCTGGCTAAAGGGAGGTCTGGTGGTCAAGGCAGAGGTTCATGCTGGGGACATTACCACCAAGAACAGAACAGGATCCACCCGATGAGCTCCTCCAAGGTGGACATATTATCCACAAAGTGGGTGAGGTCACTCTGAGTGAGGCAAGGTCCACAGCCCAGGCCGCAGACACCCAGGAAGACATGGAGGAGGCTGTCCAGACCACGCACTTTCTGCAGAAGCTCACCAGAGTTCAGGCTCAGCCAGGTGAGGCCACGTTAGGCCTGCCAGGCATCCAGCCCAGCCAGGAGCCCTTGGCAAGTATTCATGGCCTACCAGAATGCAGAGGATGAAGTGGAGACCAAGAAGGTTCTGGGGCTCCAGTACACCATTAGCGGGCTCAGTGTGAATGCCTGCTGGTTTGGGGCAATCTGCAGCTGTACTGAGTCCACCATGTTTCATTGGCTCAGCCATAGCCATCAAGACACCAAGATAAAAGCAGGCTGACAGGCACAGAGAGAGGGGAAGAGAAATGATGTGACTACTTTTCCTGCTGGTTTGGGTGAAGCTGCATTCTGATAAAACAACTGTAAAGAACAGATAGTATTTCATCTTACTGAATTAAAATTTATATGAGGATTGTTTTAAGTGTAAATTTTTTTTTTTAAGTTAAGGCAAGCTGGGCGTAGTGGCGCACGCTTTAATCCCCGTGGTTGGGAGGCAGAGACAGGAGGATAGCGCAGGTTCGAAGCCAGCCTCGGTGGTTTAAGAGAACCTGTTTCCAAATAAAATATAAAATAGGTCTGGGAGTACAGCCCAGAGGTTGAAGGGTTCCATCCCCAGTACCACTCAAAAAAAAAAAAAAAAAAAAAAAGTTAAGGCAAAAAGAAGCCAAATTTTTTAAATGAGATGTTTTTGGTTTAAGGAGGTATTTCAATAAAAAATGTTAAAGGTCCGGGAATGGGGGCGCACGCTTGTAAACCCCGCGCTTGGGAGGGGGATACAAGAGGATCATGAAGGTTCGAAGCCAGCCACGTTGGCTTAAGAGACCCTGTTTCCAAATAAAAATATAAAAACTAGGTCTGGGAGTGTAGCCCGGAGGTAGAAGGGCTTCCAGGAATCCCCGTACCACACACAAAAAAGACCATCCACATAATTTAACTAGATATCTTTTGACTTTGGCTCCCCCTTATATTATAATTTATAATGGCATTTCTGCTTTTAGGCTCACAAAATAAATAATATGGCACTGATGTCCAAAACTTTTGAGTCTTTATAAAATGCTATAAAACTAAACCTGTTCCTCTTGAGGTTTTACAGGTATGATACTACCTGACACCTAATGGAGAAACCAGATGCTTAATTTACAAATGGCTCTGCCAAATATGTAAAAACAAAAAGCAGATAATCATGGATAGCCCATTTTTTTTCAGGTCCGGGGATAGAACCCAGAGGCATTTGACCTCTGAGCTACACCCCCTGAAACCGGGTCTCACTGAGTTGCAGAGGGCCTCACTAAGTAGCTGAGGCTGTCCACGAACCATGATCCTCCAGTCTCAGCCTCCCAAATGCTGGGATTACAAGCGTGCGCCACCACGCCCGGCTCATAGATAACCCTTATAATAAGCAAATTCTTAGTAGTAATGGACAGGATGCTAGTAGTCAATATGCTAAACTATATGCTATGTTGTTTGTTTTTAGAATGTAGAATGGATTAATTATATTATCACCAGTAGAGATTTGTCAACTATACTAAAGATGCTAATAAAAGAAATAACCACACAGTTAGATGCTACTAGCCAGATGACATAAGAAAACAAATTAGCTTAACAACCCCAACAAATGAACTCCCTGAAAATTCAGGACTAGATGATCCCTTCACTAATCTAAAGGAACAGTGATTGGCAAGTAGAAGGGAATAATGACATCTGTCCTCACATCCCTTATCATTGTTAGTAGGATGCTATCTAATTAATCCCCTGCATATGAGAATTAGTCCAGAGACTTACAGAGATAGCTATTACCAAACACCCTTCACCTTTGTACAATGATAACCTTGCAGACTCCTATCACAAAAGTCAGCTCATGTTGGCAGAATCTGAAGAACAGAAGTGTATAATAAAAAGGGGAGAAACTGTGAAAAAGGAAAGCAACCTTTGCTATCCAAGTTACAAGATCACATAGAACCTGGCAGCTTCCATTTTGTAACTGTGGCCTCAGCCTCGGCACTGTTCTGTAACCTGTGGACATGTGTTTATATGTTCCACTCCTGGATGTACTGGTTTTGTGTTTCTGTTTTGTAAAGTCTACCCAGTGAAAACTAACCAACAGGATTAGATTGAAAGCCATACTCCGGCCAACGGGGAACAGCATAGTGGCCGTCACATTAGGAAATAAAAGGCTGAGGATATTGCCAGTCCAGTGTGCTTGTACCTTTCTGCACAAAAGTAAATTGCCTTGCCAGGCTACTTTTGATTTCATGAGTTTTAATTTATGGCTTCCCTAAATCTGTTTCTAATATTCAGAAGCAAAATAGTCCCCCCCCGACACACAATCTGGCTAAAGATTCTAACATTCTTTTAAAAATAGTGAAGGAAAGTATATAATAAAATAATGAAAATTTCAGTCTTTACAATAGGAGATATTTGAGTTTGAACCTTAGTTCCAGAATTTTTTAAAAATTTTTGTGACTTTGAACAAATTACTTAATTTTGAAACTTCATTTCCTCATTTCTAAAATAAGGGCATTTGCTTCCAGGGTAGATGTTTTCTCTATATCCATTTCTCAGAATGGAAAAAAAAGTCTTCCTGCTTTAATCTTCAAAAAAAAAAACTTACACAGAAGGTTTTATAGTGCATTTATAAAGATGTTTCTGTGTTCATCTCAAGAAACAGGAAGTGCTAGGGATGTAGTTCAGTGCTAGAGTGTTTGTGTAATATGTGCATGACCCTGAGTTTAATCCTCAACACTGCCAAAGGAAAGACATGATTGATTTTTGTTTTGTTTTTGTTTTTTTTTGTTGTTGTTGTTTTGTTGTGTTGTGTTTTTGTGTGTGTGTCTCTCTCTCAAGAAAACTTACTTCCATAAGATGTAAAGAATAAGTAAATTAAAGCTCCCTCATCCCTTCACTTGGAGAGGAGGAAAAAGGTGAGAGTTTGAGAGACAGAGTGAAGGAAGAGAAGAGCAGAGGTGGGTGTCTAGACAGATTAAAGGTGTATACAGATGAGAGTCTTGAGAGGTGGGAGAAGGATATTCTGGGGGAATATCTATGGAGGATAAAGACATATTCAGAAAAGTTGGGGACAGGATTCAAACAATATGTACCTGAATATTGTGAGTATGCATAGTATATTGCATATTATATTGCATATTATATCAGTCTGACACCTGGAAAAAGAGGAAAAGGGAAGATTAGGAAAAGTTTCAAAATGCAGTGCAGTTTCAAGAAGGTATCACTCAGGCCAATGGAAATCCATGAGCAATCCAAGGTTGTTCAAGGTTGCCAGTGGGCCAAAATTAGCTCCCCTTCTTTCCCAGACACTGGAGCCTGTAGGGGCTTGGCATGAACACAGGGGCAGATCTACACAGCCAAGAGGCTGAGAAAGGAGGGTCGCAGTTTTGAGGCCAGAATGTGCTAACTTAGTGACACTCTGTTTAAAAAAAAAAAAAGAACTGAGGTGTAGCTCAGTTCCAATCCCTAGGAAAGAGAGAAAGAAGGCAGGCAGGCAAGTGAGCACCAGGGTTCTTTCTCGATCAAGCTTGCATAGCTGGAGGCGGGGCAGTGCAGTTTCATGGCTGCCACCACAGTCAGGGCACAGCATAGAGGAGGAGATCTTATTAATGTTATATGCCCTCCTCTGACCTTAGTTTCCCAACCTAATCCACACTCCAGCGATATTTTGGGAAAGGTACACAGGTCCCATCTTGGGGGAAAATAGCAATCACCACTAGAGGGCACCCTAACCTCCAACAGGAACTAGAAACAGCCTTCGGAGGCCCCAAGCAGGGCAGCCAAGGAGTAAGACTGTGGGGAACAGAGGGGACTAGCAGGAAGGGGTCCAGTGGGCCCTGTAATAGCATTCAAGCTCAGTGCGTGTGTGGAGAGGTTCTTTTATTTTATCAAAGTATAATATACATACAAAAAAAAATACACGAATCTTTTAAAAAATGTTATTGCTGTATTGTAATTATACATTTTAGTGAGATTCAAAGTGCCACATTCCTATATGCATACAACAAAGTACACAGATCTTAAGTGTTCAGTTTGATACATTTTTATTTGGTGTACACACCTAAAATCATCACTGAGATAAAAAAAAAAAACAAAGGCATAAAAACATGTTCAGTGCTTTAAAGTGATTCCTCCTTTTCCAATCAATGTCAGATCCCTTTTGAGGAAATATTCTGTCAGCATTCTTGTAAATAGAATCTAAAGATTAATTTAGAGGAAAAAGGATTTATTTTTTTCCTCTAAATTAGGTTCAATCCATGTGAGGCTGGGGACCACAGATATCAGGGTGTGGTGACAAAAGGCAGAAGGAGAGCACACGGGCTGTGCTCTTTGCATTACGGATACTGGAAGTAAGAAAGCAAGCCAGGGGAGGAGGAACCATATATATAAAACCTCCCAGACTGCACCCCCAAAGACCACCTCCTCCAGCCACACTCTACCTACCGGCGTGCCAGGTACCACCCAGGCAAATCCATTGTAATGGATTATACTTCTGGGATTACAACCCTCATGACCCAATTATATCAACCCTGAATATTAGCAAATGAGCTCTTTAGGGAACATTTTATACCTAACTATAACACCACTATTCTGATTGTGTGTGTGTGTGTGTGTGTGTGTGTGTGTGTGTGTGTGTGTGTGGTACTGGGGTTCCTGGAAACCCTTCTACCTCTGGGCTACACTCCCAGACCTATTTTTTTAATATTTTTATTTGGAAACAGGGTCTCTTAAGCCAGCATCAAACCTGTGTGATCCTCCTGTCTCCACCTCCCAAGTGCGGGGATTACAAGTGTGCACCACCACTTCCCGCACTACTATTCTGATTTCTATCACCAAAAATTAGGTCTGCGTTGTTTGCATATGTATTAATACATATGTACTCTCTATGTCTCTGTCACTCAACATTAAGTCAGTGAGATTCTCTCTGGTTCTTTTGTGTAGCAGCTTGGTGGTTTATTTTAATATATGAGGGGTATTCTGTTGTATGAATATAGTACTACTTACCAAACCATACTATTGGTGAATATTTGAGTTGTGTTTAATTTGGAACTATTATGAATAAAGTTTTATGAACATTGTTGTATATGTATTTTGGTGAACATGTGCCCTCAATTCTTCTGGATTTCTATTCTCAGGAGTAGAATTTCTGGCCCATAAGATGGTGTGTGTGTTGAGCTCTAGTGGATACTGCCAGATGGATTTATAATGCAGTTGTGCTAATTTATACTTATTCCAGTAATGTCTAAGAGTAGAGTTGCAATTCTGGTGAGCATCAAGTTCGGACTCTTAAAATCTAATGTGCTGGACAAATACAAAGGGCCTCTGGTGCCTGTAGGTAGCTAGGTGAAAACATTGCATGCATAGTCTTTTCCTAACCTGCACAGCTACCCCCAACCCATATATCTGCAAGTCAGTATCCTCCTCCACTTCACTGAGTACTTAGGCAGAGTCATTCCTTAGCTAAACCAAGGTTTCCAACAGTAATAACCAATTGCAATGTTCTCAAATTTCAATCACACAAAGTCATAGCATCTATTAGATTAATATTATAGTGATTGTCAATGGGAGCATCTTTATTTAGACATATCCAAATGCAAAAGGTACAAATTCAAAAGATAATAAGGCATATTAGTTATCTGTTGCTACGTAACAAATTACTTTAAAGTTTAGTGACTTGGAATAATAATAAGTGTGTGTGTGTGTGTGTGTGTGTGTGTGTGTTACTAGGGATTAAACCCAGAGGACTTCTACCTCTGAGCTATACCCCCAGTCCTATTTTATTTTTTTATTTTGAAACAGGGTCTCACTAATACTGTGGAGGGCCTCACTATAAATTGCTGAAGCTGGCAGCAAACCTGCAATCCTTCTGTCTTAGCCTCCCAAATACTGGGATTATAGGCATGTGTCATCACGCCTGGCTACCAATAAGCATTTAGAATAGCACCAGGTTTCTGTGGGTAAGGAACCGGGGAGTGACTTAGCTATCTCTAGTTTTCTCATGAGGTTGCAGCGAAGGTCTTGGCCAGGGCTGCAGGCATCCAAGGCTTTCTGGGGCTGAAAGATTTTATTTCTAAGGTATCCCACTTACACAGCTGGAAAGTTGGCACCATCTGTTAGCAGGACTTAGTTTGTCCCCCAAGGGCCTCTCTGTAGAGCTGCTCTGTCATTCTCATGGCTAGGCCTATGGCTTCCACTAGAGCCGGGAGAGCAAGGAGGAAGCCACGTCTCTTATGACTTAAAGTCATCCCCAGTCACGTCCGCAGTGTGATGTGGGCATTATACAAGCTCATGAATACCACAAAGGTATAAGGTAAAATGTGTGTCTCCTTCTCATGGGCCCAAGCCACCATTTCCCTTCCAAAGGCAACCACTATGACCAGTTTCTTGATAATTCTGCCAGCAATATTTTATAGGCAGAAGCACACACACACACACACACACACACACACACACACACACACACACACATATACATTCACATATACTCTTACACATGAAATCACATGCACCCCTTAGTGTAGCTTAGTTTTTAACACAATATCTTGAAAATTCTTCTACATTAGGGCATAAAGACCCCTTTCTTAAATTGCGACAAACCATTACATTGTATGGATTTGCCACAATTTACTTAACCATTCCTCATCAATGAATATTTGAGTTGTCCACTGATATCTCTACTGTAAGCCAAGCATCAATGAATTAATGTGTGAATATGTTCTTTTGCACAAGTGTAAGAATATCTAAAGATAACTTCCTAAAGGTGGACAAGCCGGCTACGTGTCATGTTGCCTCCACAGAGGTTGCTTGTAATAATTTATGTTTCCACCAGTAACAAAATGATCCATGAAGTCTTGGGGGGATGATAGTCAAAATGCTGGCATCCCAGAGAAGCTTAGCAAGTAATATAAAACGGATCATCAGCCGGGCGTGGTGGCGCACGCTTGTAATCCCAGCATTCCGGAGGCTGAGACCTGGAGGATCACGGTTCGTGGACAGCCTCAGCTACTTAGTGAGGCCCTCTGCAACTCAGTGAGACCCGGTTTCAAAATAAAGAATAAAAAATAGGGCAGGGGATGTAGCTCGGAGGTCAAAAAAGAAAAACAAAAACAAAAATGTATAGCATCATTCATTCTGGTCCTTTAAAAGCTTTTGCCAGCCCCCAGCTGGAGCTCTCTCACACACCATGTGCTGGACTTTTTCTTCTTTCTAACTTGCATCTCATTTCTGTTCTTTCCCTAAATACAGCAGATGATGAATTATTTGCCAGCCAAACACCCAAGGATGACTCCATTGTCAACATAATTCTCCAAGATGTGTTATCCAACCAAGACAGGTCTCTCCTGAGAGGATCCCTCGCAAGCCATTCTTGCTTCTTCTAGATGTTTGTGAATCTGCTCCAATTCATCTGGGAAATCTCCAAGAAGAGAGACAGGCCTTGTTCATCTCTGCATCCACTATCCTAGCAGGGGCACAAAGGTGTCCAAGAACCATTTGTCGAATGAGTAAAGGAGCCATGTAGATTTTTGTCAAAGCAGTGTTGTCAAAGGCCTCTCTGTTTGAGAAACTAGGTGTGTCTAATACACTCTGAAGATATTTGCATGGAATGTTTATTTCATTCATTTGAAGCATTTTTTCAAAAGCAATCTGTTTTCATTTTCCCCCCTTTGGCCTGGTTAGAGCCTCAAGGGAGAAATTCATGATGGGAAACAGGCACAATAATGGCCTCAAACATGAAAAGGATGTGCAGACAGTTGCAATGATAAACACAGCAAACACACAGAGACGGGAATAAATATTGACATTGCAAGAAGACGGGTGGGGGCGGGGAGGGAAAGTTTCCTGGTTCAGTAAAGTGTAGATGCAATCTCAGTTTCAAATTCAGTGTGGTATACCACTTTAGCAATCTGAGGCTCCAGACTTTCTTTTGAAATCCCAGTTTTTCTATCTGTTTTTACGTAGTTTCCTTGGGACGTCTTTGTCTAAAATTTACCTTTTTAACCATTTCAATTGAAATCTTTCCTAAATATATCATATTCTCATGGTTCTGAGACTCAAGTCTCAATATATTATTGATGAAGAAGGTAGCAGGGAGTAGTTTGGGAACTGGCCATATTCAGAGCCAACTTCAAGATGTGATCATTATAAACAGTGGAACCTCTGTTTCCTTTCCCTGCTCCAACTTTTGTTTTGAATTTTTTTCTAACTAACCAAAAAGTTATAAGAAAAGCACAATAAACAGCCGGAGACTGGGATTGACAGACAGCAGATGAGGCCTGTTTTTGTATGATCCCTGAGCTGAAGTGTTGTTTTACATTCTTAAGTGGTTGGGGAAAAATTAAAGAGTACTAAGAATAAAAATGATAGGAAATTCAAGTATCAGTCCCTATCAACAAAAGTCATCCACTTCTTTAAATATTGCCTGTGGCCGGGCGTGGTGGCGCATGCTTGTAATCCCCGCACTTGGGAGGCGGAGACAGGAGGATCGCGCAGGTTCGAAGCCAGCCGCGCTGGCTTACGAGACCCTGTTTCCACATAAAAAAGTATTAAAAAAGGTAATGGGAGTGTAGCCTGGAGGTAGAAGGGCTTCCAGGAACCCCAGTACCACATATATATATATATATATATATATATATATATATATATATAGTGTGTGTGTGTGTGTGTGTATGTGTGTGTATGTGTGTATGTGTGTATGTGTGTGTATGTATGTGTATGTATGTATATGTATGTATATGTATGTATATGTGTATGTATATGTGTATGTGTATGTATATGTATATGTATATGTATATGTATATATGTATGTATACTGCCTGTTAATACTTTTGCTCTACAATGACAAAGATGAGTAGTTGTCACAGAGACCCCAAGCTTTCTAAAGCCCATATATATTTGGCCCTTTCCAAAAAAAAAAAAAAAGATTGCCAATCCCAACCTAGACTCACCAATCACTCATATTTTGTTTCATTTTTTTCTTTTTCTTACTCAAACATTTGTATTAGGTTTGACATGTCATTTCCTAAATTCTTCAGAATCTACTTCTTAAATCGAAAGCTGGGAGCAAAAGGTTTAGTGTGGGGAGAGATAAGAAAATATAAATGGTTCAGCACATGGTGCTTGGGACATAGAACCAAACAGAAAAATAAAAATTCCTGGCATTCTTCACGAGGACGTTGCCAAACTCCTCAACTTGAGAATCCTGAACCTTGGTGCTTTCCCAAAACCTTGATTCCTGCATCTGGAAGCCAACTTTTCCTTAGAAAGGGCTTCTTACCCGGGAAACAGAAGAAGCCTCTGGTAAACCTCATTTTTTCCATAGCTTGTGGCTTGGCTGACTTAACTTCTGCCTTTCCATGAGTCACAAGTTTTTCCTCTCTTATTTGGAGGAGCAGGCCCTCCACCCAGGGCTCTCCACCCATGGCCAGCCCTGTTGGGTAGGGCTAAGAGCTGGATGATCAGTTTATGCTGCTTTGAGGGGAGTTCCCAGAGCTCCACTTAGATCCATAGAACATCAGAGTTGGAAGGAAGAACAGATAAAGAGACAGAGGCCCAACTGGGTCCTGATCATCAGTGAGGTAAGGCTAAGAGGTATCTCCTGACTCCAGGGCCAACAGCTGTACATCTTCCTTCCAGCTTTTCAGAATCATGAAAAGGCCTCCCCTTTTTTGGACATCTGCTCGGTGCTAGACAGAGTGTCAGATGCCAGGAGACTATTATGAACAAGATAGCCCTGCCTTCACAGGGGTGCTTCTTTATATTTTCATAGCTACCTTCATCTCTCCTTGAGAAGCCCCTACCTTGCTACGGAGGTAGAGAACATGGGCACTGAGACAGTGGTAGAACACGGCCTTGAAGGCTCTGCTTGAAGTCTCCTCTACACAAGCAGTGTGTACACTTGAGATGGCACTTCCTAGTGCCCCAACATTCCAAATGACACCTGGTTATAACCCAGCCTGTGGGGTTTCAGACCTTGTCTCTCTCCTCTTTATGGTACAGAGGTCTGGCTCCATTACCAGGACTCATAAACTCAAATGCTTACTCAACTGAGGGTGTGTGAGTAGATACATCCAGTCAAGAGGAAACCACGAAAAGTGGTGGGGATTATTATGGATGAGAAAAACTAAACCCCATCTGATGAGGATAATTTGCTGTGGAAATGAGGACCAATGGCATCAAGCTTTGTTTGCTTATTTGTTTTTCTAGTACTGGGATTAAATGCAGGGGTGGTCTACCTCTGAACTGTACCCCCAGCCCTCTCACTTTTTGAGACCGGGTCTAAATTGCCCAAGCTCACGTCAAACCTGCGATCCTCCTGCCTCGGCCTCTTAAGTAGGTAGGATTATAAGCATTTGCCACCATGCCTAGCTTAAATCCCGTGACTTAAGAGAAGCTGAAAATACTAATTTTTATGAAAAATTTCCCAATATGAAATGGTTGTAGCAATACATTTTAAATATTCAAATACTTTGTGAGATGTTAGGGTTAAATGTAGAATGTCCCTTGAAGAGCACATGTTTTAATGCTCAGAGTGAATTAAGTTATAAGGTTTCTAACCTCATTAGTGGATAAATCCATAGGAATGGATTTACTGGGTGGTAACCTAGGGGGGGGGCTGGAGAAGGTGGGTCCTTGGGGGTGTGGCCTTGGGAACTGCTTTTGTCTTTGAGTCCCCTGGCTTGATTGATTGATTGATTGCTCTCTGCCTCTGGTCTCCATGATGTGAGAGCAGAGAGTGCCCTCTCTGTCTGTCTGTCTCTCTATCCTGCCACCATACCCTGAGATCCACAAATCCCAGCTTCAAAATGGATTGAATCTAAAATTTCCCCAAAGCACATAACTCTTCCCTCTCTAAGTGGTGCAGTCAGTTGTTTGGGATTTTAGCTGTTACCAAGACAGGAGAAGGCAAAAAGAAATGGCGTTGGGTCAAGTTCTACTCAGAGTCTATCTAGCAAGCTATGGCTCTGACTGGATGCTCAGTGAACACTGTGCTTGCACAGGGGGGCAATGGAGGCCCTCTCACTCCCGGGCACCTTCTCCTCCCCTTTCCCTTGGCCTTCTTTCTCTTCCCCCTTCCTCTTCCCTTCTCATCAGGGAGAGGCTACTGGACAACACTGAGGCCCACCTCATACCCTTGCCACACCAAGGAAAACAGGGCATGCTGTTCATGTCTGCTAGCAGCGCTCAAAATGGAGGCTCCTCTGAGATGAGGGTCTGCCCAGGGCACCAAGGACCCGGAGCCAGATCAGCCCTTCCTCCTGCTGTCACTGCTTCCCTTGGCCATGGCCCAGCAGGCACTGAACTGGCTAGAGCCAACCCTTCCTCCAGGTGCACAATCAACACAGACTGTAGATAATGAGATCTGGAGCCATCCCATTAAGCACTAACCCCAGCCCTGGAGAGGAAGGAATGGACAAGGCGCATCCGTTAGGCATAGAGCTCATAGCCTGTGTGGGGAATGCAAGCCACAAACATGCAAACAAGTGACCTAAGAACATGACTTCAGGTTGAGAGGGGCACTTAAAAAAAAAAAAAAAAAAAAAAGACTGGACAGGGGAGCTGAGGATGTTGGGCCAGGGAAACTTCTCCAAGGGGTGACAGTTTAAAGTGAGACTTGATGGGCAGAGGAAGTACATGGGCTGGAGGTGGAAAATGCTGGAGTTCTGAGGAACAGGAAGAAGCTCTGGGGAGAGGATGTGCGAAGAGGAGTCCAGGGGACACTGAGGAATGCGAGGCCTTGGAATTTATTCTGAGCCCAGGGAGGTAATAAGCAAGGGGTGGCACAACCTGACCACATTTTGGAGCTGCGTGCTGGGCACGTGGAGTTCACTATTCCCTTTCATTCAGTATATGTTTTAAATTGTCCACTATCAACGGTTCAATATATAAAGTGCTGCAGATTTTTAATATATGAATATCAATCTCGTGGGACTGCTGAGAAGCCGTGACTATATGTCAGCTAGCAGCGGGGAGGCCAGCCAGAGGCATCAAAAGGCACAAGGTCCCACTGCCCTTCTTCCTCTGTCAGTGTTTCACTCCGCATTACCCAGAAGCGGTCCCCCCGCTCACACTGGGCGGAGAGTCTCAGACTCAGTTTCCCTCAGGGTGCGAACTACCAGAGAGTGGAGTGTGGCAACAAGCGGACCGGGAGACTTGGGGAGTAGGGTTCAAACTGGGTGGCTAGCTCATGCGTGGGCCCCAGCAAGCCACTTCCAAGCCAGGCCCCTACTTGGCGGACCACGGACCAAAGGATGCTCCGCCCGCGCACATTCTCTTTGCCTGGGCTGGCCCCGTCCCGCCTCGCTCCAGGGCCCCGATTGGCTGAGCCGCGCGAAAGGGCGTGTCCAGGAGTTTACTCGGAGGCGTGGGAGGAGCGAGGACCAGCCAGAGCTCGCAGAACTCCACAGCTGAGAGCTGGACCGCGGGCGGGGCTGCGGTGCGGTCCAGAGACTGCGGGGCCCGGCGTGCGGGGCCCTGGAGGAGGAGGTAAGCCTTCCCGCGGACCCCCGCCGGGCTGCGGCGGGCGGAGCTAGGGGCCTCCCTCCAGCTGCGGCCGCACTGCCCGAGCCCGGGGCGCCCTGCCAAGGGGGCTGGGGCCTCTGGCGGGCGGGGCGCGGCACGCAGCCTGGGCTTGGCCTCCAGCAGAGGCATAGAGGCTGTCAACAGCTTGCTGCGGGGCGGGGGCTGCGGCGGATCCACGGAAAAACGGATGAGGGCTGGTAAGGTGCTCGGGGCCCCGAGGCAGGGTCCCTGGGGAGTTGCTGGGAGGGTCCCCGAGGCATCCCGGGGCTGCAGGGAGTCTCAGCACCGGTTGTCTGATTTTGGGGAGTCGTGGCCTCATGCGGTGGCCGGGGACTCACTTCTTCCTTTCTCCCTGAGGGGTCTGAAGGCGTGGCTGGGACGCCTGGCAGGGTAGGTTGGGCAGGGAGCCAGTGCTTTCCTGTGGGTCCTGGTTCTCTCTCACCTCACATTTTGGAACCACCTGGCTCCTGAAGGATTTGACTTTGTGACTCTTAGTGGAAACCGTCAAAGAAAACAGGGTCTGGTTGACCTCTTATTTCAGAGGAAGTTACTGAGTCTGGCCCAGAGACAGAGATAGCCTGGTACCTCTTTCCCTTTTTCCACAGCACCTGGAGTGTAGGGGATATGTTCCACACCTGCTCTCTTTGCAGGGGTGGAGACTGAAGTTCCAGTCACCCTGAAACTTGTCCCTCACCCCTAGAGGGAAAGACTCTTGGAATGTGAACAAAGATGTTATCTCACCACCAGAGACAGCCCAGGCCAAGGAGGAGGGAAAGGTCAGTACTGGGGTTGTCTTGCTGCAGGCAGGCAATTCCCACTGCAGGTTGTGTAAACTGAGAGAGGACTTGGCCTGCATCCTGCCAGTCCTGCCCACGTCAGCCCTCAGGGTAGCCAAGATGGAGGCCAGGCAGCACAGCCAGCAGAGGATCCTGTCCAGCTCACCACCCCAAGGAAGGCAGGGGGTTTGGCAGTGTGCCCTGAGGGCAGGACAGCCCAGCCCAGCTAAGGGGCTTGTCTAAGCCTCCATGTGTGGGTGTAGAGGGTCAGGCACTTAGAGAGGAGCCCCACCTTCGGACTTCAGGATTTCTGATTCTGTCTTGGTTGAAAGACAGTTCGGGGCTATGTTGGAGCTGCGCTTCCTGGCCACTCACCCCTTTGTGAGGATTAAATAGTGCTTAACATTGTGCCTAGTGAGCTATGGGCACTAAGTAAATTTTGCCTCCAGTTCATTTTCCTTATTTCTAGTCTTTCCCTAGAGGAGAGCTCTCTGGAAAGCACAAAGCTGAGGGACAGCCTCTCTACAGGAGAGGACACATGGATCCTGGCACTCCCCTCATGCACTCAAAGAAAAACTCAAATCCTGACCTTAACCTGGGGGCCAGTCGAGTGGCCAGACCTTTCACTCCCCGCTCCTCCCTCTGTGGCCTCACTCATCTCCTGCTGAGCTGCTCTCTTCGGGCTTCAACACTTCTCCAGGTTTTTGCATGGCTGGTTCCTTCATGGCATTCAGGATGGAGTGAAGTAACTTGACCACACAGCATACACAGCCACCAGTGTCTCTCCCTGTCTTCCTGAAGCAGGCCTGCCCAAACGAGTGGGCTCAGACTCAGCTCTCTCCTCCTCTGTTCTGAGTAAGGGTGGTTCACTTCTTGTACGTCAAACCAGGGTGTGAAGTTAGGGCTGCATCAGGAGGGTGGCTGAACGTGTGGACAGCCCCTGGGGGATGTTGTCTGCACAGTGTCCTGCCTAATCCGGGGCCCTCTGTTGGTCCACGGAGAATAGCTGCCCTGTGTGGGGTGAGCTCCGAGCCCAGACCCATTTCATCATCACCAAATACCCTTGCCCTTTCTAACCCTTGTTTTGGCCTAGAGGAAGTCATGTAGTTAAGGGCTGGGGACAGAGCATGAGATCCTGTGTGGGATGCCCTGTGCCTTCTCCAAGTACCAGAAGATACTGCTCCCCCTGCTGGCTGTGCCCGCCATAGACTCAGTGCTTCTGTCCACAGCTGCCTCCTCCTCCGAGCGGCGCTGCTCCTTCCTTCTTCCCGGCCATCCCCAGGATAGCATCCGTGGAGGTGGTCCTGGGCAAGCTGGCCTCCCATGCTCACCAAGCCCCACAGCGCTAGGTGGGGCTTCTGTCCTCTAGGCTCAAAGCCTGTCTGCCTCAGCTGCTCAATGTTCTCGGCTTCAGTCTGCAGCTACCGCAGGGTTGAGTTTTCATCCAGTTCTACCAACAACCAGAGTTCTTGACACACAGGTGTGCTAGAGGGACACATGGCCTCCTTCCTCAAGGCTTCTGGCATCGCCCTTAGTATCCAGCCTCGATGCTCTGCAGGCTCCGTGCCAGACCCAGCCATGTGTGTTCCACTAACAGATGTGCTCGAGACACTGCAGCCCAAAGCCCAGAACTCAGCCCAGACACTGTCCTGGAACTTTATTCTTTTGGAAGATCTTAAAATTGAAAGGAAGGAAGGAAGGAAGTGAGAAAGGGAAGGAGGAAAAGGGGAAGGGAAGGAAGGTTATGTTCTCACCCTTTGGAATGGATACATATTGGATTTCGTCACATTTTTCTGCTTTTTTCTAATACAAGAAATAAAATATAAATAAATGTGAAGTCTTACTTAACCCCCCCCCCCATTCTTGGTCAGATCTAGATCTCCTTCCCCAGGCTACTTTCTTCTGCCCTTGGCTTGTGTTCATCTTTTTTTATTTTACCATCTTAGCAATTTTAAAATATACACATCAGTACTGTTAAATATATTTTCATTGTTGTGAAAAATAAATATTTTCTTTTTCTTTTTCTTTTTGCAGGTCTGGGGATGGAACCCAGGGGCATTCGACCTCTAAGCCACACCCCCTGACCTATTTTTTATTCTTTATTTTGAAACAGGGCCTCACTAAGTAGCTGAGGCTCTCCATAAACCGCAATCCTCCAGTCTCAGCCTCCTGAATGCTGGAATTACAAGCATGCACCACCACACCTGGCTCTTTTTCTTTCTTTCTTTCTTTCTTTCTTCTTTTCTTTTCTTTTCTTTTTCTTTTTCTTTTTCTTTTTCTTTTTTTTTTTTGGTACTTGGAATTGAACCCAGGGGCATCCTACCTCCAAGCCACATCTCCACCCTTTTTGTTTATTTTGAAACAAAGTCTCACTAAGTTGCTGAGGGTCTCAGTAACTTCCTGAGACTGGCCTCGAACCTATGATCCTCCAGTGTCAGTGTCCCAGGTATTGGGATTACAGGCATGTACCACAGAGCCCAGCCTTTTGTGTGTGTGTGTGTGTGTGTGTGTGTGTGTGTGTGTGTGTATGTGTGTGTGTGCGCGTGCGGTACTAAGGGTGGAACCCAGGGGCTTTTCTACCTCTAGGCTATACTTCAGACCTATTTTATACTTTATTTGGAAACAGGGTCTCACTAAGTTGCTGAGAGCCTCACTAAGTAGCTGAGGCTGGCTTTGAACCTGTGTGATCCTTCTGTCTCAGCCTTCCAAGCACTGGGATTGCAAGCATGTGCCACCACGCCCAGCTAGAGCCCAGCCTTTTTGTCCTTTAAAACTGAAATTCCAGCCCCATTAAACAGCTTTCAACTCCAGGCATGGTGACACATGCTTGTAATCCCTGGCTTGGGAGGCGAAGACAGGAAGATCGAGCAGGATCCTGTTTCAAAAAAAAAAAATTTATATATATGTATATAGGTCTGGGAGTGCAGCCCAGAGGTAAAAGGGTTTTCAGGAACCCCAGTACCACCAAAAAAAAAAAAAAAAAAAAACAGCTCTCAATACCCCTAAGCCTCATGGAAACCAACATTCTGCTTTCAGTCCCTGATTTTGACTACTTTAGGTACATAAGTAGATTTATTACAATATTTTCTCTTTTGTCACTGTCTTATTTTACTTAACATGATGTATTCAAGATATATCCATGTTGTGGCATGGATCAGAATGTCCTTTTTTAAAGCTGAATAATATTCCTTTGTGAGTATGTACCACATTTTGCTTATCCATTCATCTGCTGAAAGCATTTGGGTTGCTTCCACCTCCTGGTTATTGTGAATAATGCTGCTATGAATGTGGAAGTGAGATATTTCATCAATCTCTGCTATTAATTTATATTAGGGGCACTGGGGATCGAACCCAAAGGCATTCTACCTTTGAACTATACCCCTGTCCCTATTTTATTTTTATTTTGAAACAAGGTCTTGCTAGGTTGAGAGTCTTACTATATTGCTGAAGCTGTCCTTAATCTGTGATCCTCCTAATTCAGCCTCCCAAGTACTGGGGTTATAGGCATGTGTCACACACCCAGCTTTTATTTTGTATTATTTTGGATATGATCTTAAAAATAGGATGATTAGATCATATGGCAATTCTATTTTTAATTTTTGAGGAATCTTCATATTGTTTTCCATAATGACCATACCATTTTACATACTCACCAACAGTGCACAAAGGTTCCAGTTTCTTCACATCCTCGGCAACACTTGTTCTTTTCTATTTTTTTAAGTAGTAGTCATCTTAATGAGGTCCACTCCTGTTGTATTAGTTAGCTTTTTCGTTGCTGTGACCATAATGCCTGAGAACAACAACTTAGAGGAGGACAGGCTTATTTGTCCTCATGGTTTCAGAGGTTCAGTCCATGGTTGGCTGGCTCCAAGGCAGAAGCATCATGGCTGCAGGGCATCATGGAGAAAAGCTACTCAACTTATGGTGGCTATAAACAGAGAGGGAGGGAGAAGAGGACCAGAGACAGATCTAATCTCAAGGTCACACCCCCAGTGATAGTGACCCACGTCCTCCATCCATGCCCCACCTCTGAACCTTGCTGCACTGGGCCCAGGCTTCTACACATGAGGTATGGGCTGATATTCCAGGTCCTAACCATCATACTTTTTTTTTTTTTTGGTGGTACTGGGGTTCTTGGAAACCCTTATACCTCTGGGCTACACTCCCAGACCTATTTTATATTTTTATTTGGAAACAGGGTCTCTTAAGCCAGCGAGGCTGGCTTTGAACCTGCACGATCCACCTGTCTCCGCCTCTCAAGTGCAGGAATTACCAGCATGCGCCACCACGCCCGGCTATTCTTAAGTAAAGTTCTTGAAAACGTGTTAAATGTTACGTAACTTCTGCATAAATGATGTCCCACTGTACATACCATTCTGCAGGTTGCTCTACTCAGCATGTGTTATCAGCCCATATTGATCTGTGTATCACATTTTGAATAGTTGCTAGTTTTACCCTTTGCCTCATCATAGTCAGTGTGATTGTTTCTGCTATACAGCAGTCACTGCACATTGTAGGTCTCCCTCCTCTGCGATACTCTCCCTGACATGGTGG
This sequence comes from Muscardinus avellanarius, assembly GCF_963383645.1. Lineage (NCBI taxonomy): Eukaryota > Metazoa > Chordata > Mammalia > Rodentia > Gliridae > Muscardinus > Muscardinus avellanarius. The sequence goes on from NC_137796.1 coordinate 41,429,621, forward strand.
AGCCCTGATCCCACCACCCCAGGGCCTCCAGCACATAGCCTGACGGGACTTGGAGGTGGCACACTAGACTGTTAATGAACACAGCTCTCCTTTTGCCAGGTTGTCCGTCAGCCAGGGACCTAGTGCTCAGTCACAGTAGGATGGCTCAGGGTGTCACTTGATAGTCCTCTAAGTTTGCAATACACAGCCAAGATCAACAAAGTAAATATAGCAGTTCTTATATAGCATGGTATGGGTGGCTTTTCTCAGAAAGTCTTGTGACCTGAAGGACAAGTAGAATGTGACTGCAGGGCCCTCGCATCCTTCCTTGTACAGTGCATCCAGCTCCCAAGCTGGGCCCCACTCTGGATTCCCACATGTGGCCTGACTTACAGAACTGCAGCTTAGTGACCCTGAAACACTATGGATGTGATCAGCTAGGCCAGGGACAGACTGTGCATGCCTGAGCACCTGTGTGCACACGTGGGGGAGGGCTGACTCTTACATGCTTCCTCTGCAGAGCTAAGAGCTGAAGCTTATATTGTGGGTCCTCAGGATCTTTGGAAAGGTTTGTTCAATCACCACCTGCTTATGAATTACTTACTGTGTGCATGGCATGGTTTCCAGAATTGGTGATACAGCAGTAAACAAGAAAATCCTTCTGTTCTCGTGGAACTACTAAGAACTGAGTGGGATAAATAGAAAACACATAAGCAAACAATGGATAGACAAGAAATAACCAGGTCCTGAAAGACCTGTCAAGATGGTCATAATAATATCGTGCATCTAAAAAGGAAGTCAGCAAACTTTTTGGTAAAAGGCCAGATGGTAAATATTTGAGGTTTTGTGGCCACATGGTCTCTGTTTCCATTACTGAGTTCTGCCATTACTTCAGTAGCCACATACAATGCTAAATGACCTTTATTGATGATCTTCAGACCATGGTCCTCCAACCTTGTCCTTGGTTAGGGGAAAATCTGCCTAAACTGGAGTTGACAGGGAGAACCTTTCTGAAAGGGAAAATGGAAGTCAAGGGCTGATCACAGGAAGGAGCCAATATGGGATAGTCTGTTCCAGGTGCAATATAATGGCACTGTACTGTCAATACGATGGTAGCCTGTGTGCTGACAAGTGGGCAGATTTGGCTAGATTCACAAGATGATGATGATGATGATGATGATGATGGTGATGATGGTGATGATGATGGGCCTTTCTTGTATTGGACCTTGGTAGTATAGGAAAGAGGAGAGTCAAAATGAATCTGAAGACTTCAGAGTTTGAACCCACTGGGTGAATGGTGGTTCCAATGATGGAGAAGAAAAGCTGAGAGCAACAAGTTTTGGGGAAATGGTTTGGTGTTGAGTTTGAAGAACTTATTAGGTGAGCAGGTAGGTAGATGAAGATCCACGCCTGCGTGCTCAGTAAAGAGGCCAGGACTGGAGGCTTGGCCTAGGAAGTTGACAACATTTAGATGGTCTTCAAAGCTATGGGTCTGGTGGACTCAAAGGGAGTGTGTGAATAGAGCAAAAAGGAGCCCAGGATGAGCTCTGAGGCCACCAATATCTATTATGTAGTGAACCAGCATAGACACCCAAGTGTGCTCGCACTCCAGGGGGAGGGCAGAGTCGCACAAGCTCTGTGCCCCCTCACACTTGCTAGCAGAGCCCCAGTTTCCCTCCTGTGAAGTGAGTAATCTATCTCCTAGGAACTTTATGAGAACTGAATGAGATAAAGTCATGTGTGGCATAGAGGAGGCTCTCAGTGCCTGGTACCTGTGGCAGTAACGCTGGACACATTGAATGAACAAGGGGGGTTGCAAGGCCTGTGCTCCACTGGGGTCAGACATACTCATACTGTCCAGAACACAGTGTTCCAGCATATTATTCTTGCACCCTTCAAGCTGAGAGGCAGGCCCAGAATGCCTGGGAACAGCTGACGGGCTCAGAGGCTCACTACCCCAGCTTCTTTCTCTCTTGACCCTGGTGGACACTATTGAGGCATGTCTTCCCAGGCTCCCCAGGGGGACTGAGCCTGCACTGGTAGCCCACTCAGCATGCTCCTTATCATTGCCTCCCTGTCCCTGTCTGCTTCTACATTTCTCTTTCTGGAAAATCCCTCTTCACCTTCCAATCATTTCTTCTAGTTCTCAGGTCAGGGTTGGCTTCTGGGGCAGTTTCTGTGGTTGTGTGGCTGGGTGTGCTTGCTGGGGCACAGTGAGGTTGTTGGTTTGGTTGTCTGGCTTGGTGGGCTGGTGAGTGGAGGTGGGCAGTGTGATTCCATGGTGGTTACCCCTCCATGCCTGGGTAAACTGATGCCTCCTCCTGTTCCTCTACCGCCTCCCACAAGGTGATCACTGGAGAAAATGGTAGACCACTTGGTGAACACAGAGATCAACAGCCAGCGGATTGCAGCAGTGGAGAGCTGCTTTGGGGCGTCAGGGCAGCCCCTGGCCCTGCCAGGCCGCGTGCTGCTAGGTGAGGGTGTGCTGACTAAGGAGTGCCGCAAGAAGGCCAAGCCCCGCATCTTCTTCCTGTTCAACGACATCCTGGTGTACGGCAGCATCGTGCTCAACAAGCGCAAGTACCGCAGCCAGCATATCATTCCACTGGAGGAGGTCACATTGGAGCCACTGCCTGAGACCCTGCAGGCCAAGAACCGCTGGATGATCAAGACGGCCAAGAAGTCTTTCGTGGTGTCGGCTGCCTCCACCACAGAGCGCCAGGAGTGGATCAGCCACATCGAAGAATGTGTGAGGCGGCAGTTGCTGGCCACTGGCCGCCAACCCACCACAGAGCACGCAGCCCCTTGGATCCCCGACAAGGCCACAGATATCTGCATGCGCTGCACGCAGACACGCTTCTCAGCCCTCACCCGGCGCCACCACTGCCGCAAGTGTGGCTTCGTGGTCTGCGCAGAGTGCTCCCGTGAGCGTTTCCTGCTGCCCCGGCTCTCGTCCAAGCCTCTGCGTGTCTGCAGCCTCTGCTACCGAGAGTTGGCCACCCAGAAACAGAAGGAAGAGGAGGCGGAGCAGGGCAGGGGCTCCCCAGGGGAGCTGGCCCACCTGAATGGGGCTATCTGCGGAGCATCCAGTGGAGATGAGGATGACTCCGATGAGGACAAGGAGGGCAGCGGGGATGGTGACTGGCCCAGCCGCATAGAGTTCTATGCCTCAGGTGTCTCCTGGTCAGCCTTCCACAGCTGACCCTGGCCTACGAAAATTTTGCAGCCAAGCCAGGTCCTTTCCCAGTCCTCTTAGAGGGCAGTTCTTGACTGGACTCTGCCCCACAGAGGTGGGCACAGAAGTGGGGTGTCTCTTTCCTTCTAGATTCCCAGTGCCTTTTTGCTGGACACGGGCATTTTTCTGGTCCCACTTATAGTTCCAGCATGTAGTTACCTTTCCATTTAGCAAGCCCCAGAACACTTAGGCCTCTGGGGAGAACAATGCCTTTCTCGGCCCTATAACTGCAGATGCAGCTCTTAACAGACCTGTGAGTTAGACAACCCCAGGTGCCCTGGATATTTAGGGACCAGAAATAAGTTAGGAATGCAAATGAAAGGAGAGAGTGAGGGTCCACTCCACTCTGAGGTCTGAACTGCAGAACTCCATCCCTTCCATGGAAGGGCATGCTTGTCCAGGTAGACCTCCAGGAAACTGAGGCCTGCCTGCCTAGGATGCTGGTGCCTAGCACCTGACCTATGGACCCTGTCAGTCCAGACCTGGGGTTCACCTAAGCCAGGCAAGAGATTGCTCTGCCTGGGGTACCTACCAGGCCCAGGGGACTTCAGCCTGAGCCTCCTAACCCAGAGCAGTCTGACCAGTACTCTGCCCTGTGTCACCTCATTCCAGGTGTTCAGGTGTCTGATGGTTGTTTATGTCCTGCCCTCATGTCCCCCTGCAGCCAGTGAAAGCAAGATCTGTTAGGACTCTTAGTTGCAAGAACAGAAATCCTACCCAGACTGACTTACTAATAAAAAAAAAAAGTTTATTGACTCATGTGGTTGCAAAGCCTTGCTTCATACAGAGCTCAACTAGGAATTGAATCCATGTGGGGAGAAAAAATCAACCATTCACCACCCTGGGAATTCCTGAGAATGCTGACAGCCCAGTGGAAACACATTCACACCACACCTTGGTTGGGTTCCACAAGGACACAGAGCCATCCAGGTGCTGTGACCATGCTCGGCACCTGCAGCTTTATTCACTTCGGTGTAGGTTATCTAAATGGATGGAATAAAGGAAACAAGGAACATTTGTCTGGCTCTGCCTAGGCCTTCCAGATAGAAATCTCTCCCATACAGTCTCCTGCCTGGGCCCTGGAGATGGTGCCATAAGGTGAGGAAACAGCCCAGGAGCAGCTGCTAGTTTTGCTCAGAGCCCTGGAATTTGAATGCCATTCTCCTGACACTGGGCCTGCACACTGGCCACAGTACTGCAAGGCCTTTAAGACAGCCTATGTCCCATGGCTCATGGGCCTCAGCTAGAGCACACTACAGCAAAGAGTGGGGTCACTGTTAGCTAGAACTATGGAGCTGGGAAAGCCTTCCCCAGCCCATCTGCCACAGTGTGTGAAACGCTACCATTCGTTCCCCAGGTGCAGCACATACTCTGAGCCAGTTCTCAGATGTTCACATGCAAGCAGAACCTCAGAGGTCAGGTTGGTGTAGATTCTAATCAGCTGGTCAGGCCGGGCTCCCATGGACCACACTGGGGACAGCAAGGCCTGCTGTTGCGCTGCAGTCGCCTTTGAGGGAGGGCAGGAGAGGTAAAGTATGAAGGACCAACACTTGCATATGGCCCTCCATGAACAGGCGCGTGACCAGGGTCAGGGAGGTGCCAAGGTGCTTCCAAGAAGGACTTGCTTGTTCGCCTGCCCTTTCTTTCCTTGCTCTCTCAACCACACAGACTGGTTTTGGCCGGTTCTTTTGCCTGGGCAGAGGGCACAAGGCCAGACAGGTCACGAGGTGAGAGGCAGCTTCCTGAAGACAGATCTGGCATCTTCTTAGAAACTGAGGCCAGCAGCCTTCCATGGCTGGTGGCAGGGGAGGGTGTGCTGGTTCTCTTGTCATGGCATTGTTCCCCTGCAACCTCCCTTGCCTGGAAACCTGCAGGCAGGCTTGCATCAAGGGCCAGGCCAGGCCAGGCCCCTCCCAGGCTGCTTTCAGAAAAAGAGTATTACTCCAGGAGCAGATACAAACTGCCTGCTTTGGCCAGGCTGCAGGAAAGGGGACTGCCCGTGGGGGCTGAGGGTCAGGCTGGCTGAGGCCTGTGGCTGGATAACTCCTGGTGCTAACTGGGCCCTCAGCCCAGAATTCAGGTCTGCGCCCAGCTCTCCCACAGGCCTGGGACAGAGCTGTTCTTCCCAGAGCCCTATAAGCACACAAGGACTCAGGGTGGCCAACAACCTTTGGAGAGCTCTCATTCATGCGGATTTGCTTATTGATGCTTGCAGTGTGCCCCCCCTAGGTGGTGTGGACACAGTTATAAGAGGGACAAGATCCAGACTCAGAAGGTGCTTTCAACACAGAGAGGTGACCAGGGCTGGGCTGGGCTGGGCTGGGCTAAGGCCTGGTATTGGTATGCAGGGAGGAGGATCACACTCCACAGAGGAGAGCTCACAGCAGAGGGAGGGCTAGTAAGCTAAGTGACCATCATGGGATGGAAATTTGCTCTGGGCCAGCATGTGTGGCTAAGTGATGATCAGTGAGTGGTCTAGCTGCCGAAGTCCTGAGAGGAACATGTTGGCGGGAACCAGGTCCTCATGAAATAGAAAATGTGGACCCAGCATGTGAGCCTGTAAAGACAGCACTGCCTAGGAAACTGGAACCATTTCCACTCCTAACAGGTCCTCCAGAAACCACCTCATCAGCCAGGTTTGCGTCAAGGGCCAAGCCAGGGGCCCCACACTGCCTTCAGAGAAGAGTGCTCCTCCGGGAGCCCATACGGACTGCTGCCTTGGCCAGGCTGCTAGGGCACCGTGCTGTATCCCCTGCCTCCCTGGTGGGTGCTGTTGTCGGTGGCATTCTCAGGTGGGGAAAGTCATGCAAGGTGCTGAGGGCTGTTCTTGGTGGAGGCCACACGGTTGACCTTTGCTCTTGGCCCCCACTCTGTCCCCCCCCACACAGGAGGGCAGGAGTCCTCAGGATCGACTTCAGTGACTGCTGTTGAGGGATGTTACCTTTCCCCAGCACAGAGCTGAGGCCTGGCAGAAGCACTGGGCCTACTGGGCTGGGGCTAGGCCCTCCTACTCCTGCTTGCAGGCTTGCTTGCAAGGCCTGGCCAGGACACGGGAACCAACTGTCCAGCCAACTAAGCTCCATCCACCACCCTCCAACCGGCCCTCCCAGCTGTGCATGGATCTAAGTTCCTGTAAAAGCTGATCCTTCTTACAGGCAGCCTGGGGCCTGTGAAGAGGCTGCCTTGCCCTTTCTCCCCATTTCCTGGGAAATGCAGAGGGACAAGTGGAACCCCTCCACTACCTCCTGCCTCTACCTTACTGGAACTGTCCTTGCAGGAAGCAGCCTTGATGGGAATGCCTCCAGGCAGGAAGTGAGGTGGCCCCAGGACATCTGGGGCAGATGACAGGCAGGCTTCCCCCTTTAGAGTTCAGCAGGGTGCAGTGTCTGCAGGGTGCAGACACTAAAGGATGCTTTCACAGGGCTCCAATCTGTGAGTCCTGGCTGTTGGGATTTTCAGATGCCAAGTTTTCTTAGAGTCCACCTGCAGCCGGGTGTGGTGGCACACACTTGTAATCCCAGTATTTGGGAGGCTGAGACAGGAGGATCGCAGGTTTGAAGTCAGCCTCAGCAACTTAGTGAGACCCTGTTTCCAAATAAAATATAAAAAATAGGTCTAAGTGTGTAGCCTAGAGCTTGAAGGCCCTGGGTCCCATCCCCAGTAACACACACAAAAAAGAGTCCACCTACATGAGTGCTGTAATAGGAGTGCTCTGCCAGAGGCCAGGAATCCAAGAAGGGCACCCAGGCATCACCTCCATGATGATGATAGTGGGGTGCTGGTGGTGCTGGTGGCTGTCACTGCCACTTCCTGAGGCCTGTGTTCTGGCTCCAGCAAGGCACAACCAGATCACATGGGCCATCACTGAGGCCAAAGAAGGTATGGCCTGAGCCCAGAGGTAGAGGACAGATGCAGGAAGGCTTCCTGGAAGAGGTGGTGTTAGGTTGTACCTCAGAAGATATAGAGCTTTATCAAAGTATCAGAATCTCTTTGAGGACTAGGACTCTGGATCTACCCCCTCCCAATGTTAAGACCTGAAACTATAAATCTTCTACAAGAAAATAGGGGAAACACTTTAAGACACTGATACAGAGAATGATTTTTTGATACCATACCCAAAGCATATCCAACAAAAACGCCAAAGTAGACAAATGGGATTGCATAAAACTAAAAAGCAAAGGAAATAACCCACAGGATGGATTGTCAACCTACAGAATTGAAAAAAATATTTATCTTCATCTGACGGAGGGCTAATATCTTCTAGAATATATAAGGAATCCAGAAATCAACAACAACAAAAAAAAAACAAGTTACACAATAAAAATCAATTAATTATTTGAACAGACACTTCTCAAAAGAAGTCCAAATAGCCAGGCAATACATAGATGAATGCTCAGTGTCGCTAGCCATCAGGGAATGTAAATCAAAAGCACAATGAGATATTATCTCATCCCAGTTAGAATAGCTACTATAAAAAATAACAAATGTTGGCAAGGATGTGGAATTCCACACTGTTAGAAGGAATATAAATTAGTATAACCATTATGGAAAGCAGTTTGGCATTTCCTCACAAAACTAAAAATAGATCTACCACATGATCTAGCAATCTCACATCTGGGTATATATCCAAAGGAAATGAAATTAGAAAAAAAACCCAGCACACCTATGTTTATTGCAGTACTATTCACGGTAGCTGAGACGGGGAATCAGTCTAGATATCCATCAAAGAATGAATGAAACAGTGTGTCTTTTGTTAACTGTCCTTTGGAACTAAATATTTGTTGAATAAATTAACCAAGTAGGAAATGGGACTGGGAGCATTGAGGCAGAGAGGATAATAGTGAATCAACAACTAATCTTCCCCCCCAGAACCCCAGAACATCAAGGTGCACCAGATATTCTCTATTGGAACAAGGACAGTGGGCGGTCTCTGCTCAGGAGTGAGGGCCGCCATGCCCTTAGACACTGATCCTGAGTTGTCTTCTCAGAAGCTTTCTACAGAAATGATGTCTGGCCTGTTCTTGGGCCGGGGTCTGAGAGATTCCTTGGAGATATCATCCAGGTTGGCCCAAAGGATTTCTGCTGGGCTGGCCTCCCCCACTCAGCCTGCTCTTTGAACATTGCCATGATGAGGCTGCAGGAGGAAGTCAGAGCCGCGTGGGTTCCGCCATGGTGATGGGAACCGAAGGGGCCAATGAAGGGTAGACTAAAAGGTTGACCCAATTTTCAGCCAGGCCACATTGCAAACCAATGCAGCCGCTTCTGCTTAGCTTGCTTTTGACCTGGGCCTACAGGAAATGACTCCCCTGTGGGCTCTGGGCAGGGAGAGTCAGCCTCTGAGTGTGAGACTTTTCACACACAGAGCCAGGGGCACGGGGCAGCCCTAGCCTGCCTCCTTAGCCCTTGTCCCTCTCTGCCTCCACCTGGCCACTCACGAGGGGCCCACACCCTCTGCATGTGTATTCTGTCTCAGCTCCAAGCGCACTCAGTGGGACCTGTGCCCGGGGTGGAACCAGAGGGCAAACCAGGGTCTGGGGAGAGGGTTGACCCCTCCAATCCCAGCAAATCAACTCTGAGCTTTTCTAGGCTGCTGGCTGACTCCATGCCCACCAATCCTCTGGTTCTGCCCAGGGACTCCTGCTCTCCCTAAGGAACCCAACACACATGCACAGGCTGTGGAGGCTGCAGATAGATATCTGCAGACTTCCTTGTTGCCCCAGCTGGTAGACTTGCCCCTCTTTGCTCTCCGAGCATTTGCAGCCCTTGCTCCTCCAGTTCTCCCATCCTTCACCTTCCATGAAGTGCCCGCGTTAGACTGTGCCCATGTTATTTGGCCATGGAGTCTGAGCTCCTGGAAGGAAAGGATGTCTTTCATTCATCTGCAGACTCTGCGACCCCAGGACCAGCATCCTCCACCCCTGGGGCACTTCACAGATTCTTCCTTTGAAGGTGCCATTATGACCTCCCCTGGCTCCTGGGGGATGCTGGGAAGATATCACAGGTTCCTCAAAGTTCACGTGTCCCAAACTGATCCCATTAACTTTGCTAACCAGCTGCTCTGCTTCCATCAACACTACACCTGGGCATCCTAGCAAGATCTGAAGATGTCTCCTGACCCTTCCCTTGCTTTGCTCCCTCCCATACCCTTCTGGGTGACCCAGGCTGAGAACTGATGGCGTCTGTGGTGCATTCAGACACCTGAGAAGATTCCTTATAGCCACAGGGCAAGACCCATTAAGGCAAGACCACAGGAGAGCATGGGGTGGCTGTACCCAAGCCTGCGTGGAGGCTCTACCCAAGCAGAGGGTAAGCCCAGGGGCACACACCACACACACACTCCAGCCCTGACCTCCCAGGGACCTGAACTCACCTTCTGCCTCCTCTTCTCCACTCCCAGACTTCCCTTTTCAAAGCCTCCACTCCTTTGGGTCAGCATAGACGGAACAGACAGTGGGTACAGGGAGCCCCCACTCAGGAAGGAGAGTGAAAACCCAAAAGGGATGCCAGTCCTCCCCCGCCCCTTCACTGTTTGGGTTGGGACACTGAAGCCCCAGAGGGCAGGCACACCCCTGGCATAAAGGGTCAGGGCAGTGAGAGACGCTGTGGCCGGAGTCCTGGCCTCTGGCCTCCTGAGCCCCTGCTCGCATCCTCTCTCCTGCTGGCTCCCCTTACTACCACAGAGTCCAGCTCTGACTGCAATATTCCAGTGCTCAAGAAAGAAAGGCAGACAGAAGGGGAAAGAGTGGGACTAGGAGACACACAGACAGAGCCCGACACTTCTGGGCAAAAACAAGGGAAATTTTCAATCCTCGGAGCATCCGCCTCAGGGTCCTGCCAGACATTCTGACCCCAAAGAACAGGCTTTCCAGGGAGCAGTTCCTGCCCACTATGGCTCTCAAGCTAGGAGTGGAAAAGTCCTGCCTGCTCCCTAGAAGGACCCCAGCGGGCATAATTCTTCCTCAGCACAGTCACCCTTAATATGACTGTGGAAACCCAGGGATCTAGAACACTTAAGCCACACACATATGTACATATGTGGAAACTTCAAATTTCTTTCTATCCCAAATGGCAACCAAGGCTCCTGGGGTCTCCAAATCCCACACAGGAAGTAAATAAAGCCTTTAAACCTCTCCGGCCCTCTGCCCAGTCAAGTCAGCCTCTTGCTGTCCTACCTAACCCAATTCCTTTGCAACTCAGTGAGACCTTGTTTCAAAATAAAGAATAAAAAATAGGGCTGGGGGTATAACTCGGAGATAGAATGCCCCTGGGTTCCATCCTCAGTACCAGAAAATAAAATAAAATAAAATAAAATAAAATAAAATAAAATAAAATAAAAGTAAGCCAGGCATGGTGGCGCACTCTTGTAATCCCCGCGCTTGGGAGGCTGAGACAGGAGGATCGCACAGGTTGGAAGCCAGCCTCAGCTACTCAGTGAGGCTTTCAGCAACTTAGACCCTGTTTCAAAATAAAATATTTAAAAAATAGGTCTGGGAGTATAGCCCGGAGGTAGAAAGGCTCTTGGGTTCTACCCCCAGTACCACCAAAAAAAAAAAAAAAAGTAAATAAATAAAGAGTAAAAAAATAGGGTTGGGCATGTAGCTCAGAGGTAGAATGCACTGGGTTCAATCCTCAGTACTGAAAAAAAATAAGCACCCAAGTTCTCCTCTATGAGATTATGCATATTAATATCTTCTGAAGAGGTCAAATAGTAAAGAGGTCAACATCTTCAAAGAAATACTAAGAAAAAATTATCATGGTGTTAGACACAGTTCAGAAGAGGGGGCAGCCAACCAAGTGTTTGGTCTTGCCCCTCTTGGGACCCTGGTTTTCTTTCTCTTAAAAAGAATAAGTATAACCTATCTCCAATAAAGTGCACAAATTATTTATTTATTTATTTATTTATTTATTTATTTATGTATTATTGGTGCTGGGAATTGAACCCAGATTCTAGCTCTGAGCTACACCCCCATCCCATTTCATTTTGAAATGGGGTCTTGCTAGGTTGTTAAAGTTCTCACTGAGTTGCTGAGGCTGGCCTCAAAACTCCCATTCTCTTGTCTCAGCCTCCCAAGGACTGGGATTACAGTTGTACCCACCACACCCCACCTTAAAGCGCACAAATTGTAAGTGTACAGCTCAGTGAGGTTTTACACACACAAGCACACACATGCACCACCCAGATCGCTAGCACCCTCAGTGGGCTTCCTCCAGCCACCGCCCAGCAGTATATGCCTCCAGGGATTAACGGGATTCTCTTCTGATTTCTTTCCTGTTTGCTTAATTTAGTATGAATCAAATCACACTTTAGGTATCTTTTTTATTCTGACTTCTTTTGCTCAATATTGTGGCTGTTAGGTTCCTCCATATTATTTTAGATATCCATAATTTGTTCTTTTTCACCTTGGTACATTATTCTATTTCCTGACCCTCCCATAATTTCTTATCCAGTCTAATGTTGATAGACACATGGGTTGTTTCTAGCGTTGCATTATTATAAAAAAAAGTTGCTACAAACATTAATTTCTGTTAGGTACAAAACTAGGAATATGGCTATGGGTATACTGTTTGACTTTCATAGATGTTGCTAGTTTTTCTTTTTCTTTTATTTTTTTTTCTGGGATTGAACCCAGGGGCATTCTACATCCAAGCTATCCAGCCAGCCCTACATTTTAATCTTTATTTAAAAACAGGGTCTCAGCCAGGCGTGGTGGCACACGCTTGTAATCCCCGCGCTTGAGAGGCTGAGACAGGAGGATCGCACAGGCTCAAAGCCAGCCTCAGCTACTGAGTGAGGCTCTCAGCAACTTAGTGAGACCCTGTTTCCAAATGAAATATAAAAAAAATAGGTCTGGGAGTATATCCCGGAGGTAGAAAGCCTCTGGGTTCCACCCCCAGTACCACCAAAATAAAATAAAACAAATTAAATAAAATAAAAAATAAAAAAATAAAAATAAATAAAACAGGGTCTCACTAAGTTGCAGAGGGCCTCACTAAGTCACTGAGGCTAGCCATGAACCCACAATCATCTGTCTCAGTCTCCCAAGTACTGGAATTACAAACATACGCCGCCATGCTCGGCATGTTGCTAGTTTTCTGCAGTAGTTTTTACCAACTTACATTTCCACCAACAATATCTAAGAGGGTCAGTTGCTCCATATCTCCAACACTTAGTATTATAGGTACTTTGCACTGGTGGGGTATGTGGAATTCAGGTCCCAGACGCCGTCCTGTGATTGGGCTGGCCTGCCCAGGTTCAGGGGGAAGGCAGCTGTTCCTCCAGCACTCAGGCAGAGTAGGTGTCTGAGACTGACACTGTGCTAGAATCTAGCCTGATTCCAAAGAAACAGGAGGCATGTTTATAGGATGAACATGTTGAAATTGATGCACAAGTGAAAGGGCAGAAAACTACCTGCTAGCTTTTTAATATTGTATTTATTTATTCAACAAATATTTTATTATTGCCAGTCACTGGAGATATAGCTGTGAACAAAACAGACAAAAGTCTCTCTCCTCCTAGAGCTCATTCTAGTGAAAAGAGATGGAAAATAAATACCATATAAAAGTATGGTCTTGAAGGAATGCAAGGAATCTCACCCAAAATGTGGCATTCTGGTATGCTAATTTTTTTTTTTTTTTTTTTTTTTGGTGGTTCTGGGGTTCCTGGAAGCCCTTCTAGCTCCAGGCTACACTCCCAGACCTATTTATACTTTTTACTTGGAAACAGGGTCTCTTAAGCCAGCGAGGCTGGTTTCAAACCTGCGTGATCCTCCTGTCTCAGCCTCCCAAGAGCGGGATTACAAGGTGCGCCACCACGCCCGGCTATGCTAAATATTTTTAAATTAAAAACCCATAGAGAGTAATAGAGAGCAATAAATGCCAGAAGAGGCTTTCCTGTGATATTTCCTTATCTGTCTCAGGACCTTTGATTCCGTCCCTGGATTTTCACTTATAAAGCATATCTGCAATGTAACCACACCTGGACAGATTCTGTCACAAGCTGCTGTTCACTTCCTAGGCCCATTCAATCCCAAAGAGAATCATTTATCATTGAACACTGGGACCATTCATTCTCAACCCCCAAAACTCACACGCAGCCGGGCGTGGTGGCACAGGCTTGTAAACCCTGCGCTTGGGAGGCGGAGACAGGAGGATCACGCAGGTTCGAAGCCAGCCCCGCTGGCTTAAGAGACCTTGTTTCCAATATATATATATATATATATTTAGGTCTTGGAGTGTAGCCCAGAGGTAGAAGGGTTTCCAGGAACCCCAGTATCACCAAAACAACAACAACAACAAAGAAAACTGGCACGCGTTTCTCTCCCTCTCCCTTGTGAGGAAGGCACACGAATACCTGGACCTCACTGACCCACAGGATAGCCACAGTCCTGTACCTGTCCCTGTGCATGCCAAGTTAAGTTTGCATGCCTTTTCTACTGTAAGCTGCCCACTGTCCGTTCATCAAAGAAGCGGGCAGGGAAAGCATCCCTTCACCCCTGCATCATACTCCCTCCTATCTCTGCCATCTTTTCCAGCATTACGAAAATTCCAAAGAGGGGCTAAGTTATTTGGAATATTCATACCTTCCCCTTACTAGTTCAGCCATACTAGTGTGATTTTTGCATTTGTTTTCTGAAAAGATTATCTCAGCATTCTTGTCTTTAATGTAGATTTTTGAAATTTGGGAAAAGAAGTATATAAGAGAGCTCATTCGCAGGCAGTGAGAGGGAGATGGGGCGGCGACCATTTCAGATGGAGTGGGTGAGAAGGCAACCCTGAAAAGTTGATACTGAGTTAAGGTCTGTAGGAAATGAGCTGAGCAGACTTAGGCAGAAAAACATCTGTTGCAGAGGAAGCAACAAGGGCTGCCGAGGGCTGGGGGTGTCCCTGGCCTGGTCTAAGCGCACGGAGGAGGCCAGCGTTGGTGTCGCGGAGTGAGGGGTGACGGTGGTAGAGATGACGCCAGAGAAGAAGGCAGATGAAGGCAGAGGTGAGGGAGATGACACGGGCCCTGGAGGCATCATATGGTCTTCCACTTCTCCTGGGAAGGAGACATGATTCAAGGGACCTTTCAGCAGAAGGGTGGCCTGATCTGACTCAGCTTTGAGCAGGATCGTCCATTTTAGGTTCACTAAAGAGGGTTGAGGACAACTGGAGATCACTGAGAAGGTGAGACAGGACGACACCTTAGACCACCAGAGTTCTGAGAAGAGAGAACTGTGGACAGATCTAGTCTCATCTAAGAGTTCTATAGTTTTAGTTCTTACGTATAGGTCTATGATCCATTTTGACTTAATTGTATATATTATAAGGCCAGAGGTCCAACTTCATTATTTTTGCATATTGTTTTGTATATTTTATACAGTTGTCTCAGCACTATTTGTTGAAAAGAAATCTCTACTGAATTGTCCTAATACCCTTGTTTAACTTTTTGTTACTGGTTTATTTTGGGGGGGGGGAGAGTACTAGGGATTGAACCCAGACCTCCCTCCAAGCTATACCCCCAACACTTTTAGTAAATTCTTAATTTTGAAACAAGGTCTTACCAAGCTGAGAATCTCACTAAGTTGCTGAGGCTGCCATCCTCCTGTCTCAGCCTCCCAAGTACTAGAATTACCATTGTGCACCACCACACCCAGCTTATTACTTTTTTTGTTTGTGTTTTGTGGTACTGAGGATTCAGCCCAGAGGCATTCTACCTCTGCGCTACACCTCAAGCCCTATTTTATTTTTTATTTTGAAGCACGGTCTCACTAAGTTGTGGAGAATGTCAGTAAATTGCTGAGCCTGGCCATAAACCTGCATTCCTCCTGTCTCAGCCTCCCAAGTACTGTGCTTACAGGCGTGTGCTATCACGCCAGGCTAGCTTATTACTTTCTACTATGGGAGAAACAACACACATGTTGGTGCTGACTGAATGAAGCCTGTAAAGAGGAAGAAAGGTGACACGGGAGACAGAGGAGAACGGCTGGAGCAGCGTCTTCAGATGAGGGGGGGGTCAATGTTAGCCAAGAGCAAGGCCAAAAAGATGGGTTATATGGGCACAGATGTAAGCAGTAGATGTTCTTTTCTGATTACTTTCCTTTTCTTGATGAAACAGAAAGTAAGGTTTCCTTCAGAGAGAGGAAAGACGAGGAAAGATTGGGAGACTAAGGAAAGGAAAGGTGCGGGGATTGCACATACGGGATTGTTGCAGCAACACGGTAGCCCATCTGAGCTTAGAGGGGTGCACTCAAAGTGAGGCGACAACGTGGCTGGGTGCTTTTCTTTGGCTACCTCAAGCTGGGCAGGTACTGGGAGGTGGTCGCGATTTGAAGCTGCTGAACTCCAGGGCCTCTGGCAGGGCTCTCTGCACCTGGGGCAGAAGGCAGACTGCTTCTCAGTGGCAGCAGCAACCTCCTCCCTGGGGATGCTGAGGTTTATCCAGACAGGAGATCTCCACCCACATGCCAAGTTTATCTGGCATCTGAAAGCTGGGAGGAAATGCCTGGCCCTTAATTCTGGGAACCCACCTCAACTCTTCCCCTTCTCCACCTGTCTTGTCAGCTCAGCTGCCAAAACAAAGTACCATAAACTATGTGACTTGAACAACAAAAAATCATTTTCTCGTGGTTCAGGAGGCTGAAATTCCAAGGCTAAGGTGCGAGCTTTCCTGGCTACATTCTCACTGACTTTCTACATCAATGACAGAGCAAAAAAGAGATATCTCTTCTTATAAGGGCACTAATCCCATGATGGGCCTCAATCCTCGTGGCCGCATTAAACCTAACTATCTCCACATATTTATTTATTTATTTATTTATTTATTTATTTATTTATTTATTTATTTTTTGTGGTACTGGGGGTGAAACCTGTTAGGTTTTTAGGAACAAATAAAAAAGGTGAGAGAGACCGGTGCGCCAAGAAAAAGAATTTTAATGAGGTCTCTCCCGGAGATCAGAGCTGGACCGCTCCTGAAGACCTCTGAGCTCCTCCGACACTAGAGGGGAAATACCCTTCCTTTTAAAGTTTACGTCTTGTGGGCGGAGTTACGCATGGAAACTCCGCCCCTCTCGCAATATCGCCCGTCTCACGATATCATCCAGCAGTCTCCTCCTTTTCTAAGGTCCCACCCTGCGGGACCCAACCTGTCATCCCGGCCTTTTGGTGATAATGGGCGGAGATTCGAATCTTAAACTACTTCCTGTTGTCAAGGGGTGTCGTAAGGGGGCCCCTTGGCCAGGACAGGTTGGGTCCTTCAGAAGTGGGCAGGTGGGAGTATGGCTGTGGCGTGAGTCAGAGGTTACCCTGGACAGCTTGGTGATGTGTGCTCGAGGAGACTTTAGCAGATGAGGAGTTATGACGGTATGGCATCCAAAGAGGGAGAACACCATAGTATGTGAACAAGTGGATCTGTTAAAATAAATCAAAAGGAATTATGCCGAGAAAAATGAAGCTTAGTAGGCCCCAAGACCGTGTAAGAATTTGTCACAGGACAGTTGTAATGGAACCCTTTTTAGCTGGGTAAGATGATGCCAGTTGGGGTCCCCCAGCAGTTTGGCTGCGGTAGGTGTGGTGAGGATCACTGTGAAGGGCCCAGTCCACCATAGGTGGAGATGTTTTGGTTGAATCGATTTGAGGACTTGATCTCCTGGGCTTAAGAAGGGCCTTGACTGCCGGGTGTGGAGCTGCTTTTTCAGTCCCAGGTTGGGGAAGATACAGGTCAGCTTGTTCTCTAAGAAGGTACCTGGGAAATGACAATTAAGGAAGACCGGAAGCCAAAGGAGGGGGATCCGAAGGGAAAGCCGGGAACACCTGCACAGAAAAGCCTGTATGTACAGAACTTCTGACCATTTTCCTGCCTGTTTGCAAAAGTTATTGAGATCAGTTAACATTTTCAGATCTAATGTACCCATCTCAGGCCACTGAGAACCATTACCCAACTCATAAGTAGGCCAGACTTTTGTGCAGAAAAATATGAGCCGCTTGGGGCACAGTTCCCCGGATAAACCTAGAGTCTGGAGATTAACCAGAACATGGCCTAGTGCGGATTGGGAGTCTATTTTAGATGACTGGCTTCTCCCCATGACTGGTCAGTGGGTGAGAATGAAAACAGGAATTTGGCGTCCCAAGAACCTGTTTAACATCCGGAAACGGTGTGGTTGTGTTAGAGAAGGACATCTCCCTTCCCTTTACACAACCAAAGGGCAGCCTGGCTACCCTCGGAGAACTTGGACACCAAATATTTGGGTTTTGTAACAGCTGTGAGCCCAAGTCTGGAAAAGGCTAAGAGGCGGAACCGCTTGTTCACGGAAGGGGAAGCTTACCACAGTATAGTGTTATCAGCCAGTGAAACTTAAGTGCTGAGAGGCTGCAGAGCCAGGAGGGCACGCTGTGGAGCTGTTGGGTGGAATCAGGGCTGGATGAGGTTTAAGATGGCCTTTTGGGCCTGGCAGGGCAGTGAGATGGCCACCGGCTCTGAGCGTGTGTCAGGAAAACTGGCCACTGACTCTCAGCAGTGTCCAGGCTGGAAAGATGACCACCGGGGCTGGGAAGGTGGCCACCGGCTCTCCGGAGGAGAGCCCGTGAGCGGCAGGAGAAGATGGCCGCTGACTCTCAGAAAGCGAGCCCATGGACGGAGGGAAAAGATGGCCGCCGACTCTCAGGAGGAGAGCCCGTGGGCGGTGGGAAGAAGGCCGCCAGCTCTCCCGGAGAGCACGGGGCTGGGGGCTGGGGGCTGGGGAAGAAAGCTTACGGTCTGGGCAGGCACGGGGCGGCAGCGGTGGTGGTCCTGGAGCGATGGTGGTCCTGGAGCTGCGTGTGGGGTGGGAGTGGTACAGCAGTCTCCTCCTTTTCTAAGGTCCCGCCCCGTGGGACCCAACCTGTCAGAACCCAGGGGCTTTTCTACTTCCAGGCCATACTCCCAGACCTATTTTATATTTTATTTGGAAACAGGGTTTCACTAAGATGCTGAGAGCCTCACTAAGTAGCTGAGGCTGGCTTCGAACCTGTGAGATCCTCCTTCTCAGTCTCCCAAGCATGGGGATTACAAGCATGCGCCACCATGCCCAGTCTAACTATCTCCCTTTAAAGCCTACATCTCTAAATGTCATCACACTGGGGATGAGGGCTTCAACACATGAATTGGCAAGAGAGGATGGGGACAGTCTCCTAACCTACTCTCAACCTCTAACAAGAACCTCAAACAAGTCCAGATGCTGAACTTCAGAACACAGGAGAGACAGAAAGACATCCTGGTCCTTAAAAGACTTATCTATACCATGGCAACTCCAGTAGAAAAGGGAATTTTCATTTTCTATTGTGTATCACATTTATACCAAAATGGTAGCCACTGACCATATGTTATTTGACATGTGGCTAGTCAGACCTGAGATGTGCTGCTATATGTAAAATACAGAAAAGATGTAATAGGAAAAAAGAAGAAAATACAGTATTTAATAATCTTTCATATTTCATACATATCAAGTATCTTAATAACCTCTTATATAAAATATATTTCATATGTTGAAATGGTAGTATGCTGGATGTTTTGGGTTAACTAAAGTACATTATTAAGTTAACTTCATCTGTTTTTCTTACTTTTTAAAATGTAGTTACTAAAAGATTTTAAATTACATATATGGATCACAATTTTTGGCTTGTATTGTATTTCTATTGCATGCACTGACATAGAAAAGACACAGTTCCCAACTCAGGGGCCCTACTGCCTTGGTCAGTAGGAACATCAAATAAAGCTCCTGTAGGGCACATGATCTGAGAGCTCTGCTTGGACCTTAACATTGTAGTGACACAGCACCTTTGAAGAGGCTGAGGTCCACAGTGGGCTTGTGAGGACACTGCCTTAAGTCATGATGGCCTTAAAAATTCCTGGGAGGCAGCCCCCGGCAGCTGGGACCCATGGCTGGCTTTCCCTACATTTGACTAAGCTAGTTCTTGGTTTAAAGATACATACATACCTTTCCAAACACTAAAACCCCTTCAGGTACAAGATGCCCACACTCTGGGGCTCAGAGAGCCGCTGGTTGTGCTCCAAGCTGTACATCAGGTACACTGGCACCATTTTCAAGTCCTCTTTTTCTTTTCTTTTCCTCCTCAAAACACGTATGTGTGAATTTTATGTAAGGCAGATAATACATATGGGACAATTTCACTGAATTTCATATATGCATTCCCATTTGCTTTATTAAAATTGGCTACTAAGTCCAGTATGGAGGCATGTGCCTATAATCCCAGTACTTGGGAGGCTGGGACAAGTGGATCTCAGGTGTGAGGCCAATGTCAGGAACTTAGCAAGAGCCTCAGTAACTTAGTGAGTCTCTGTTTCAAAACAAAAAAAATTTAAAAAGGGCTGGGGGTATAGCGCAGAGGTAGAATGCCTCTGGTTCAATCCCCAGTACTCCCCCACACACAAAATTGAATACTAGTATTCCATTATATTGTCACATGCATAGTTTAACTAGTTCCCTGTTGTTCAGTATAGGAATGCTTTCCTTTTCTCTCTTATAAATAGCAATGAATATCTTTTTTCCCTAGTTGAATTATCTTAGTGGAATGTTTTCCCTGAAGTGAAAATTGATTGGCTAGAAAATATATATAATTTTATGGTTCCTGTGCCTTCTTTTCTTCAAATTGTTCTCCCAGAAGACTATCAGCACATATCACCACCTGTGTGTATGTACATGGAGATCACTTTCACACAACTCTGCCAGCTCTGGGTTTGATCATTTGTATTTCTTTTTACCTATTAATATATAACAGATATCTCCTAAATATCTCCTTATACTCGCACTTACTTAATTGCTAATAAGAATGAGCGAAGACTTTCTCTTAAAATCCTCAAAATAAGATAAATAGCTACCCTGTCAATAATTTAGAAAAGCAACTTTCAGTTCCCTCCATCTGTCAGGATTTGGGGGTTCCCATAGCTGACCCTAAGGCTGGAATTCAGCTGGCCAGGTTCAAGTTCAGACTCCTGACTTGCCATGATCATAATGGTCTAAGAAGGCCAGGCAGGGTACTGTATGCCTGTAATCCCAGTACTTGGGAGGCTGACATGGTTAGGATTACCAGCCTCAGCAATTTAGGAAAACCCTGTTTCAAAATAAAAATATGTTTCATAATGACCCAAGAAGTCTTCTCTAGCTAATAAAGCCATATGTCTTCTTCCAACAAACTGAAAAACACATCAGATAGTCCCCTTTCCGGTGTCCTCTAGATGAATTCTGGCATTTCCCAATTGCCATATGTTGATAAGAGACATTCTGTTTTATGTACAAAAGGTTATTGGTAACACGGCCGATGGTTCTTCTGGGTCTTATTAAAACTTCAGGAAGGCCTCAGCCCCTCCCCGCAGGCAGGAAACTCCTAGGCTTGGGGCCTGGGAGCAGGGGGGCCGGCCAGGGCCAGGAGAGCCCTGTGGGCTCCAGGCTGCGGAGAGAGCAGCGGGACGTACCTGGCTTCCCCGCTAGATGGCACCTCTCAATAACTAATGGACAGGCACGTCCGCCCCAGCCTCCCGCACCGCAGCGCCCCCAGCCAGGCGTGCTTACTTACAAGCCAGACATCTCAACACAGAAATATAAAAAAGTTAATTCTAGCTAAAAACACACCATCTGCCTGTGAAAAATATCTCTTGGTGCGGTCTCAACGCCCTATTCGGGTTAATAGCCGACCGTGAGCAGATGGATTCTCATAAGCACTTGGGTCGCACCCAGCCCTCATCCTCCGCAGCTGCCCCTCCCCGCTGGCAGCTCCAGGTTACCTGGGCCACAACGCCCATGGCCACGCAGCTAGAAGTGCCAACCGTGCCGAGTGGGGGCCAGGGCTCCTTCAGGTAGACCTCTGTCACAGCACCGGGGTTCTCCGCAGCCAGACAGGGGGTCCCCGCCAGCCAACTATCACTGTAATGGGAGAGGAACAGCCAAACCGGCAGGCCAACTGCCCCCACTCAAAAGAAAAATGAATCAAGCCGAGAGTGCTGGTGCATGCCTACAATCCCAGTACTTAGGAGGTTCAGATAGGAAGACCACAGGTTCGAGGACAGCCTCAGCAATGTAGCGAGACTCTCAGAACCTAGGAAGACCCTGATTAAAAAAAAAAAAAAAAAAAAAAAAAGTACAGCCGGGCGTGGTGGCGCACACTTGTAATCCCCGCGCTTGGGAGGCTGAGACAGGAGGATCGCACAGATTCGAAGCCAGCCTCAGCTACTTAGTGAGGCTTTCAGCAACCTACTGAGACCCTGTTTCCAAATAAAATATAAAAAAGGTCCGAGAGTATAGCCCGGAGGTAGAAAGCCTCTGGGTTCCACCCCCAGTACCAAAAAAAAAAAAAAAATTATATATATATATTGGGCTGGGAATATAACTTAGTATAACTTAGAGGTAGAATGCCCTTGGCTTGGCTTCAATCAGAGAGAGACAGAGAGAAAGAGACATCAGAAGTCAGAGGTCATCCTTCAAGTTACTAAAGGTCTGAGGCACTCCCATTCTCTTTCTTGGTGAGAATGCGATTAGGTATGATATACCCCAAACCCTGTTGAGAGTAAGTTAATGATGCTATCTCTCTGGAAGAATTTCCATTGAATATAACAATCAATTGGTGGTACTGGGGATGGAACCCAGGGGCCTTCTACCTCTGGGCTACACTCCCAGACCTATTTTATATTTTATTTGGAAACAGGGTCTCTTAAACCAGCTCAGGCTGGCTTCAAACCAGTGTGATCCTCCAGTCTCAGCCTCCCAAGCTCGGGGATTACAAGCATGTGCCACCACGCCCAGCAACTAACAATCAACTTTTAAAAAGTGTTGCATACGTTTTTTAGCATGGTGGCGCACGCTTGTAATCCCAGCATTCAGGAGGCTGAGACTAGAGGATTGCAGTTTGCGGACAGCCTCAGCTACTTAGTGAGGCCCTCTGCAACTCAGTGAGACCTGGTTTCAAAATAAGAAATTAAAAATAGGGCAGGGGTTGTAGCTTGGAGGTCGAATGCCCCTGGGTTCCATCCCCAGACCCGCAAAAAAAAAAAAAAAAAAAAAAGTGTTGCATACTTTTTAACCTATCAATTTCACTTTCATTTTCAGGAGTCTTTTCTGTCATAATCCAAAGACTACCCATCAAAATCCAAGATAAGAAAAAAATAGTTACACAAAAATGTTCACTGCGTTTTAATAATAAAAACTTGCATAAAGGAAATACCATCAGGGAAATTGTTTGGTAAATAATGCTGCCATTATAAGTATTTACAAGGAGCTAGATGTTGTGTGCCTGTAATCCCAGCTACTTGGTAGGCTGAGACAGAAAGATCACAGGTTCAATATCAGCCTAGGCACCTTAGGGAAATCCTGTCTCAAAACAAATAAAAAGCAAAAAGAGCTGGGAATATAGCTCAGTGGTAGAACACTTGTGTAGCATGCAAGTACTTTAATAAATAAATGAATGTATATAAGACATTTGAAATTACATGTAAAATATTAAAATTAATTGATGTGTTTAAAGGTATACACATAGTACAAATGCAAACATGTTAGAAATGTACACATATTGTAGTAAAAGGATACAAATTTGGTATGTCAGAAACATAAAACCAGTTTAATACCAGTTTTCTGGGTGGGAGAATTGGTCATACTTTTTTATTTCATTATGCTTTTCTAGATTTGTGTGTGTGTGTGTGTGTGTGTGTGTGTGTGGTACTGGGGTTCCTGGAAGCCCTTCTACCTCGGGGCTACACTCCCAGACCTATTTTATATTTTTGTTTGGAAACAGTCTCTTAAACCAGCGAGGCTGGCTCCGAACCAGCGCGATCCTCCTGTCTCCGCGGGATTATAAGTGTGTGCCAACACACCTGGCGCTTTTCTAGATTTTTTTTCAGCAAAACCAAAATTTTTATTCTGGGGGTATATTCATATCGAGTCACCCCTCCATGCCAGTCTGGTATGGAGCTGTATTTCTATTTTCTGTATTCCTATCTTTCTAATAAACTTCTTTAAATCTTCAAAAAAATTTTTTTTATTCTGGTATAATTCTCATGCATCTGCAAACTAATGTGTTTACCTTTACACTATAAAACAAACTTTAGAAAAAAATTTTAAAATGGGGGACTGGGGTCATGCCCTATTTTAGATTTTTAGCTTAAGAGACCATATGAGGAGAACAGAAATGATCAATGTAACAAGGGCCACACTCCGTTTTCTGACTCCTTTCTCACCCCATCCCATCCCCTTCAACTCTACCCAAGCAATACATAAATGATCAGAGTGGTTTCATTTAGCTCTGGGAATGTAGATCAAGTTCTCTGACATAAAGGCTCCATCCCTTTAATCACCCTGAAGTCTTCTTCAGGTACCAGTACTGCGTGCGCTCTTCTGAGCAGAAGTGCCTCCATCTGCATCCCAGCAAGGCCTGGGCTACCGTCCATGGAAAGAGCCCCAAGTTCCATCCCTGTCTGGATACAGGAGGGATATTCTGAGGCTGCTAGAGGATTTGGGGGTTGTGTGTGCACACAGACAGCATAAGCGCCACCAAAGCCAGCCCGGGAAGGCAGATCACGGACACTGGGACTGGAGTTTTCTTGCATTCTTCAAAGCTAAAAGTTTGGGACCTTCCCTTCTGTTCCATGTATAAGCTTTCAAATGTTAAAGATGTATACAAAATACAAGATAAAATTACTTTTCAGGAAAAAAATTTATTATAATTTACCAACACTTAGGTTGTACTTCTGGAAGCAAAGCAAATGCAGTATTAGGGGAGTCTTAGGGTGGAACCAATTTTCACAGATGGTTTAGGATCCCACAGCCTAAGAAGAAGTGATATTGTTACTCAAAATATTTCATTTAAAAATCCTAATTCAAGAACTACCAGGAGTTTTCAGATAGAGAAGGCAAAGACCACAGGAGGAGGGAAGCCCGGGCATGTAGTGAGCGGGAGGAGGCGCCCGGCACTCTGGGCATCGTGGCTTCAATGAACTGCCCAACCATCCTCCTGAGGCCACTCAGGCCACTGAGCGAGAAGGGGCACATTCATGAGGTAAACATGATCCTGGCATGGCCCAGCTCCGAGATCCTGAGACTCCAGAGCCTGAGGGAGTGCAGGCCTGTGATGGGAGCCTGGAAGAGAAGTCATCTCCACAAGATGAGGAGAATGAGTGTAGTTAGCTTCTTCCAGACTTCCACCCAATCCGAGAGGATTCAGAACACTGCTGAGGCCTGTAGAGGCTAGGCTCCACTTTCTCCAGCCTCCCAGTCAAGGGCTGCTGGGCAGGACTAGTGCACAGCAGCACACACAACACGAAACACAACGCAACAGCATCTCTAGCCGGACCTTCCACTCTACTTGGAGGTGATACACTGATGTCATGTAGATTTCGTAGGGTGGCTCACTGGGCTTCCTCCAACTCCCCAGTCACCTCCAGAGAATCACAGAATCATCTAGACGATATTCCCCTTCGCGGGAGGAGCAGCCTAGTCGTCGTACTGGATTTCTGCCCGCAGCTCCTTGGTGACATAGCTCACCAGCATGGCCATCAGCTGCTGCTGTAGGGCCTCACTACCCATGACCAGGGTGGTCAGCTGCACAGCATCCATCCAGTCCAAGTGCCTGATGATGGCAGTGACTTCATTAAAGAGCTTCTGCTGCTCAGCAGGAGGCAGCTCCATTAAGATCTGAGGAACTGGCTTAAACTGTCCACTTGTCATCCAGGCACCTAATAGGCCCCCGACGGCACCCCCTAGAAAACAAGAAAGGGTTCAATTAGTTGGGCCTTATTCATCAACGATGGCCTTCGGTTCTTGCTGAGAGCATGTCCACTGTCATGATGAGTGGGTCAGAACAAGCTCAGCTTCGCCAGGCAGCACAGAGGGCAAAGGTTTATGGTCTTCATTCCATTTGGCCAAGATAACTGACATCCAAACATGTCCTTCCCCATGCTCCACACTTACAGATATAAAATAAAGCATAACCTGCACCTCAGAACTGTGATAACTGAAATTGTCTTCAGAGGCTGAAGAAAGTCCCAGTGCTTCTCATAAAAGTGTCTCATCACAAAGAAAATGCTGAGAAGCAATAGCATTCTTTAGAAAAACCATGGTGAGACTAAGTTTCTTCCTTCACAATAGCTATTACATTCCTTGCCCTTGAACTTTCCAGAGAACTGTGCTTAAAGGACCCTGGGGACAGATAAGAAGGTTCTTTTCTCTGGAAGCAAAGTGTGTGTGTGTGTGTGTGTGTGTGTGTGTGTGTGTGTGTGTGAGAGAGAGAGAGAGAGAGAGAGAGAGAGAGAGAGAGAGAGAGAGAGGCGCAGACAGACACTTGACTTGAGATTGAACCTGGGGCATTTTACCTCAGTCCTTTTTATTTTTTGTTTTTGAAACAGGATCTTGCTAGGTTGTTGAGAGTCTCACTACATTGCTGAGGCTGTCTTCAAACCTGCAATCCTTCTGTCTCAGCCTCCCAAGTACTGGGGTTATAGTCATATGCCAACATACCCAGCAGAAACAATGTTTCTCTCCAAGATATATGTTGACAAATAACAAATTCTTTTTTTTTTTTTTTTTTTTTTGGTGGTACTGGGCTTCCTGGAAGCCCTTCTACCTCCGGGCTACACTCCCAGACCTATATTTTTTATTTGGAAACAGGGCCTCTTAAGCCAGCAAGGCTGGCTCCGAACCAGCGTGATCCTCCTGTCTCTGCCTCCCAAGCGCAGTGATTACAAGCGTGGTGGCGACAAATAACAAATTTAATGTACTTTACTACTTCTCTTCATGCTAACCAACAAGGGCACAAACATTATTTTACAATAAAAATTTATTGTCAAAATTAAAGTATGTTATTTTGGGACTTGATAATCTTGTACAATGGAAAGTTGCACCTAACCAAGCCACGTGCAGGCCACATGCAAGCTATATGCAGGTCCAGGGTGAGGAGTCATGCCCAGGCAGGGGTCTCAAACTCAAGTGCATTCAGGAGCTAGGTGGGTGAGCTAAGGAGAGGAGTGGGCAGAGTGGGCCTGTGGTGACCTGGAGAGCTAGGTTCCCATCTCAAGGAACAGCTGCTGCCCATGCCAACCAATTGCTGCCACATGGAATACCAGATTCGTATCTTTAAAACAGCTTACATTTTTAAATATCAGCAATCAGATATTTAAAGATGCAGCACAGCTAGACTGAGTGACTCACTCCTAAAGAACAGAATATGGAAAGGGAAACAGAAACTTTACAGTGGAAAAAAAACCCAGGGCTCATGACCTTATCCAAGTGATCAAGGTCAACATCATCAGAGATGTCTTTTGGATGTCATGATACCCCCTGAAATGATACAAGAGGAAACTCCACCTCCTAGGTGTTCTTTAAAAAGACCCTTAACTCCAGTCTAATCACAAGAAACACATTAGACAAACCGAAATGTAGAGGCATCGTATAAAATAAATGTTCAGTACTTCTCAAAACTAACAAGGTCATGAAAAACAAAGAAAGTTTAAGAAACTCACAATCCAGAAGAGATTAAAGACAACAGTGGTGCAATGTGATGCCTTAAACTGGATCCTGGAGCAGAACAAAGCCATTAATGTAAAAACTAGGCAATCTGCCGGGCGTGGTGGCGCACGCTTGTAATCCCCGCGCTTCGGAGGCTGAGACAGGAGGATCACGCAGGTTCCGAGCCAGCCTCAGCTGGCTTAAGAAACCCTGTTTCCAAATAAAATATAAAAAAAATAGTCTGGGAGTGTAGCCCGGAGGTAGTAGGCCCCTGCGTTCCATCCCCAGTACCACCAAAACAAAAAAATAAAAACCAAAAAAAACCAGGCAATCTAAATCAAGTCTGGAGAACAATTAATAGTAATAGGTCAGTGATAGTTTCTTAGTTTTGACAAATGTACTGCCATATAGTTTAACACTTGGGAAACTGAAAGTGGGTGAGGGATGTGTAGGAATTCTTTGCACAACCTCTGAGATTTCTCTGTAAATCTAATTATTATTTTAGAATGAAAAGTTTATTTTTTAAAAACACAGTCTAAGGAGGGTGCAGTGGCACATTCCTATAATCCCAGTATTTGGGAGGCTGAGACAAGGGGATCATAGGTTTAAGGCCAGCGCACAGTAATTTAGCAAGACCCTGTCTCAAAATAAAATATAAAAAGGGCTGGAGAATGCCCCTGAGCTACACACACACGCTTGCAGGCTGGGCTGAGAAGACAGGCATCAAAACCTCAGCCCTCACTTCCTGAAGTCAAGCAGAAAGGCAGCTGGTATAGAGACCAGGGAGGAACAATCTCAAGTCCTGGAGCCTAAACACTGTCCCTAGCCAGGTTTATCTCCTCTCCAAAGGAAAGGAGAATTGTGTGTGGGGGGAGCTAATTTACCAGTTTTACTCAACTCTCCCCCATGACACCAGTGAATGCTTAGAGCCGACAAGAGTTGCACTCATCTGCACTAAACCGTTATGAGAACATCAATATTTGATTTAGAGCAGCACTTAATGCAAAAAGTTGCCAGGAATATCGACCAGCAAATTATGAGCTCTTTGGAGAAGAGAAAATTCCTTTGTTTTCTGGGCAAAATGATGATCCTACCCAGGATCAGGAGCTGGAAATAGCAAAGCCCCTGGGTTTCTCTTTGTAGACATCCTGTTCTGTATTAGCTTTGACTCAATTTGAGTAAAATATGTGCTCCCCAAATGGCAACTGGGCACAGCTATATGATAAAAATTATCCCAGCAAGGCCCTCTTGAGCACTTAGATGGATGTGGGGACAAAGATTTAGAATGTGATTAAGAAAGAAGGAAGTAGCCTTTCCTCTTCCCTTGCTTGCTCCTTCCTGGAAGGCAAGAGACTGAAGTCAGGACTTGCAAATTCAAAGAACTTACAAACGGAAGTATGTATCAGGAAGGTCTGAGGCCATTCATATGCCTATTTTTCTCCCTGATGTAACATTAACTTCATGAAATGTCCTTGAATGCCAATCCTGCTTCCAAACAGTGAGCTGAGAAAGAGAAGCCAACCTCAACATAAAAGTAGTTTCCTCTCTAGCCTTCATGTGAAGACTGCAAGCCATACAGAAAGGGTTTTCACTCAACTGTGAGTCTCTGAGGCCCCTGTCTCCCCAGCACAGAGCAGGCATTCTGTAAGAATTTACAGCTGTCATGAGGACACCAGTTAAACTATGCTCTAGGGTTCATCAAGGTCACTTCAAGGGAGCCTTATCTGGCCCTGACCTCATCTGGACAGCAACCAGCTCCCTGCCTCCATCTGGAAGCCCACGCTCGGCTAGAGCCCTGAGCCTGGTAGATAGCCCAAGGCCTGGGGTACAATAATTCTTCCTGCTTCCAATGAAAAGGAAGTAACTTCATCTTAGTTCCAAGGTACAATGTGAAAATTAAGTACACTTTCATTCTTTACCAGAAACTGCTTCCCAAATTGAAATAGGTGGTAAAACAAAGGGCCGGGATGAAGACTCCAAGAGGAAAAGGCAGCTCTCTTGCTGCTCTGAGCCTTGGACTTTCAGGAGGGGAAGCTCTTTCTGAGGTCCGTTCCTCCCTGTGGTTCCCAGGACCCTTTATCACACCCATGAGGTTGGCTGTCCCTGTGAGAACACCCACACTTACCAACAGCTAATCCCGGTGGGCCACCAACCAAACCACCAACAAAGGCCACGGCCCCTGTGACAAGGGCGCCCTTCCCGGAGTGTTTGACGGCAGCCTTCATTTTCCTTTCCTCAGACATGGAACACAGCAATTTCATGATGTCTTGCACCATGATGGGCATCTTGGCAGACCTTAAAGGAAAACTGAAAGAAAAGCTCAGTGGGTGGAAGAGTATTTGCACCCAGATGCTACTCTTCTGAGAGTTTTGAGGAAAGGTCCATATTTTCTGGAGAGGAAGAAGCTTGGCTGTGGGCATGACAGACAGCCAAGTCATGTGAGAAGTCCTTTGTCACAGAGAAGAGGGCAACAGTTAATATGCAAACAGAAACAGCAGAGTGGATGAAAGGTCTTCCTTGCTCTCTGATTAACTTTGATTTAGAGCAGATTAAGGAGCAACCCCAGCCACATGCTCCACCAGCTCATCACAAGGGAGGCAAGTCTGACCTCTCTTGCATCAGTGGCCTTTCAATTGGCTCAGGCAATCCTCAACACACAAAGCCTGGTGGCGACCAGAAAGTCCCAGCCTCATGTCCTCTTTATGCCACAGGGCATCTGAGCTAGTGCCAAGCCAGAGAAGAAGGGACTCTGGGACCACCCTGACATTTGCAAGCTGTGTGACCCTGAGCAGAAGGTCAGATATCTTGCTTTGAAATGGAGAAAAACCACCTCTAGACTAGATTATTGTGCAGGAGATGGATGAAAAGTAACTGGTATCAACTGGGATGCTGCAGAGTCAATGCATGAGGGTACCAGATACACATTCTGTAACCAGTACACATCACTGAATTCCTTAATCAAGTACTTTTTTTTTTTTTTTGCTGGTATTGATAATTAAATCCAGGGGCTTTCTACCTCTGATCTATACCACCAGCCTTATTTTATTTTGAAACAGAGTCTCCCCAAGTTGCAGAAGGCCTCACAAAGTTGCTGAGGCTAGTCATTAACCTGCACTCCTCTTGCCTCAGCCTCCCAAGTACTAGAATTACGGGCATGTGCCACCACGCTTGGCTAAGCAATTACTCTTAAAAAGCCATATAGTTCTACACATGGGACAGTTAAGGAAGGGCAAGATGAAGCAACCAGAGAATCAACTGAATCAAAGAATTCCATGTATATTGCAACACACATGGAAAGATGGACCTTTAGAACAATGACCTTTAGAATAATTCTTGCAGTCAGGAAGCTTTGCCATGCTGACAGGGAAATGGTTGGCAGAGGCAAAACCAAGGGCAGGGTGGGGTCTGCAAACTGGGGTAGGACTAAAGAGCCCAAACATGACAGGTCTTCTGGCAGGGCCAGAAAGGAAATCAAAGCAGCAGAACAGGGGCTTCTCCTTGGAGCTTCGGCTGGCCCAAGACTCCATCAGCACTTTTCTTTCTTGCCACACTGTCCTCTAATTTATAGGCTGGAAAATTGAATCAGCTGAAGGAACTTGGCTGAGGAAGTTTGGGGCAGGGTCTATTCCTCAGTAGCTTTTGGTTATATAAACTTTTTTTTTTTTTTTTTTTTTTTTTTGGTGGTACTGGGGTTCCTGGAAACCCTTCTACTTCCAGACCAATTTTTTTTTTTTTTTAATTTGGAAACAGGGTCTCTTAAGCGATCCTCCTGACTCCACCTCCTAGTCACAGGGATTACAAGCGTGCGCCACCACACCCAGCTAAACTCTTTGGCCAAAATATAAATGTCTCTGATATAAAACTGTCCTCTTAGCCATGCATGGTGGCACAAGCTTGTAATCCCAGGATTTGGGGGACTGAGATAGGAGGATCATGGTTCAATGACAGCCTCAGCTACTTAGGCCCTTTGCAACTCAGCGAGACCCTGTTTCAAAAAAAGTAATGAATAAAAAGTAGGGCTGGGGTATAGCTTGAAGGAAGAATGCCCGTGGGTTCCATCCCTAGTGCCGCAAAAACAAAACAAACAAAAAAAAGTCCTTTTTTTTTTTTTTGGTGGTACTGGGGTTCCTGGAAGCCCTTCTACCTCTGGGCTATACTGCCAGACCTATTTTATATTTTTATTTGGAAACAGGGTCTCTTAAGCCAGTGAGGCTGGCTTCAAACCTGCATGATCCTTCTGTCTCCGCCTCCCAAGCACAGGTATTACAAGTGTGCACCACCACGCCCGGCAAAAGTCCTCTTAATTCTGGGAAATAATTTTTAGCTTTTAGAATGAATTCCTGGGTCTACCATATTACTACAAAGGCAGGTTTTCAGAACTTCTTTATACTCCCAGAAGAGACCAAAAGTATTCTATGCTCTAGCAGCCACTGTAAATTTCCCTCATTTCCCCCCATTTATTTATTTCCCTTTTTCATACGGTAGATCAATGACTCCCTCACAGATACATAGGAAGCATTTACTATCTTGTTAGATACAACTCCAGGTGGCCTTCACAGCTTACTTTGAGCAATAAGATTCTGGGGAAACCTGGCCCAAGTTCTGATGTCTGTTACTCAGGTCTTGAATTTAGAATTTGCAGCAGTTATCTCCCAAATGTGTGTTTGGCCACATATGTCAAGAAGGTGGAGGAGAGTGCAGACATATCTGCCTGCTCTGCTGCTCTGGCTGCCCTGTGTCCCCCCGCCTCCGGGCTCTGTTCTAGCCCCTCTGCTTTTAGTCAGATTGAATGCCTCCTCCTTCTCTCTGGAAGAGTCACCTTTGGCTCTTCTCCTCACACAGATACTGTGACAATAAAATAACACTACGACAGGGAAGGGCCTGAGCAGGACAGATGCCATCCAGAAGTAAGGGCATGCCAGGCATAACCTGACTTACCCCCATGGTCCTAAAAAGCTTATACACAAACAAAATGAGTTTTATTTTAAATATATATTAAGTTAGCCAAAGAAATTAATTTTATTGTAAAACCTTCCAAAAGACTAAAAATCCTATTGTAAAGTATCTAATCACCTTCTAACTCAACTCTGGTTTATACCCAGCATTTTATCTGCCAATTATCCTGGAAAAATGGAGGCAAAGCCCAGGTCTCTGAAACCCCCTCCCCCTAAAAACTACAGGGAATTTCCTCTTTCCAGAGGCTTCATGTCCCTGAGCCCTGTCACTCTTTTTTTGTGTTTGTGGGGGGGGGGAGGGTATTAGAGATGGAACCAGAGGAACTCTATCTCTGAGCTACACCTTCTGTCCTTATTTTAAAACAGGGTTTTGCTAAGTTGCTGAGGATGGCCTCAAGCCTGCAATCCTTCTGTCTTAGTCTCCCAGGTACTGGGATAACAGGGGTTGTTCCACCACACCCATCTTTGAGCCCTGACATTCCCAGTTGGCTTCCATACCAGTACCTGGACATCACTCCTAAAACAGGTTTTCTGCAGAATTATGGATCTGTGCTCTCAAAACAGTTTCTATGCAATAAGAAAATGAACATAAGAGACATAAAACAGATATATAAAGTCACTCCCCCTTATTCATGAGGGATACAATATAAGTATGCTGGGCAAAGGAAAGGTTCACATCCTGGAAGGGTGGAGTGACAGATCATCACACTACCAAGAATGGCACATGATTTAAAACTTATGACCCACTTAAAACTCATGAACTGTTTATTTCTGGAAATTTTCATTTAATATTTGACTTCAGGTAACTTAAATCATAGAAAGTAAAACTGAGTATAAGGCAAGCCTACTGTGCCCACTTCACCTTCTACTGTCTCTAAACCAAGACAGGTCCAGTTTCAGACCTGCCCTGAGTGGCAGGGCTAATGAGACATCCTTGTGCAAATGCTACGTCCAACCTCCGCTTAGTACAGCTAGGCCAGCACCAAAGCATAGGCCGAGCGTTCTGTAGAAAGGGAGGGCCAGCAGATGCCAGGGTGTCAGGGGACTGGTGGAGGAAGGAGCCCCACTCTAGATGGGTTTCAATAGTTCCACTTCACAGGTAGAAGTAGCTTTGTGGCTGCCTTGACCCAAGGGAAGCCTGGTTTAAATCCCTTGCAAGAATCATTTCAGAACTTAGAGCATCAAAAGGCCCTTGTTGTGAAAGAAAGGTTAGTGACCCCATCTCAAGCCTGTGCTAAAAGGCTGTTTCCTAAATTCTGTGAGCTTGCCAGGTTGAGAGGGAAGCTTGTCCTGCTACTACTACTCTCACCTCAAGGCTGCTTTTGTCCACAAATCACAGGGAGGAGGAGGAGGGGGCAGGAGTACTTGGATGGGGACAGACCTCAAAGGAGTGAGAGTGTGGTCTTCCTCAGTATAACACCTATTTCAGAATCTAATTTGTCCTTAAAACAGGCCCTGGTCAGGAGAAGTCCATCTGCCAGTCACAGGAAAGGCAAATGCCCAGTGGAAGTCCTGGTTTCTTAGCAAGCCGGGCCTGATCTGCTAATTACAAAAGGCTTCTGGGGCATACACAGAGATGGGGATAAGCCCTTCCCTTGGACAGCAGTTTTACTTTCTAGTTCAAATAGATTGTGAGAGACAGGGAGAAGATGGCTAACATAGACCCTGCACCTTGTTCTTTAAAAAAAAAATATATATATATATATTATATATATATTAGATAAGATATGTATATTAGATAAGATATGCTGGGTTTGATCCGTAAGCACAATTAGATAAGTTCAGCCTCTTCAGAGTCAGAGCAAGGATCTGGCCTGGACCCTCAGCACTTGCTGTTCTGGGGGAGAACCCTGCAGTGCACTAGGTCCTCCTACCTCCCTAAGCCCCAGGGCAAAGGTCACCAAAAACAGCTGGATTCGCCCAAAGAGGTTTTTATTTTAACTAATTAATTGGCAATACTTAAAATAAGATTTCACATACACTTCAGATTCCCGATATCTTTTAAAAATCAGAAGAACTATCCCCACAGTGGACCTGCCTTTCTGTGTCTAGGGTTGGGCAGGAACCGACCCCAACACACACACACACACACACACACACACACACACACACACACACACACACACACAGCAGGACACGATCCTCTTGGCCACAGCCCCGGTGAGTCAGGCATGCACCTTTATCTTCCTACTTGGCCTCAGGTCATTTTGTGGCCTGACCTCTAGAATCATTCCTATTTCTTATGTTCCCACCCAAACTAGTCTCGCCACCTACATCTCCGACGCCCCGTCCCGATGTTCCCGTAACAGGGCTCAGGCGTGCTCCCGGGCCGCTGTGCTGCTGGGATCCGGCTGGCCGGGTC
Organism: Muscardinus avellanarius; assembly: GCF_963383645.1. Lineage (NCBI taxonomy): Eukaryota > Metazoa > Chordata > Mammalia > Rodentia > Gliridae > Muscardinus > Muscardinus avellanarius. The sequence goes on from NC_137796.1 coordinate 41,463,614, forward strand.
CCACTCACCCGACCACGCCCCGGGCCAGGCCCGGCTCCGGCTCCAGCTCTGCGCCTCGGGCCACTCAGCCTCGGTCCCTCGGCTTCTCCATTGGGAACCAAGGCACAACAGCGGCCGCGGGCCCTGAGCGCCCCGCGGGCGCGCACCTTTACCTGGCAGTGGAGCGCGGCCGTGCGCGCCCCCGCGCCCAGGGCTGCGCGCGCCCGCGGCCCTCGCGCGCCCCGCCCCGCCCCCGCCTCGCAGGCTCCGCCTCCCGCCTTCCGGGGCGCCGGGCCTTCCGGTCCACCCCGCGGGCCCGCCGTTGGGCCGGCCTGGGGCCTCCGCGGCGCTGCGGGGCCGCTGCCTCTCCTCCCCGGGCCCGCCTCCTTGACCGACTCTGGACCCCCGGCGTGGGAGACGGCGACCCCACCGCAATGGGGTGTCTGGAGATGAGTCCCTGGCGCCCCAAGCCCCCACTTGTCCAGGTTCAGCCCCTGCCCTTTTACCCACCTCACTCTCGTTTTAGGTCCGGGGATCCTTGGACTTGTTTAAGCCTGGAGGATTCTACTGGGCGACCCCTGATCCCTTTGGCCCTTAGCTCGGAGCCTCAGACCCTCGATCTGGCGTAGGAGAGGGCACAGGGGCACCCGGAGGTCAAAAGTGCTAAGTCAGTATTTGGTGACTACGCACAGCCACCCACCCCGCAGGTGCCTGCACCGGGGCCTCCACGTCTGAAAAGAAGCTCTGGCTGAGGGGGCAGGGACCGGCCCCTCCTCTAGGCAAAGCTGAGCTGGAGGCTCTTGGGAGAAAGCAAAGGGCACAAGGGGGTGGAGTGACTGAAAGGTGGAGGGATAACACTTGAGAGAAGCCTGTGGAGCAGTACCACACTCCTCCCCCCAGAAACCCGCGGGCTGGCCTTGAGCCTTCTCAAAAATGAAAGAGGCTTCTGGAGGCTTTCCAAGGACATGGCCCTTAACTCTTAACAACAGCCCTACCAAGTAGGCATGGTTGTCACAGCCGTATTACAGATGGGAGAACCCTAAATCAAAGACCTTTGGCCGCCCAAGGCCACCAGGAAGTGGCAGTGTGCAGATTCCCGCCGGGACCGTGTAACTCCGTGCCCTAGTGGCTGTTCCCGGCACTGTGGGCACCCGGAGGACGACCTCTTTCCCACTGCCAGGGTCATTTTGCTTCTGTGTTCTTTTCCATCCTCGTGTGAGAAAGAACCAACAGCACTTAATATTAATGTTCCCCTGGCTGGAGTGAAGTAATCCCATCCGTTCCTGAATAGGAGTTTTTGCTGGAGTCTGGATGGCTTTCGAAAGTGAATATTAACTAAAGAATAGACCAACTCACAGCGGTTCTTCAGCCTAGGGCCTGGGTGAGGCGCTCCTTATCTCTCCGGTAGCTCCCTCTGGCGGCATATTAAAGAACTGGCCCTGCCTGCTGACTCCTTCCCCAGAGCGGGAAGCAGGAAAAAAGTCTGAGAGGGAAGGAAACCTCAAAGTCGGAGAGAAGGTAAACTGTAAGAAGTTCATTCAAGTCTTCAATCCGTTGGCAACCTGGGACCTTCATTCTGCCACGAATTAAGTCATAAAATGACTGCACACACTGAAGCCCAGAGTACAACATTGTCCTAATGGCAGCTGGGGGGGGGGGGGTGTCTGCACAATGGGTCCTGTGAGTGCAGTGGTAGACTGAGGTGGACTCAGTGGATCTCCATCATGGAGCATTAACACTCGGCCAGTACTTTCATGATGCTTACAGTCATTGCGAAAGTTCTTGACTTTCCCAGCCTATCCATTTTTTTTTCATTTGGGAAATAATAATTATAGGGTCTATCTCATAAGGCTCTTCTGAAGATTAAAGAGGGTAATGTGTAGGAGGAATCTAGGTTACACTTGTTTGCATGATAGGGTATGAAAATGAGCAACTTCTCCAAAGTCTCAAACATGCACCAGAAATTTAATTCCACCTCAGTCTTGACAAAGCACCCTCTAATCAGATGTGTCCAATAATCTCCCAGGGATGTCACAGAGCTAGTTGGGGGAACCCAGAGGGGAACTTTTGGGCACATGCTTCACCACATACTCTTTCCAGAGGCTGGTTGTACCAACTCCTACTTAGATGGCTTTTTCAGAATAAAGCCTCACACCCAGTATCTGATGATCCCAAGTACACTCCATGCCCACAAGTCCTGTAACCTCTTAATGTTAGCATACAAACTTGGTGACATTTTGGAAGCCACATTTTATGGTCAGTGTTTCTTTACTTTTCAAGCACCTCTGAGAAGATGCCATAGTCTGTTCAGTGTTCATGGATTCCCAGGGATCTTAATCCAGTCTCTAAGCCAGTCATTTGCTCCAAGGCACCTCACAGAGCCAGCATAACTGGGTCAGGAGAAGACCCACCCCCACATGCTGGACCCCAGAGGGCTAGGAGGTCTTCTCTGCTGCATTCCATGATGCATATCATTCTTTTCATATGTGGAGTTCAGCACTGACAGCCACACACCAGGCATATTAATGTTCTCAGGCTCTCAAAATACTACAACCAGGTGGCTTAAAACACAAATTTATTGCCTCACAATTCTGGAGGCCAGACATGTAAATTTAAGGGGTCAACAAGGCCACATGCTTTGCTATGGTCTAAATGTTGGTGTCTCCTTAAAATTCACACATTGAAATTTAATCTCCAGTGTGGTGGTATTAAGAGGGGAGGCCTTTGGGAGTTGATGAATGGCCTCCTGAAGGGGGCTCGAGGGAATGTGTTTGCCCCTCTTTCATGTACAGTAGCCAGGTGCTTTCTAGGCCATATGGGTTCTCGCCAGACCCAGAATTATGGAAAATCAATTTCTGTCACTTATAAATTACCCCATCTAAGGCATTTTGTTATAGCAGCCTGGATGGACTGAGACACTTCCTATAAAACCTATAGGGAAGATTCCTATCTTACCTCTTCCTAGCTGCTGTGTGTGTGTGTGTGTGTGTGTGTGTGTGTGTGTGTGTGTGTGTGTGTTTACTGGGGATGGAACCCAGGAGCATTTTACCTCTGAGCTATACCCTCAGCCCCATTTTATTCTTTTATTTAGAAACAAGGTCTCACTAAGTAACAGAGGGCCTCATTAAGTATCTGGCTGTGAACCTGTGATCTTCCTGTCTCAGCATCCCAAGTGCTGAGATTACAAGTGTGCACCGCCATGTCTGGCTCTCTCCCTAGCTTCTGGTGGTAACTATCAATCCTTGGTGTTCTTGGCTTGTGATGTTCTCTCTCTCTGCTGCCACATGGCATTCTCCCTATGTATCTTTGTCTATGTCCCAGTGTCCCTCTTCTTATAAGATCAGTAGTCATATCGGATTAAGGGCCCAACCTCGTGTTTACTTGATTATCCTATTTTCAAATAAGGCCTCATTCACAGTGACATGATTAGGGCTTCATATCTTCTTTGGGTAATGCAACACAACTCATAACCCCAGGTATTCAACAAATACCAGCTGTGGCTATTGTAATATGAGCATATGCATGGTACATACATGTCCACTTTACAGGAAAACAAAAATAATATCTTTAGGCTGGGCCTATGTTGAAGCTGTTATATGCAGATGAACCCTTGAACCACCTGCCTTTATTCTTGGGACAGCTTAATTCTGAAAGGACTTGTCGAAGGACAAGGTGATTTGGAAACCTTGTCTCGGGCTTCATCACGGTTCTCCTAAATAGTTATTTCATTTTTTGGTCTTTTGTGTGTGTGTGTGTGGTGCTGGGGATGGAACCCAGAAGCTTTTTACCTTTGGACTACACTCCCAGACCTATTTTCTATTTTATTTGGAAACAGGGTCTCACTAAGTTTCTGAGAGCCTCACTAAATAGCTGAGGCTGGCTTCAAACCTGTGCGATCCTTCTGTCTCAGCCTCCCAAGAGCTGGGATTACAAGCGTGTGCCACCACGCCTGGCTTCATTTTTTGGTCTTTACATCTTTTAAATATTTGTAGCTAGTATGTCCCTTTAGGCACCACTTAGTGCCATTCTCCATATTTGTTGTAGTGTTGAGTATGTGTTATCATCAGTGCCATTATTATTAGCACCATTATTATTATTTTCTCCCAACAGCTCTGTTAGTCTCTCAGCCACCATCCTCACTCTGATTTTCCTCCAGATACCCAGCCTTTCAAGTGCAGACTTACCTAGGATAGAACATAAAAAGTCAGTAGTGGTGACAAGGGATGGCTCACAGGCCCACTGGTCCCTTACTCCTCTTTAATTCTTATCAGTTTCCCAAAGCCATGTTAAAAAAAATAGACAAGCTAAGTGAAAACTGTGCTTACATTGCACACACAGCTTTCAGGAAAATGCCCCAGGCCTTCCTTCAAAACAAGTGATCCTCAACTTCTTCATCTGCAGAATGAACGTGAAAACTCTTACTCTCAACAACTTGGGGTTATTGTAAAGACTACAGGAGCAAAAGAAGCAAAAAATGTTTTGCAAACTACATAGCAACAGGCTGGCACTTTAGCATGTGATTGAGTTTCTGCAAAACGTTCCAAGGATCAACTCTTCTAAAAAGCTAGGAATTCTAAGTTAGAACTTACAAATGAACTCAATAGAACTGAGATTTACCCTAAAATCTATTGAAAGAATATACAGAGATGCCCTACTTCAAAATCTACTAATAGATTCTAGTATTCCAAATAAAATATAGAACTCAATGCTGGATGGGCCCTGGGAAATAGCTATAGATGGTCTGAGGGGACTTTGGAAGGTTACACTGCCATCTAAGATTATTTTTAATCCATCTTGTCTTCTATTTCAGATCTCACTGAAGAGTTCTTCTGTACTCAGAAGACTTATTTTCAGGCTGAGAAGAATGAGTTTCAATGGTTCTGTTGAACATGCAATTCTCACACAAGTATTTCTATAATTATCCTGTTTCAGTTATAATACAGTTTCTGGAACAATAAGACTTTTATTGTATTGCCATATCTGTTATAATAGATGTTTTATTACAGAAAATTATGGTAGAGTCACTATTATGATTCTGAAGTTTTTATTTCAAATCACTCATAGGATGGAAATTCTTTCTCCTAAGTAGTTTTACTTTAATGCTGCTTTGGATTTTTTTTAACTTAGGTCTGTTTGAGATTTTGTTCAATGTTAGAATGTGTTCTTTTGCTCCAGTATATATACTTTGAAGTCACATCTGATATGTACATGTTAGCCTGTGATACATATAATTAAAATTTCACCTATATTGACTATATCTGCTTAAACATTTAAGTTATTTTGGAAGAAATACCCACAGCCCTTGTATTAAATGAAGCTGAAAAACTGTAAGTGTGCATTTAGGCTAGGTGATATCCTATTTCAGATGATAGTCCCTGCTCAGAGAATAGTGGGGGGCTGGAGATTATCTTGGTTAAATCATAGGCACTCAACATCCCAGCTGGAGAAGGCCGGCCTGGAATTGGGAAGTGTGTGTTCAGATTTGCATGGTAATGGTCTTAAGCATACAAGAAGATAGTACCGCTGGGTGAGGGAGATCTCAAATCATGGCTATCAGGCCCAGCTTTGGCCCAGGCAACCTTCCCACAGTGGAAGGAGTTAAGGACTGTGAAAAGTCACAGAATATCTGCTCACAGCAGTCCAGCACTCTCAGAATCTACCGCCAAGTTCAGTCATCAGTTCCACTTGTCCCTGGTAAAGTGCACTGCTAGGCTTAAAGCCAGGAACTGCTGATGGAGGGACAAGTCCAAGTTCCTGGCAAGAAAAGTCTTCCCCAGTCATCTACAGTTTTCAGATGATGTCTTAGACTGTACAGGAAATAGAGAGAGGAAAGGGTTGCTCATGGTACCAGAATCAGAACAAAGCTCCAGGCCCCTTAGCCTCTGTTTTTCCTATAGCACATGCTCTAGGAAGGACTGCAGTGGATGCAGAGTGCCTTTAGAAGAAAGGCATGCACGCACACACACACACTGTAAATATGGAGAAAATCAGAGAGGAAAAAATCTCAAGGAATCCTTCAGCATGGAAAACATTCTGTGATAGTTCTGAACTTCAGAAGAGAGGCACCTTGAAATTTGCAAATCATTCTTTTGAGGTTCAGCTGCATTGGGAGGTGGGGTCTCTGGGACTGTACTTCTCCCTAGTCTCTCCTTATTATCATCCTACAGTCACTGTCCACTGCAAAATTTCAGCTCCTTTGGGGGCACACACTTCTGACTTCATTCTTCTCCCTTGTTTGATGTGAAAGCAAAGAGCCCCATTCCCTGATCCCACCCATGTGTATCCTGCAGAGGGCCTGGGCAAATGATGCTCAGGTACCTTAAACGTTCAGGCTCTCAGTAGGGTGGCTTGGGGGCGATAGAACATCTTTGGCACTTTCTTTTTTTTTAATTAATTAATTTATTTATTTTTTATTGGTGCACTGTATTCATACATCATAGTAGGATACATACTTTTGTAGACATACATGCACACTTTTCCCAGTCAGCCCCTACCCAATCCCCACCCCATTCTCTCCCTATCCCTCCCTCCCATGCTTGGCTTAGTAGTTGACATCTAGTATTATGGCAATTTATCTAAAATTAAAAATGATAATCTCACATAACAGTTTCATTTGTCTGATACCAAGCTTTTGATGACTTAAAGATAACATTTCAATATTTCTTTTTGCTTTCTTTCTTACCAGAGAATATTTTTTTTCTATTTTTTAGGTGAAACTATCATATATTTATATATTTATTTTTCAGAAAAAAAATCTATCCTAATATGGAATATGAACTCCAGGTACCCAAAACGATCTTGAAAAAGAACAAAGCTAGAAGATATATATTTTCTGATTTCAAAACATATAAAGCTACAATAATTGAAACTGTATAGTACTGTTCTAAAGGCAGATATATAAACCATTGGAGTTAAATAAAAGCTTAGAGCCAAATTCTTCCCTATATTGTCAAGTTATTTTTGACAAGGTTTCCACAAACATTTGGTGGTGGAAATAATAATCTTTTAACTAAATATTGTTGAAAAATAATAATTACATGGAAAAGATTAAAATTGGACCCTTACCTAATCCCATATACAAATATTAACTCAATATAGATAATAGACCTACATATAAATCTTAAGACTATAAACTTTTAGAAGAAAATCTGGGTCATTAAACCTCACAACATTGAAATTGGCAGTGATTTCTTGGTTATGATTTCAATGGCACAGGCAACAGAGAAGTATACAAACTCCCTAAAAAATAAAAAAATATTGTATATCCAAAGACAATGTAAACAGAGTTAACAGTTACTAATAGAATGGGATAAAATATTTCCAAATGCTATATCTGAAGGTATATTAATATTCCAACTAGAAATCCTAGAAATTAACAACAATAAAGGCAAACAATACCCTTTAGAGATAGGTAAAAGACTAACATAAATAATGAATCTCCACAGATAACCGATCTTAGCTGTCTGTTGGATGGAAAATCTTGTTTCTCTAGTTCTGGAGTGTGTTACCTATTTCTTCTTTGTAGTTAATCTCTTTGAGTATTTTCTCTAGTGGTGGTTTTGAAGACATAAATTCCTTCAGTTTCTGTTTGTTATGGAAGCTTCTTATTTCTCCATCTAATTTGATAGAAAGTTTTGCTGGGTAGGAAATTTTTGGCTGGAAGTTGTTTTCTTTCAGAGTTTGGAATATGTTATTCCAAGCCCTTCTGGCTCTCATAACTTGGTTTGGGAAGTCTGGAGTGATTCTAATTGGTTTGCCTCTGAATGTCACTTGGCCCTTTGCTTTTGTTGCCTTTAAGATTCTCTGCTTGGCTTCCACATTGGTCATTCTGACAATTATGTGGCGTGGGGATCCTCTTCTCTGATCCTGTCTAAAGGGAGTTCTATAAGTTTCCTGGACCTGTGTATTGACCTCTTGCTCTATGTCTGGAAAATTTTCTGCTATTAATTCCTTGAAGAGATTGTTGATCCGTTTGGTTTCACTTTCTTTTCCCTCCTCTATTCCAATTATTCTTAGGTTAGCTCTCTTAAAATGGGCCCATATTTCTTCAATGTCAGATTCCTGCTGTCGGATATTTTTTTCTAGATTAGAAACTATGCGTTTATTTTTGGTTTCCTCATCTTCTAAGAGTGAGATTCTGTTCTCCATGTGTTCTAATCGGTTGTTTGTGCTTTGAATTGAGGCCTTTACTTCATTAATTGCATCCTTTATCTCTTTTTGGCTCTCTCTGAGTTCTTTTCGAAGCACCTCTGTTATTTCTGCAGTTATTTTCCTGATTTGATCTTCTAGAAATCTCTGATTTTCAGTTTTATCGGGTTCTGATGTTGTGGGGTTGTGGGCATTCATTGATCCAGTGTTATTCCTCTTTCCCATGATTTCGGAAGTTTGTGCCTTCTCTGGGTTCTTCCCTTGGGTCACTATGACTTCACTTAAGGTGTTCTGGAGCTCGAGTCAGTAGTATCTCAGACCCCACTACTCCTTTACTGGGCTTTATCACAGAGTCTCCGACCCAGAGAGTCGATAGAGGCTGCTTTAGACTGTGGGGGGTGCCAGGTTGCACGTTCTCCTATGGTGTGATATCTCTGCCACTGCCCCTCCCCCACTGGGTCAAGTCCCATAGAGTACAGTACTGGGATTTCTCCTCTGTGGCCCGCAATTTGACTCACTGTTCTTGAGTACGCAGATAGAGCTGTACTGGCCTCGCTGAATTCGCTGCTGCTGCCGCCGGTGGCAATATGGCGCCGCTGCTACGCCCTCGGCTGTGGGGCTGGTGTTTTTCTTCTTGGTTTTGATTTCCACTCTGAATCCCTGCAGCGTGTGCTGAGCTCGGCCACTGGGAGCTTTAGATGCTCTCTGCGCGGAGAAATCCCGCCTGGCTGTTCCGCAGTGGCTCACCTCGGCTTGCTGTAGCCGTCCCGTGAATTCGCCGGTGCCGCCGGCAGTATGGCGCTGCTGCCGTGTCTGCCGCGTCCTCGGGCGTGAGGCCGGTTATCTCCTCTGTGGCTCTGTTCTCAGTCCGCTTTCTCTCTGGAGCCTGGTGATTTTTTGTTTCACTGGTGATGGTGTTTTCTGGCTATGAAAGGCGCTGATTTTGTGGTAATGGAGATTTGTTGTTAGCGGGGCTCTTAAGCCCCGCTTTTCTTGGTCGCCATCTTCCCGGAAGTCTCTTTGGCACTTTCTGTGGGTCAGGAATTCTGAGTAGCAAGTGTTGTCCAGCATCCTCAGTAGCAATTCCTATTAGAGGCCTTTCTCCTCAGCTGACCTCCCACAGGAGGCAGATCTTAAGCTCTCGTTCCTCTATCATCTAAATCTCTACAACAGAATCATCTTTTTCAGTTGCTGTAGTGTTTTGCTTGAGAGGCAGCGAGGGCAGCAATTCAGGTTCTCACATGGGTCAGCCAGCACTGGGCCACAGCGCCGAGCGGGGAGGAGGCTGGCTCCAGGGATCAGAGGCCTGCACTTTAGTGGAGGCTCTGGGGGTGCTAGCAGTCTCCAGACAGTGATCCCAGCAAGCCACATGATTTCTCTCAAGTAAGCGCCTCAAAATTTTGTTCTCTTTTAATATCAGTATTTCGGAGGCTGAGACAAGAGGATCGCAGTTCGTGGACATCCTCAGCTACTCAGGCCCTTTGCAACTCAGTGAGACCCTGTTTCAAAATAAAGAATAAAAAATAGGGCTGGGGCTGGGCATGGTGGTGCACGCTTGAAATCCCAGCATTCGGGAGGCAGAGACAAGAGAATCTTGGTTCTTGGATACCCTCAGCTACTTAGCAAGGCCCTTTGCAACTCAGTGAAACCCTGTTTCAAATTATAAAAACAAGCCAGGCATGGTGGTGCATGCTTGTAATCCCAGCATTTGCGAGGCTGAGACAGGAGGATCAGGGTTCAAGGACAGCCTAGCTGCTTAGTGAGGCCCTTTGCAACTCAATGAGACCCTGTTTCAAAATAAAGAAAAAAAATAGGTCTGGGAGTGTCTCTTGGAGGTAGAATGCCACTGGGTTCCATCCCCAGTACTGCAATAAATAAATAAATACACTAAAAAAAATAGGATAGGACCAGGGGTGTGGCTGGGAGATAGAATGCCCTTAGGTTCCATGCCCAATACCAAAAAAAAATCTGCAGAAACCTCAAAGATTACAGCACTCATACAATAGGAGCCAAGTGGCTTTGGATAATGCCATAATGTGGTAGACAATAGCGCGGGAGGCAGGGACCCGGGCCCTGGAATGCCAGTGCACTCATAGGAGCACGCACATGCTCGGAGTTTGGCAGCGCCCCACTTTATAGGTTTTTTGCTCCACCTCTAAAACAAAGGCCCTGGGTACCCTTTTGTGTGGGAGGCGAGGGAAGGCACCACACCTACTCCTTTCTGCACACGAGGGGAGGGAGACAACTCGGCCCTGCTGCGAGAGCAGTGGGGAAATGATTGAGCACAGAGGAAGAACTGTACATGGATTTGAAACAAATGTGGATCGCGCCCCCAAACAATGTCCGTTGTTTGCACCAAGCTGCTTTCTGCTAAATTTCATCAACTCATTTGCATTCCATTTCAATAAAATTAATGAATTATGGCAAGGTTTTTGTTTTATTTACATAAAATAAAGGCTTCCTTTCCTTCATTGTTGAGATAATTGGCTCCAGGCAGGGTGCATAGGGATGGTGAAGAAGGGAGCTATCTCCCCCAGCCAGGTTCCAGCTTTCTGGAAACACTCCCTGTGTCTGGCTGAAGCACTGAACTTGAACTTCAACCCTCTCACTTTCTTAGGGCTATGTCAGAAGTCCTAGAATTTTTTTGTAGGAGGGACTCATGGACAACAGTGTAGTTGGAAGGTACACAAGGGTAAAGGGCTTCTAAGTTGTATTTACAAAGCAGCAACATTCTTGCTAAGGCCTCATGTTGAAACTTTTAAAAAGGTAATATTTTCTAAAATTCTCCCCTAAGCTTCATATAAAAGTAAGGAAATGACAATAGTTGGTATTAAGAAATAGCAACATCACTATGTTTCTGCTGCATTTTATTACTTCAAACTTAGTGGCTTCAGACAACTACACATGATCTTTCACAGCTTGTATGGGTTAGGACTTGGGGAGTGCCTTAGCTGGGCAGTTCTAGCTTGGGCTCTGTCCTGACATTACAGTCATGCAAGGGGTGGTTGGGGTTAGAGTATGTGCCTTTAAGATAACTCACTCAGGTAGCTGGCAGGTTGGTCAGGGTTGTTGGCTTCAGTTTCTTGACTTGTGGGTCTCTCTACAAGGCTCCTTGAACATTCTCAGAACTAAAAATCTGGCTCTTCTTAGAGGAAGTGATAAAAGAAACAAAGCAGAAGCTAAAGTATCTTTATGATCTAGCTTGGAAAACTAGACACCACCACTACTTCAACAACCTAATGGCTACACCATCTGGCATTGGTCAGTATGGTGGGGAACTACATAACGGCATAAATACCAGCAGGCATGAGTCACTGGGGGCCATCTGAGAGACTGGTTACCACCAAGGGTTATTATTAATATTATTTGGTAGAGGGTTTGTTGTTTGTTTTGTTTTTGATGCTGGGAATTAAACCAAGGGCCTTGTATATGTTAAAGCATCATTTCTTATTTATCTTTATAGTTAATATAAATTCAAGTGCTCAGTTACCTATAAAGGCATCCCTACTCAACAAACCTGGATTTGGGGTCCAGGTCCCCTTCCAGACTAGGGAATAGAACAGTAGCCAAGATTTGAGGCCAGCCTCAGCAGTTTAGTAAGGACCTCAGCAATTTAGTCTGAGTCTCTGTTTCAAAATAAAATGGGGCTGGGTAGGGAAGTGTACCTGGCTAAGAGAAAAAAAGGCCATTTCAAGTCCCTGATGTTGCAGAGAAAAGAGAAAAAGAAGTGAATAATAATTATTATTTAATGGTTACCAGCCTTGGTGGTGTTCCAAATCTTTCACATTAAATGGATATCAATCTTAATACTAATCAATAAAAGTGACTGAGCCCTTTGAGACAAGTATGATGGCATATCACATGTCTGTAATCCCAGTACTTGGGAAGCAGAGACAGCAGGATCACAGGTTTAACCAAGGCCCTCAGCAACTTAGTGAGACACTGTTTTCAAACAAAATATAAAATAGGGCTAGGGCTAGGGCTGTGGCTCAGAAGTAAAACGCCCCTGGATTCAATCCCTAGTAACCCCCCCACACACACACACACACATAGAGTGAGTCTTTAACTCACATACAGGGGTACATTGGCTACCAAGAAGTGTAGTGAAGCCCAACTCTTCATTTCCCCTGAAGCCTGGCTCTTCCTGGTCCCTGTCTTCATTTTCCTTCTCTGCTTAGTTTTCCTGGCCTGACAGAACAGGGACTCCAAATCTTTCTAGGGACTTCCCCCATGGGTCTCTAATACAAGGTGGTTGGTGCCACACACTTCAAAATACTTTGGTTGGCAGTGTCCAGAGATCATATGTAACAGCAAGACCCTCAAGTGACCTGAAGGGAAATAGTGAGACATCTGGTTTTTGAAAGTTACTTGGGGGACTTCCGGGAAGATGGCGACCGAGAAAAGCGGGGCTTAAGAGCCCCGCTAACAACCAATCTCCATTACCACAAAATCAGCGCCTTTCATAGCCAGAAAACACCATCACCAGAGAAACAAAAAAAATCACCAGGCTCCAGAGAGAAAGCGGACTGAGAACAGAGCTCAGAGCCACAGAGGAGATACACCGGCCTCACGCCCGAGGACGCGGCAGCAGCGCCATATTGCCGGCGGCAGCGGTGAATTCACCGGACGGCCACAGCAAGCCGAGGTGAGCCACTGCGGAACAGCCAGGCGGGATCTTTCGGCGAGGGAGCATCTAAAGCTCCCAGTGGCTGAGCTCAGCACACAATGCAGGGACTCAGAGTGGAGCTCAAAACCAGAGAAGAAAAAATACGCCAGCCTCACGGCCGAGGGCATGGCAGCAGCGCCATATTGCCACCGGCGGCAGCAGCAGTGAATTCACTGAGTCCAGTACAGCTACATCTGCGTACTCAAGAATAGTGAGTCAAATTGCGGGCCACAGAGGAGAAATCCCAGTACTGTACTCCCTGGGACTTGACCCAGTGGGGGAGTGGAGGTGGCAGAGATATCACACCATAGGAGAACGTGCAACCTGGCACCCCCCATAGTCTAAAGCAGCCTCTATCGACTCCCTGGGTCGGAGACTCTGTGATACAACCCAGTAAAGGAGTAGTGGGGTCAGAGATACTACAGACTCGAGATCCAGAGCACCTTAAGTGAAGTCATAGTGACCCAAGGGAAGAACCCAGAGAAGGCACAAACTTCCGAAATCATGGGAAAGAGGAATAACACTGGATCAATGAATGCCCACAACCCCACAACATCAGAACCCGATAAAACTGAAAATCAGAGATTTCTAGAAGATCAAATCAGGAAAATAACTGTAGAAATAATAGAGGTGCTTCGAAAAGAATTCAGAGAGAGCCAAAAAGAGATAAAGGATGCAATTAATGAAGTAAAGGCCTCAATTCAAAGCATGAACAACCGATTAGACCACATGGAGAACAGAATCTCGCTCTTAGAAGATGATCATTCCAAAAATGAAAGCATAGTTTCTAATCTAGAAAAAAATATCCGACAGCAGGAATCTGACATTGAAGAAATATGGGCCCATTTTAAGAGAGCTAACCTAAGAATAATTGGAATCGAGGAGGGAAAAGAAGGTGAAACCAAAGGGATCAACAATCTCTTCAAGGAAGTAATAGCAGAAAATTTTCCAAACATAGAGCAAGAGGTTGATACACAGGTCCAGGAAACTTATAGAACTCCCTTTAGACAGGATCAGAGAAGAGGATCCCCACGCCACATAATTGTCAAAATGACCAATGTGGAAGCCAAGCAGAGAATCTTAAAGGCAACAAAAACAAAGGGCCAAGTGACATTCAGAGGCAAACCAATTAGAATCACTCCAGACTTCCCAAACCAAGTTATGAGAGCCAGAAGGGCTTGGAGTAACATATTCCAAACTCTGAAAGAAAACAACTTCCAGCCAAAAATTTCCTACCCAGCAAAACTTTCTATCAAATTAGATGGAAAAATAAGAAGCTTCCATGACAAACAGAAACTGAAGGAATTTATGTCTTCAAAACCAGCGCTAGAGAAAATACTCAAAGAGATTAACTACAAAGAAGAAATAGGTAACACTCACCAGAACCAGAGAAACAATATTTTCCATCCAACAGACAACTAAGATTGGTTATCTGTGGAGATTCGTTATTTATGTTAGTCTTTTACCTATCTCTAAATTGTATTGTTTGCCTTTATTGTTGTTAATTTTTAGGATGTCTAGTTGGAATATTAATAAACCTTCAGATATAGCATTTGGAAATATTTTATCCCATTCTATCAGTAACTTTTAACTCTGTTTACATTGTCTTTGGATATACAATTTTTTTTTTATTTTTTAGGGAGTTTGTATACTCTTCTGTTGCCTGTGCCATTGAAATCATATCCAAGAAATCACTGCCAATTTCAATGTTGTGAGGTTTTATGACCCAGATTTTCTTCTAAAAGTTTATAGTCTTAAGATTTATATTTAGGTCTTTTATCTATTTTGAGTTAATATTTGTATATAGGATTAGGTAAGGGTCCACTTTTATTCTTTTCCATGTAAGTATTATTTTTCAACAATATTTAGTTAAAAGATTATTATTTCCACCACCAAATGTTCGTGGAAACCTTGTCAAAAATAACTTGACAATATAGGGAAGAATTTAGCTCTAGGCTTTTATTTAACTCCAATGGTTTATATATCTGTCTTTAGAACAGTACTACACTGTTTCAATTATTGTAGCTCTATATATAGGTTTGAAATCAGAAAATATATATCTTCTAGCTTTGTTCTTTTTCAAGATCATTTTGGGTATCTAGAGTCCATATTCCATATTAGGATAGATTTTTTTTCTGAAAAATAAATATATAAATATATGATAGTTTCACCTAAAAAAAAAAAAAGAAAAAAGTATTCTCTGGTAAGAAAGAAAGCAAAAAGATATATTGAAATGTTATCTTTATGTTATCAAAAGCTTGGTATCAGACAAATGAAACTGTTATGTGAGATTATCATTTTTAATTTTCGATAAATTTCTATAATACTAGATGTCAACCACTAAGCCAAGCATGGGAAGGAGGGATGGGGAGGGAATGGGGTGGGGATCGGGTGGGGGTTGACTGGCGATGTGTGCATGTATGTCTACAAAAGTTTTCTGTGTATCCCACTATGATGTATGAATACAGTGCACCAATAAAAAATTTTAAAAAAGAGCTGGGAGTGTAGCTTAGAGATAGAATGTCCCTGGGTTCAATCCCTAGTACCACAATAAAATAAAGTAAAATAAAATAAAGTAAATAAAATGACCAAGAAAAAGCAACTGAATTTTTAAAAAAATCAAAAAAAAAAAAGAAAGTTACTTGGGCCCTGACAGGCTCTCAGCTTCTCTTTGGGCTTCTCATTAAGCTCTTTCGATAGAGCAACGTCCAACTCACCCCCCCTCCACACACACACATGCTTCCTGGACTCCTGTCCCATAGCCAGTGAGGAAGGTGTTCATCTACTCCAGGCTGCAATGGTGGGCGGTCCAAAGCTCTGAACCTTTAGTGTGGTCCAATGTCTAGGCTTAATCCCCACCTTTTTTTTTTTTTTTTTTTTTTTTTTGTGGTACTGAGGTTCTTGGAAACCCTTCTACCTCTGGGCTACACTCCCTGACCTATTTTTTTTAATATTTTTATTTGGAAACAGGGTCTCTTAAGCCAGCACGGCTGGCTTTGAACCTGCGCGATCCTCCTGTCTCCACCTCCCAAGCACAGGGATTACAAGCTGTGCCACCACGCCTGGCCCCATTTTTTTTCCTTAATAGAAGGAAGCACCAGGTACAAAGGTTTACTCTATTCTTATAAAAAATAATGCAACAACACCCCCTTAAAAGACACAAGCATTCTGGGCAAATTTTCTGGGCTTTTAATGGTATTTTTTTTGTCCCAGCTACATGTAGGTTTACATCCATATCTACAAGGCTGCTGGCTAAAACAAAGACAAAATCATCTTGAGAAAACAAGCAAATTGTGCACAAGTTCCTTTCAAGATGTTTTGGTGTATTATGTACCATCACTTTGCACAAAAACTTGTTGTCTATTCAGTGACTTGAGGAGCTTTCTGAAATTGTTTGTCCTGGAAGGACTGTTGTCCCAGTGAAATGGCACAATGGAACAGACCCCGGCTGAGGGAGGGATTCAGTGGGCATTCTTGAGTCATTTGCAACCTCTCATACAGAAATACAACATCTTCTTTCATCCTTTGCAGAGTTTGGAGCTAAATTCACACCTCTTTTTTTTCTTCCCGTCACTTAAAATCAGATTGTTGCCCTTAATACTTCCTTTCAGAACTGCACCAAAAATGATGATTCTTCTCTTGCATATGAATTACCTACAGTATGTGAGAGTAAGCCCCCACTAGAGTGCTGTTAACGCCTTTAAGCCAAGGAAATTTAAAGCTTCTAAGCCCTGATTAAGGCAAAGGTATCTTTTTATTTTAGAAGAAATTTAAGACAGTTCACATCACCCTGTACAGATGCACTGAAGTCGGTTGTGGGGTGAACTATAAAGAGAGCATATGTTCCCCATACCTGCTTCTGCTCCAGGTAGGATGATGAATTCTGATGTGGAATTGAGGCAAATGGTGGCATCTGTCTCCCTGCACACACCAGGCAACTATTCTCTGTTTGGACACTGATCTGGCACCCTCCTTTTCTGTTTATCGATGAAAATGTGGTACATTTTCATTTAAAACCTCCTGTGAAGTTTGTTGCCTTCTATATAACACACAGATGCTCAACAGTTATCTGCTGAAAAAATGGATGAAGCATAAACATGATAGTTTATTATAAACATGAGGCAGCACAGGTTTATCCTCCTAAGGTTCAAATTCCTGATGACTTCTCCTTGGAGAAAAAGCAATGAAAGCAGCCTCTTTTGAAACAAATCTCCATAACCCTCGTTTTTGCCAAGACAATTTTAGGCTTCACCACAGAGCCCAGAACATTCATTGGAGCTAACACTAGGGGGTGGTATAGGTCAGGAAATCTCAGAACTGTTGCTTCCTGAGAGGACAAGATTCCAGCCCCCTGATTTCAATCTAAGCATTTCACTTTGTGAAGACTGCACATGACTTGAAAACGACTTATGCCTTCACCATTTTTGCTATGATTAAATTCTTCTAGACAAGCCCAATTTGAAAAACTTACAGACCTGTAATGATATGGAATGTCAAGACTGCCTGGAGTTATAGAACCCAGATCTATATGATACACCTTATGTGCTTTGTGTTCTTATTCTACTTAACCTGACATTAAATCCCATCCTGCTAAAGTCCTTCCCAAAGGGAAGTTGGACTCTGGAAGCAATCCCAGGAAGCAGGGATGAGAAACCAGAGAAAGTGACGGGCAGAGGGAAGCCAGCACAGGCTGCTCTGTGAAGGCAGGTCACTGCTCTGTGCAATCCTCCTGTCTCTGCTTTTCAAGCACTGGGATTACAGCATGTACCACATGTCCAGCTCCTCTTCATTCTTTTGCATGTGGAAATCCAGTTATCCTTATTTGTTTTTTCTCCTCCTCCTTTTCCTCTTCTTCCTCCTTCTCTTCTTTTGTGTCTCTGGCCCACTGACATGAGAAACTCAAGGTGGCCAAGTAATGTTTATATTGTCAAGTTCAGTGGAACGTGTGATGACCTCTAATACAAGAGTCCACCCTCCACACCTTTCATGCCAGTAAAGGACAGAGACGTCTAATTTGCCAGAACCAACAAAAAGTTGTGGGTATAGGAAGTACACATTTATCAAGAAGAAGTGATGGTGAAGAAGCCAATCTATCTCCCACACATGTACTGCAGTTGTTGGGAGCACAGGACCCTGTATCGGCCATTGGTATATCACCCATAGTGTAGCTTTAAAAATCATCCCAATTGTATATGGTTTTGCCCCTCTCACCTCAGCACAGCCTTAGAATAGGCTGTTCTGATGTCCTGTTAGGCTATCTGCTTTTGGATTAACCTATGGTTGTGAGGTAAAACAGATCCAATGGCTTGAGGCAATATCATTCAAATTCCTTGTCAATGAATCAGATGGCTGTAAGTTCTCAGTTGGTAAAAGTGCTGATGACAAGGAAGAAAAGTCACGTATAGAGTACATGTCGATTCTGGTAGGAACTGAACTCATCTGGGGTGGAACGGGTCTGATGTCATTACTTCCTGCCAGTGGCTGCCTGGTCCTCCTAAGAGTCAGTGTTGTTTGAGGGCTCAGTACTAGTCTATGTTGTTGGCAGGTAGGGCAATCAGCAGTGGCAGTAGCCAGATCATCCTTAATAAGAGGGAGTTTGTGGTGTTGTGTTCATATATAGCCTGATCTTTGCCACCACAGCTGCCCCGTTTATGGTGCTATTTCTTGCTCAAGCCGTGGGCTGGCTGATGTCCATGGATGAACTGTCTCACCCCCTCTGCAGAAGGTGCTTTGCAGTGGGCCTTCACATAAGTCCAAAGATTAGCACACTGGTTTCCAATTCCATAAGCCTTATGCCTCAGACTCTAATAGGCTCAGTACATCACTGATTACTGATCCTGTTTTTATTTGGAATTTTGATAATTTTGCTTATAATGGATTTTTACATTAATTTTAACTTTAAAAATTTTAATTAATATATTATTTATCTTGACTTGATAATTTTTTCACCCAAGGTGAGTGCTACCCTTATCCTGGCTCCAAGTGCAGCAATTTATTTTTAGTTCATGTCAACATACTGAATGTTTTGAAAGCAGTCCATCTGTGAAGCAGGTCCAAGTTCTCTCTGTTGGCTGGTCCTAGGGACCTTCATCCCTGCCATATGCCCACAAGGCCATAAGTGTGATTTGAGAGAGAAGTGTCACTGTAACATAAGTGGGTGATTTGGGGGTCGAGGCCACCTATTCACTTAGATGTTCACTGCCTTGTCCTGATACCAAATGCATAATTTAAAAATATTTTTCTTTTTCTAATTGACAGATAATAATTATACATATTTATGTGGTATAATGTGATATTTCAATACATGTATACAATATGTAATGATCACATCAGGAAATTGGCACATCCATAACCTCAGACATTTATCATTTATTCATGTTGGGAACATTCAAAATCCTCTCTACTAGCTATTTTAAAATAAGAAATTTGCCGGGCATGGTGGCACACGCTTGTAATCCCCGCACTTGGGAGGTGGAGACAGGAGGATCGCGCAGGTTCGAAGCCAACCGCGCTGACTTAAGAGACCCTGTTTCCACATAAAAAAGTATAAAAATAGGTCTGGGAGTGTAGCCCGTGGGAGTATAGCCAGAGGTAGAAGGGCTTCCAGGAACCTCAGTACCACCAAAAAAATAAAAATAGAATAAATAAAATAAAAATATATATGAAATAAATTATTGCCAATTATAGTTATGCTATGGTGTTCCTCAACATTAGAAATATTACTCCTATCTAACAGCTCCCTGTGCTCACTGACCATCCTCTCTCCATCTCCCTCTTCCCTCCCTTCTCTCCAAACCCTGGTAACTACTGTTATACTCTCTCCTTCTAGGATCAGTTTTCTTAGACTCCACATATGAGTGAGAACACGCAGCATTTGTCTTTCTGTGCCTACTATATTTCACTTAATATAATGTCCTCCAGGCTCAACTGTATTGCCACAAATTACAGTATTTCATTCTTTTTCTGGCTGAGTAGTATTCTACTGAATAGTATATACGTCATATTTTCTTTACCCATTTATCTATTCATGGAGACATAGGTTGATTCTATAGCTTAGCTCTTATGAATAGTGCTATAATAAACATGAGAGTGCAGTTGTATCTTTGACATACTTATTTTATCTCCCTTGGAGATTACACACACACACACACACACACACACACACACACACACACACATCCATATATCCAGCATTGGGACTTGTATGGTAGTTCTATTTTCAGTTGTTTGAAGAATCTCCACACTGTTTTCCATAATGTCTATACTAATTTACATACCCTCCAAAAGGGCTCAAAAGTTTGCCTTTCTCTGTATCCTCAACAGCATTTGTTACTTGTTTTTGATAATAGCATTCTAACTGGGGTGAGATGACATCTCACTGAAGTTCTAATTTACATTTACTTGATGATTAGTGATACTGTGCATTTTTAAATAAACTCATTGGCCATTTCTATATCATCTCTATATCATCTCTTGAGAAGTGTTTGTTCAGATGATCCAACTTTTTTTTTTTTTTTTTGGTGGTACTAGGGTTCCTGGAAACCCTTCTACCTCAGGGCTACACTCCCAGACCTATTTTATATTTTTATTTGGAAACAGGGTCTCTTAAGCCAGTGCAGCTGGCTTCGAACCTGCACAATCCTCCTGTCTCCACCTCCCAAGCGCAGGGGATTACAAGCATGCGCCACCACGCCCGGCCACCTGTTTTTAAGTTGGGTTCTTTTTGCTCTTGAGTTGAGTTCCTTACATATTCTGGATATTAATAGTTTCCAAATTCTCTCTCCTATCCTCCAGGTTGACTTTTACTCTGTTGATGGGTCCTTTTACTGTGCAGAAGCATTTTAGTTTCATGTAATCTCATTTGTTTTCTTTCAAGGAATGTGCTTTTGAGGTCATAGTAAACAAATCTTTGCCAGACCAATGTCCTAAAGTGTTTTTCCTATGTTTTCTTCTAGTAGTTTCAAGCCTTTTATTGAAGTCTCTGATCCACCAATCATGTCATTTTTATTGTTGATGAACTGCCATTGTACTTTCCCAATTCGTGGCTCGATAGGTCTGATAATACTTAACTCATTACAGGCAGTTCCAGTAGCATAGTCACTTGCCTTTTTAGGGATGTATGCTAAGTTTCTGCCAGGAACAGTCACACAGAGAAGTTGGCTTCAAACTGTGAGTAGGTTTCAACAGCAGAAGGCACAGCCTTACTCCAAAATTCTAAATGTCTATACTGTGACACTCCATGAGGCTTGCCAGAGACTCTCCATGGCAGGGATGTTCTGGCTTGTCCCAAATAATTGGCACCCCTAAACATCTACCAGTGTGGCAGTCTCTGAATGTTTCTGAGGCTTAACTCTCACTCATGGCACACATGTCTTCTTGCTAGGTTGCCCAGAGTTCTTCACCACTCCTATTTAGCAGGTCCAGTGAGCAAAATGTCACCGACCATGCATCATGTGCTGTTCAGACCTATGTGGTGACAGAAAACTCATGTGCATGTGAAGCATGCTCAGAAACACATGCTGGGGGATATTTTAAGTCTAGTGAAATTTGTCCTGCATGACTAAAGCCTGAAAGTAAAGAAGCAAGCTGAGGTATCAGGGGAAAGAACAAGAAATCAATGTCACAGAGGTATTTTTTATGACACTGTGATCATTAGTTTGGTGCAATCATCTTGAGGGTTGAGCCTGTGTAGGATTTCTTTCTGGGGTCCAGCCCCCACAAAGTTCCAGGCACATGGCAAAAGGTTGTATAGATTTCAGTGGTCAGATGGATGGGTGAATTCATGCCCTCTTAACTTTTCCAAAACGTTAGTCAAGTTACCTATGTAAAGTATGAAATAGCAATTTATGAGGAAATCTGAATAATATCTGTAGATTAACTGGTAAAATTCTCAATGGTTATTTCCTGATTTTGATCACTGAACTGTGGTTACATAAGAGACTGGCCTGCTTTTAGGGAATTCATAATGATGTACTTAGGAAGAGAGGGGAATTATTTTGTAACTTATTCTCAGATGTTTGGGAAAAGAAATTATCCACCTGTCTTTCAAAACAAAGGGATAGAAAATGTAATAAAACAAATATATTAACATGAAAACATTTGAGGAATCTGAGTGAAGAATATATAGGAGTTTTTGTCCTGTTTTTGCAACTTTTCAATAAGTTTGTGGTAATTTTGGAACAAAAAGTTAGAAATAACTACATTAATCATTTTAGATAGTAATTTAATCAAGCACAGATTAACCAATTTCATCAAAAGCCAAAGCAAAAAATTAACAAATCCAACTCCTTAACGGTGGATATGGAATTATCTTTGTTTACCAAGTAAGTCGAAGCCAAAAGCCCCAACTTAAAATGGAAAAAAAATGTGACTGTTATTATCTTCAATACTGAACCTACAAACTATTGAAAATCAATTTATTTTCAATGCTTGTTGAAGTAAATTAAAAATTCAGGTAATAATTACTACTATGATCTAATTCTCAGGACAAAGAATAAAACGAAATGTTGATTTTCATCTCAGGGAACGAACCTTTTCATGATCTGACATCCTTTACTTATGACCTCCACAGGATGGTCAAAAATGATTATGTTTTTAAAAAATATTTGAGGTTTCAACTATTTGATATTCAAACAATTCCTCTTTGAACTCCTATCACATCAATATCCACATTGATTATTTTTCCTTTGATTGTTGTCTGATCTAAGTTGACCAAATGCTCAAAGGCTTTGCACATGATCCAAATAGCTCTCCAATATCACTTTCATCTAATTCATGAGATCCCCTGTTTTTGGTAAGATTGTCAACTTCATTTCATAAAAGATCTGGATTCCATCTTCTTTTATTGGTAGATATTTATTGTTCATTTTGTTTTGGTACTGGTGATCAAACCCAAGAGCATTCTAACTTCTAGCTACACCCCCAGCTCTTTTAATTATTTTATTTTTGAAACAGGGTCTCACTAACTTGCTGAAGATGGCCTTGAACCTGTGATCTTCCTCTCTTATCCTCCCAAGTATTGGTATTATAGGCATGCACCACTATGCCTGGCTTGGTGGATATTTTTCTGATTAAGATGCTGATGTGATGGAGAAAGTCTTTGATTTAGTTAAGCAGAAAGAGAAGTTTGAGTGGTGTTTGCACAAGTGCATACACATGTGTGTATGTGTATATAATACTATGAAGACTTTTGCTTCCCCTGTAATGCATAACTATGGCACGCTTAGTTAAATGTACATTTTCTCTAAGAAGGCCTGGGCCACAGGGGTGAGGAACAGTAGAGCCCTGGTTAGGATGAAAGATTTTTCTTCTAGGGAGTGTGTCACCTGGTGTATTAGTTCTTAGAATCAAGCACATGGCTTGCTTTGCAATTGGAGGGTGATAGAAGAGAGTGAAACAGAAATTTATAAAAGCCAAACAGTGTCTTCAATCTAAAATTAGAACATTTTATAGTCAGAACTCTCATTTGGTTCTGGGGAGATCTTCCATTCTTAAGTTTTAGGGTTCAGTACAATGAGTGTTACATGAAGGTCTGGATCTTTTTAAAAATGGTCACAATGCTTAAAACTGGAGACAATGATCATAGCCAGCATTTTCCCATGAATTTGTTGCTCTGGGCTTTGAACTTTGCCTTTGAAATTGCTTCTTATCTCATTGATGCAGAAAGTAAAATGACTTCATTTTACCAGTAGGCCTTCACTCCTTTGATGTTGATGGTCTCCATTCTTGTCCCTTTAGAGCAGAATGTGCCCCTGTTGCAATGTCACATAGCCCCTAGCCCTCAGGAATGCTTGCCAAGCCCTCTGAAGAGTGCTGTGGCCTTCCTCCTCTGTGTCCTGTGGGCCATGAGTTCAGCAAGCATCTGGATAGAATGACGTGCAGGCCCCTCTTCCCACAGGCACTCCAGTCTCCACTTGTGGCTCCTGCCTTGGATTGCAACCTCCGCAACCCCACAAGCCTGTGGCTTGCAAGCCAAGCACACAAACTTGAGTCCCACATTTACTGCACAAGGCCAAGTCACCTGTGGGCAGAATGGGGCCCCTTTGCCTGTGAGATCTGTGTCCTTTCTCCTGAACACAGAACTTCCCGAGAGGCCAGACCTTCCCTGCTTACCTGATGAGTAAGGGGAGCTCCAGAGTACCAGGATTTTCCACATACCCCCACTGGAACCAGAAGTAGTCTGAGATGCAAGGATTGAAGCAATTCCAGGCTGCACCAGCCCATGCCTGGTTCTGAGGCTGCCCTCTCTGTACCCAGGGCTGACTCTGCCCCTGCTGCCTGGTCGCCCTCTTTCTTTGCCTATGTTTTATAGCCATACAACTTGCTGAGAAGACCCTTCACTTAGAAGCCACATGTTTCCCATTCCCTGCTGTATGCCTGTCACTATTCATTCCCCAGGCAGGCTTACTTGGCTCTTTTGTTTTGGGGGAAGAATACCAGGGATTGAACCCAGAGGCATTCTACCTCTGAACAACACATTTAGCCATTTTTATATTTTATTTTGAAATAAGGTCTTGCTAAGTTGCCAAGGGTCTCAATAAGTTGCTGAGGCTGGACTCAAACCTGTAATCCTTCTTGTCTCAACCTCCTAAGTACTGGGATTACAGGCACATGCCACCACACACAGCTACTTGGCTCATTTTTGAGAACTTGGAGGTTACTCTTCAATAGCCCTTGAAAACATATACCCTTCTACCCCTTCCCCTTTTTGATCCCTGTTACATAGAGGCAAAAACAGAGGCTCAGAGTGTTAGGGACTCTCCACAAGGCACACTGATAGTGCAGTTGCTGGTGTAAGGCTTTAACTAAAGCTAACCTGAACTCTCACCTCCCTGTCTTTCCCTACCTCCCTCCTTCTGGGCAGCCATGTGCACACAATACCCCTTAGGCCCAGATGTCAAGATATCCATCAGGGAGTGGGAAGGTAGGAGTGAGTCTGGGCCTAGCACTATCAGTTGATCTGCTCTGGGGCCAAGGGACCCCAGGTTCCTGCTGGCCTCTCAGCCCCACTGCAGCTTGGCTGTGTTGAGACAGACCAGCACCTGCCATGAGGTCATCTTTCCTAATAGAGACTTTCATTCAGGACAAAGGTGTCTTTTTGTTATCTTCTTTAAAATAACCAACAGCAACTTTGTACTGTATGGAATTGCTAGAAAAATACCTTTTGACTCAAAATGCCCCTACTTAGGGCTAATATGAAACCTAAAGTCCCATGGTTTGTGAAAGTCCTTCTACATTAAGATCTGGACAGGTGGCACAATCACCTTTGGCACCTTGCAGCCTGTTAACCCAGAGTGTTTTTCTAATAGATGCCTGCCCCCTATGGGCCCAAAGGAATAGGACACAAGAAAAGTGCTCCTGATGGTGTGGAAGGGTGTGGTGTCCAGCGAAGCAGAAGCTGGCTACAGGAAGAGCATCCTGAGCCTACACAGAGAACCCCTGGGTCAGGAGCTCACACCAAAGACTGGGGTGGGCTGCCGAGTCTGTGGGGCCTTCTGAACCCACTAGGACTTGTTTAGTCCTACAAGCTATGGCAAGCCATTCGGGAGGCAGGGAAGAAATAGATCCATAAGTGTCGTCTAAAAGCAAGGTCCGAGCTGTGTGTGGAGAGGGTCTGGGGGGGAGCGACAAATGCATAAGAAGGTGCTATGGTGTGAATGTTCTTTTCTCCCAAACTTCCTATGTTGAAGCCCCAACTCCCAGTGGCCCAGTGGGGAGGTGGGACCCTTGGGGATGATTAGGTCTAGGTGCAGTCATGAGGTCAGTCATTAGCCCCTTTGAGGAAAAGATGAGTTTTCTCCCTCTCTCCCTCTCTCCCTGCCTGCCAAGTGAGGACTCAGCAAGAAGCCTGCACCTACTGGCCAGGAAGGGCCCTCCCAGAACCCAAACACCCTGCACCTTTACTTCAAAAAGCTGTGAGAAACAAATGTCTAATGGTTAAACGGTCAGTTCATGGTATTTTTCGTGGCAGCCTGAGCTGACTTATCTATGAGAGATGAGGTTGGGTTGGAGCAGCCAGTGGCGAGGGGAAAGAGGCTGGGGAAGGTTCTGTAGGATGGCTGAAGATGGGGACAGAGGGAAAGGGGCACTGTGACTGCTCCCAGGTCCGGGGACATGCCTGGGAGAGAGGCCATGTTCTTGGAAGGACAGCAGCGGGGTCAAGCAGGCAGGACGTGGTTCTGTCTTGGAGGCTCTGTGTCTGGAGCCTTGAGAGTTCTGGTCAAGAAGGGTCCCAAGGAGAGGCAGGGAGCCACGAGGAAGGGGAGTCGATGGGCTGGGTATCACTCCAGAGGAAGGGGGCAGTCAATTTTGATGACAAGGCCTTGCCTGCGTAGCCTGTAGGCTAACACACTTACCCTACCTGCTTTCCCTGTCTGCACAGCTGCTCCAGGCAGGAGGCCACTCTGGCTGTGCATGTCTGTGATGAGGGTGCCTCAGTCACAAGCCATCAGTCCCACTACCTCATTCTGCAGAGTTGTGTTGTATCTGTCATTCAAGGCCCTCCTCAGCTCCCCCCAGTTCTTTTCTCAGAACTTCCTAAGCCTCTGTGGTCCCCCTCTTCTGTCTTGTATAAGAATTGAAAATGTTACTGTCTAGTTCCCCAGGAGGTAAACTACTCACAAATAGGAGTCATGCTGCCTTCTTCTCTGAATCTTTTCTTTGAGAAAAGGTCTGGCACCCACTAAACAACTAAAAGTTTGCTGAATGACTATATGATCACATGCTGTCAGTATAATTAAAGGCCAACATCCTAAGATTGACAGGTTAAGTAACCCAAAACAAGCTGACAATAACTGCCAAGTATGGACTGTGTTCTGCCTTAAAAGATGTTGAATAGCCCATCCCTAGAGGTTCCCAAAAGGAGAATGACTGGACTTTGAGGTGGAAAATGGATGAGAAGATCCCTATCACGAGGGGAAGGTCAGGCTCCCAGCCCCTAATGGCTCAGCCTCCCACGCGAGGATAAGGCAAGAACATTGGTCATGACTTCACAGTCATAATTCCTGAGTTTAGTTTAGCCTAATCTGAAAATATTTGCAAACCTATTATGAATAACAATATTTGCAACTCAGGAGTGGGAAGTTGTGATCCACTCATATGATGATGTATACACTACTATTAGAGCAAATTGACACAGCAAGCTTACAAGCCTAATTGTGGGAATCTTGGCCACATTTGCCTCCCCCATGGCCACTTTGAGAACTTGGCTAAACAAAAACACGCAAGTTACCCAAAGAGTTCAGAGGGCTCTGCATGCCTGGCAATAGGGAAGCTTTCTAGCTCCCATCCCAACTCTTTGTCATGGACTGAATATTTAAATTCACCCCAAATTATATATTAGGATCCTCAAAACAGTGCAATTTGGCAGTAGAAGCTACTTGGAGATGATAGGCAAGGAGGGTAGAGCCATCATGAATGTGATTGGTGTTCTTTGCCCTCTTCCTGCCACATGAGGATACAAGAAGTTGGGGGTCTGTGACTTCGGAGAGGGCCCTCACCAGAACCAACCATGCTGGCACCCTGATCTTGGATTTCCAGCCTCCAAAACTTTAAGAAATAAACTTCTGTTGTTTATAAGGGGCATGCAGCCTATGGTACCTTGTTATAGCTGCTGGAAAGAAATCAGATATTCCCCTTACCAACACCCACATACCTTTCCATGGTCATGAAGTCTACATTAGTCAGAGTTCTCTAGAGGAATAGAACCAACAGAATATATGTATGTAATTATAAAGGGGAATTTATTATACTGACTTACACAATTAAAAGCTGGAGGGTCCCACTGTTTCAGTCAGCATTCTCACTAATTAATATAATCCAAAACAACTGACTCCAAAACTCAAGAGGGTATGGTAGTGTTCACCTGTAATCCCAATATCTGGGAGGCTGAGATAGGAGGATTGAAGATTTGAGAACAGTCTCAGCAATGTAGAAAGAGTTTGGCAACCTAGTGAGACCCTATTTCAAAACAAAAAATAAAATCAGACTAGGGGTGTACCTCAAAAATAGAATGCCCCTGGGTTTAATCCCCAGTAACACACACACACACACACACACACACACACACACACACTCCAGTAAGCTTGACCACACACAACTCAAAGGAAAGAATATTTATTTGCTCATAGGTTTTGGAGATTTCAGGGGTTCAGTCTGACAGACTTGTTACATCTGCATAGCTCAGGGCATGGAGGCAGAGGGCAGAGAGAAGGAGAAAGAAAACAAGGGCTCTGCTCTTCATCATGGAGGCCAGAAGCAAAAGAGAGTTAGCAAGGGGATTCAAAGACAAAACACAGTCCCTAAGGCCATCCCCCCAGGAACTGCCTCCTCCAGCCCCACCCCACCTGCCAAGGTTATCAACCAGTAAAGCCAATATAATGGATTTACCCATAGATGAGATTACAAACCTCATGACTTAATTATATCATCTCTGAACACTAATACATGAGCTCTTCAGGAAACATTCTATGTCTAATATAATACCCACAATGGCTGCCTGTACACTTAAGAACTGGAAGAACCAGTAACTTCTCAGTCCAAGAAGCCAGTGCTTCAGAACAAGAGGGACCAATTATGCAGCCCAGTCAAGGCTAAAGGCCTAGAGAGCCGCTAGTGTGAGTTTACACTGAAATGCTGAGAAGCTGGAGTCTTGAGTCCGTGGGCGATGGCAGGAGCAGTGGACTCACCTCTCAAGGAGAATCGGGCTTGCACGTGCAGGCAGGCTCCCTCCTTCTTCTGCATTTTTTCCAGGCCTCAGCCTACTGGATGGTGCTGCCCACACTAGGGTGGGTATCCCTCTCAGGCTGCTGTCCTATGTGCCAATGTCTCTGGAAAGATCCTCACAGACACACCCAGAAGCATGCTTTATTAATTTCCTAGGCATCTCTCAATCTAATCAAGTTGACAATCAGGGTTAACAATTAAATGTCTACCCATTGTCAGCTCAACACCCAACCATATCTCCTTATACTCCTTAAGTCTCCTTAATCACCAAATAAATGTATCAACAAGGTCATAATTCCACCTAACATGGTATAACTATCCTGCATACAACTAAAAATGCACTAATTCCGGAGATAATTCAAAATGGCGACTGTGGGATACAGCACATCTCAGTATCTAGAACAAATAAAGTTCAACTACAGAGAAGGAAGTGTCTTGACAAACAAAATAAAGCAG